>NW_027507764.1:257218484-257954734 GCF_037356315.1 Lithobates pipiens | reverse complement strand
GTTCTTTCGCAGGCTTTAAAGCATGAGGGAGCCCATGCACCGCAAATTTGCAGAGGCATGAAAAGCAGACTCCTCGGGGTCATAAATCAGATGTGACCAGAACTGCGTGGACTGCACAGAGTGAACCAAATGTATGTAGGTGAAAAATGAGTAATTTATTAAGATATGTGAATACAAATTTAAATGCACCACCAATGCCAAACAGTGTAAATAAACCAACAACCAAACCGTGACCCACACAGAACGACAACCTAACAAGCATATACAGCAAAATGGGATACCGGAATTGTAATCTTAGCCAGACCAGGTTCATAAAAAGGAGATGGGGGGAAGGAGCAAGACAGACAGGGAGAAGGTGGACGGGATAAGGCTGCAGGGCAGAGGAACATGAATGCATGATAACAGGATGGAGAGGAACAGGTACAAATACAGGATCAGGTTTGCAGGCACACAGGATACAGGTCAGGGTTCAAGGACAATACCAAGGCAAGGATGTGTGAGCTTGCCGGGTGTTTATACCATTTCTTGCAACAGGCTCAGGTGATACCTGACTGTAGGAGGTGATATCGGCTCCATACTGCCAGGATTCACCTGCCGGTGGACGCCAGTACTGCGGCCCAAAGATCACATAACACCAGCAGGGGAAAGCTCTCCTGACAGTTGCAAACTGCCAGGAGACACCTGCTGGTGGACATTAGTACTGAACGCCAAATGTCAGATAGTATTACCAGTGGGTGGAACCTTTCCTCACAGTACCCCCCCTCAAAGGAGCGACCTCCGGATGCTCCAACTAGCTGCTGCTGGGGAAAGTCCATGACGTCAAGCCGGGCAGCAGGCAGAGTCACATCAGTCTGATCATGAGGTAGGTCCATGGCTTTAAACCAGGAAATGGGTGGAGGCACCTCAGGCTGGGCAGCGGGCAGCAACACATCAAACTGGGCAGCGAGCAGTGGTACATCAAGTCGGGCCATGGGCACATCAAGACGGGCAGTGGGCACAGACACATCAGGCTGGGCAATAGGTATGTCAAGCTGGGTAGCAGGCACAGGAACCTCAAGCTGAGTAGCAGGCACATCAAGCTGGGTGGCAGGCACATCAAACTGGGCAGCAGGCACATTGAGCTGAGCAGCAGGCATGGGCAGCAGACAGGGACACGTCAGGCTGGGCAGCAGACAGAGGCATGTCAGGCTGGGCAGCAGACAGGGATGCTTCAGGCTAAGCAGCAGACAGGGGAACATCAGGCTGGGCAGCAGACAGGAATGCTTTAGTCTGGGCAGCAGACAGAGGCACGTCAGGCTGGGCAGCGGTACCCCCCTCAAAGGAGCGACCTCCGGATGCTCCAACTAGCCGCTGCTGGGGAAAGTCCATGGCATCAAGCCAGGCAGCAGGCAGAGTCACACCAGTCTGATCACAAGGTAGGTCCATGGCTTTAAACCAGGAAATGGGTGGAGGCACCTCAGGCTTGGCAGCGAGCAGCGACACATCAAACTGGGCAGCGAGCAGTGGTACATCAAGCCGGGCCATGGGCACATCAAGCTGGGCAGTGGACACAGACACATCAGGCTGGGCAATAGGTATGTCAAGCTGGGTAGCAGGCACAGGAACCTCAAGCTGAGTAGCAGGCACATCAAGCTGGGCGGCAGGCACATCAAACTGGGCAGCAGGCACATCAAGCTGGGCAGCAGGCATGGGCACCTCAAGCTGGGCAGCAGGCACGGGAACATTAAGCTGGGCAGCAGGCACAGGAACATCAAGCTGGGCAGTAGGCACAAGCACATCAAGCTGGACAGCAGGCATGGGCACATCAGGCTGGGCAGCAGACAGGGGGACATCAGGCTGGGCAGCAGACAGGAATGCTTCAGGCTGGGCAGCAGACAGAGGCACATCAGGCTGGGCAGCAGACAGAGGCACGTCAGGCTGGGCATTAGACAGAGGCACGTCAGGCTGGGCAGCAGACCGTGACACGTCAGTCTGGGCAGCAGACAGAGGCACGTCAGGCTGAGCAGAAGACAGAGACACGTCAGGTTGGGCAGAAGACAGAGGCATGTCAGGCTGGGCAGAAGACAGAGGCACGTCAGACTGGGCAGCAGACAGAGGTAGATCAGGCTGGGCAGCAGACAGGGATGCATCAGGCTGGGCAGCAGATAGGGACACGTCAGGCTTGGCAGCAGACAGGGACACGTCAGGCTGGGAGCAGACAGAGGCACGTCAGGCTGGGCAGCAGACAGAGGCATGTCAGGCTAGGCAGCAGACAGGGATGCTTCAGGCTAAGCAGCAGACATGGATGCTTCAGGCTGGGCAGCAGACAGGGATTCTTGAGGCTGGGCAGCAGACAGAGGCACATCAGGCTGGACAGCACACAGGGACACATCAAACTGGGCAGCGAGCAGTGGTACCGGGCCATTGGCACATCAAGCTGGGCAGCAGGCACAGACACATCAGGCTGGGCAATAGGTATGTCAAGCTGGGTAGCAGGCACAGGAACTTCAAGCTGAGTAGCAGGCACATCAAGCTGGGCAGCAGACACATTGAGCTGGGCAGCAGGCACATCAAACAGGGTTTACTGAGCTGCAACTGAAGTTGCCATGGGTGATGGGGAAAAAGACTTTTGGGCCGGCAGGTGTCTGATGGCAGTGGTGGTTTGTTAGGGGTTTGTTGGGGCTGATTGTAACATATCAGACCATGCTGAGAGTATTAGTTGGACAAAGAACGGATCACATGCTGCCTGTCTAACAAGGGTCTGTACTGACTGTACTGTGAATACATTCCATAAGCTTTTGCTGAAGACAAACTGAATAGTGCTTAAAAAAGCATGCGGAATCATCCTCTAACAGCCACACCAGAGACTCCACCTGATCAGCACTGAAAGGGGGAGAAAAATCATCACCGGCCTTCGGAACACAGGACAGGGCTAGCTCAGCACATATTTGGATCAAAGGCTGCACATCCCCAAAACAACATACAGTTCTGGTCAACCAGGGAGTGGGTCAAATGGATGATCTCAAGCAGCTGGTCATTGGTCCACTCTTTCAGTGTCTGGCGGAGATACTTGCCACTCTCTGATGCCAGCAGAGCACAATAAGAAATCACATTCGGATTCATTCCAGAAAAGCCAACAGAACCAAGATGATTCCTTTGTGCAGCTAATTCTGGTCAAGGATGGCCTTGGTATTCTGTCATAAATCAGATGTGACCAGAACTACGTGGACTGCACAGAGTGAACCAAACGTATGTAGGTGAAAAAGTAGTAATTTATTAAGATACGTGAATACAAATATAAATGCACCACCAATACCAAACAGTGTAAATAAACCAACAACCAAACAGTGACCACACAGAATAACAACCTAACAAGCATATACAGCAAAAGGTGATACCAGAATCATAATCTTAGTCAGGCCAGGGTCATAAACAGGAGATCAGCAGATGGGGCAAGGATGAAGACAGACAGGGAGAAGGATGGGATAAGGCTGCAGGGCAGGGGAACAGGAATGCAGGATAACAGGATATACAGGAACAGTCACAAATACAGGATCAGGATCACAGGATACAAGTCAGGGCTCAAGGACAATACCAATGCAAGGATGTGTGAGCTTGTTGGGTATTTATTCCATTTCCTGCAATCAGGCTCAGGTGATGGAAGTGATATCGGCCCCATACTGCCAGGATCCACCCACTGGTGGACACTGGTACTGCGACCCAAAGATCACATAACAACTGCAGAGGAAAGCTCTCCTGACAGTTCCAAAATGCCAGGAGACACCTGCTGGTGGAGGTTTTTTTTTTTTTGTGTCTCATTCATAATTTCACATTATCGTGGCTTTTTTAATTTCATAAATTTTCACAAAAGTTCCTTGTGGTCACATAAAAATGTCATACTATTTAATAAAATACAAACATATAAGATAAATGAACAAAATGATGAGACACCTCCCCATCCCTGGTGTTCTCGAAGTATATACCATAGCTATACCTATTCCCCTGGCAACCCATACCTACATTTAATTTTTCTCCCCCCCCTCCCTCCCCTCCATCCCCACAGGATCGCATCATACACTCAATTTCAATGTGATTTCCTCCCTCTGCTGGTGGACGTTATTACTACGTGCCAAATATCAGATAGTATTACCAGCGGGTGGAACCTTTCCTGACAGGGTCACTGAGGATTAGAGTATCTGGAACTGACTCCTCCCAGCAACATACTACTCCCAAGGGTTATGCGGATAGAAACCATCTCTCTTTGTTTGGCACCTTTTAGCATGACTCATTGAAGAGCCCTTTGAATGCTTAGGGGGGTACTTAAGGTTCATAGGACAATTCAGAAGAGGAGGGCATGGAGGAGGAGGGGGTAGAGCAGACAAATCTGGCATCATCACCAGCTGTATGGAGACGTGGAGGCACAACAAGGTGCAACACTGTGCCCTGTCATACATCCTTCTGAGTTGCAAGCAGAGTTACCCAGTGTGCTGTGAACAAAATATAGCATCCCTGCCCATGCTTGTTGGACCATGTGTCGGCAATAGTACGGACATTGCTGCTGCCTGCCTTGCTCAACAATGCCACAACATTTCCTTCCACGTGATAGTAGAGAAATCGAATGGCCTTATGTGAAAAGAAATAGTGCCTAGGAACCTGCCTTTGCAGTACAGCTGTCAGAAACCATGAATCAGACCCAGACAAAACACAGTCAGAGTCCAGTAACCGGATCGAATAGTCAGCCAGTCCAGAGTTCAATAACCAGATAGGGTAATCAGCCAGGCTAGCAAGCAGGATAAGGAGACAAAGGGGATGTCAGAAATCCAGTCTTTGAACAGAACCGCAGGAGATGGTTTCTTGTGATGTGACCAAGGCGAAGGCAGGTATGAAGTGAGCTGGACAGATTTAAGTAGGCAGGTCAGACGAGCTGGATAAGGAACAGCTGGTGACTGTTGAGAGAGATGAGAGCTGGCAATTAGCCGACAGCTGAGCAGCCAGCCCAGAGAGGGAAGGGCTAAGCCAGCCCTGACAACAGCACATTCTGCAAATTCACGGAAGGGGGGAGAATCCACCAGGCAGAAAGGCAGAAGTTGTAGAGCCAGCAGCTTTGACAAGCTTGCATTTAGATGCTGTCAGAAACCATAAATCAAACTGAGACAAAAGTACAGTTAAATCACACTTGTTTAATAATAGTAATAAAAACTTAAACAGAGTAAATGTAGTCAAAGCATAGCCAGAGTTCAGGAACCGGAAAAGATAGTCAGACAAGCCAAAACTTCAGGAAGCCAGAGATGAGCATAGTACAACAGCAAGCAGGATTTGGAGCCAGAAAGAATCTCAGCCAAGCAAGTATTTAACAGGAACACAGGAGAGGATCTCTAGAGATGTGACCAAGGGGAAGGCAGAGATCATCTGGGCTGGACGGCTTAAGTAGGCAGGACTGACGAGCAGGATATAATCAACAGGTTAGTCACCATGGAGAGAAAGGAGCTGGCAATTAGCCGACAGCTGAGAGGCCACCTTTGAGAAGGAAGGGCTAAGCCCAGTCCTGACAGTACCCGCTCCTCAATGACCCCTCCCCTTCGGAGGACCACCAAGCTTTAGGGGAAAACATCTATGGAAATCACGGAGGAGGAGAGGGGCATTGACATCCGAGGATGAGACCCAAGTGGATTCCTCTGGACTGTACCCTTTCCAATGTACCAGGCACTGTATGCGCCCACGGAACCTATGGAAGTCAACAATGGACTGTACTTCATACTCCTCATGGTTCTCAACCTCCTCAACCTGTACAGGGTGAAGACAAGGCACAGAGGTGGTAAAGCGGTTGCAGACCAAAGGTTTTACATGCTATATAATTATACCCCATACTTGCATTCAAGAATTCACCCAACAACTTTATAGTCTAATAGACCAAGCCTTTCATCAACATGTTATTGACAAATCTACTCGAGACTTTATTAGAACGGCCTTTCCTCGTGAAGCTACTTTCTATACACTACCTAAAGTGCACAAAAACCCCACACAGCCATCCGGCCGACCTATTGCATCCGGCTGTGGCAGATTGAATGATAATCTCAGTAAGTATGTTGACAGACTGTTGCAACCTCTTGTTACTATTTTACCTTCATATATACAAGACACCACACATATACTTTGTGTCTTGGATGGCCTCCTCGTCGATGGTGACACTATTCTAGTTGCCATCGATGTGGAGGCCCTATATATCTCCATTCCCCACCACTTAGGCATTCAGACCATTTGCCAGATTCTCACACGTTCTCAGCAATACTCGCCAGCACTCTCAGATTTTTTGTTACAATCACTGGAATTTATTCTCACACACAACTTTTTTTTTTGGGCGTTCCCACTACCTCCAGGTTCCGGGGCATTGCCATGGGCACCTGTTGTGCCCTGGCGTACCCCAATCTGTACCTGGGGGAGTGGTAAAGCTCACTCTTTTCTGACCCTAATACGTCCCAGTTTTGTCATCATGTGGCGACCTGGTATAGCTACATTGATGATATTCAGTTTTTTTTGGAACGGTTCAGTTGAACTATTACATCAATTTTTACAATTCTTAAATCTCGACAATAAACTTAATTTAAAATTTACTATGACATACAGTACTTCAATGATCTCATTTTTGGACCTGACTATTACTAAAGACCAGAGCGGTTATTTGCAAAGCACATTGTTTCGCAAACCCACTGCCGGGAACACCATTCTATATGCAGATAGTTTTCATCCCAAGCTCTTACTCCAATCTATCCCTTATGCACAATATTTATGTGCACGACGTAATTGCTCTACTGACGAACTATTTAACCAAGAAGCCATCTTACTTAGAGAGAGGCTCTCTGCCCGGGGTTATAATAATAAAACTCTAAAAATGGCATACAAGAAAGCCAAGGCAAAAAATCACCACGACCTTCTTTTTCAAAAACGCACCACCACACTTCCTCCCCCCCAGATCATTGTTTCATATTGTCGGCAGCATCAGCAGATCAAAAATATAGTATCAACATATTGGCACATTCTAACCTCAGACCACAATCTTGCACCTTTTGCTCCAGCCCAGCCACTATTCACATTTAGAAGAGCCCCCTCTATCCGCGACAAGTTGGTCTATAGTGAATACATACTTCTTCCATTACTACTAAACGACTAAGTACTTATCATACATTAATAATACATTAATACCGTTCACAACATTATGTTACCCAATCAACAATTTTTTAATCCCCGTCACTATGTCAATTGCCACACAGAGGGGGTTGTATATCTTCTACTTTGTGAGTGTGGCTGCTTTTATGTTGGTAAGACCAAATTACCATTCTGGAAACGTATTTACCGCCACATCACCACTATCAATACCAAAGATCCCGATCTCCCAATAGGCCGACACTGTGCCACAGTCCACTCTGACCATACACCACATGTACGCTTCCTAGCCCTCGCTCATATCCCTCCTAGCATTCGAGGAGGTGATCACAATAAACTCTTACTTCACAGTGAATTAAGGTGGATTTTTCAATTTAATGCCACCTCACCACCTGGCCTCAATGAAGCCTTCAGCTTTAGACCCTTTTTGGAAGGTTTTCAGTCGGGGGTGTGTGAGCCTGACCTCTAACCAACTCAATACATTATATGATTGCTGACCTTTGGTCTATCAGCACCATATTGATACTATAGCTGCTGTTTGATGCACCTTCCTGCTGATCCTGCTGACATATATCTGTATAATTGTATCGATTTTTGCATATAATATTTCGTTTTAGGGTAGCAATATTATCATGCTAATCCTCTATGCATAACACACTCATATTACTCATGTTAAGTATTGCTATTTTACATTTGTATCCTCTCTTTTTTCATTGTTCAGTCATTATCATCTGTTATACTCATTCAAATATGTTCTATTCTGTTCAGAGTTAATATCTACCATTATATCCAAACATCATGTTTTTTCCAGCCATTAGCATCACCCAATGCCACCAAGGGGTTATTGAAAATATATATACTGCTATCATACACACATCTATATTTGCAGTTGGCTAGCGTTTCCCCGTTTGATTGATACTAACGCCATGGTCCATTAGGGGGCGCCTGCGTAGACTGCTCACTTTGTAATCCCATCGTTTTGCTTTTCTATGCTGCTCACGCAGTTTTTACCTCCCTCTTGCACATTTTGTCCATAACAGCTGCTGTGGTACCCGGCGTGGGAGACATGCGCGCCCCCATTGTCAGTGGGTGGCACGCAGTCTTAAAGCCCAATTGGTGGGGTAGTTTTACTCTGCCATGGTATGCTTGCACTCCAGCACGGCGCATTGTGTCCATGGCTACCTGCGCGCTGGTGACATCATGACGCTGTCCTGTCAGAGCTCCCTATGCGGCCGCTGAGTTATGTGCCAACAGGCACTTCCACCAGCATCAGCTGTGATTGTGGTGTAGCTCCTCCCACTCACAGCTGATTCATGTCACCTTACTGGGTGATATAAGGCATGCACAGGCTGCAGTCAGTATGCTGCCTGCTGCATGCCGCTTTGGATTTATACACTGTGTAACTGTGACCGTGTGTATGCAAGACAGCTTGAGCGGAATTCCATCGGAATTCCGTCAGAGAAACCTTCAGAGTTTATTCCAAAGGAAAAAAATGCTTGTGTGTACATGGCATAAGAGTGTGCTTGCCTTTTTGCTGAACCATCTGGAAACCAATCAAAGCCCTTCTCCTATCTGCCTCAGTTGATTGGCTGCCTGCATGTCTCCCCTCAATTGACAATAAGTGGCCACATAGGTGGATCCCAGCACTGCAGGGAAATGTTTTGCAGGGCAAGTGTGTATTGCTTTGAGCATCTGGGGTGTACAGCATCTGTTACTGATGAATCCATATGGCACCCAAGTTGAGAAATGCTCTACTAAACTGCACAGAGTTTAATAATTATGATATCTTTATCACAGTCTTGATTTTTTTATTTTTCTCAAGTGCCAAATTTATTTTGTCTGTAAGTGCCTATTTGCAAGGTAAGATAGAATAGCGAACCTAAATATTTTATGACTGTCCTCAGTAATGACATAACCTCTATTCATTATACTAATTCTTAAGTGCAATTATATTCAACACAGTTTGGTATTTTATAATGTCCTTGGCAAATGTATTTGCTGTCAGAAATAAAAATATATTTAAACATGACTCTAAAAGTTTTTTGGTATTAATGTTTAAGCTTTAATACTAATACGTTGCTTGCTTCCTGGCTATCAATATGCATTTACAATTATACCATCTATAGGAAGGAGCTTCTCAGAAACAAAACATATATAATTTAAACCAGTTTCCTAATACATAAAAATATAAATATGCATATGAAATATGTACTTGTTCATGTTTTGTACTCTTCTTACATATACTTTTCTATTTTATTCAAATAGAATTGTTCTGTGCTTTATACCTACCCCTGAAGAAGGAGACGCAGACTCTCCGAAACGCGTAGGTTGTTTTAAGCATTAGAGTCTGTTGTGTATGCACATTACTAGTTTGGTTATGCATTCCGTGTTTTATACAGCTTTTTTATTCTATTTTCGAATAAACTTTTCTTTATACTTTATATATTTGATATTTGTTGTATGTGCCTAAAAAGTCCACTACTAGGGGTTTTCTAATCTTTTTTTTTTTTTTTTTAAGTATCAACAGAGGATTTGCTAAACCCACTAGGCCCATTGCTATTACAACCCAACTAAGAAAAACTAGTTATCTCATTAACATATTTACATTAAATGCTTTACAAAAAAATAAAACAGCACTGGCATTTTCCCACAAAAAGGCTTTTTAAAAAAAAAAAAAAACAGCACAGGCATTTTCCCACAAAGGCTACAGAAGACATAATGAAATCTTTTATACGGCCTGGTAAAAATGATTACAGAGATGTTTTATAGAGAAATTATCTTTAATCCAGCAGTATACATATATACAGTACAGTACAGTAAAATGTATACCCAAACCAATTCTTCCTAATAGAACAAAGGTGTGCCATGCACTAGGAGCATCTTCTACAATTGCAAAATTCTGGGCTGTGCAATATCTGGTCATCTACCAGCTCTTGACTCCAAAATGGGCACTATTTGGACAAACAGATAAATATTAAAGCGGAGTTCCAGTCATTTGTGTGTTTTTTTAAAAGTCAGCAGCTGCAAAAACTGTAGCTGCTGAATTTTAATAAACACGCACTTACCTTACCTTACACGCGATCCAGTGGTGGACTCACCCTAGCAGTTTTCTTTCTCTCTCCTCCCTCGGTGGCGCCGACATCTCTACTATGGGCACCTGGCTGTGCTGGCTACAAGGGACTATTGTACTCATCAGTATTTCCTTACCAGATCAGAAAGCAATCCTACAAAAGTGAACCTTCAGTATGAAATTGTTTTCTAAATAAATGAGCTATTGCATGGCCAATGAGGTAGATTGATACAGTCCTAAAGAAATAAACTCATGGACATTCAATTTTAGAAGTGTGGCTGTCATATATCAATACCCTACTCATCCCAACTGAACAGCAGATTAACCAGATTTCAGAATACTGCTTGAAAATGACCTACCCATAAATATTGCTAATAGGAAACATAATTTCTTGGTCTCTTTTTCTATATCATTCATTCCACTGGATTCTCACAACTCCTAGAGGAAATAGCTACAACTATAGCTGGCAATAAAGTACAACCCCACAACACAGCATGCTAAGCTTCCCCAACATTTCCCAAATATATACATTTCTATAATAAACTAACTGATGTTGTTACTGTTATACATGAGAAGGAAGGACAGATGGGGGAACACTGCAAATAAACGGTAACTCCACTTTGCTGAGAAAAAATAGCAAATCAAAAAATAATATAGCATATACAAGTGCGACACACGTCATATTTTATTTTATTAAAAATCACCTTTCCTTTTCAATCTGCAGCTCTGTAATTTTCTGTAAAATGCAATGCAATATGGCAACCTGGAGGCATTCTGTAAACAGATGGTGTACAGGAGACCCCCCACAATGTAATTTCCTGCTTGTGTGAGTGGCTTACTGATTTTGCCAGAAGTCTGCACTAAGATACAAGTCAGATTTTTGGCATCCCCTGCAACAGAGAAATCACATCTAAAGGGATGCAGACACTACAATATTCCTCATTAGAGCCTTGCAAATGCAGCAGCTGATCAATAATTATAAAATAACTCCCATTCCCATATATTTTGAACATGGACACAGACAAACAAACAGCTATTTCTTCATAATAATAAAAGGTATGAATCTGCAACAATGTTTGTTAAAATCCTTGCATGGTGTATTGATCATCCAGAGGGTTGTTTTTTCTCGACAAAAGTGGAGTTCCACCCAAAAAAAAAGAATAATTTAATTAATGTGCATGAAATAAATAAAAAAAAAAACATTTGGAGAAATATTTTTTTATTTACTCACCTCTTAATGCCTGTTGATAGGGGGTCCCTCGTAATCTGTTGCCTTACTCACCTCAGCTTCTTACGTCAAAAAGACTGTTTGTGATCTCACGGCAAAGTATATTCCCATGGGCAATAAGTTTAAAAGGCTAAAAATAAAACTGATGTGGCTCACGGCCAAAGTTAAAAAAGCTATAAACTATAAAAAAGAGCTTTTAAAAAATATAAAAATGAAGGAACGCTAGTGTCATTTAAATGTTACAAAGAATATAACAGAATATGTAAAAAGGAAATCAAGGATGCAAAAATTCAAAATGAAAGACAGATTGCAAAGGATAGTAGGACAAACCCCAAAAAATTATTTAAATATATTAATAGTAAAAAGGTCAAGTCTGAGCATGTAGGCCCTTTACAAAATAATCTTGAGTGGGTGACTGGGGACAAAGAGAAGGCTAACTTATTAAATACTTTCTTCAGCTCTGTGTATACAAAGGAGCATGGGGGAGCTCATGTCCATAATGGGGGTGGTAGTGACGCAGCTCCAAATCCACAATGGCTCAAAAGTGATATGGTCCAGAAATATTTGGACAGAATAAAGGTGGATACATCACCTGGACCTGATGGCATCCACCCACGGATCCTAAAATAATTGAGCTCTGTAATTTCAAAGCCATTGTATCTAATTTTTAGGGACTCATTAATGACAGGAATAGCACCACTGGATTGGCGCAGGGCCAATGTGGTGCCTATATTTAAAAAGGGAACAAAGTCTTTACCAAGTAACTATAGACCTGTTAGTTTAACTTCTATAGTTGGGAAGATACTGGAGGGATTAATAAAAGACCACATAGACGAGTTCTTGCAGGAAAAAAATATTTTAAGCAACAGACAGCATGGATTCATGAAAGACAGAAGTTGTCGGACAAACCTGATTTCTTTTTATGAGGTGGTTAGTAAAACCTTGGACAGAGGGGTGGCGGTGGACCTGGTATACGTGGATTTTGCGAAAATGTTCGATAAAGTTCCGCATACACGGCTCATGTGTAAGGTAAAGTCTACAGGTTTGGAAATATCAGTTTGTAAATGGATAGAAAACTGGCTAAAAGACAGTATTCAGAGAGTAGTGGTTAATGATTCTTACTCTGAATGGTCTAAGGTTATCAGTGGTGTACCCCAAGGTTCAGTGCTGAGACCCTTACTTTTTAATATCTTTATAAATGATATTGGGTCTGGGATCAAAAGTAACATTTCCGTCTTTGCAGATGACACCAAGCTATGCAGTGGAATAACCTCCTTACAGGATGTCTCCAATTTACAAGCCGACCTCAATGCTCTGTCTAATTGGGCGACTATGTGGCAGATGAGGTTTAATGTTGAGAAATGTAAAGTTATGCACTTGGGGGCTAAGAATATGCATGCATCATACATGCTAGGGGGAGTACAACTGGGGGAATCCATAGTGGAGAAGGATCTGGGAGTTTTGGTAGATCATAAGCTCATTAATAGCATGCAATGCCAAGCTGCGGTTTCCAAAGCGAGCAAAGTCCTTTCCTGTATTAAGAGAGGTATGGACTCCAGAGAGAGAGATATCATTTTACCCCTGTTCAAATCATTAGTAAGACCTCATCTGGAATATGCTGTTCAGTTTTGGGCACCAGTTCTCAAAAAGGATATGGGGGAACTGGAGAAAGTGCAGAGAAGGGCAACCAAACTGATAAGAGGCATGGAGGAACTCAGCTATGAGGAAAGATTAGAGGAACTGAATTTATTCACTCTTGATAAGAGGAGATTAAGGGGGGATATGATCAACATGTACAAATATATAAGGGGTCCATATAGTGAACTTGGGGTTGAGTTATTCACTTTACAGTCAACAAAGAGGACAAGGGGGCACTCTTTACATCTAGAGGAAAAGAGATTTCATCTCCAAATACGGAAAGGTTTCTTCACAGTAAGAGCTGTGAAAATGTGGAATAGACTCCCTGCAGAGGTGGTTCTGGCCAGCTCAGTGGATTGCTTTAAGAAGGGCCTGGATTATTTCCTAAGTGTACATAATATAACTGGGTACTGACATTTATAGATAAAGTTGATCCGGGGAAAATCCGATTGCCTCTCGGATCAGGAAGGAATTTTTTCCCCTGCTTTAGCAAATTGGATCATGCTCTGCTGGTTTTTTTTGCCTTCCTCTGGATCAACTGTGGGTATAGAATTGGGTATATGGGATTGTATGATATTATTATTATTATTATTTTTTTTTTTTTTGTGGTTGAACTTGATGGACATGTGTCTTTTTTCAACCTGACTAACTATGTAACTATGTAACTATGTAACCAATGTACCTCCAAAACCTGCACAGCACTAAAATGTAAATTTAATTAATTTTGTAATTTATTTCATATCTAAATGCAATCTAAGTTGTTACCACAGTAATCAACATGTATATTGGAGGTTTTAGTGCTCTTTTGTTTCGTTTGCCCAGGTTTAATTTGCTGTAAGATGAACGGAACCTAGTAGTCTGCATGAGGAACAACTAAACACACACAGACATGTTTCCCTGCGGGATAATTAATAAAAAAAAACTCACAGATCCCCACATCCACACAAAGCAAGGTAGATGCAAGGATCTGCCCTACATTGTTATTGTATTCTGACACTAAGGACTCCCCCATTTTGGCTGCAGCGGCTGATTGAATGCTGGTTTTCCAGCAAGGCTGTTCAACAGAAGCCAGTCTAATCATGACCAGTCTATCAAACGGCTTCTGTTAAACAGACAGAGCTACACTCATAGAGACACTGGGGCAAGGAGGAAAAACGTCGCTCAACATCACACATAGATTATGAAATGCGTCAAGAAAATCTCCCGTGCGTCATGTCCGGCCTGAAGAGTGGAACGCATGCCAGGTAATCAGCAGCGACCACTAGTCATTTCTTTTTTTTTTTTTTTTTCCATAAAGTTTTATTGAATAAAAACAAGGAAAAGTTAACAATGAACAGAGTTGTCCAAGCATAGCAGTAATGACAAGTAACCAATGGTGTAAAGAAATACACAGGCTTTACATTTTCCTCAGGCAAACAAGTGTGTCAATAACAATAATACAGCATCATACATTAGCTTGTGTATGGGAATGTCGAATTGTATATTTTATGGTATTCCGGGTGGTGGTGCAACTATCCTGGAGGGTGGTTTGATAGGTTTTTGGGAGGGTGTGTGCTCATTGAGTGCTGTTATCTCTGTTTTCCCGGTCGTTTGATACGCCATGATGAGTAGAGTTCTAATGAGTTTGTGAGGTTGTAAGGTTTATATGTATCTGATCTTATGTAGGTCAGTTGAGTGAGTATCTTGTGATTTGTACATGAGATAAGACAACCAGTCCTGCTGGTTGTCTTGGTGAAGTCCGTTGGTTGTGTGTGGAAGGATAAAGTGGGTGGTGGGGAGGGGTTCTCGGAAACAGGTAGGTGTAAGGGTTGGGGTTAGGTTTGTCCAGAGTTTAGTGGGAAAGGAGTGGAAAGGATTGTAGAGTTGGTTATGGTGTGGGGTTGGCTGGAGAGTAAGAGGATGGGTTCGATCGAGTCGGGGGAGCAGGAGCCTCCAAACTGGCCCTGGATCTCGGCCCCGCCCTCCTCAGTCCTATACATTCAATGTTGTTTAGGATGCTATGAGCTTGCTGAGAGAATGTGTATGGAAATTGTTTTAAATAATATGTGCTTGGACTGCGTGTTTGAATTCTGGTGTAGTCTTAAAGTGGGACCAGCATGCCCAACGTGAATTATGTTTGGTGATATTATCATGTGCAATGGCTATGAGCTCTTCCATTTCTGCAATTTTGTTGACTCTCAGAAGCCAATCTTTAAGTCATTTCTATCTGAGACACGCATTTCTTTTTTACTTTTTTACTTTTAGTTTTTATGCAATTATTCTCAGAGTTTTTTATTATGTAAAATGCCTTATATTGAATAAATCCCCCAAGTATTTTACACCTGTGACAGACTCTCCTGGGACAAGGGACTGAATGCTAGTCTCTTGTCTACCGACTATGGGCCCTGGCATTTGAGGGAGCTACAAGTCTACCCTGAAAAGTCATATCTCTGGGTCACCTAGTCTGAGTAAATGATTAGATAACTAGCTCATGTTAATTTGGTTTCTGGTTAAAGTTTTTATTGTGAGCCTGCTGCATACATTTGTGAGTCATCTAAAAAAAAATCAGTTCATGTTCGGCAACCAAACGAGTATTGCCTTGTTTGTTGATGTCAGCAATTGGAATATCTGATATCTATATTCAGACTGGAAGGAAGCAGTGTATTACAAAAGCACTCAAGCGGAGTGTGGGCCGTTTCGTTCCAACACCATGAGGAGTTTTTCTTTCCATTCATTGCATACCTGCACAACCTGATTTTGGAGCTGTGGAGCCATTATTGAAGGTAATCTCCATCTGTGGGAGTCACCAGAGGATATCACAACAGTATACGGTAGGTCCCCCATTAAATCGCTACAAGCTTAGCAGACTCTCCTTACTATACGGTAAGGGAGTCCATCATATCTGGTGAGTGCGGAGTGTTTGCAGTCTTTCACCAAGTGGATGCACAGACATCAAATTGCAAACGGAGCACAACAACACTTTTTGTACAGACTTGGCGCCAATTACCCTCCCAGCCTTTGCCCCCTGTCATTCTCTTAGCAGGGCCTGGCTTACAGGGAGAGTCGGTAAAGAACGAAATGAGGTGCGGGCGGGGCGGGGCATGGAGGGGGTTTGGGCGAGAACTGTCAAAATTTACTTTTCCAATTAACAAGCTGGTGATTGGTTGCTTGGACCACCTAGCAACCAATCACCAGCTTGGTAATAGGAAAAGTTAACTTTGGCAGCTCCAGCTCCCCTGTCCAGTACTGTGCTTCAATGTAAGTCTCTCTGCATCCTAAATCAGTGAAAGTATCATTCACTGGTTTTCATTTTTGTACTGCTATATTTAATATAGAATTAAAATATTTACTTAACAAGGCAGTAAAGATGTGTACAGTTCCTATAGTAGTCAATCATATTTTATCCTTATTTTATTTATCACATTCAGATAAATGCAATATGTTTTATGTTAAAAAATAAAGAAAAAGAGCTGTGCCAAATAATATGAATCAATAAACCATATAACTATAAAGAAAAGTCCATGGAAACTTTATGTTGTCCAAAGAAGGAAGACGATCGTACCACAGTGATTTCACACTTCCTTATCACTATAGTGTCCCACCACCGACAAAAAAGTGCGCTTACCAGACGGTAAAAGCACAAGGAGCGTTTAGAGTACCAAGCCACCGACAGCTCCTCGCCTTCACCAAACACTTTGTCCCTCAGGAACGAACGATCCTAGTCCCCGACCCTGAGTCGTCAAATGAGGCGAGAATGTGTGATGAATGTGTTATTGATTCATATTATTTGGCGCAGCTCTTTTTCTTTATTTTTTATCTATGTTTATGTGTGTGTATCCCACTGTGGAGCAGCAGCCTTATATCCTGTGAAACATTCATTTGTAATCTTTTTTGATTATTCCCTTTTTTTTGACTATTTATCTTTAAGATTAAGTTCTTGGATACTTATCTGAGAGAAATATTTTTCTTGCTTGATATTTTTCTTCTTGCTTGATAAGTAAGAAAGGAAATTTCTCCTTTTTTGGGGTCTCAGCGCGGTTTTCTTTTCTTTTCTTATGTTTTATGTTAATATTGTTAAAGTTTTTGATGTTAATATTTATTTTTGTAACTTTATTCTGCATAAAACATTTAACAGTGTCATTTCATGAGATAGCTTATGAGGGCGTGTTTAGGGGCGGGACAGGGTAGGAGTTGGGTGGGGCAACTGGTGGCAGTACCTCTTAAGGCATGGCTAGTAGCTCAGGATTTGAAATCTTGAGCACTGTTCTAGGGCAATTATATGCATACACTTAAAAGAGTTCACGCAGACAAGAAATCAGCAGCAGTGATATACAAGAAGCATTAAAAAAGATAAAAACTGTATTTTATGGAAATTAAATTAGCACTTGAAAAAAGCCCCAGGTGCAAGAACAATTGTTGGGCATAAAGGACAAACTTTGTTTCAAGATAGACAGATATATCTATTATTGTAAATTGATACTTAAAGTGGTTGTATACTCGATTTTTAAACTTTTACCTACAGGAAAGCCTATAATAAGGCTTACCTGTAGGTAAAAAAAATATCTCCTAAACCTGTACGGTTTAGGAGATATCCCCCTCGGTATGCGCCGCTGACTGCAGCGGCGCATGCGCACAAGGGGATTCTCGGCCTGAAAATCCGGCAGTGGCCGGCGGCCGGAATGAAATCTCCCGCGCGTATGCACAGGAGTGACGATATCGCGGCTCCGGTCACTCACAGCGCCGGAGCCGCGATACCCGGAAGAAACGCCGAGGGAGCATGTCAGCTCCCTTGGTGTGGATCGGGCCAGATGTCGGGGCCTCGTTCTAAGGTAAGTATTTCATAATGAGCTAGTATGCGGTGCATACTAGCTCATTATGCCTTTTGCAGGTTTAAAAAAAAAAAAAATGTGCGGGTTTACTACCGCTTTAAATTAAATTAGCCTTTGGAATACACTGAACATTCTCTAAATCTATATAATGCAACTAGGATCAGACAGCAAACACCCCCTTCATTTACAGTTCAGATTAGGGTTGCACCGATATCATTTTTTTAAGAGCGAGTATGAGTACTGATACTTTTCCTCGACGATACAGATTACATTTTTTTTTTATTTACATTTTTATAACTTTAACTTTTTTTTGATGGAGAGGTGGGGAGGGGGTTATTGTTTAGGGTGGAGAGGTGGGGAGGGGGGAGGGGTTATTGTTTAGGGTGGAGAGGTGGGGAGGAGGGTTATTGTTTAGGGTGGAGAGGTGGGGGGTGTAATTGTTTGGGGTGGAGAGGTGGGTAGGGATGTTATTGTTTAGGGTGGAGAGGGGGTTATTGTTTATGGTGGAGAGGGGTGTTATTGTTTAGGGTAGAGAGGTGGGGAGGGGTGTTATGTGTTTAGGGTGGAGAGGTGGGGAGGGAGGTTATTGTTTAGGATGGAGAAGGGGTTACTGTTTAGGGTGAAGAGGTGAGTTATTGTTTAGGGTGGAGAGGTGGGGAGGGGTGTTATTGTTTAGGGAGGAGAGGGGGTTATGGTTTAGGGTGGAGAGGGATTATTGTTTTGGGCAGAGAGGGTGTCAAGATATGTTCATATCTTCATATCTTGAAGACATATGTAACACATATCTGTATATAACCCAGAGTTCCCCTTCAATATAAGAATGTATTTCTTTATATAATGTTTTTTAATTCTTCTTGGGTATTTCTTAATATTGCAACACATATCTTGTTATTCACTTTTGTGACTTGTTATTTTGCTTCACATGAGATGTGCCAGTAAAATGATAAAGCATATTATTCCCAGAAATGATGTTCAAATGTTTTTATGGAAAGTCCCTGTTTATAAGATAAAGTCAGAATGACCTTTAAAGTTGTTATTGTGTTATGGCCAAAATGACCATGTGAAATATGAAATAGATTATCCTGGAATGTATTGTGTATTTTTCTATTTTGACTCTTTCCCACACATAAACTGTAATGTTATCATTTTCTTATAAAAACGCTGTTACAAGTTGTATTCTCCACCACAACCACAACAACCCCTTGGAAGGTGTGGTCCTCTGTACGGAGATATTCTGAGTAAATATACATTGAGACGAATGCTACTTCGTAGATGTCCTTTATTTCAAGGCTGTACATAACAGGGGGGGGGGGTTATTGTTTAGGGTGAAAGGGGTTATTGTTTAGGTTGGAGAGGGGGCACTGGGGCGGCTCAAAATCCTGAGGACGTCATATGACAGTCAGAATTTTGAAGCCACTTTGCAGCCGTCATTTGCCTATAGGGAGGGCGGCAAGTGGTTAAAGTTTGTAACCTTACTTTGTGAAGAATACCACACATTCACTAGGCACTGCAGTGTCACATATTTTCAGAGAGCCTGATTTCAGAACTACAGTAATGCTGAGAGGAGGATTTTCAGGAGGCAGATTCAGTACAGGAATCACTGATTGCAGCCTGCAAGGTACCTTGGGTTATATAGGAATTGAAAGAAATCTGTAGAAGGGAAGCTCCATCCAGGAAGTTGCAGAAAGTTGACCAGCAGACATGTAGCACTCATAACATGAATAGAGATCTTTGAAGTAACCTTGAACTGTCAAAAATAACTGTTGTTTGTATTGCTATTACAATGCTGATGTTATAAAATGAAAATGTATGCTGTGACTATGGAACTTTAATTACCAAAGGACCCTTATGTTGCAGCACATTCTGCACATATAGTATATCTGACCCTGGCTTTAGAAAACTAAATGTATAATTAAGAAAGAATCAGTTAAATGGGACTTGCATCCAAATCAAGCAGCTCACCATAATAACACATTTTTGCAGACAGCTTTTCAGTTGTTTTGTATTTTTTTTTTTAAACATCTTGCCTCTACCAGTAAGGCATACTTAGGTCATTACTGAGTGGATAAGCAATGGCTGACCCCCAAAGCCCTGTGGTAAAGATCTAATGCTATGAATATAATTTCTACTTGCTGCTTTTGCTGTATCTGTCAGAATTTGTTGATCTTTTTTATTTTAATGGGGAAAATCTGATATACAGAAGGTCTTTTCGGGAATTAAAGTCTATAAAAATCAAAAAATTTTTGAGTGTAAGAGAGCAAAAACCTTTGCAAGACTGGATCTCCCTGAGCAATCCAGAATCAATTGAAATAGTTTCTGATCATGTGATCACCCTTTAAAAGTATCCCTATAACCCATATACCTCGCTATATATCCTCATTGATTTAAATGTTTTCCATCTTTCCCATTTTCTCTGGGGTTCTCTATCCCCTTCTTCCTCCCTATCAAAATATTCCATACTAAAGATATCATCTATTTTCTCAAACCATTCTTTTATCGTAGGCTCTTCCACTTCTCTCCATTTCTTTAGGATCATACTCTTAGCTATATTTAATAGTTGGGGTATCAGGGACTTTTTATATTCTTTTAAGGATAATTCTGTCTCATGGAACAGTCATACCCATGGGTTTTTTGGAACTTGGACATTCGTTATCTTTTCTACATATGTTAGTATTTCCTCCCAATATTTTTTAATCTTTGGACAGTTCCACCACAAGTGGGCCATAGATCCTATCTGTCCACACCCCCTCCAACACTCACCAGATTGCCCACTTTGATATTTTTCTACAATGTCTGGTGTTCTGTACCATCTCACTAAACACTTATAGTTTGTTTCCATCATTCCTATGTTGACTGAGGAGCTATGGGCCAGTTTCAGTATTTTCCCAATCTCTTGTTTCTCATTTCGTGGACCTATTTCCCCCTCCCATTTTTTTATATATGGCGTTACCTCCAGCTCATCCTCCCGTGTCAAAATCTTATATATCTGAGAGGTTTCTATTCGTACCGTTCTTCCATCACACATAGGCTCCAAGTCTGTCCGTTCTTCTGCGCCTCTCAGGGGGCCCGGTAGGGCCGAGACCAAATGTCTGAGTTGGAGATATCGCCACTCATTTAATTCAAACATTTCTTTTTCACTCTTTCCTGTGCTATTATTTTCCCTCTGTGTATTATGTGTATCTAAGCTGAACATTTTTCTCTTTTATCCAATTTCATCCCCATTCCCTTTAGCCAGGTGGAAAAAAATCATTCCCTTTTAAATATATCAATGGATAATTATATTTCCATTTATTGTGTTTGTGTATTTCATCCCATATCCTAATCGCATTAGTGATTAATTTAGGCGTGTTTCGCCCTAGTGCTCGATATTGTGGTGATAACCAAATATTCTTCCACAAATTTGTGTCTGACATACAGTGTTCTATTCCCAACCACCTTTTTTTTTGTGCTACCCTGCCTAGTCCATTCTACCACCCTAGTTAATATCACAGTTTCATAATATTTTTTAAAATCTGGCACACTTACTCCTCCCTGGTCCTTGTCCTTTTGCAACATCTTTAGGGATATTCTGGGTTTCTTATTTTTCCAGCACTCTATGTGTCTATGAGAGGAGGGTCAGGGCTTCTCTTTGCAAAACCATTGCACAGGACAGATAAGTATGATATGTTTGGTATTTAAAAAAAATTATCCGAACCTTTAAAAACACATGAAGGTACATTTGAAAACATAAAAATTCTTTAGCGTACAACTCCCACTGCAACCTTAAAAAAAAACCTTGTTTAATACTGTAATTGTCAGATACAATTTAAATATCAGACAATAGTTAAAGATAATTACAATTTTTTTAATGTGTTTTGATGTTTAAAAACTTTTTACGACATAAATGCTGCAGAAAACAATGTAAAATTGTTTTGCTAGGTGAATTAATCAAAGTCATAGCCCAACTCCAGCCACAGTTACATATTTGTAAATCCTTTTTATTTTATTTTAAGAAGCATTAAAATTGTACTTTTTTCTTAATTCAAGAGCTCTCTGCAAGTTCCACTGAGTGCTGCTTGAATGTACGGGGGGCCGCGCTTTGACTCCCTACTGTATTGAAACGGTGACAATGATAGACATCAGTTCCGGTGTTGTGACTCTGCCCCCTCCTTCTGCTAGTCATTCACAAAGCACAGCACAGTGATGATGTCGCAACTGTCCTTTGTGAATGGCACAGCAGAAGGAGGGGGTGGAAGCCTAACACAAAGAAGCAGAGAGCTTGAAGTGCTGCTCTTGCTGTACATTCCAGCAGTAATCTGCAGAGTTTACAGAGAATACATTAAGTAAGAAAAATGTACAGTTTTAATGTGAGTTAAATAAATATTAAAGGATCACAAGATAGTAATAACTGTGCCAGTAATTGGACATTAATGTTCACCGGCATATCCTGACAATGCTCAGTTGATTATAGGCATTTAAGCTTTAATTACCTCTGATCATGAAGAACAATTATTTTAAAAAAGATTTGCAAAAAGGTCTAAAAGTATTAAAAATATATTTCAACATGCAAAAAAAGTGTGAACATGTGCTTAGTGGCCTGCTTTTCCAAATGAGCAATTTAGCATCAGTGACAACATTTTTCTTTTTTTGTTGTTGAAAATTACACCAGAGAAGCTTGGATAGTGCTCAGCTGTGCTGCTGAGAAATCTGTGTTGAATGTGAACAAGATTAGTGAGATTCATGAATACCAATGTAATTCACAGGGTTTAGTGTCAGTTCAGGTAACAACGTATCTAAGTATACAGTCTTACAATATATGCCACTGAAAAAGATCTTCTGCATGGACAAAATGCTGAAAGTAAAATTTTTTACATTCATTTGAAAAGAAAAAAAAAAAGTGTATCCATTAAGCTAAACAAATATTATATTCACGTAAGGAGGTGTAATCAGTCTACAGTATTCAATGGGACGGCACAGTGGTGTAGTGGTTAGCACTCTCACCTAGCAGTAAAAAAGGGTCGCTGGTTTGAATCCCCAACCACGACACTACCTGCCTGGAGTTTGCATGTTCTCCGTGTGCCTGCATGGGTTTCCTCCCACACTCCAAAGACATGCAGGTAGGTTAATTGGCTTCTGTCCCAAATTGGCCCTAGTATATAAATGGGGACCTTGGATTGTGGGCTCCTTGAGGGTAGGGACTGATGTGAGTGTGCAATGTACAGGGATAGAGACAATTGTAGACACTCACTCAAGTTGAACTGGATGGACTGGTGTCTTTATTCAACCTTACTAACTATGTAACTATGTACAGTAAATTTGGTACAGTTCTAAAAGAAGGAGTGTTTGAACTTGTAAAACTAGGAAGCAAAGCAATTTTATTTGAGATCTAACAAGTATACAAAAAATGTGTTCTTCAAAAACTATGCAGGTTTACTGTTTATTTCTCTTTCTAATTTTTATCTAGTCATTCTATTATAGGATTTCATATCTGCTGCATGCAAACAGTATTTGACTAGTATAATCAGTATTACAGGCACAGGTTTACTGTCATTGTATCTAATCTTCAGGCACAGACCCAGATGTTTTTTTGTCCCATTTCTGTCAATGCGTGTCGGCTTGTATATGATGTCTTTTGCTGCAAACCGTTTTTGACATAGTTACATTTTGTCACACAGCTCTTTTTTGCCAATTTATTGCAGATCATAATTTTTCTCTTCCCTGTTCTGTGTCAGAACATGAAATAGTAATTTAGCAGTTGTGACAGACTTACGTTCCCACCCACTGGCTGCTGAGAATAATAATTCCAACAATCTGTGAAATATAGATTCATACTCGCAAGTGATAGGGAAGACCATAATTCATTATATGCTCCACTTGGATTGAATTACAACACCTATAACAGCACTGAAGAATCCAGAACTGCAGATAAACATATCTCAGCATGGACAATTTTATGTTTATTATTTCATATTCCAATAAAAAGGGAAGCAGATTGTTCCATCTTACTGCCCCTTGATGGACTTCATAATTTTGCAATTTATATCCTCTCCTCTTTTTCTTTATGGCTTTTTTATCTGACTATATATTTCTTTAGCTTCTGCCATATAAATTCAGCCACATGGATGTGTTTAGGGAATCACAGATACACCAATACTAATCAATACAGCAATGGAATACATTTTCACTGACAACATTCAAAATATCAAGATTCTAAGGTATTGATTTGGAAGAAGTCTAATACGCTATTTATTTAAATAAGTGAGATAAGCATTATCTTTAAATAAGAGTTAGCATATTCAAGAGGCTGACTTATTGTAAGTATTAAGTTATCAAATCAAGTTATTTTCATGAATAGGGATGAATTTTATGATGTGAACATTATAATTATAATACAGAATCTTTATAATGCAAACAGTTCGCGTAGCGCTTTGCAAATAAAGGTACTACAGTTACAGTACAATTTAAAACCAGAGGATTCAGAGGGCCCTACTCATGGCAATCTAAAAAGTTTGGATTGGATATGCATGTGACTTGAATCCCGCCTGGTCACAGTTTGCAGAACTGCCAAACAAATTGGCCCAAATTGGCTAGATTACTCGTCTGAGACCCCAGCTGCTGTTAGTAAACAAAGGAAAAATTGACAGGGGCGTCCACAAAATAGAAACCCAATTCCACTGCTGCTGCAATTAAAAAACTCTAAAACACTGTACCAGATTCCTAAAATAGATTTGAATTGATTGCAATGCTGTGCCGTGAATAATTAGTGCTCCAAAACATCAAAACCCATAATCAATAAACCACACAATCATAAAGTGCCAATTTATTAATTTACATGAAAATAAAAAATAAAGTTCATATCAATATACTATATAACCCCTGATCTCCCATTCAATATAATGGTTCTCATGCAATAAAATTGTGAAATTTTGTGTATAATAGTATTACTTTTTTTGCACAATTATATTGCATAAGAACATAATTATGATTGTGTGGTTTGTTGACTATGGGTTTTGATGTTCACGATTCCAGTGCCGATTCCTGCATCATTTAGAACTCGCAGGCAGTTCACACTGCCCTATGTGAACCGCTGAGGGTGTCAATAGAAGGTTATTGACACCCCCAGATTGGTTTGTATATCGCAGTGCGAATTGTGAATTCGGACAGGAATTGGATCCCATGGGTGTGAACACCCATGCGATCCGTTTCTGGTGCGGACAAAAAAAAAAGGGTCCTGCATGATTTTGGTCAGAATGTGATGCAAATTCCGCCATACAAACTGTATGGCTGAAATAGCATCGCACAGACATTGCACGTGATCTGCACAGCAGTGTGGTGCAAATTATATGCGATGTCTGGCATTGCACAAGTGTAAATCGACACTTAAAGCAATATTTTTGTATGGCACAACGCTGCAATCAATTGTAATCTATTTTAGGATTGTGTTATAGCGTGCCTATATTTGGTCAATAAATTAATTTAGCATTTGCAGATGTGTACCCTCCAATGCTGAACGCATGTGGCCTGGTATGGTTCAGAAGGGGGGCACATGCTTTTTGCCTTCCCTTTACTGGCTGCCCAGTCTGAATGCCTGGATTTTGTTGTGTACTGTCTCTTAAAAAAAAAAAATATTGGGTTTCCCTTAAAATGTATACAAAAGGCAAGGCATGCACCAACTTCGGGAACCATTCCAGTATACATTCCTTCAAGAATGTATTTGGCAAGGGGTGGGGTAAAGCCTTCCCCCCTTACATAGTATAATTACATAGTAGGTGAAGTTGAAAAAAGACACAAGTCCATCAAGTTCAACCTATTTGTGTGATTTTATGTCAGTATTACATTGTAGATCTCTGTATGTTGCGGTCGTTTAGGTGTTTATCTAATCGTTTCTTGAAACTATCGATGCTCTCCACTGAGACCACCACCTGTGGAAGGGAACCTGCTATGGAGTTTAAGTTTAAACCTCTTTTCTTCTCATTTTAATGAGTGGCCACGAGTCTTATTAAACTCCCTTCCGCGGAAAAGTTTTATCCCTATTGTGGGGTCACCAGTATGGTATTTGTAAATTGAAATCATATCACCTCTCAAGCGTCTCTTCTCCAGAGAGAATATGTTCAGTGCTGACATAACAAAACAGTGTTGTGCTTCCTAAATAACTACCAATAAATCCCTAAATAAGAATAAATGATTAACTTACAATGTAGCAAGATACTGAGTGCACAAGCAAATATTCATGTTCCCTGACTGGGAATAGTGAACAATACACAATAATGATAAAGTCCGCAAACTCAAAAAAATAAATTGAATAAAAATAAGAGTCCAAATGCACACATATAATCCTCAGAGTCTTCTGCACAAAAACACACAACACACCACCAGTGCATAAACGTTGAAAATGCAAGTGCTCTCCTCCACCTCAATATCCTAGCCGCTCACCTCATGTTCTGACCCCTGTTTCACCAGAAGGTCAGAAAAAGCAGGTTCCCTCTCTGGGATACAAACGGACCAGCTGGTCATGGAAATCCTATTCCTTCTGTGCTGCCTCCGGCTGATTGGATGGATACCAGCCAGTACAAATTCCCCCAATGGAGTCCGGTGCACATAGGAATAGAAAAAGGCAAAATCTAGTGCTCTCTCTATATCAAAACAGTTTATTTCCTCATTGAAACATTAAAAGGTTACTCACAAACGCAGCACTTAAGCAGTGCCGGCTCAGGATGCATAGAAACGACAAGATGCTCGCGGGATGACGCTGCCACTGCGACTCCTTGCCCTTATACGCGTTACGTCAAATGGGTTACTACACCACCGTGACTTCTTCAGTAAGTCATGGTGGTGTAGTAGCCCATTTGACGTAACAGTGGTGTGTTTTTGTGCAGAAGACGCTGAGAATTATATTTGTGCATTTGGACTTATTTTTATTCAATTAATTTTTTTGAGTGTGTGGACTTTATCTTTATTGTCTATTCTTCACTATTACCATTTAGGAAACATGTATATTTCATTATTGTGTATTGTTCACAGTTAATAATTTGTTCTTATTTAGGGATTTATTGGTAGTTATTTAGAACGGGCAAAACTGTTTTGTTATGTATATTCTATATGTGAAGTGAACCCATTTTCTGTGTGTGCAGCAGCCAGGTGGGGGATATTTTTCAAATTTTTTAATTTCTTTGGTTTTTGGTGGGATTTTGTTATATCACCTACTACACATATCACTACACAGTGATAAAGGTTATTATTATTTGCGCTGATAGAAATTAGTTTTATCGTTTGATATATATGTTCAGTGCTCGTAACCTTTCTTCATAACTAATATCCTTCAGTCCCTTTATTCGTTTTGTGGCCCTTCTCTGTACTCGCTCCATTTCCAGCACATCCAGAACTGCACAGCATACTCCAGGTGTGACCGGACCAGAGTCTTGTAGAGTGGGAGAATTACCGCTTTATCTCTTGAGTTAATCCCCTTTTTGCCAATATTCTGTTTGCTTTGTTAGCAGCAACTTGGTGAGCCTATCATCTACTAGAACCCCCAGGTCCCTTTCCATCCTTGATTCCCCCAGTAGTTGTCCTCCCAGTGAGTAAATTCTATTAATATTTTTGCCACCCAAATGCAATATTTTACACTTTTTCACATTAAACCTCATTTGCCATGTAATTGCCCACCCCATTAATTTGTACAGATCATCTTGCAAGATTTCCACATCCTACGGAGAAGTTATTACCCTGCTTAGCTTAGTATCATCCGCAAATACAGAGATTGAGCTATTCACCCCATCCTCCAGGTCGTTTAGGAATAAATTAAATAGGATTGGTCCCAGGACAGATCCCTGGGGGACCCCATTTTCCACCCCTGACCATTCTGAGTACTCCCCATTTATCACTACCCTCTGAACTTGCTCTTGTAGCCAGTTTTCAATCCATTTACTCACCCTATGGTCTATGCCCACTGACCTTACTTTGTAGAGTAAATGTTTATGGAGAACTGTGCCAAATGCTTTTGCAAAATCCAGATACACCACATCTATGGGCCTTCCTTTATCTAGATGGCAGCTCACCTCCTCATAGAAGTTTAATAGATTGGTTTGGCAAGAACGATTCTTCATGAATCCATGCTGATTACTGCTAATGATACCGTTTTCATTACTAAAATCTTATAGTCCCTTATCATCCCCTCCAAGAGCTTACATACTATTGATGTTAGGCTATCTGCTCTGTAATTCCCAGGGATGTATTTTGTCCCTTTTTTAAATATTGCCGCTACATTGGCTTTTTATACAATCAGCTGGTACCATTCCAGTCAGTAGACTGTCAGTAAAAATTAGGAACAATGGTCTAGCAATTACTTGACTGAATTCCCTAAGGACCCTTGGGTGCAAGCCATCTGGTCCCAGTGACTTATTAATTGCAAAGCACCTTGTTTGCCTGTTGAGGAGAAAAGGGCTCTTATCTCGAAATCCTGCCCCCCCCCATTTTTAAAACAGTACTGGGATAGCGGTTAGGTTATTGACCCAGTGCCATTTTAAAATGACAGCAGGGATTGGGAGCTCCTGCAGCTTGGGGTAGGGGATAACACTGGAGGTGCTAGCTGCCACAGACATCAAGTGTACATCACTAAGCCCAGGAGCTGAAAATCTGCTCTTGGGCTTCTGATGCTTTCACAGATTCCCCCACAAGAGCTTCCATGTTGTGTTTATAGTTGGAGCGTGGCAAAAGTCAAGAGTGGCATCACCGATTACAGATGCTTGATGAAAGCAGAGAAGAGCTGCTGAAAATTGTTTGCCTTTTGGGAAATTTATTGCAATGTGGTGTGATGCCTTTTTTCTTTTAATCTAAATATATAGAATTAGGATTTGTAGCAGTGTGTGAAGTGTCACTTAACCTAATGACAATGTTTTGGTATTGCACTTTTGAAATTTCTAATTTTACATTTATGTTGTTTTACATATTGTTGCAACACACATATTTTTTTTCTTAAAACCCCTCCATCCATTGTGTGCACAGGATACCTGGCTGTTGGCTGAGAGGATAGCTTTTTAATAAAAATTGTAGGGGCTGAATTCCCTGAGCAGAAGGATGATGTAAGGATTTAATATATTTCAAAATTATCTTTCTGTATTTATAATTTGATAGAGAGGTTTGGCCTGCTTAGCTGTATGCTGGTTAGTGTTCTCTAAGCACCCTCCAGCCAATATCTCACTTTTGTCTCTCCTGTTGCTATCCGTAGTTCCACTACCTTTTGTTACCGACTTTTGGCTTGTTCCCCAACTATGCTTTTGCTAAATCCCAACCTGAAACCATTTGTTACTGACCTTTTGGCTTGTTTGCTGACTACACTTCTGCTTGATCCCTACCTGCTATATCTGCTACTGGACCCTGGCTTGCTAACCTGCTGGTGGGGTGATCCTGAGGACCACGACCTGGTACTAACACACAGCTAAACCAGGCATGTACTGGCCATCGGGACTACCGGGAGTTTCCCGGTGAGCCGATGGCTCAGTGGGCTGGTTTCAATGACAGCCTGCCAAATTAATGGCTGCGCTACTCAGGCAGAGAAGTCCCCGGCAGACGAGGGAGGCCGGAGGATGGTGGTGCTGCTGGAACCCATCCAGGTAACCGGCCGGCCCAGCACAGCCACTGAATACTATATATAGCATATGGCTGTATATATATATATATACTGTATATAGCATATAGCTGTATATATATATATATATATATATATATATATACTGTATAGCTGTATATAGAATACGGCTGTGTATATATACTGTATATAGCATATGGCTGTGTATATATATATATATATATATATATATATATATACTGTATATAGCTGTATATATACACACTGCATATAGCTATATATATATATATATATATATATATATATATATATATATATACTGTATGTAGCATATAGATGTATATAGAATATGGCTGTGTATATATATATATATATATATATATATATATATATATATATATATATATATACATATTGCAAAGGATGTGGCGCTAAATAAAACAACATAGAAAATCAATTTGGTGAAAATAACGATTAAAATAATATGCAAAATCCAACATATGGCAGCTAAAAGTTCACCAAAACTGTCAATTAATATTAAAATGTGCATAAAAATATTTTCTGCAAAAAATTCATATATAAACCATGCTTATAATTAAAAACCCCCCTTTTTTTTTTGCATTCTTTTTGCGCTTTAATACCAAGCACATAGTTTGGATATAATGGTTTTAATTATAAAACCGTTATATCCAATGGTTATAATGGTTTTATAATGAATGGTTTATATGTGATTTTTTTGCTGAAAATTTTTTTATGCACATTTCAATATTAATTGACATTTTTTTTTTAAATATAAATTTTTAGTAGATTTTAACAGGTAGTACAAATGATATTGCGTTACAGTAGTATCAAAATGCATACATTCGTTGACTTGTCAATTATGGAATCAACCTAGAGTGAGTCAGTAACAAGAGAAAATGTGCAGTGATGTAGAATACAGGTACTCACAAGTAATAGAGATGTTGCCTTGTTGCTAATTAGTCTGAGGGGACCTTGGAGCCTCCTCCTGGGCACCCCTTACGGGAACAATGCTGTGGCCAGGAGGAGAGTCCAGCCCCCTGATGATAAGGAAAATACTAATCGTCTAGTACAGAAGGCGCAGCTAAAAGCATACTATCATAATACGTATGATTGACAACATAACCATGGTGTATAGGGTAACAATATTAACATTCCTGTATTTAAAAATCTGCGGGCGGATTTACGATAGTGTTCTCATACGACAATGGAAGGACAGTTTGGTGTTTGATCCATGTTGACCATGGTAGCCATGCCTGGGAGTTACGTGATAGGGTACCTTGGCAACGAGCTATCGTTTGTTCGTAGGTGAAATGCAAGTGGGTCATTCTCACCACTTCTCCCACCGTGGGCAGTGAAGGATTTTTCCATAGTCTAGTGATACATAGTCTGGCTGAGAGTAAGACATGTAGAATCGTATGTCTGAGATGTTTGGGGTATATATCTAGGTTCAGGGAAAGAAGTGCTAGGCTGGGTTGAGAGGTTACAGGCACATGAGCTCTTTCAGAGAGCAGTTGGAAAATTGACTCCCAGAAGAAAGTCAGTTTGGGGCAGCTCCAAAGAGTGTGGAGCATGTCACCTTTGTCGCCACATTGTCGCCAACATCGGTTATTATGGGGTGTACAGAATTTCGATAATCTCGTGGGAGTTAGGTACCAACGCTGTACTATTTTGATAGTTAGTTCCCAAAGATTAGAGCATTTGGTGACCTTAAATGTGGAGTTATAAGCAGTAGCCCATTGTTCCGAGGTGTAAGTATGGCCTAAATCTGATTCCCATGCAAGCAGTGAGTTGTTCTTAGTGAAAATGCTTTTTTGTCGAAGTATATTGTAAAAGAGGGAGATGCCTTTACTGATAGTAGGTTGGGTCGTAAAGAATTTCCATGCGGGATGAGGGAGTGTGCAGGTCACCTCTGGGGTTGGAAGTAGGTAATGTCTCGTCCGGAGATAGAGGTAGAAGTCAGTGTTAGGGATATGAAATTCTTCTTGTAGGGCGGGGAAGGTTTTAATTTTGTGGTTGGAGAAGAGATCATTGATATAAAGGATGCCTCTGTGTTGCCATTGGTTAAAGGAGATTAGGTCAATCTTGTAGTGGAGAACCTGTAAGGGGATTCGTATAGCGGTTTTAGTAGGGTATGATTGGCGGAGGTGAACAAATTTTTTCCAAACTTGGGCCGTAGCAATCATTGTAGGGGGAATATGTGAGTGTGGCGGTGGGGATCTAGGGTTAGATAGAAGCCATGCGGAGAGATTCTTCCCAGGGATATGAGAAGCTTCGATTTGTCCCCATTCTGTGGACGGAGAAGGTGAGAACCAGTCTTTAGTTTGGGTCAGGATTGATGCCATGTAATAGTCTTGAAAATCAACATATCCAGCACCCCCAGCCCTTCGATGCTTGATTAATTTTGTGTGTGCGCTTCTACTTTTTTTACCTTGCCACATGTGGGAGGAGAGGAGGGACTGCAGGGACCTGAAATATTTGGCGGGAATGGTTATAGGTAGTGTTCAGAACAGGTATAGGATTTGGGGGAGATGCATCATCTTAAAGGCCGCTAGGCGCCCCATCCAGGACAGTTCGAGAGACGCCAGTCTGCGCAGATCTTCCTGCAGTTTGGCTCTAAAGGGAATGTTGGACACCAAGATAAGATATACTTTTATCCGCCCAAGTGAATGGCGTTTGTTGCTGTAGGATCAGACTAGTTGTGGAGTCCACTCCTAGATTCAAAATGCAGGATTTAGTGTCATTGACTTTGTAGTAGGAAACTTTGCTGAAGGAGGCTAGCGTCTCTCGGACCACCGGGAGGGAGGTGAGGGGGTCAGACAGCATGAGGATTACGTCGTTCGCAAATAAGCTAATTTTATGTGATCTGTCGCCTATGGTGATACCTTTGATTAAAGGATTTGCGCGAATCGATTGTGCCAGAGGTTCCATTATTAAATTGAATATTAGGGGGGATAGAGGGCACCCTTGCCTAGTGCCATTGGATATGGCGAATGGGGAGGATAGTGCTGCAGCAGAGTATACTTGGGCTGAGGGGGAAGAGTAAAGTGCCATAATAGCGTTGTAAATTGGACCATTAAAACCAAATTTGTGTAGAGTGGAAGACAGGTACCCCCAGTGCACTCTGTCGAACGCTTTTTCAGCGTCTAGGGACAAGAGTACAGAGGGGGTACCTGAGCTCCCTGCGTAATGGATGATATCAATCATCCTTCTAGTGGCATCGGAGGATTGGCGGCCTGTTGTGAAACCGGATTGGTCCTTGTGTATAAGATTGGGTATGATATCTAACAATCCGTTGGCCAATAATTTGGCATAAATCTTGACATCCACGTTTAATAAGGATATAGGGCGAAAGTTTTGGGGGACATTTGGTTCTTTACCAGGTTTTGGGAGTGTAACTACTATTGCGTTTAGCATCTCTGATGGGAAGGAGGAGGAAGATACAGCGGAGTTGTAGACATCACAGAGTGTGGGAGTCAATAGGTGTTGAAAAGATTTGTAGTATTCTCCATTGAGTCCATCTGGTCCCGGGGATTTATGGTTTGGGAGCCTATTTATAGTCTTTAATATTTCAGGGACTGTGAAAGGGGCATTAAGAGTATCTAGTTGTTCCTGTGAGACGGAAGGCAGTTTAATTTGCTCTAGAAATGCATTTATTACCTCCTGCGATGGTTGTACTGTTTGTTTATCGTCTCTCAGATTGTATAAATCCGTATAGTAGGTTCCGAACGCGTTAGCTATTTCATGAGGTTTCAGGAGTTTTTGTTTGGAGTGAGGATGAATCAAGAACGGAATTTTGGATTTGGTTTTGTACCCTTTTATTCGCAAGGCCAATAGTTTTCCCGCTTTATTACCCGTTGAGTATGTAGTCGCTTTGAGTTTGGTAAGTGTTTTCCCATATGATTCTAGGAGAAGTGAGCGTAGCTCGTGACGTAGTTTAAAGATTTGCGTTTGAAGTGCAGGGGAGGGGTTCTGTTTATTTTGGGATTCAGTGGCCTCAATGGCGGCCGTGATTTGGTCAAATTTCAATGATCTCTGCTTTTTTTCCCTAGCTGCTAGTTGGAGAAAGATCCCCCTAATAACAGCTTTGTGGGTTCTCCACACAAGCACCGGGTCAGACACCGACTCGGAATTAATAGAGAAGAATTCCTCTAAGTGTTGTTTGAGAGAATTTGCAATGTGTGGATTATGAAGAAGGTAGTTGTTTGTTCTCCAAAGATAGGAGTTAGGCACATGCAATTTAGTATTGATAGTGATGCTGATAGGGGCGTGGTCTGACCAGGTGGTGGCGTGAATCTCCGAAGCCGACACTTGTTGTAATAGACATTTATCAGTAATAAACAGATCTATGCGTGAGTAGGTGTTGTGACGCGGTGACAGGTACGTATAGTCGCGTTCATTCGCGTGACAACACCTCCACACGTCGAACATTTCGTTGGAATACAGAAAATTACTCAATGGTGAAGCATGTCTCTTAATCCCAGCGGTAGAGTCGATGCCATAATCTGGCACGATATTAAAGTCTCCACACCATAGTAGATTGCCCTGCTTGTGAGAATTAACTTTCTCCAATAAGTCCCTTAGAAAGGACATCTGGCGATGGTTCGGTGCATACAATGAGACTAACGTGTATTGGACGTTGTTTATTTTGCAAACTAGGATGATGTAGCATCCTTCTGTGTCGGTAATGCAGTTCTGTAGCTGGAAGAGGACAGTGTCCCGAACAGCGATCAATACACCTTGTTGTTTTTTGGAATAGGAGGATTGAAAGATATGAGGAAATGCTTTGTGCTGGCAGCGGGGTGGGGATTCTCGCATAAAATGTGTTTCCTGGACACATAGCAGATCGCTTTTGAGCGATAAGGCCGTTTTCCATAGCGATATGCGTTTGGCCGGATGGTTTAGGCCTTTTGCATTGAGAGAGACTATAGTGATTGACATTGCTGTACTAGTGGTTGGAGTAGATCAGTTAGTAGACTTACAGTTGGGAGAAGTAGGGCAGCTGTCGGCAAGGATATCTCTTCTTCACAGGTGGAGAGCAGATTTCAGGTAGGCTGATGTATGAAGGTTCCGCGGCGATGGTCAGAAGTTTAAAATATGAGGCGAGGTTGATATTGTTACTCTAGGTAATATTCTGCGAATACAAGTCAAAGTTAGAAGGCAAGACAACGGTATATCTCGGTGCGAGGTAATGAAAACAACAAAGAGAAAACAGAACAAAATAAAAAGAAAAACAGATTAACATGAGACACTGGAGCTAGTAGTGAAGAACAGGTCAGCGGTGTACATCCCTAATGGGCGCTGACCAGGGCAGGACTTAGGGTGGTCGGGGCCCCTGGGCTTGAGCCACTTTTGGGCCCTACCTGCTATACATTACCGTATAACACGCGCTGGCGTATAACACACACCCAAAGTTTAGGAGGGAAGTTTGAGGAAAAAAAACCTTACATTTAAATGCCCATCAATGCAGCCTTGTCAGTGTCATTTGCAGCCTTGTCGTCATTGCAGTCTTGAAGTTTAAAAATGGCGCCACAGAGATACAGAGTCCTGTGTATCTTTGCGGCTCTCGGGTCTGCTCGCAGTCCCAAGCGGAGCCGAGAGTAGCCGAGTATACTTGGCTCGGCTCACAGACATCCCAACTAGGGATGAGCTCCAGCGTGTTTGCACACTCCACGTGCAGAGCCCGCCAGGAAGTCGGCGCAGTGCTGCGCGAATCACAGGCAGTGAGACATTGCCCGGATGTGTGCTGCGTTGCGCTGACTTCCTGGCGGGCTCTGCACATAGTGTGTGAACACGCCGGAGCTCATCCCTAATCCCAACCTGCAAAAACTAATTTCAGGGAGGTGACGCAACAAGACCTCCCCACATGACACATTAATATATGTGTGAACATTTTCTGTGTATGTGTGTATAATGTCACTCATATGCAGCCTATGTCACACATATACACCTCATATCACTCACATACAGCCTATGTAGGCTGTGTGTGTGTGTGAGTGATGTGAGTTGTATATGTGTAAGACACGGTACAAGAGAGGATCAGAGACTGCAGACAGGGTACAAGAGAGGATCAGAGACTGCAGACAGGGTACAAGAGAGGATCAGAGACTGCAGACAGGGTACAAGAGAGGATCAGAGACTGCAGACAGGGTACAAGAGAGGATCAGAGACTGCAGACAGGGTACAAGAGAGGATCAGAGACTGCAGACAGGGTACAAGAGAGGATCAGAGACTGCAGACAGGGTACAAGAGAGGATCAGAGACTGCAGACAGCGTACAAGAGAGGATCAGAGACTGCAGACAGGGTACAAGAGAGGATCAGAGACTGCAGACAGGGTACAAGAGAGGATCAGAGACTGCAGACACGGTACAAGAGAGGATCAGAGACTGCAGACACGGTACAAGAGAGGATCAGAGACTGCAAACACGGTACAAGAGAGGATCAGAGACTGCAGACACGGTACAAGAGAGGATCAGAGACTGCAGACACAGTACAAGAGAGGATCAGAGACTGCAGACACGGTACAAGAGATGGTCAGAGCCTGCAGACACGGTACAAGAGAGGATCAGAGACTGCAGGCAGGGTACAAGAGAGGATCAGAGACTGCAGACAGGGTACAAGAGAGGATCAGAGACTGCAGTCACGATACATGGGATGGTCAGAGACTGCAGACACGGTACAAGAGATGGTCAGAGACTGCAGACACGGTACAAGAGATGGTCAGAGCCTGCAGACACGGTACATGGGATGGTCAGAGACTGCAGACACGGTACATGGGATGGTCAGAGACTGCAGACACGGTACATGGGATGGTCAGAGACTGCAGACACGGTACATGGGATGGTCAGAGACTGCAGACACGGTACATGGGATGGTCAGAGACTGCAGACACGGTACATGGGATGGTCAGAGACTGCAGACACGGTACATGGGATGGTCAGAGACTGCTGATATGGTTGAACTCAGTGTACATATATATAGTATTGCAGGACTGTGACACTCTATTTAAACTGGTTCTGCAAGATCAAGTCAGTAATTCTTCTTTGAAAAGTGCAACCAAGTGACAAGGCAGCAGCACATTTAATTTCCAAAAGAACATTTTTCTTACAAACAGTGATCTGGTCAGGATTAGTGGAGGACAGTAAACAGTTAATGGGTCTATGAAACTTCTAGCCTGAATCAGCAGGAAATCCTTCACAAAAACATCAAACTGCAGCACACACAGAGCTCTGGCTAAATAGCTGAGCTGAAATGGTTAACAATCAGCCAAGTGTGACCTGTCACTGGACACAGAATGCCAGGGGCTGAAGGGTCTTCCAGAGATCTGATCACAGTGTGCAGCTATAAAGAAAAAACAAAGATTACAGAGGGAGGGGGAGGCTGATCAGTAACATTGCACTAAAGACACATTTCTGGAAGACACTGTCCAGCCAGCATTACATGTGACTGTGCAGCACTCCCCACCATCTTCTTGTGTGTGCTCAGTGCTGCAGGATCTTCCCATAGTCATACCTTCCTCTGCTATGTCCTCCTGGGGCTTCAGGTACTGTTTATCTCCCTCCCAGCTCCCCCATTCAGCATCTGTGTAGTTAAATGTGGCGGGCTGGAGAGGGGGAGGGGAGTTACACTCTGTCTGCTGCACAATACACAGACTTGCTCCTCCAGCCCTCGCTGTTACACATTTCCTCAGCCCCGCCTACTGTTCACAGCACAGCCCCGCCCCCGCTTCTCTCGCTGTACCAAATCTCCTAGCAGCTGACAGTGGCTCTCTGAGTGACAGGTTCAGCTATGTATCTTGGCAGGGCTGCGGGGCCCCCTATTGGGCGGGGCCCCTGGGCTTGAGCCCAGTCAAGTCTAATAGTAAGTCCGGCCCTGGCGCTGACGCAACCAGGGGGAAAGTTCGGGCTCTAGGGTCAATGGAGGAGACGGTCAGCCGGACCGGATTCCATAGGTAGCTCCATGCAAGACACGGAGAAGGATACGTATCAGAGTATCAGATCATCTGTGGGTGGTAGTTCCTGCGGAGAGGTCCCTGTGGTGGGGAATTACGTCTCCTGGGTGTTGTAGAATTTCCAGTCTGTGCCTCCGGGCCAATGCCCCATGACTGTAAGAGCTTCATGCCACCTTCCACCGTAGAGATGGTACGAGGAATGCCAATGTGCAGGACCAAGACAGTGGCAGGGTGGTGCCATTTGTAGGCGATTTTATGGTTTGAAAGAGCTTTAGTGATGGATTTCAACTGTCTGCGTAGTTGAAGAGTGTGCTGGGAGAGGTCAGCGGAAAGTTGAATGTCTGTATAAGGGGCAGGTAGGGTGTTGAGGGTTCTAGCTTTAGAGAGGATTTGTTCTTTTGCTTGGTAAAAGTGGATCCTTAATAGTACATCTCTGGGAACCGTATCCACCAAGTGGCCTGGTTTAGGGATCCGGTGTATGCGGTCTATAGTGAGTTCAATGGGTGTCAGCTCAGGTAGCATAGTAGAGAACATGGTGGTCGCGAATTTATGCAGGTCCGTGGGAGGGACCGATTCCGGTATACCGCGTATCTTGACGTTATTGCGGCGGGAACCGTCCTCGAGGTCTGCGATTTTAGATTTGATCCAGTCAGTATCGTCCTTCTGGGCCATACACGAATCAACCAAGTCATTAACAGTTATCGCACACTCCTCCATTTTATCTTCCATATACTGTACCCTGTCCCCCATCTGTCGCATATCAGTGGTAAATTTGTGGATCAGTGATGACAGATTAGTCATGAGGGATGATTGTAAGGAAAGGAGCATGTCCTTCATGGTGGTGTCAAGGACCGGCTGGCCTGAGGTGGGAAAGGCCGCTATGGAGGATTGCAGGGAAGATATGGTGTGTGAGTTGTGTAGCTCAGTACTCACTGTGGCCTGGGCCTTGTCCGCTGTATCCAAGCGCATCCGCGCTTTTACTGGGCTCCTGGAGGACGGAGATGCTGGCGGTGAGTTGTTGAAGGAGGATGGCGGTGTTTCCCCGTCTGGATCTCCAGGGTCACTGCTAGGCAGGTCTGTGTATGCTGAGGACGGGCGCACGGCGGTCCCGCCGGCGCCATCTTGGCTGTGCCTCTCGCGCTGGAAAGAGAGCGCTGTGAGCTTTTGGAGGTTTTTCTCCTCCTTTCGTTTGGGGGACATCACGGCGGATCGGTCCGGGATCTCTCCGGGAGGGAATGCTGGTTCGCTGGGTGTTGCTGGGGTCCGTGTCGCTCTGGATGTCCGGCCGGCTGACAAGAGCTCCAGGCTTAGGCTGCCATCTCGCTCGCGCGCAAGCCACGCCCCATTAATTGACATTTTTGATGTACTTTTAGCTATGTTGGATTTTGCATAATATTTGAATAATTATTTGCACCAAATGGATTTTTGATGTTATTCTGGTTAGCGTCACAGCCTTTGCTATATATTCAATATATATGTGGGTTTGTGTTAACCTGTTTGATGTTGGCAGCTTCTCACTACTGCGGTTGATCAAAAATAGGTGTGTGCATTAGTTGTTTATTTTAAAATATATAATGCAGAGCCAGGCTTTGGGCAGGTGACAGGGGGACACCAGGGGGTAGAGGGGGACTGGAAAATAAAAGATCACCAGGGGACCCATGGAATGAAGAGGCTTTTGTGGGAAGAAGGGGTCCTAAGGAATGAAGATTTGAGATGTAGAGGTCCTATCAGAAGGACCCTGTGGAATGAAGGGGGCCCCCAATAGGAAGAAGGACCCTATGGAATGTAGGGGTTGTATGGTATGTAGGGGGCCTAGAAGAAGGACCCTATAGAATGAAGGGGGCCCAATGGGAAAAATTGGTGTTATGGTTTCTGCATCAGTCTTGATGACATCAGAAGACCTTGGAGCATGGGGGGAGAAGACTCTAAGGACCAGTCTAACAGGATGGAGGATCAAGTAAGCAAATCTTCCTTTTTCATGCTGCCTGGACCTAAACAAGCCCTTACAGTGTGGGCACGATTTTATTGTCACATGACAAACTTACCTTTGAAGCAAAGTCCTCCAGTAGTGCGCTGTCACTGCTGCCGGGGGCTTCCCCCTTCACCTGGTCTTGCTTCTGGGTTTGCATACTCCTGCTATGTGGCTAGCCGGGCCGTGATGACGTCACTCTCGTGCAAGTGCGCATCATACTGTTTTTGTGCGTGCTTTCAAAATTGGAGTGGGCCGGTCTGGATGAAGTCCAGGGCCAAATTTTTGTCCCAGTCCAGCCCTGAGCTAAACCCATCTCCACCATCAAGAGCTCTGGCTAATACCAGCTATTACTTGGACCCCACACCTCAGGTGAACCCGTGTCATCAGCTTGTATACCTGTCTCACTTGTTGGTGGGTGCTGCTCCACTCCTATAGCTACTGGCCTCTGAGCCTGACTCCAGACAATAATACACATGCTGTGTTGAGCATTCTCCAATAGGGTGTGCTAGAGATATTCTGTGGTAAGAATGTTTAATATCTGACCACTTAGCAGGCTTGGGATCTGTTGTACGTATTCAGAGGAGTAGTATATATCCAATGCACTTCCTTCCTTGTACTTATTCTTCTATTTAGGGCTTTTGTCTTAAGAGGATGCATCTGTAACATCTGTCAGGAGAAGTTACATCATCTGAGAGGAACCCTTAAATGAACTGTCTGGAGTGCTATTTTTGAGCCTAGAGGAATCAAAATCACTAGTGCCCATCAATGCAGCCTCACCAGTGCCCATCAAATTAAGCTTATCAGTGCCCATCAATACAGCCTCACTAGTGCCCATCAAATGCAGCCTACCAGTGTCCATCAAATGCAGCCTCACCAATGCCCATCAAATGAAGCCTCACTATTGCCCATCAGATGCAGCCTCATCAGTGCCTATCAATGCAGCCTCAGCAGTGCCTTTAAACGCAGCCTCACCAGTGCCCATCAATGCAGCCTTACCATTGCCCATCAAATTCAGCCTCTCCAGTGCCCATCAAATGCACCCTACCAGTACCCATCAAATGCAGCCTCACCACTGCCCATTAAATTCAGCATCACCAGTGCCAATCAAATGCAGATTATCAGTGCTCATCAATGCAGCCTCACCAGTGCCAATGAAATGCAGCCTCATCTGTGCCCATCAATGCAGCCTTACCAGTGCCCATCAAATGCAGCCTCACCAGTGCCCATCAAATGCAGCTTATCAGTGCTCATCAATACAGCCTCACCAGTTCCCATCAAATGCAGCCTACCTGTATCCATCAAATGCAGCCTCACCAGTGCCCATCGAATGCAGCTTATCAGTGCTTATCAATGCAGCCTATCAGTGCCCATCAATACACCTTATCAGTACCCATCATATGCAGCCTATCAAGGAGGGGGAAGGGTCGCTTACATCAAGGCCATGTGCCTGGTACACAGACACACATCAGTGTGATGGACAGATCAGTCTATATACACTATATACAATAATACAATGTCAGTGACAGTGTTTCACCAACCAGGACTGGGGCTCTGTTCTGCATCCAACAATGTGACCCTGCTAGTGTTAGGAACAATTTCAAACTCTGCCTTGGTGCCTCCCCTAGCCCAGGCTCCAGCTGTCACCTAGCCCGGAATGCCAACTACTCCGATCTGAAAGATGCTACCGCACGTGAGTGACGCTGCCAGTGCTGTTTAGGACAAGCAGAACACCAGGAGAGAAAGTGACCTCTATGACGGGGGGGTCACATGACCTGGTATAGAAATCACATATTGTATGGGCAGAGAGGCCAAGCTGGCTGTACTAGGACAACAATCACTGAGGAAATAGTGAGACAGACAGAAGGTCACTGATCATAGAGGAGCTCAAGGGATGTTGTTTGTTTCTGGTGTCGGGACACAATCCTTGCCGCCGCTGTGCCTCTAACAATGGACGGACAGAGTGGCTGCCTGCTGAGAGTTGGTTACATGCTGCAAAGCCAGAGTAGAGTAGGAACACCAGTGGTCGGGTGCCCTAGGATGCAGTGCTCTCTAGGCAGCTGCCTAGTTTGCCTAGTGGTAGCACCGGCCCTGGGAATGGAGAGTAGGCTCACCTTGGAGGTAAAATCATTTTACTTAAATATACAGAAACACACCAAAAGTGCATACTCACTGAAAGCAGCTGAAGACCCTAAGGAGCATACTCACTGAAGGCAGCTGAAGATCCAAAAAAAACAAAAATCGCAGCAGCCCAAATGTATAGAATGAACAATTTTGTTTTTAACGTAAATAGTTAATAGAGTGTAAATAATTTTTTGCCCTGAAAATCCTGAAAGTGTTCTCTGTTCATGTGTACCTTTCCCTTGTGATAAATTGGTCATAAGTTGACATTTTTGTTTGGGATTTTTTTTTTTGCTGGATTGCTGCAGACACACACTAGGAAATTCTGCTGCCTTTAGCATGTTTGGCCTTCTGGTGTGTTTCTGCATCTCTCAATTTATTTATTGCTATATAGATGTCCCAAGTTGGGAGCCCAGTTAGTTTAGGGAACACACTTTGCCGGGGTACCTTTATGTTGGCAGTGTGACTTTACATGTATTTTCAAATGTATACAGCAGAAATCTCTGTCAGTTTAATTAGGCTTTTTGTGCTGAATAGTTGGAGAGGATGCTAGGGAATCTGTATATTATTCTGGTAATGGAACATGTCTAAAATGTATCTAATTCATCAGCACTAAAGGGAAGTTCTGAAGTCTGCAATGGTAATTGTAGCATTTTTGCAGACATACAGTAAATGCTCTGAAGCACCAAGAAAGACACCAAATCCTAACAGTGAGAAAATTTTTACAATTTTAAACTGTTCAAATCATTTACATCCTCATCATCTTGTTACATATAGCTGCACATATATAGCAAAACATTACTTTGTAACGTTTAGTTATTTTTGTGCAGTTACATTTAACAACATGTTTTTGCCTTCTGTAAATGATTATATATATATATATATATATATATATATATATATAAAATGTAATATATATTTAATATGCCTTTTAATTCTGCATTATTAAAGTAATCATGAGGGCAGAGTTCTTCATTTGCAAACATATACTACAGCTCTTTACTCAAATTAATTATAGATTTATTTATTTTGCCAATCTTTAGAAGAAATATATATATATATATATATATATATATATATATATATATATATATATGTATTTGATATGATAATTGACTGCAGACACTGCAGAAATCAGAAGCTTGTGGAAAACTTGTGGAAGAATATATAAAGTGTTAGTACTGTATCAAATAATGCGTTTTAGCATAGGTCCCAATTAATTAAATTATGGAGTATGTCAACAAAAAAATAATGTAAATATGATGATATGGTTATTAAAAAGTTTATCAGAACAGCAGATGTAGAAGGCTGAGTGTTCAGATATAAAATATTTAACTTACTCCAGCAGTTGTACAATAATCATCTTTCTGCTGCCACTTTGGAGGTTACTGTGAACATTGGAAACATTTTAGAGAATGCAAGCAATTAAGTTTTTTAACCTTCAATGCAGTTGATTAGGTTGCTATTATAGGGCTCCGTCTGTTTATCTAAATGTGATGCCTGGTGCAACAATCCCCTGAAGAACACTGCTGAATCTGTGTTACATTACTGAAATTCAGATACAGACTTGTTATTCTGTCAGTTGGTTCACAATCACTGCAAAACAGATTAAGTTATTTACCTTTGTTTTTTGACCTCCTAAGTGTTCTGTTTTATATAAAAATGATTCTAAGCAATATTCGCATGGCTTTTGCTTTATACAGTGTTATTATTGCTAACAGCTGTATGTGCTCACAACAGCTTCTGACATCATCAAAGCGTACCTAGGGTCTCCAGCACCCTTGGCGAGAATCTGCATCGACGCCCCCCCCCCCCCCCTTAATTAAAGAGTAAGAATTTCAGTTGTTTTTTTTACATCAATTTCCTTTAATTTTTAATTGTCTGCATATCCATTAACGATAATGTTTAGGCTATACAGACCCTTTTAGATTATTTTGACTTTTGAAAAAAAGATATTTCATATAAACATAGTAGTCTGATGAGATTTAGGATAAACACGTGGTATCACATTCAGAAGAAATGTAAAACCTTATAAACCTTAATAGGTTTTATATTTTTTTGTAATATAACAGATTTTACTTCTTTTTTTTTATTCCATAAAATTTTTACAGTATTTCGAATAAAGTGAACATACAGAGTTTTTATACAAACGAACATACGGTGTTTGTACATCGTGAACATCGACATGCTTAGTCTGACCTTACTCTTAGAAACCAACAAAGCATACAGGTTATTTAAAGTGGAGGGCCATCCTGAAAAACAAAAGTACATTAAACTTTTTCAAAAAATCAGCAAAAAAAAAATGAAAAATGTTTTTTTTTAATCTTACCAGAAATGCCTGTTGCTAGGCATATCGTCCTAATCTGCCTCTTCCTACTCCACGGTGATGTTCGGTCTTCTCTCCTCCGTGCGGCGTCTTCTGGGTAATGGGGCGCTGTGTGTTCTGGGAACTGTGTCCCAGAACACAGCGCGCCCCATTCACAAAGCGCTGTGCAACTCGTGCATGCGCAGTAGGAAACGGGCAGTGAAGCCACAAGGCTCCACTGCCTGTTTCCCTTAGTTGGAATGGCGGCGCCGGGACCCGAGAGCCAAGGGACGGGTCAGCCTTGGGTGGCCAACATCGCGGGCGCCCTGGACAGGTAAGTCTGCTTATTAAAAGTCAGCAGCTACAGTGTTTGCAGCTGCTGACTTTTAACATTTTTTTTTAAGCTGGCCCTCCTCTTTAACAGAGTTAAAGGTTTCCACTGTGAACTGGGATCTGTAACCAAATAAGGTAAAAGAACCATTTTGGCCATGGCTCCTGGGGTGTGGCGTTAGATGTAGATGGGGTATCGGTCATATATGTAAATGTCAGTTTGTTAACATTAGAACAGGAGTAGATGTATCGTGTTTATCAGGTGGGGAGACTGTGAATGGAAGGGTGGTTTCATCTGTCTTGTTAGATAAGGGGAGTAAGGAAAGTCGTCAGTCATCTGGGCTAGAGTAGTGATGGGGATGAGTAAGTCAGTCGTCAATTGGGGGAGTGTAGGAAGGAGCACCGGGAAGCGAAGATAAAAAGGGTGGGGGTTAAGTGAGGAGTGGGGGAGAGGGGGGGTGGAAGGAATCCTAGGGTGTCGCCTTCCCGGCCTCCACCGGGCATTTAGTGCCCGACCAGTGGGGTCTCCATTCCAGGGGCGAAAGCTGGATTGAGGCGAATAGGTGTGAGGGGTCTTGGACTGGAGGAGATCTGGAATCTCTTACAAACCTCTCTAAAACAGCTCAGGGGGGGGCGTGGCTTGGCGCCGACGGGAGATGGCCGCCTGATTCGATCGCTCCGTCCTCCAGAGGTCCTGCCGCCAGCTTAACGAAGCAGCTCATACCGCTATCATGGTCAAACAGAAGGGGAAATCACCGCAATCACGGTCCCGCTCCCCGAGAGGTACGGACCCGCCGCCCGAACGAAACATCCCGGAGATATTCCGGGCCCGACCACGCGAGGCCGCGGCCTCGCCTCAGGCCTACACGGAGCACCGCTCCTCCAGCCTCAGCCCACACAGCAGAAGGGAGATACAGCTTCCAGAGAGCCCTAACGCTACTCGCCCACTGAATGTACATGATCTCAGAGCGGTGGCAGATGACATCAAAGAATCCCTCACAGCTGCTATATCTGACCTCAGGAGGGACATACAATCAATGCATGTGAGAATAGGTGATCTGGAAGACGTGACAGCCAGCCATGACACCACTATACATCACTTGCAGCAGACGTCTCATGCTCACCACAGCCAGCTCAGAGACTTAAACAGACACTTGGAGGATTTGGACAATCGCGGACGCCGCCACAATCTACGGGTAAGAGGCATACCCGAATCCGTGGACCAGGCCCACCTAGCACAAGTGACGGTCCAAATCTTCAACGATCTACTGGGGAGACCTCCTGAAGCTCCCATTGAATGGGAACGACTCCACAGGGCGCTTAAACCTAGGGGCAGAGATACTGACCCCCCCAGAGACGTGATCTGCTACCTGGTGAGTTTCAGGCTGAAAGAAGATATACTGAGAAGGGCCAGAGACCGCCGCAACCTGAACTACCAGGGGGTAGAGATCAAAATATTTCAGGACCTGTCCCCTATAACGCTACAAAACAGGAGGGACCTTCGTCCACTCCTGGATGTCCTACGCCAGAAGGGAATTCAGTACCGCTGGAAGTTCCCCTTTTGCCTATCGGCCTCCTCAGATGGTCGCACGGCTAACCTGAGAGTCCCAGAGGACCTCAGGAGTTTCTGTAGCACACTACAAATTCCACTTGTTGAGCTCCCTGATTGGTACAAATCCTATCGTACCCCTCAACTACAAAGAACCAGCTCCATGGATGCCATACCTGTGAGAGATGAGTTTCACATCCGGAGACGTAGGTCAACGTCTCCCAGACCACCGATTTAGAGGGACCAAAGAGATGGAGACCGCCACAGCCCCACAGCTTCACCAGCTCACAGAAGGGCACGGTCCGATAGGCCCTAAAGTCTCCGACTGCAACATTCACTCTCACCGTCGCCGTAGCCCAGAATGACGGGTCTCTTTCAGCCGCACCCTGGCCTTCTTCTGTGCTCAGACTATTTGGGATCTTCCTACAGACGAACATCCTTCTTACAACCTTCCTATAATGGGGTGTGAGGGATGTAACATCTTCCGTACTCATCTATACAACTTACCCAGAATATTGAAAAAGAAAAAAATACTTCTTCTCTGAGACTCCCGGCTAATCTAAAATTCACTCGCTTTACGATGTACACCTGTACATGGGCAATCTAAGCCACTTTTCATTCAACCTAAGACTGAGATGCTCTCGCCTCACCCTGCCAGCTAAAATACCATTTTCCTTTTTATTTTTATTTTTTGATGCACGCTTCTTCCTCTCTTCCCCCCCCTAGGCTTTCAATATCGGACTTTCTGAACAATGCTTGATATGTGTACCTATACTCTCATGATATCATAATACCTGCCTAACCTTTTACTTTTTTCTCGGAACAGGTCCCCCTTTCCTATACCGCTATCACTCTCTGAAAGGACCTGCCCGTTATGGCAGAGATCCTCCCTGCCAGTCAACGCAGAGCCTCACATCACACTATGTCCCACCTCACAATGAGGTGGCCCCCCAGATACACAGTCTGTAAGGATTGCAATGCTCACATCCCAAACAATGCAGAGTAACCCCTCCTGCCCGGCATCTAGTTAGCCTAGGATTACTCCTAACTTGCGACAAGAATTGGCACCATGACTCCACCGTGACCAATGACGTGGTACGGGGTTATTTTACTTTACATGGCATGCTTGTCTAACCCCCCCCAGCTGACCCAAAATTCTGTGGCGAATACCGGGCACCACAAACCCTTTCAACCCTTATCCCGGGACAGTCCCATTTAGGGTGGACACCGTTGAGGGCCAGGGCTGCCAGTTAGATACACATTACCTGTTACAGTTTTTTGCCTCTACGTGTTGCACTATAGCTTCCCCCCTTAAAAAGGGGGAACATACCAACCCTGTTAATCGATCAATCAAGATGGTGGTGTTATTTCAACCTACTGAAGTTGGGTAGCCTCCATAGTTACCAAGCGGAGACGTTCCTAACTCCGCAGTATCTACCTATTTCCTCTAAAAGGTTTTTCTATCCATGTTTTCCTTTTATCTATATTTACATACTGTTACGTGTTCTAGTAATTGCTGATATCTATTTTATAAATGTGGTTTGCGATATATGCTTATCTGGACCTAACTTTTCTCTTCTCCCCCTCTATACATAGACACTTGCTTCACAACTTTCAATTGTTCTTTTTGACCTCCTACGAACAGGACACATCCTTGACTGACACTCGGACGCCTTTCACCCCCCCACACAACGGGATAGTACCTACCGCCGTTGACCAATACCGGACAGCGCCAGTTGTAACAGGGTAAGGTAGCTGGACTACATATACCCCCGGTTCATCTCTTCCTTCACAAACCGACCCTATACCACCTTTCACTCCCTCCCTACCCCCCCCTAGTCCCGCGTAGAACCCCTAATCCCCATATACACACCCCTCCTCTCTGGTCCCGGGTCTCGCCCTCACGGTCTCCACCCCACCGTCCGCTTAGACTGCGGAATAATCAGAGGGTGAGATTTTAACCAGTACACTCTATATTAACACCTACCCTTTAAGGGGGTGGAGTTATTTTGCTAACATTTGAAATGAATCCCAACACCATGGACGCATCACAGCATAATTTCCAACAACGTAAACTTAAAGTAGTATCACAAAATGTAAAGGGCCTAAACATCCCGGAGAAGCGTAGTCAAATTCTAGACGGAATGGCCAAATTAAAAGCGGACATCGTATTCTTACAAGAGACTCACTTTCGCACGAATCACATTCCGAAACTTTCAAGTCGCTTATACCCAACAGCCTTTCACGCTTCCAACAATTTAGCTAAAACAAAAGGAGTCTCCATCCTGCTGTCAAAAAATGTCCACTGGCACACGATAGACACCCGTATTGACCCGGAAGGACGCTTCCTATTCCTAAAAGGTACCCTATATAATCGAACAGTCACTTTGGCAAATATCTACAGCCCTAATTCTGCCCAGGTTAGCTTTATGCGATCTATCGCATCCGCCCTAGCCAGTTTCCAAGCGGGAATTTTAATTCTAGGAGGCGATTTCAATGTACCCCTACAGCCCCTCCTGGACTCATCGACAGGGACCACGACATTACCTTACAGGGCGTTAAGGCAAATTAAAACCCAATTACAGAACCTCCTTGTACATGACACGTGGAGAACTTTGCACCCAACCGAGAAGGACTATACCTTCTTCTCCACACCCCATAACAAGTATTCTAGAATTGATTACCTGTTCCTCTCACAGAAAGACCTTTCCCTTCTGACATCAGCCACAATAGAACCATCACTTGTCTCTGACCATCACCCTATCACCCTCTCCCTAACACTTCCAGAACACAACACATCCACCAAAATATGGAGACTAGACCCCTCGCTCCTTACTACAGAAAGCGATATTTCTTGCATTCGCACGAGCTTAACCGAATATTTCCAAAACAATGACAACTCGGAAACGACCCCAATTAATATCTGGGAAGCGCATAAATGTGTCATCCGAGGTAAACTCATACATCTTAAAGCCACCCGGAAAAAAGAGCATCAGGCTGTGATCTCGGAACTGACTGACAAAATAAGGAAGTTAGAAAGGAGCCACAAACTATCACAAGCCCAGAGCACCTACTTAGAGCTCACGCAAACTAGGAAGTCACTCCTAGCCATCCTTAATCGCCAAACTCACCGAAAATTTACCCTAACCCAAAAACTTTTTTATGAACAGGGGAACAAATGTGGGAAATTACTGGCAAGAGCAATCCAAACACAGAAAGCCAGTACCAACGTACATACCATTAAGGACGCTAGGGGTAACTCATACTCGGCCACAGCGGACATAGCTAAACAGTTTGAACATTATTTCTCCGAGCTATACAATCTACCCCAACAGTCTGCAACCCCCCTAGGTCAAACAAAACGACAATCGCTCATCTCAGACTTTCTCAAAAAATACAGCCTCAAACCCATCCCTAGAGAAGAGGCATGCGAATTAGACAACCCCTTATCGGTAGACGAATTTAAGAGGGCCATCAAACAACTAAAGCCAGGTAAGAGCCCAGGTCCCGACGGCTTTTCAGCGCCATATTATAAAACCTTTCTAGATCTCTTATCGGCCCCCTTCCTTAAGGCATTCAATTCCCTCTCCCCAATTTCCACGCCATTCCACAGATTACTAGAAGCACATATTACGGTTATACCGAAGGCAAATAAGGATACTACATCAACCGCCAACTATAGACCGATATCTCTACTTAACGTAGATCTCAAATTATTCGCCAAAATGTTAGCAAACCGTCTACTGCCCTTCATACCTTCTATTATATCAAAAGATCAAGTGGGGTTTGTCCCTGGCAGGGAGGCCAGGGACAACACCATCAAAGCCATCAACCTGCACCACCTATTGACTACCCAACATCGGCAGGGCTTCTTTCTGTCTTTGGATGCGGAGAAGGCGTTTGACAGGTTGGCCTGGGACTATCTAGGGGCGGTTTTGCGCCACTTAGGATTACAGAATCGTATGTATAACTTCATTATGGCCTTATATGCCGCGCCGACGGCGAGAGTCCGGGTCAACGGCCACCTGTCAGACGCCTTCCCCATCCATAACGGAACGAGACAGGGATGCCCCCTCTCCCCACTCCTTTTCATTTTGACTTTGGAACCCTTCCTTCAATGCCTCCGTGCCAACGAAAATATAAAAGGGATCCCAGTAGCAGGCCACACGTATAAACTTGCGGCCTTTGCCGATGATATTTCACTTTTCCTGACCGAACCTCTGACATCCATCCCCAACTTGCTTAAAGACTTTGATTTATTTCGCCACATATCCAACTTAAAGATTAATTTCTCCAAATCCCATGCCCTCAATATTTCCTTACCCGAAGAGATAGTCACCCAATGTCATGGTAACTTCCCCTTCATATGGAAAAAAGAGGCTATCACATACCTGGGCACCCAATTAACCACACACTTATCTGATCTGTATGTGAAAAATTTTGCTCCGTTGGTCCAGTCTATTTCCGAAGACTTACACAGATGGGACAGACCTCGTTTTTCTTGGTTTGGCAGAGCGGCCATTCTTAAGATGAACATCCTCCCTCGTATCTTATATCTCTTACAAGCACTCCCCATTAAACTCCCAAAACTTTTCTTCCAGACAATAAAACGTCTTTCCTTAAAGTTCCTATGGAAACAAAAAAAACCAAGGATAAGTTTCTCTCAACTTTCTAAGCCCAAAACCAAAGGAGGAATCGGCCTCCCAGATATCCTAAATTACTACCGGGAATGTCACCTTGGCAGGATAGCAGATTGGTCGATACACAAAAGCAGTAAAGATTGGGTATCTTTAGAGGAGTCATTCTCGGATTTGCCCCTCAAGTCTGTGCCATGGATACCCTTTTCCCATGTCCCTACAACCTTGAAAGAACACCCACTTATAGGAGCAACCTTAGGATGCTTTAGAGAGGTATGCAGGGACTCTCAGATCTCATCCAATCCGGGCCCCCTCACACCTGTTCGCCATAACCCAGCCTTTTCTCCGGGAATGTCTAGAAACTTTCTGGTTAATACTTGGCCACATGAATCTATCTTAGCACAACACTTTTTCAGCGGAGGCAAACTGCTAGAGCGAAACGCACTCCCACACCTTCCAGACAGCCCTCCATTCCCCTACTGGTCCTATTTTCAAATCCGACACTTCCTCACCACTAACAACCAGGATTCGTGCCTGGCGCGAGATTTAACCCCATTTGAAAACCTATGTTCCCAGACCTCAACGCAACAACACATGATCTCCAACATACATTCAATGCTCTTCACATCAGTCTCTCCCAAAGAATGTAAAGCATGTTTGTCTTGGGAAAAAGACCTGCAACTAGATTTATCAGAAGCTGAGTGGGAAAGAATCTTTACGATAGCCCATAAAGGCTCACTTAACGTCACAGTCCAAGAAAACAACTACAAAACACTCTCCAGATGGTATCGTACCCCTGAGCTTTTACACAAATTCAAACCCGATACATCAGACAAATGTTGGAGGTGCTCGACAGATAGGGGCACACTCCTACACATATGGTGGTCATGCCCACGACTTCAGACCTTCTGGTCGCAGGTAAGTGATATAGTCTCTCAAATAACCACTTACCCTATTGAATTCTCTCCGGCTCGGCTTATTCTTCACCACTCTTCTACCTCAATCCAATCTTACAGGAAATCTGTTGGGGTCCATATGATCAATGCTGCTAAATTGTGCGTTTCCACACATTGGGGAACCCCACACTCTCCAACGGCATCTGAATGGCTGATGCGAGTGGGGAGAATAGCCGAGCTGGAGGAATTGATACACATTGCCCGAGATTCCCCTTCAAAATATTCGCAGACATGGGCATGCTGGCATCACTTCTGTACCTCAGACAGATATATCTCCATCATGAACCCAAATCGTCCTCATTGTCCTAATAGCGGGTTAAGCGTATCCTCACCAGTTCTCCCCCTTTAGACAGTTTAGTTTGTCCTATATAACATCCCTGACCCGCCCCACACAAGGGTCCAGGGGGAAACCCCGCTGGCGGGGACCCTCACGTTGAACCATCCACTCTTACTGAAAAAATGGTGGAGACCGGGAGGGCGACATCCTCGAACAACTTTCCTCCCCCTTCCTTAGAACCCCCCCTGTCCATTCCCATCCATCCTCCTAGCCATTTTCCTTCAGGTCACCCCCCCCCCCCCTTTTTATATTTCATTTTTTTTTTCTCTTTTCTTTTTCTCTTCTTCCATACCAATGACTGACTCTCTTCTGCTCTTGACCACCCTAACGCAGATGACTATCAATCTCTCTACTCATTCCACCTACTGAGACAGATGATAATAATTCTGTCCGTCCAAAGTCTCCTAACCCGATTGTAGAAATGTAGATTGTAAGCATCATACCCTGAAATATGCACAAATGACCTATGCGTTGAGATATTGAGTTTAACAATACTAAGCGGAGACATGTAAAGTTAGTGATTTACCAGTATATGCTGTTAGTTACGCCTGTAATTGTTTGCAATGCTCACACATTGTCAGTTCATTTATCTGATACTTTTGTATTTGCGTTGTATTTTCAATAAAATTCTTTTACGGGAAAAAAAAAAAAACAGCTCAGGGTTGCTTCTATAAGGGGGTGTTCTTTTAGGATTTTAGGACTGTGACAAGAGGGAATCCAGGGAGTGGATTTAATTGACAAGTGAGAGATGGAGTCCTCCAGTCTCACCCAGTCTTTAACCCCTTTTTGCATTGACCAGTCTATGATTCTTGCAAGGTGGCAAGCTCGGGAGTAGTTTTGGATATCCAGCAGGCCGATTCCCCCTTTAGTTTTGGGTTTGGAGAGTTGGGTAAAACTTATCCTTTGGCGTTTATGTTTCCAATGGAACTTTAGAGACACTTAACTGTGTGGAAGAATGCTGCTGGGAGTTTGATGGGAATTGCTTGTAATAAATATAAGATACAAGGAGGATATTCATCTTTTGGATATACGGGGGGGGGGGATTTTATGTGGTGCTATCTATAGTGAAACTACCTGTGTCTATTTAATAGTCATAAATAACACAATACAGTGCAAACAAATGTGCAAATAACGCAATACAGTGCAAACAAATGTGCAAATACTGCCGATAATAAAAGTGCATACAATATCCGTAATAAGGTGCAAGAGAATATGAAACCGTAATAAAGTGCAACCAAATTACTAACAATGACATCCAAAAAATAAGTCCATGCAAATGGTGCAAACCACAGAAAAAATATGCATATAAAAATTGAAATTGAAAAAGATCAAGAAAAAACAGTATATAAAATATAGTATAGATCCAGTGAATTGTGTGAAACAAAGTCCATTTCAGTACTGTGCAATCCGTCCAAAACAGCTAGTATTAAACCGTGCAGTGTGAATGGATAATGTGCAATCTATTTCCTTCTTTGGGCTTCAGTGCTCAACATGCACCTCTCGTTTCCCCCAGCCTCTCACCTCAAAGAAAGGTCCTGAAAGGACCAGATGCCACTTAAGGAGTAGTGGGTAGGGGAATCATCCACCTCTTGTCAGTATACCTTCGGGACCCAGACTAGGTTCTTCCACTAACAGCACTGAATGTGACTTGATATTCACTTCTTCCAACGCACTGGATGATCTGGTCACAGACTCTGATAAATTCAATCCACTCTTATGTCAACAGCATGGGAGATGTCCTTCCTCCCGGGCTCCTGCTGGTTAGGCCAACATTAGCGCCCCTCCCGCAGACAACTCCCAAACACAGAGGATCTGTGTGAGTGTTCTGGGGGAGGGGCACTAATGTTGCCTAACCAGCAGGAGCCCGGAAGGAAGGACATCAGCTTAAGAATAAAAGAATGTCATCAGTGAAAGCCGCAAGCTTGTAAACGTTTCCTGCTACAGGAATACCTTTTATATTATCATTCGATCACAAGCACCAGAGGAAGGGTTCTAAGGTTAAGATGAAGAGGATTGGGTATAAGGGGCATCCTTGTGTCCTTCCATTTCAGATGGGGAAGGCGTTTGACAGGTGGTTGTTGACCCTGACTCTTGCCGTTGGCGTAGTGTACAAAGACATGATAAGGTTAAACATTCGGTTTTGTAGCCCCAGGTGGCGTAAAACCGCCCCCATGTAGTCCCAGGCCAGCCTTTCAAACACCTTCTTCACATCCAGAGATAGAAAAAAGCCTTTTTGGTTTTGGGTGGTTAGCCAATGATGTAGGTTAATTGGTTTGATGGTGTTGTCCCTGGCTTCCCTGCCAGGGACAAATTCTTTTTTTTTTTACAAACGATTTTTATTTGGTACATAGAGAAAGTACAGAGAGTAAGCATAGATATAATATAATAAATGTAATGTATATCAAGACAAACATAGAAAATCACCATAGATACAAAATTTTGTACAAAATACAGTACATATATATTGCAATAGTTTGTGTTTTCATTTGGTAAGGTGATGGGCTAGAGCCATAATAGTGCAGTAAACCGTAGACAATCCTGTATAGGAGACCCAATTTCAGGGAGTATTAAAAAAGGAGGTAGAGTGGTTAAACCAGGGATCCCATTTCTTACTATATAAATGTGTGGAATTCTGTGTGATATGGAATATCTTTTCCATCAGATTAATATTATTAATTCTGATTTTAAGGTGATCCAAGGGGACTGAATGCGATTTCCAATGAAAAGCAATTAGCCATTGAATTGCGACACATTTTGTATGAATCAATCTCATATTGTAAGTGGAAAGAGAGGGGATAGGGGCATATAGGAGGCAATTCTGTAGGGTTAGTTTTATGTTTTTATTTGAGATCACTGAGGCAAAGTTTTCTAACTGTTTCCATATGTATGTAATTTTGGAACAATCCCAGAAGATATGTGAGAATGAGCCCGGGGAATTACAGCCTCTGAAGCATGTACGAGGTGTTGTGGGGTATATTGAATGTAATTTTACTGGGGTATAGTACCATCTGGTAAATAATTTTAGTGCGGTCTCTTTGACTGTGATTGATCTCGTGCATTTGTGTAGATTGCTAATACAAATGTCCCAGTCGTGGGAAGAGAGCAAGAGATTTGTTTCCTGTTCCCATTTGATCATGTATGGGAGTTTGGTCATTTCAGTGTGATTGAGAAGGTTATGATATATTTCTGAGATGAGTCCGGGATTCCTTGGTGTTTTAAGGCAGATATTTTCAAAAAACGAGGGGGGAGGGGGATTTGTTGTTTGGAAATATGTATTGAAGAAGTGTCTAATCTGCAGATATCCACAAAATTCTGTATTTGGGATCTGATGTTTTGATTTAAGAGATGCAAATGAGGAGAAATTGTTATTTTCTATAAAGTTCTTAAGGGAGGTCAAATTATGGTTGATCCACCATGACAAGTCCACCATATCATTGTCGTTCTGTGGGGATCTTGGATCTCCTACAAAGGAAGCGTGAGGTGGAGATCTAGAAATAAGATTGAATTTTTTATTGTGTAAAGTCCATAATCGATAAGAGTGTGCGACTATTTGGTTGAGAGCATCAATAGTGTTTATTGGGATTTTGTTGCCCCAGAGAATACCAGAGATAGATAGTGGTTTGATAGACTCTTGTTCAAATCTGACCCATGGTATCTTAGAGTTGTAAATATGCCATTGGGCCATTTGCGCCCATCTTGCAGACAGATAGTATAACCAAAAGTCCGGAAGGCCTAAGGCCGCGTACACACGCGCGGACTGTTGGCCCAACTTTGTCCGTCCAACAGTTTGAGCGAACAGTCCGCTCAAACTTAGCATGGACCGACATGGCCACACACGACGAACGAACAGTTTGCTGAAACCGTGCGCGATGACGTGAACGGCACGTACGACGGGACGCAAAATACGACGTCCTATACACTGCATTATAACTTTCGGCTTGAAAATCCTTTCTGAGCATGCGCGGAACTTAGTTTGACGAACAAGCCTACACACGGGCGGACTGTTCGTTGAAACAAGGTTTCAGCGGACAGTTTTTCGGAATTTCCGTAAAACCTTGTCCGTCCAACTGTCCGCTGAAACTGTCCGCTGAAAGCCCACACACGAGCGGACTGTCCGCCCAAACACTGTTCAGCGGACAAGGTTGGGCCAACAGTCCGCGCGTGTGTACGCGGCCTTATCCTCCGTTTCTCTGTGGTTTATATAATACCAGTCTGGGTAGGCGTGGGTGGGAGTCCAACCATACATATTTATTAATAATTGTCTGGAGTCTTGAAATCATTATTTTATTTAGTCTGATTGGTAGTGCTCTAAATAGATATAACATTTTTGGTAGAATGGTCATTTTAACTGCCGTGATTCTGCCTAAGAATGAAATTTTAAATGATTTCCACATTTTGAGGGTAGCTCTTATTTTATTAATTAAAGGTATATAATTTTTGGAATATAAATCATTGATGTTGGGGGTGAGGAAGATGCCCAGGTAGGGGAGTGATTCTAGTGACCAGGAAAAATTGAACGTGGAGCGTAGGGTATCTAATTGAGATGGCGGGATATTAATCGGCATACCTACAGACTTGGAAATGTTTACCGTTAGCCCTGATAGAGACGCAAAGGTGTTAAGTGTTTGAAGAAGGTTCGGTAGAGAAATATTTGGTTGTGTAAGAAAGAGGATCATGTCATCTGCATACATACTTAATTTATATGTGTTGTCATTTGTAGTATAGCCTTTAATGTCAGGGTTTAGTAAAATAGCTGTTGCTAGGGGTTCTATCGCTAAAGCGAAAAGTAATGGGGAAAGGGGACAGCCTTGCCAAGTGCCTCTCCCAACATAAAAAAAATCTGAATTACAACCTGGTAGTCTAATTCTGGTGGATGGGTTATGGTATAGTGCATGGAATGCATGTGTAAATTCCCCTTTAAAACCGTATTTATCTAAAATTATATCTAGAAAGTTCCATGATACGCTGTCGAAAGCTTTGTTAATGTCCAGACTAAGTAGGAGAACTGATTTGGAGTTAATATTGGCATCTTGAATAACATTTGTAACTAATCTTATATTGTCCGTGATTTGTCTGCCTGGGATGAAGCCTGATTGATAGGGAGAAATTAAGGAGGGGATTATTGAGGCCAATCTATTTGACAAGATTCGACTGAATATTTTAAGATCATTGTTTATTACTGAGATTGGTCTGTAGTTCTGTGGTAATGTATGGTCTTTATTTGGTTTCGGAATGAGTGACATATTTGCATGTAACATCTCTTCTGGGAAGTGGTTCCCTTTTAGAACATTATTATATAGCTTTATTAAATATGGTATTAATACTTGGTGGAATTGTTTGTAATAGAAGGAGGAGAATCCATCCGGACCAGGGGCGTAATTTTTTTTGAGGGATTTAATTGTTGTAAGTAATTCCTCTTCTGTGCATGGGGCATTTAAAGTATCTAATTGTGTTTGTGTAAGTTTGGGAAAGGGAAGGTTGTCTAACCAAGAGAGTGATGTGGGAGGGATAGGCGAGGATGGGGTTGACAGCAAGGTAGAGTAAAAATTCCTGAAAATGGAGAGTACTTCTTGTGGGTGAGTGATTATTTGATTGGAATTATTTTTGAGTTTATAAACATGTGTAGGCTTGATGGATTGGTTAAGCTTACGTGTGAACATTGTGGAGTAATTGTTGCTAGATAAGAAAAATTTAGCCTTCGACCATCTAAGTGCCTTTTCGGCTTTAAACGTTAATAAGGAATCCAGTTCATTACGTTTTTGGGATATCATATTAAAGATGTCAGGGTCATGAGTGTTTGTATGGACTTTGTATAATTTGTTAAGGTCTTTAGTGATAGCATGGATTTTTTCCCATTTCAGTCTGTTACTTTGGGCAGCACGTTTGATAAGGTGACCTCTTAGAACTGCTTTGTGTGCCATCCAAAGCGTAGATGGGGAAATATCTGGTGTTGAGTTTAATGAAAAATATTCTTTTATTTCCGTTTCAATTTCATGTTGGTGGGTGGGATCTGTTAGTAGGGATTCGTTGAGTCTCCATGAGTAGGGGGTGGAGGTTAAGCCAATAAATTGGGTACTAAATGTGACAATATGGTGATCTGACCAAGAGCAGGGAAGTATAGTGGCGTCTTTTGCATTAGCTAGAATTATTGGGGTACATAGTATGTGGTCAATCCGGGAATAAGAGTCATGTGGGTGAGAGTAGAAGGTGTACTCTCGTGCACCTATATTTAGTGCTCTCCAGGAATCAATCAGTTGTAAGTCATTAATGTGTGAGGTGGTTGTTTTGGAGAAAGTTTTAGAATTTGGGTTTTGTCTGCTGCGGTCGAGATTGGGTTGGGGGACTGAGTTAAAGTCTCCTCCTAAAATAATATGTGGTGAGTGAAATTGTTGAAGTGTATTGAAAAATTGTAGGAAAAAGGTGGTTTGGGCGTCGCTAGGGGCGTATATATTAGCAATTGTGATATCTCTACCTGAGAGGGAGCCTTTAATAATTATAAACCTACTGTCTGGATCCTTGTAAACCTGTTGAACTTCTAGTGGGAAGGAATGGTGTAAAAAAATAGCAACTCCTTTGGTCTTGGAGGAGGAGGTTGTGTAAAAAGATTGATTGAATGTTTTATTGAAAAAGGTAGGGTGATTGTCCTTCATGAAATGAGTTTCTTGTAACATTACTATTTTTGCATTGAGTTTTTTATATTGCACGAAAGCTTTTTTCCTTTTGTTCGGGGAGTTGAAGCCCTGAACATTATGTGATACTATTGTAATAGTCATTGTAATTTTTTATGGGTCTTGGGATCAGCTGTAAGTAAGGGTAATGCAGAGTATTCGGTGAACTCATACCACCAATAATGAAGTGTGATTGGGTGTATTAATGTGTATGATGAATTAGTCAATATTTCTCTTCTTAAACTATGCATATCTAAGCTTAATAGAAAAGTTGTACCATATCTGTGATTAAACAAAAACATTAGAAATGATTCAGTAGATTTTCGGTTTTGCCAAATATGAACATGTAATAATAACCAGAGTAATAACAATGGACTTAATGATAATAATAAAAAAAAAAGTTGTAAGGGGTTGAGAAAAAAAAAGTTCCTCAACCGACCGAGAAATTTGTTTAGACCAACTAGTCTAAAACTCAGTGTAAGAAAATTACAAAAAAGAACCAAAAACAGTATAATATATCTGAATGTATAAACTTTGAAATCAAAAAAGGGTAATAGTTGAGAAGTCCCCACGTGTAGGGAGAACATAGTAACTGAGTGGGGGTAAATCATGACGGCATAGGGCGGGGCAGCCACCCTGGTTAAAAGTGATATATAATTTTGTGCTGCCTGAAAGAAACGGGTGTAAGTAGTGAAAATGAGAGAGAAAAAAAAAAGAGAGAAGAAAGAAAAATAAATAAATAAATAAAATAAATAAAAAATTGTGTGTATAAGTAAAGGGTAAGCCAGAATGTGAAAAAGCTTAAATAAAAATTAAATGAGGGACAGGGTGGAGAAGAGAAGGGAAAAAAAATAAAAATAAATAAATAAATACATAAAAAAAAGGGGGGAGGGGTAAGTGGAGAGGTATTCTTGATGATTTAAATAGAACAAACAGTATATTCAGCAAAAATCTATTAAAGGCTCCGCAGCACCTCTAAATAACCACAAGATGGCAGCATTAGGTGAAGCAGGGCTCTGGTAGAAAAGAACATGTATAAATAAGTGGTATTTGTGAAATCAGGTATAGCTAATACATGTAGTATTGAGAACAATTTTGCTCATTATAAAATCTAGAATATCAACCTGTATGTTGCAAGGCTGCATATGTATAGGGAGAAAACAAGAATATATGAAAAAAAGTGTAGACCGAAATTAAAGGGGAAAATAATAAAAAGTTAGAAAAAAGAAAAAAAAAAATGTATATATGCGGAGAGTAAGCTTAGGTGATAAAAGAAGGTTTAAATAAAGCTAAATAAGGCAAAAGGTGTGAGTGAAGAGGTTCTCTTATTAATTAAAAAAAAGCAAACCTAATGTGTTCAGCCAAATCTGTCAGAGGTTCTGCAGTTCCCCCAAACAGACACAAGATGGCAGTATTGGGTAAACCAGAGCTTTGGTAAAAAAAAAAAACATAAATATGAGTAACTTTTGTGAAAAATCAATCTAACTACTAAATGTAGTATTGAAAATAGCTCTGAACACTATGAAATATGGGGTAATAACCTTTGTATTGTTGGGCTGAACATACGGAGGAGAAAAAGGAGAACATATATAATATAAAAAAATAAAAAATAAAAATAAAAATAAAAAAAAACGAAAACAAACGTTAGATGGAAAAAGGGAAAAATTATTAAAATTAGTGAAGTCTGAAAATGCAAAACAGAAGAAAAAAAGGAAAAAATTCCGCTTGTTGGAGGTAGAATGGTATACCCGTAAAGAATGTTTAGTCAATCTTCATGTAAGAGAGGGGAGATCATCAGTTCCGTTGTGCGCTTTCATGTCTCGCTCTGCGACCCTCTCTCCTTGATGCTGGAGTGTTCCATAGTGGAGCAGGACGTGGTGTAACTGGGGTGCGAGGAATGTTGCTGGGGTCCAGGAGGCCTAGTTTGGTTAGGATGTCTCTTCCTTCTGATATGTTGGTAGCTATATATGTGGTGCCATTATGAGGGATTATAAGCTTAAAGGGAAAGCCCCATCTATATCTGATTCTGGCTGTGAAGAGAGCCGAAGTAATCTCCTTCATATTTCTGCGTCTATCCAGCGTTGCTTGGGAGATGTCTGGAAAGAGTTGCAGTTGTACCCCATCCAATGTGATATTCCTGATACCACGTGCTGCCCGCATTATTTCTTTAATAAGAAAATCTTTTAGACATAAGACAATGTCTCTTGGGGGTTTGTCAGGAGGAGGTTTAGCCCTCAGAGCGCGGTGAATTCGGTCACATTTAAAGGAGATTTAAAGGGTCTTGGTCGGGTAGTAGAGAATGGAATAGTTTAGTGGAATAGGCGATTAAATCTGTGATCGATTCTGGAGCGCCTCTGATTCTAAGGTTGTTTCTTCTGTTACGATTGTCCAAATCTTCCACGTGCGCTTGTAACTGTGTAAATGCAGAAGAAAGTGTTTCATGTTCTCTCGAGAGGTCATTAAAAGCGATTGCAAGCTCATCATGCTTGTTCTCTAATAGGTCTGTGCGTGTTCCAATGGCTGCTATTTCCTGAGACAGCGTGTGTGTAGATTTTTGTATCTCAGTTTGAAAGTTGGAATGTAGTTTAGTATATAACGCCTCTAAGCTAGCATCCAGTTCAGCTTTTGAAAGTGGATTGTACTCACTGTTATTTGCGGGAGTTGAGTCATGTTGCTGAGGCTCTATAGTATGAGGGAGGGTAGCAGATGGCGGAAGACCGCTGCCAGCGCCATTTTTTGCCATGCTTCCTAGAGTCTGTGATCTGAGAGGGTATAAAGAACGGGACTTCTGGTGGCTCCCACGTCTCCCTTTCTGCGAATTAGGCATGCACAAAGTCTTATCGTCGGGGGTGTGTATAAAACAAGCGTTATCTGGTGTTTATAGCCCCGGGATTGTGGCTGAAAGCCCCGTGTATGCTGGGGTTCTCCTTAAGTGCGGCTGCCCTGCTCCACGCCGCGCATGCTCCCCATAAATAAAAAAAAAATAATAAAAAAAAAAAAAAAAAAAAAAAAAAAAAAAGGGTAGAGAGGGTGTCTCAATCACCAAAGCCTGGGGTGCCTGTTGATTCCGGTGAGGCTTTGATTATTGGGGTAGCAAGTCTTCTACTGAGCCTCTATGTGTGTTTCATTAAAAGAGGATTGGCCAGTTGTGGGTTACTGTGTAAGGCCACAGAAAAAGGCCAGGCCGGTTGTGGAACCCTTCCCCGGGTAGCCTATTTAGGAAAGGCCGGGGATTCTGAGGCCTAATTAGGCCGCACCAGGCCGGGACCGGCAGCAGTGCTGGTGGGAATGTAGAAGATCAGGGCGGCCTCCGGGTCCTATATCCAGATGGGATGAGTGGTTTGGAAGGACAGATGAACGTCCAACAAGGTACGGGCCCGCCGCTATCCGCTCCTCCGGGCGACTGCTCTAGGAAAGTCCGGGGATTCCCAGGCCCGACTAGGCCGCGCTAGGCCGGGACCAGCCACGGCTCCCCCGGGGATCAGAAAAGCTCTGGGCGGCCTCCGGACCCTATGTGGGGTGCGGGAGAGTGACGGAAGGTGGGCAGATGGTCGTCCCTTACCTTCAGGAGGGTGTCATTAGCGGGATCTCCGGGAGGCCTCGTGTAGCCAAGATGGCGGCGGACAAGAAGGATCCTCGGCGAGGGGACAAAGGCGTCCGTGGAGCAAATGTGCTCAAAATAATTGCCCAGGTATGAGCTGCTGTTTGTGCTTATCACTGTGGTGGTGTGATTTTGACAAAAAGTGTCGTTAATCACGCGGATGGCGGTGGATTTCTTCTTGGGTCTTGGGAGCTGTTGAAATCCACGTCCGCCGCCATCAACGTCAGGACACGCCCCCCTGCCAGGGACAAATTCAACTTGGTCTTTCCCTATAACTGAGGGTAGAAGGGGTAGTAGGCGGTTCACTAAGATTTTGGCAAATAGTTTAATATCTACATTAAGTAGGGAAATTGGCCTTTAGCTAGTGACTGACGTGACGTCTTTACCTTCTTTTGGTATGACCGTAATGTGCACCTCTAGTAGTCTATGGAAGGGCGTGGTGGTTGAGGTGAGGGAGTTGAATGCCTTCAGGAAAGGGGTTGATAGGATATCTGATAGGATATCTGCAAAAGTTTTGAAATAGGATGCCGAAAAGCCACCTGGGCCAGGGCTTTTGCCCGTCTTTAGTTGTTTAATGGCCTTCTTAAGCTCATCTTCAGATATGGGATTGTATAGTTTGTGGGCCTCCTCCCGGGGGATGGGTTTGGGACTGTACTTCTTTAGAAAATCAGTGATGAGGGTTTTTCTTTTAGTTTGGCCTATAGGAGTTTCAGGTTGGTGGGGTAGGTTATATAATTCCTTATAGTATTGCTCAAACTAAGCCGCTATGTCGGCTGTGGCCGAGTTCGATTTGCCTAGGGAGACTTTTATGACATGGACACTGGTGTTGGCTTTCTTAGATTGGATTGTTCTGGCTAATAGCGTCCCGCATTTGTTCCCCTGTTTGTAAAATAGTTTTTGGTTTAGTGTAAATTTGCACCGTGTCCTGCGATCGAGTATTACTAGGAGTACTTTCCTGGTTTGCGTACGTTCCAAATATGTGTCTTGGGCTTGTGACTGTTTGTGGGCAAGTTCTAGCTTCCTTATTTTGTTGGTTAGTTCCAGTAGTGTTGTCTGCTGTGCTTTTTTCTGGTTGGCTTTAAATGTTATTAATTTCCCTCGGAAACACTTGTGTGCCTCCCAAAGGGTAAGGGGTGTTGTCTCAGGGTTGTCATTTTCTTGGAAGTAGTCACCTAAGCTAGTGCGAATGTAGTTAATGTCTCTTTCTGATGTGAGGAGCAAGGGATCCAATCTCCAGATTTTTGTGGCTAAGTTTCTCTCTGGGAGCGTTAGGGAGAGGGTTATTGGGTGGTGGTCTGAGATGAGTAAGGGTTCGATTGTGGCTGATTTTATGAGGGGGAGATCTTTCTGGGAGAGAAAAAAGTAGTCTGGTCTAGAATACTTTTTATGGGGTGCAAAAAAGAAGGTGTAGTCATTCTTGTTTCGGTGTAGGGTTCGCCACGTATCATGTACGAGAAGATCTTGCAGTTGCGTTCTAATTTGTCTTAGTGCTCTGTATGGTAGGGTTGTTGTCCCGGATTGTAAATCTAGGAGGGGTTGTAGAGTTACATTAAAATCGCATCCAAGGATTATAATTCCAGATTGGAAGCCTGCCAGGGTAGCTGCAATGGAACGGAAAAAATTGACCTGGGCGGTGTTGGGGCTATATATATTGGCTAAGGTGACCGTCCGATTGTGAACGATACCCATTAGGAATAAGTAGCGACCTTCTGGGTCTATAAGGGAATCTATGATTTGCCAGTGGAGTTTTTTTGAGAGCAGGATTGAGACTCCTTTCGTTTTTGCCAAAGGGTTGGTTGCGTGAAAAGGACGTTGGATACAAATAGTTCGAGAATTTTGGGATGTTTTTCATGTGAAAGCGAGTCTCTTGCAAAAAGACAACATCCGCTTTTAATTTAGCCATCATGTCCAAGACTTGACTTCATTTTTCAGGGATGTTCAGCCCTTTAACATTTTGTGAGACCCCTTTGAGTGTGGCCTGCTCTAAATTGGGGTTTGGGGTGTCCATGGCATTTGGGCTTTGTGAGATTATTGGGTTAGACACTTAGTAATCCGGCCACCTAAAAGGTCGGTGTAAATAGGAAGTGTCCGAGGGGATTAGGAACCCTTGAGGATTCCTTGGTCTTTGAGGGTGCTGCGATAGAGACCAGAGGAGGCAAGACCCGGGGCAGAGGAGAAGGTGTGCGCGGGGGGAAGGAGTGGAAGAGAGGATGGGATTGAGGAAGGAGGGAAGGGGAGAGGGGTTAGTAGAGTGAGGTTTGTTGGGGGGTAGGGGGTATAGTAACCGGGGGTATGTGTAGTCCAGCTACCTTACCCTAGTGGAGGTTGTGCGGTCCGGTATAGGTCAACGGCGGTAGTCACTATCCCCTTGTGCGGGGGGGTGGAAGGTGTCCGAGTATCAGTCTGTAGCGTGTCTAGTCTATGGGAGGTCAACGTTAAATTCTGTAGGTTGTGGAGCAGAAGCCTGTTTTTTGGCAAGAGAAGAGAGAGGTTAGGCATAGTAAGTTACAGATCTCAGATCAATGTCGTGGGGTCACAAACAATCAACATTATAAACATTTAACAAATTGTATATTTGGTTATGAACGGAGAGAGTATGACTCCATGAGGGCGTACTTAAAGTTTACGCGGTCACGAGAGTAAATATTTTGGAACCAGAAGAACTATGTAACTATGATGAAGCAGAATGTAGGTGCATCTACGAAATTCAGGCAATATGAGGTGGTTTGCTTCATCTTGTATAGGCTAGGTGTGTGTTTTGCCTTATAAATTTACAGGGGTAAACCAGTTTACGATGAACAGGATAGGGAAGTCTTTCTCAGGGAATAGGATATAGGGATGTAATATGAGATATTATTGCCAGGTAGTCAGAGATGGGGCAATTTGGGAGCTAATCCAGTATCTCACCTTAAGCACTCGTGTTTCTCAGTAGTGGCCATTCTCTGAATGGAATGTCATCCATTAGCGTGTAGGTTGCTTAGTCGCGATCTGTCTGTATGTAATGGATAGGGAGTGCCTCGGTAGTGTATGCCCAAAGTTTATGAAAGTGATATTGTATAACTACGTTTCGGGGGGTCGTCCCACATGGGGGGCCCACGCTGTGGGGATACTGTATGATAGTGTGGTATTTAGGGAGATGGGTCTTCTCCATGTAGGACGAACCACCCCTTATAGGCACAATCAGCAGGAGGGGATCTGTTTGTGAGGGAGCGCTGGCAGCCCTAGGCCAGGGGGGCAAGTCCAGTCAAGTGGCCCATATAACCGGTGGCAAAGTGATGGATAGGGAAAACAGACTAAGGTTTTCCATGATCACAAAGGTGGGGGGGAGGGTCAGGGAGGACAATGTGGCCCCCCAGGGCCCGTGGAGGACCTGTACCACCATGGCCTCCAGGAACTAAAGTGCAAACAAGTCCTTGTATGAATCTCTCAGAGCTGAGGACCTGACCCCCCCCAGACCAACCTGTGAGGGACTACAAGTCCATGCATTACCGCCTGAGATTTAAGGATTTGACCCCCCCAACTAGTGAAGGACTACAAGTCCCAGCATGAACCCCTGAGATCTAAGGATGTGTCCCCTTAGGTCTTGAGCTCTGAGGAGTTCATGCTGGGACCTGTAGCCCTTTACTTTTGGGATATCACATCCCCAAAAGTAAAGGACTACAAGTCCCAGCATGACCCCTGGCTGAGATTTAAGGATGTGATCTCCTCCTCTGCTACCAGCTCATTCTCCCATGACACATATGCGCCACATTACACATATGTTCTAATTCATTCACTGCTCCCTCACCTCAGGCAGAGGTGCTTCTGTCAGTCAGTGACCGTTCCCTTCCCTCAGGCAGGCTCCGAGGCGCATGCCGCCGCACAGGAGAAGATGGAGGGAGGAGGTAGGTGGATAAAACACTAATAGGCGTGGAGGAGGCGGAAGATCCTTTCCTCCTGGGGACTGTGACATCACTGGTTGCTAGATGCCAGGCAATCCTAGCAACCCCTGCAGACGATAGCGGCCAGCAGTGGAACAAACGCATCTTGGCCAGCAGGGTCACTTTGTGAGTAAAGCTATGCCACACAGAGACACCGCTCCACATTTCCCTGCACAGCGAGAGAGAGACCCTGCTCGACATTTCCCTGCACCTGATTAGAGCCATAGGCTCTAATAGGCTTCAAAATAGGGTGGCCTCAGAGCACAGAGCATTGCACTTGGAGCCCACCCAGTTGTATTAGAAAAGCAAATGAATATTAGCTTTTTTTAACACTGAATCGGCTCTCCACCAATCAGGATAGCGCAGGTCTAATACCCATCACCTGATTGACTGGAAGGTCAGGCGCTCCTATTGGACATCTAGCAGGAGGAAGCATGGAGGACACAGGAGCCACTGCCTGACCCACTGCCCGTCCCAAAGCTCACCCCCGTCATCTGCTGCCTGACCCACCACCAAGATGCGGTAAGTGGCAGTCAGAAAGCGAGTGGGCAGGGGTTGTGCTGGTTAAATGCTGCTGGGTGGGGTTGCTGCGGCTGCATTTGATGGGCGCAGTGAGGCTGCATTTGATGGGCACAGTGTGATTGCATTTGATGGGCACAGTGAGACTGCATTTGATGGGCACAGTGAGGCTACATTTGATGGGCACAATGTGGCTGCAATTGATGGGCACAATGAGGCTGCATTTGATGGGCACAGTGTCGCTGCATTTTATGGGCACAGTGAGGTTGCATTTGGTGGGCAAAGTGAGGTTGCATTTGGTGGGCAAAGTGAGGTTACATTGGTGGGCACAGTGAGGCTACATTTGGTGGGCACAGTGAGGCTACATTTGGTGGGCACAATGTGGCTGCAATTAAGGGGCACAATGTGGCTGCAATTGATGGGCAAAATGAGGCTGCAATTGATGGGCACAAAGAGGCTGCATTTGGGCACAGGCATTTGATGGGCACAATGTGGCTGCATTTGATGGGCACAGTAAGGTTGCATTTGGTGGGCAAAGTGAGGTTGCATTTGGTGGGCACAGAGAGGTTACATTTGTGGGCACAGTGAGGTTACATTTGTGGGCACAGTGTGGTTACAATTGATGGGCAAAGTGAGGCTGCAATTGATGGGCACAGTGAGGCTGCAATTGATGGGCACAATGTGGCTGCAATTGATGGGCACAATGAGGCTGCATTTGGGCACAGTGTGGCTGCATTTGGGCACAGTGTGGCTGCATTTTGTGGGCACAGTGAGGTTACCTTTAGTGGGCACAGTGAGGTTGCATTTGGTGGGCACAGTGTGGCTGCATTTGGTGGGCACAGTGTGGCTGCATTTGGTGGGCACAGTGAGGTTACATTTGCTGGGCACAGTGAGGTTACATTTGGTGGGCACAGTGAGGTTGCATTTCATGGGCACAGTGAGGTTACATTTCATGGGCACAGTGAGGTTACATCTGGTGGGCACAGTGAGGTTATATTTGGTGGGCACAGTGTGGCTGCATTTGCTTGGCACAGTGAAGTTACATTTGGTGTGCTAAATTAAGGTTGCATTTGGTGGGCACACTGAGGTTACATTTGTGGGCACAGTGTGGCTGCATTTGGTGGGCACAGTGAGGTTGCATTTGGTGGGCACAGTGAGGTTACATTTGGTGGGCACTTTGTGGCTGCATTTGGTGGGCACAGTGAGGTTACATTTGATGGGCACAGTGTGGCTGCATTTGGTGGGCACAGTGAGGTTGCATTTGGTGGGCATAGTGTGGCTGCATTTGGTGGGCACAGTGAGGTTGCATTTGGTGGGCACAGTGAGGTTGCATTTGGTGGGCACACTGTGGCTGCATTTGGTGGGCACAGTGAGGTTACAATTGGTGGGCACAGTGTGGCTGCATTTGGTGGGCACAGCGAGGTTACATTTGGTGGGCACAGTGAGGTTACATTTGACCGGGGGGGGGGGAACATGCAGGAAGACAGTAAGATCAGCAAAACTGCAGCACACCAGTGTGAGCCCACATCATAGAACCAGCTACTGGACATGCTGCTGAAAGAAACTTCCTTATATGCAGAGGGCTGACAGGGCTGTTATCCAGCCCTGTCAGCCTCCCTCCGGACCGAGCAGTAACATGTGGCCAACTGCGGAACTGCACATCATGTGCAGTTCCCAGCTCAGCTGGCAGCACATCAGCCTTTTTATAGGGAATCAGAGCAGCCCAGGGGGCAAATGCATCCCTGCCCCCCAGCCCAGCCCGCCCCTGGTGAGGGAGGATTAAAATCAAAAAGGGAACTACATCTACAGATATAAACAAGTACAAATGAAGTAAGATCCATCTGGTTGTGAGCTTTGCGTGTAGCCCTATCTGTCACATGCTCCATAGAGGATAACTAGTTTTTTTGGTCCTGGATAGGAGCCCTGGGTAGGAAGGGGGGGAGGAGGGGCGATGGAAGACTGAGGGATAGGGCGGAAAGGGAGTCACAAAAATTGTTAGTTTCAACCAAAGCGATCCAAGCTTGGATTGGATGAGGGCTGACTTATGCTGTCAGTCACCAGCCGAGACCAGGTAGGGGTAAGGTGCATCAGAGTCTGCGGGAGTTCGTGAAGAGGATCTTCTCTCTAGGTGGGCAGTTATGTTGCTAGGCCAGTGTGTCAGGAGAGTGTACATGATCCTCATGGCTTTCTTTCATGTTGAGGAGGTAGCAAACTCTGTCCAAATATAGGTTGCTTGATCCAAACATCATGCTGAGTAGGCCTATGCGGGATGATCTTGAGGTGAGTATCCATCTGTTACATAGCGCTGGGTGGCTGGAGCAGGGAGGGAAGACAGGGAGTATCTGAAAGAGACGGTGGTTCTGAGTGGAGTTTGTGCCGTTGTTATGCACTTTTGGTGGGTGCTCTTAGGGCCTATCTGGCCTTGCCCTCCTGTGAGCAGGGGAGGCTGTTGGGCTTTGGCAATCTCTGTCTCTTTGATTTCTTTGAGGCGGTGGTCTTGGGAAAGATGATCTGCGCCTCCTGATGTGGAAGTCGTCTCTTACCGGTATGGTATCAATGGAACTGGTTCTCTGTAGATGCGGGGAACTGAAGGCTCTGTACCATTCTGTTGCAGAACCCCCTGAGGTCTTCCGGGACTTTCAAGTTAGCAGTGCATCCGGCTGTTGATGCGGATAGGCAGAGGGGAAATTTTCAACAGTATTGGATTCCTTTATGGCGTAGTACATCTAGTAGTGGGCGAAGGTCTCTACTATATTGCAGGGTTATTGAAGACAGATCTTGGAAAAGCTTGATCTTTGCCCCCTGGTAGTTCCGATTACGACGGTCTCTGGCTCTTCTCAGAATGTCTTCCTTTTCTTTTTAAACATCTTTTTATTAATTTGCAACAAACAGAACAAAAAAGAAAACAGACGATTAAACATACAGTGGTCTTACATGGCAACAATGGGATCCCCGTGGGGACCTTATTTTAGTTGTGTCATACATGAATAGCAGGTTTACAGCATAGAGTGTGGTTATTTGCATAGCAGCGCAGTTTCCTGGATCTCCAGACACTGTGGTCAACATTTGCAAATGAGGGTGCAAGATCCGACATACTCAATATGCACTGTGTGGTGCCCACTTGAGAGTTATTTTGTGCGGGTTCCACTAGGAGACCTCCGAAGCAGAGGAGGGGTCCGCCAACCATTTAGACCAGACCTTGACATACTTATTGGGGAAGCCTCTATTGGCGTATGTGTCTTTATATAGAGGTAAGCTATTGTTGATGAGTTGTTTCCATAGGGAAAGAGGAGGGTGGGTTGGTTTGCGCCAGATGAGAGCTATGGCTTTGTGGGCATTAAACAGTAGGAGCCCCACAAGCGTATGTCCAGCCATCGTAGGGATTAGTTGCTAAACCAAAGCCTAGTATGCAGATAGCCATTATTGGTTTTAGTGGCACAGAGGTGATCTGCGAGATAAAGTCCAGAATCTCCTTCCAGTGTTAATTGCTGGGCAGGTCCAGAAGATATGGGTGAAGTCCCCAGGAATCCCACCACATCTCCAACACCCGGGAGGGGAGTCAGGGTTGATTTTGTGTAATCTGTGGGGGGTATAGTATGCCCGGGGAACAATCTTGAATTGGATTAGGCGTGTATGTTAGTGAACAGGCGTCTCAAGTTTACGTCTGTTGCTCTATTGGCCATGAAACCCGTTTGGTCAGTCTCGATTACAGAGGGGAGTAGGGGCTGTAGTCTCATGGTCAATAATTTGGTGAGGATCTTGAAATTTGTATTAAGAAGGGCAATAGGCCTATAGGAGGCACAGAATGTGGGGTCTTTAGGTGCTTTGTGGATGAGGGTTATGTGGGCATGACTCATGGAAGTCGGAAGGGCACCATCAGCCAAACAATGGGTAAACAGTTGAGCTAATTTGGGGGCCAGTAGGTCCCCATGTGTCTTGTAGAACTCAATGGGGAGTCCATCCAGGCCTGGAGACCTCCCAGTAGGGAAGGGCCCCAATGCTTTCAGTATCTCTTCCTGGGTAATCGGCCTCACTAGGGATTCTCTCTCCTCATCGGAAAGCCAACCAAATGCCAAGGGGTCCAGCCAGGGTGCAAGGTCTCATGACTGGAAATTCAATGGTAGTACTAAGGTATAGAGGGAGGTATAGTATTTGTGGAATGCCTCCAGTACATCTGGCAGGGAAGAGACAAATTCTCCCGAAGGGGACACCACACTGGGAATCACTGTTATGGGTTTGTCGTGTTGTGCCAGCATCGCCAGGAGGCGACTGTTCCGGTCTCCCTGCTCAAAGAACCATTGCCTATTCCTATTCTAAAGTTCCAGCCTAGTTATTTCTGTGAGGTGGATGTGTAGCTCATGTTTTGCTGCATTGAGGGAGTCATAATGTGTATCCGAGGGGTCGGCAGCATAGATGTCTGACTGTGATTGCACAGCGACCTGTAGGTCAGTAGTGACAGCAGCTTGCTCCCTCCAGATACCAGCAATAGAGGAGATGTATTGTCCTCTGGTGTAAGCCTTGAAGGCATCCCAGGTCACAGTTGCGGAGGAGGACCCAGTGTTAATATCCCAAAATTCTGTCAAATGTGGCGGAATGGTATTTGCTAGGTCCATGTGGGAGATCCAATGGGTTCCCAGGCGCCAAAGGGATGGGGAACAAGAGGACAGAGAATGAATGCTAAGGAGTAGGAGGCAGGGGTCTGAAAGTCCGCTGGGCAAGTAGGAAGCATCTAATATGTCTATCATCATAGTCGGGTTGGCAAAGGCAAGATCTATGCGAGAGGAGGTTTTGTGTGTATTGGAGAAACAGGAGTATGCTCTGGTCGTGGGATGTTTCCATCTCAACACCTCTGACACTCCCAGTGCCTCCGTCCACAAGAGCAAGTCAGTGGAAAATTGTTTAGGAGGGATGGGTCTGTCCAGGTCTGGAGCCAGGATGGCATTGAAGTCACCCATGAGTAACAGTTTGGCCAGGCAGTATGGAGTGATTTTCTCTAGAATAGTATATAAGGTGGAGGAGTTGAAAGGGGGAGGGATGTAAACACCTACCACTATATATCGGATACCCCAGACAGTAAACACTATTATCACGTATTTGCCCCGGGGTTCTGTGTGAACCTGTTCCATTACACAAGGGAAGGATTTAGGCCGCGTACACATGGGCGGACTGTTCGCCCAACTTTGTCCGCTGAACAGTGTTTGGGCGGACAGTCCGCTCGTGTGTGGGCTTTCAGCGGACAGTTTCAGCGGACAGTTTGACGGACAAGGTTTTTCGGAATTTCCGAAAAACTGTCCGCTGAAACCTTGTTTCAGCGAACAGTCCGCTCGTGTGTAGGCTTGTTCGTCAAACAAAGTTCCGCGCATGCTCAGAAAGGATTTTCACGCCGAAAGTTATAATGCAGTGTATAGGACGTCGTATTTTTTGTCCCGTCGTACGTGCCATTCACGTCATCGCGCACGGTTTCAGCAAACTGTTCGTCCGTCGTGTGTGGCCATGTCCGTCCATGCTAATTTTGAGCGGACTGTTTGCCGAAACTGTTTGACGGACAAAGTTGGGCGAACAGTCCGCGCGTGTGTACGCGGCCTTACTGATTATTATGGTGACCCCTCTGGCATATGTGGAGTAAGAGGCATGGAAGGCCCTCTGGATCCATGGTTTTCTCAATTCCATAAGTTTGCTGCCCATGAGATGTGTTTCCTGCAGAATTATTATATGTGGGGAATGTAATTTAAGGTATTTGAAGAGCACCGCTCTATTAAACTTGGAATTAAGTCTCCAGACATTCCAGGACAGTACACTGTAGGTGGTGGTGTCATGTCCCGCCATGATGTGGGGGTTTGGCAGGGGAAGAGAGGAGGGCCAAAACAGGTGTTTGTGTACATCTCAGGAGCACCATCAGCATCAGTGATCAGATCGAGCCTATACCCAGAACTTACCAACAATAAACCGTTTAAACTTTGGTTAGTATGGTCACGTCCTGGACCAAAAAAAAAACAGGGGGTAGGGTTGCTGTAATCGGCAGCAGTCCTCACCGGGACCTGAAGGAGGGAAGGGTGGGTGACTCGGTGGGAAAGTGGGACGGATCCCCGTTTAGGAGTCAAAAACAAAAGTCTGCATAAAGGCTGCTGAAACTCCTCAGACAGGAGGAGCTGGTCTCAGTTCCATCGGCAGGATGTAGACTATTGGGTTAGGGTGATGGCGAGGTGCAGCAGTGGAGAAGACCATAAGAGCAGAGAATATGCGATGCTGGAAGTCAACAAGGGACCGAAAGGTGGATCGCCAGAGGGAGGCAAGGTACTTAGTCACAGCAGGCCGCATATCCGCCACAGTTCCAGTTGGCGTCATGCCACTAGCGGGTATCCAACCACGCCGCAGCGGCCTCGGGGGTGTCAAAGAAATGGGTGTTTGTTGTCACCATCAGTGATCCTCAGCCTGCTGGGGTATAGGAGACCAAAGCATATTCCCTTTTCTCTAAGTCGACGTCTGACATCTGTGAACGACTTGCGGCGCTGCTGCACCTCTTGAGAGAAATCAGGGAAGAAAGACAGTTTGGCATTTTCGTATTTGATTTCCAGCATGGCTCGGGCTGCTGCCATGATGCGATCACGATCATGGTAGTTCAACAGGCGTAGCAGGAAGGGACGTGGAGGAGTCCCCGGTCTAAGAGGGAGTGGTGGGACCCTGTGGGCGTCGCATCACCTAGATTAAACAGGGTGGATAATAGCTGTTCAGTGAACTCAGCAGGTCTGGGGCCCTCAGCTCTCTCGGGTAGACCAAGTATGTGAATGTTGTTGCACCTAAGGTGATTTTCGGTGTCTATGGCTCGCTTCTGGAGCACCTTCACCTGTAACTGTAGTGCCTTCACCTCTCTGGAATCCGATCGGACCACATCCTCTACCATGGTGACCCTATCCTCCACCTCCGCTATGTGGGATCAGAATCTATCCATATCCTGATGGATGAGGCTGACATCCACAGTTAGGAAATCGATTTTAGCAGTCAGGGTTTCCTTACATGCCATAATGGCTGCCAGGATCTCTGCTCCCGTGGGGGACTCTGCTGCCCCCGACTCCGCGGCTATTAATGTCCTCTCCGCCATTGCAGCTGCTGCCCATTGCCCAGACAATATGGCCACTGGTGGAGCGGGATGAGAGGCCTTTTTTTATGTGAATATTGGGTCTTGGGGGGGGGGGGGGGCCCAGTTTACCATGTTTTTGGCTGTGTCGCTCCGTTAGGCAGATAGCCGGACCTCCGTTGGACAGAGCAGGGAAGTCAGGCAGCCATCTCTTGTCAGCCCCAAGCCATGCCCCCTACATTTTTATTCATTAAATGCAATTTAAAGCATTTATAAAGTCAACTATTGTCATAAAAAAGAGGGTATAATTACCTACTCTGTGCAATCAATCAGTCTCTTACCTCCTCTTCTGGGGTTCCCCGCCAGCCCTCCCTGCTCCTCTCCTGAAGGTGCCCCATACCAAGACATGTGTGGACGCGCACTTGACTCAGGCTGTGTGCATCCATTGACACACACAGCGTAGCTCAGCCATGCCCCCCTCCTAAAAAATGTATTTTTAATTGCAGATAGTATACATACCTGAATCTGTCTTAACAGTAGCTTTCTGCAATCTCCTGTACAGCAAGGCTCATAAACGGAGAGTCAGCAGTATGGCTGTGACTTTTGTGTATCAAAGGGGGTAGTCACGGCGCACACCTACTACTATATTGTGCAAATTGCAAGGATGTAGAACAAATTATTTGTGCAAAAATTGTAAAAATAGAAAAAATATGAAAATAAAAATTAATAAAAACTGATAATGAAAGAAAAATAACAGAACTATATACGTGCTGACCACCAATTCTTTAGCAATATGGGTAAAATTATCCCATACCTGATACAGTATTTTAAATGAAGTGCTCAATACTCTTAAAAGTGTATAGTGCAAAATATTAATATAAGGTGCTTAATAGAAAGTGCATAGTGCTCTAAAATTTATAATACCCGAAAATGCAAAAACCAAAAAATTTAATTATCAAAGTATAATTGTACTTTTCATGCGATTATAAAATCGCTAAGTGGAGACGTGCAAAAAAATGTTAAAAGTCCAACATCAGGATACCATGAGCAATTGTACTTTTCATGTGACTATAAAATCGCTAAGTGGAGACTTGCAGAAAAATATGTTAAAAGTCCAGCATCAGGATACCATGAGCAAAAGAGTTACATTAACCAGTGGATGAAAACAAATAAGTAAATCAAAAATAATAATAATAGTAATAATAAAAGTCTTCTTAGATGAAAGTGACAGTGTGCTTCAGAATTCCTGGATAACAACCGGTGCGTTTGTAGTGTAAAGACAGTAATCCGCACTCACCAGCTCCCCATCCCCTTAAGGGGTTAACGTGCCTTCACAGTGTGAGCCCCTGTGTCGCTATGTATGGCTGGTCCGGTTTAAGTGTCCAGGGAGTTCCTCACAAAAAGTAAAGTGGGGCAGACATAGTGTAATCCAGTATAAAAAATCCTTTATTATATTATTTATAAAAAGCTACTCACATAGTGTGGGATAAGAACCGGCATTTCAATACATCGAATATAGGTATCTGTTTGTATTCCCCACCGCCGCCACTATGCACGAGTGGATACACCTGAGGCCACGCCCTTCACGTTTTGTCATCGGACGTCGTCTGGAGCGGCCATCTTGGTGCTCCACTTACTTTATATAGGGTGTACTGTTAATACGGCGCATGCGCGAATACGCAAGCGCCATTTTACTTGCTGGAACAAAACAATAGAGCGAGCCAATACAGTGCTGTCTCTAGGGCTTGCGGAAGCTGCCCGTTAACCCCTTAAGGGGATGGGGAGCTGGTGAGTGCGGATTACTGTCTTTACACTACAAACGCAGCGGTTGTTATCCAGGGATTCTGAAGCACACTGTCACTTTCATCTAAGAAGACTTTTATTATTACTATTATTATTATTTTTGATTTACTTATTTGTTTTCATCCACTGGTTAATGTAACTCTTTTGCTCATGGTATCCTGATGCTGGACTTCTAACATATTTTTCTGCACGTCTCCACTTAGCGATTTTATAGTCGCATGAAAAGTACAATTGCTCATGGTATCCTGATGTTGGACTTTTTAACATTTTTTTGCACGTCTCCACTTAGCGATTTTATAATCGCATGAAAAGTACAATTATACTTTGATAATTTAATTTTTAGTTTTTTGCATTTTCGAGTATTATAAATTTTAGAGCACTATGCACTTTCTATTAAGCACCTTATATTAATATTTTGCACTGTACACTTTTAAGAGTATTAAGCACTTAATTTAAAATACTGTATCGGGTATGGGATAATTTTAACCATATTGCTAAAGAATTGGTGGTCAGCACGTATATAGTTCTGTTATTTTTCTTTCATTATCAGTTTTTATTAATTTTTATTTTCATATTTTTTCTATTTTTACAATTTTTGCACAAATAATTTGTTCCACATCCTTGCAATTTGCACAATATAGTAGTAGGTGTGGGCCATGACTACCCCCTTTGATACACATCTATATCATTCACCCTTTTTAGGGCGATCACAAAGGTAGTGGCAGCCCCTGTTCTTACCACTAGGGTAATTATTTATTTATTTATTTATTTTTTCATTTACTTATTTCGGTATTCTGTTGGTATAAATTTTCATAGTCTCAATTTTAATCACCTTACACTCCACTGAGTTCTGAAATTTGCGTTTTGGGTATTTTTTAATACATCTAGGGTCCATAGCGCACCTTTACCCCTTTGTTTTTTTCATTTGGCTGTGACTTTTGCCCTGGAATCTTGCCAACAGATAAGTAAGAGGAGGGTGATACTTTAGAGATCATGTACACAGGCACAAGCAAATGGTACTTTCACCTAAGAATTGGGGTTTTCATTTTAAGGATATGAATGAATGCAACTCTATTACAGCCAATTGGAGGGATTTACTAAAACTGGTGCTCTCAGAATCTGGCGCAGCTGTGCATAGTAACCAATCAGCTTTTAACTTCAGCTTCAAATAGTTTTGGATAGAGTGGAGATAGATTAGAACACCTGTCAGTTATTATTGCTGTCTGTTAGGCCCCATGTCAGACATCGCATATATGTGAGCCGCCCTAAATGTACATTAGTTTATACTTCATTACATGTGTTTATGTGATGTTTCTACCAGAGTCTCACTGTCACAACGGTGTAAATTTGAATACAATTGTCAGTTCAGTTGTGACCTACCTACCTAACTTCATGGCAGTTGGCACTGACTCACTGGCACACCAAGACGAGTTCACCAACACTTGACTGTCTGTCTTCCAGTTCCCAGGCCTTCTCCACACCACACAGCTCAGCTATGAGGAAAGATTAGAGAAACTGATTTTATTCTCTCTTGAGAAGAGGAGAATAAGGGGGGGATATGATCAACATGTTCAAATACATAAGGGGTCCACATAGTAAACTTGGTGTTGAGTTATTCTCTTTAAGGTCAACCCAGAGGACGCGGGGCACTCTTTACGTCTAGAGGAAAAGGGATTTCATCTTCAAATACGGAAAGGTTTCTTCACAGTTAAAGCTGTGAAAATTTGGAATAGACTCCCACCAGAGGTGGTTCTGGCCTGCTCAGTAGATTGCTTTAAGGAAGGCCTGGATACTTTCCTGAATGTACATAATATAACTGGGTACTAACATTTATATGTAAAGTTGATCCAGGGAAAATCCGATTGCCTCTCGGGGGATCAGGAAGGAATTTGTTTCCCCTGCTGTAGCAAATTGGAGCATGCTCTGCTGGGGTTTTTTGCCTTCTTCTGGATCAACTGTGGGTTTAAAATTGGGTATATTGGATTTTACAATATTTTTTATTTTATTTATTTATTGTTTTTAAGGTTAAACTGGATGGACTTGTGCCCTTTTTTTCAACCTATGTAACTATGTAACTATGTTTTGAAGGTTGAAGAATCTTTAGAATTAAAGGGCAGGGTTTAGGAAGAACTGCCATGAATATTTATGGGGCCTCAGCCAATCCTCAGAAATGGGCTGGCAGGGGGCAGAGACAACCCCATAAATAGACATGGGCCATTCCAGCTGGGGAGTGGAGTGCTGAGGAGAGGCTGTCGGGGGCGCTTGAGGGAACCCCCTGCTAGGGTGGGGTGATGCCTTGAGCCGGAGGCTCCGGATAGCTGGCCTAGTAGGATCCCACTACAGGAGGCAGTTGTAGGAGAACCTTCAGAGATCAGCACTGGGCAGGGACAACACAAGGGGAGAGAATTTCAGCTACAACAGTGCTCTCTGAAGACAGCAGGGGGCCTAGTCTTCATGCTTGCCCTGGGAAATCTCCATTAAGGTGTGCCAGTCTGGCAGGACTGGAGCAGAAAGTGAGTCAAAAGGACTGGGAGGAAGATCAGGAAAGTGTGGCTGGCAGCAGACAGGTGGGCTAGCATTTTCTGAAAGCAAACGAAGCTGGGATCAGTGGCCACAGGAAAGCAGATGGAGTGATGTCATGCTGTTTGCTCACTGCACTACTTTGTCAAGGGACTGAGAGTTCCTGTCTGTAATGGACCTTTGCTGAGTTAACAACAAAACTATTAGTTCTCTCAAGAGTGAGCAGCAGGTGCTTTGCTGAGAAAACCAAGTTTGTGCAGGAGGAAGGTGAAATTAACTTTTGTTAATAGGGAGGAATTGTCCCTTTTGTTCATAATTCTGACCATTTTTTCAAGTTGCACATTCCATAATTCCCTACCCTATCCAAGTTCTCAACTCCCAATAAAACATCAAAAAAGCCAAGGACTGATTTCTGTGTTGGACTGCATGAAGAAAATTCTGTGTGACTGGCTGTGCAGCAGCGGGGACCCGGGACACTAACATCCCCTATGGGGGTAGTGCTACATCTATATATTATGACAAACAACATCAGATGACAAAATGTGCAATCCTCTGCTTTAACAAAGCACCACTGGGTGCACAAGTGGCTAATTGGAAGCCTGAGACAATGAAATAGGGCTTAGGATAGAGTTCACAGCACTGTAAACGTTGCAAGGAAATTAAAGTGGTTGTAAAACCTATGTTTCCAAAATCTAAAAGACTCTTATCTGTACATAGTCAGTACCATAATGTATTAGATATAATTGTTACTTTTGTATATCACTCTGATTTTCATTAATAGCCAGTAGGGATGGACCGAATGACCCCCTGTTCGGTTCACACCAGAACTTTCGAATGTGGGGAAAGTTCACAACCAAATAACGAACCCCATTAAAGTCTATGGGACTTGAACATGAAAAATCTAAAGTGCCTATTTTGCAGGCTTATATAGAAGTAATTGGGCATACAATGGTTATGGGGGTCCGGGTAATGCCCTGGGGGACATGTATCAATGAAAAAAGTTTGTAAAAAATTTCATTTTTAAATGAGCAGTGATTTATTGATGCTTAAAGTGAAAGTATAAAAATTACAATTTTCTTTAAATATGGTGCCTGGGGGGTCCCCTTAGTCCACCTGTAAAGTGGCAAATCTGTACCGTGTATGGAAGCTGCTTCAGCAATAATTGCACTTATAAAGCCCCAAAAAAATGACATTTTCCCTGCAAGCTTTCTTTATTTTGTAAGCAACGGCTTGGGGAGCCAGACTGTATGATGATGCCACAATGTAGTGCACAGGGAACAAGATTAAAGATTTTTTAGATACATTCTGGTGTCTTTAATGCCGCGTACACACGGGCGGACTGTATGGCGTACTTAGTCCGTCGAAACACATTTCAGCGGACAGTCCGCTCGTGTGTGGGCTTCAGCGGACTTTTTCAGCGTGCAGTCTGGCGTACTAAGTATTTCGGATTTTTCGAAATTCTGTCCGTCGTACTTTGGTTTCAGTGGACAATCCGCTCGTCAGTAGGCTAGTTCGACGGACTAAGAATGGCGCATGCCCAGAAAGGATTTACACGGCGGAAGGGTGCTTTGCTGTGTATTGGACTTCCTATTTCTAGTCCCATCGTACGTGCTGTACACGTCATCGCGCAAGCTTTCGACGGACTGTTTGGGTATCCGTGTGTGGTCAAGTCCGTTCAGTGGAAAGTATGACGGACTGTCCGTCGGATTGTATGACGGACTAAGTACGCCATACAGTCCGCTCGTGTGTACGCGGCATATGACAGACTTTGGACTTCTACTTCTGTAACAGGTGCGGAAAAATTGTTCTTTGGGTGTTGATGACGCCTTCACACCCACCGTAACCCAATGGAAGTACTCTTGATGAAAGCAAGAATTGGCCTTGCTGTCATACATTGTAATGACATGCACCTGTCAAACAGGTGTGGAAAATTTGTTCTTTTGGTGTCAGTGGTGCCTTCACACCATAACCCATTAGAGGTACTCTTGATGAAAGCTAGAATTGGCCTTGCTGCCAAAAATTGCAATGATATGCACCTGTCAAACAGATGTGGAAAGATTGTTCTTTGGGTATCGGTGGCGCCTTTACACTGTAACCCTATAGAGGTACTCTTGATGAAAGCAAAAATTGGCCTTGCTGTTAAAAATTGCAATGATATGCACCTGTCAAACAGGTGTGGAAAGATTGTTCTTTGGGTGTCAGTGGCACCTTCACACCGTAACCCAATGGAAGTACTCTTGATGAAAGCAAGAATTGGCCTTGCTGTCATACATTGTAATGATATGCACCTGTCAAACAGGTGTGGAAAATTTGTTCTTTAGGTGTCAGTGGTGCCTTCACACCATAACCCATTAGAGGTACTCTTGATGAAAGCAAGAATTGGCCTTGCTTTGAAAAATTGCAATGATATGCAACTGTCAAAAAGGTGCAGGAAAAATTGTTTGACAGTGTCTAAATGCAAGCTTGTCAAAGCTGCTGGCTCTACAACTTATGCGTTTCCGCTTGGTGGATTCTGCCTCCTTCCATGAATTTGCAGAATGTGCTGTACCACAATGACATGTTCCCAGTCACTATTTATTTTCACGTAAGGCCATTCTAGCGCTCTACATCACATGGGAGGCAATGTTATAGCATCATTGGGCAAGGCAGTCAGCCGCAAATTCTAAATTACTGCTGACATGTGGTCCAGCAAGCATGGGCAGTAATGATATTTTTCATTCACAGCACACTGGGTAACTGCTTGCAACTGGGAAGGATGCAGGACAGGGCTCAATGCTACAGCTTATTGTGCCCTTGTGTCTCCATACAGCTGGTGATGATGCAAGGTTTGTCAGCTCTACCTCTTCTTCCCCCTCCTCCATGCCCTCCTCTGCTGAATTGTTATATGAATTTCAAGTACCCCCTAAGCATTCAAAGTGCCATTCAATGAGTCAGGCTAAATGGTGACATGTAGTGCTTTAGCTGGTGTTTTTTAGGGGACAGGAACCACACCAGAACAGAGATTCTTGCAGCTCTGCAGGGACAGGCCCAGATGTTGTTCATGCCATGCCAGCTGGAGCCAGAAATGGTGGTATGAGATAATGGGACAAACCTATTGTCCGCCCTTAGACAGGGAAAGTTGACACATGTGTCATGCCTGGCACATGTCATCAATTTGGTGATGCAGTGTTTAGTAAAGAGGTACCCAAGGTTGGAAGATCTACTAAAGCAGGCCAGAAGAGTGTGTAGCTATTTTAGGTGGTTATACACAGCCTGTGCTCGATTGGCTGCAATTCAGCAAGAATTCGACCTGCCCTTAAACCACCTGATTTGGGACATGCCCACCAGGTGGAACTCAACTTTGGCAATGCTGCAGTATAGCACAACGACAGGCTCAGGTCGGCTGGGCTGTTTTTCCCCACACCAATGGCTGCTCATAAAGGATGCATGCACTGTATTGTCACCATTTGAGGAGGCCACAAGGATGCTGAGCCATGACAATGCATGTATCAGTGACACAATCCCTGTTGTGTTTCTGCTGGAGCAAACTCTGCTTGGCATTATGAACAGGACACTCTAGGCAGAGCAGCGGGACAAAGAGGAGGACTTTCTTTCCTCTCAAGGTCCACTTTATGCAGACGCCATTGTTCCTATGCCACAGAACACACAAGAGGAGAGCGAGGAAGAGGAGGAGGAGGAGGTTTCTGGCAGTTTCAGAGGCATTGAAGCAGAGGAAGACATACATCAAACCATAAGAGATGGTTTTCCATCCACAGAACCCTTGGCAGTAGTACGTGGCTGGAAGGAGGCAGTTCCAGACACTATAATCCTCAGTGCCCTGAGGCGTCTGCTTCTCATGCCTCCGCAAATTTGCGATGCATGGGCTCCCTCAGGCTTCAAAGCCTGCAAAAAGACCCAAGAATATGTGGAGTAAAGGAAAAAGTTCACTAATGGCTTGGCAACCCTCCTTGACCACCGTTAAAAGAGGAAAGTCTCAGAACTCAGTCTCAGTCTCAGAACTCATCTCATCCCCACAGAGAGTGCAGAAGATTAAATCTCTAGAGGACACCTTAAAGAGAAGTTTGGATTAAAGAAAATGTGGATATCTCCTATCTCCCAAGGGAGACATCAACAAGGGAAAGGGGTGAGTATCGGGACTATTACGGGGCACATGAAATATTTTTTTATACATAGAAAATGGATATCAAGACAATAAGTCATAAAAAGACAATTTATTTAAAGAAAACAGATAAAAATGAGACATATAAAAATATATAAGAAATCTCAAAATACAGTTGGTAGAGACACGTGAGGTGATTATTCAACTAGTTTCGCTTAATTGCTTCGTCAGGATAACACCTAAGTCTGCAGATATACAAGTAAATATAAACATATCATTAGTGTCAATGAATACAAAACTTACAATTTAATAGATTAAACAAATCTGGACAGTTTGTTGAGACATGAGAGACAATGTCATCATTACAATTAAACGTAGAGGCATATTCCTACCTCTCTTTTCAAACCCGTCTCTGCTCCCGGTCAAGCCCAATGGTGTAAAAGGAAAAGAGTTCCTCCCGGCGACTGGGGGAGGGATATATCACAGCACCAGCGGCAAGTTCAAGTGTTATAAGGGTTTGCTAGGTATATAGAAATATATATAATCATCATAAAGTAAATAATTAAAGATATAATGAGTCAATGTGGGGAAAACCACCAAAAAAAGGAGAAAAATGTGTACCCACAGTGAACTGGAGTGAAATCCAGAGATTGTGAGAAAGGCCACAGGATGATATATCATCACTCCATAGCTAGGAGGGTTTCGTGACATAAAAAGAAGAGAAGGGTGCAAAGAGTAAGTGAATAAATAGGGTAACCATGGAAATCAGTGGATCAAAAAGACCAAAAAGTCCATTGAAAAGTAGAGGTAAATGCTGGACCAAAAAAGTGAGAAGGGAAGGAAATGAGAGTATATACATAAATATATGTTAGGTTTTACCTCTTCTTAAGGGAAGAAGGAAGAGGAATTTTGGGGATCCCGGGGGGGGGGGGGGGGGGGGGAGGAAGCCAGAAGACTAGCTGGCTATAAAGGGTAATAAGCCGAGGACTATCTAGGAGACAAGCGAAACTAGTTGAATAATCACCTCACGTGTCTCTACCAACTGTATTTTGAGATTTCTTATATATTTTTATATGTCTCATTTTTATCTGTTTTCTTTAAATAAATTGTCTTTTTATGACTTATTGTCTTGATATCCATTTTCTATGTATAAAAAAATATTTAATGTGCCCCGTAATAGTCCCGATACTCACCCCTTTCCCTTGTTGATGTCTCCCTTGGGAGATAGGAGATATCCACATTTTCTTTAATCTAATCTAATGGGATGAGGGTGCACATATACAATTACTAAACTACTATACTCTTTAAAGCGCTTTCCTCCTTCTAAGATAATCGGGTGGATAATACACCCTGAGGGTTCATGGTGGGCTACCCTATAGGGAGTTTTTTAGGGCCACACCCATTGTGTCAGGGTCTGGGTCCCCCCCCTTCTCTTCTTCCCTTTAGCGAGTACCCCGTCCATGTAAACCCTCCTACTCCCAAAGTCCTTATCCTAGCACAATAGGGCATAGCTTTCTTGTAATTTTTGTATTTATTGTACAATATAGATTTTATATTTTTTGTTTAGAGTACTTAACATTTGATCATTAAAATTTGTTTGTTTATATTTGCCTACCCACTAGAGTCACAATGATATCTGGGTACGGATCGGCTATTGAAGGCTATAAAATCATGGACGTATTGGGCTCCGCTTGGATGGGATTCATGACCCAAATTCAGGAATCTTGTTTGGCCACAGGGAACAGGTCAGATCAGGAAATTAAGACCTTTCTAGACCGGATGTACACTTTACTCAAGAAAAAGTCACACCTTCACTGGCATTTAGAATATCTAAAACAATATGTCAAAGAGGAAATATGTCCTATGGGACTTAGAATCCAAGTTTTCCCTACTATAAAGGACCCTTCCATGTCCTTTAAAGCAACTTGGGAAAAAACATTAACTCATTGCAGCAGGGACCTGATGCAATTACTTATTGCACAATATACCTCTGACATGAATACTTTGGACAACGAAATTAATAAATTAAATCTCCAATATAAACACATCTTGGAGATTCCCAATTTCAATAACCATTGGATAGAAATGAGAGAAAAACTGGAACAAATGAATAAAGACATTATTACATCTAAACAGAATAAATTTATCAAAGACAAGCTGGCCTTCTCAGAAGGCTTTGCTTACAAATGGACAGGCAAATTCAGAGATAAACGTGTAGTCCCACAAGACAGACAAACAAGGGAAATGAGATACCATGGAGAATCAGATTCTTCACTATCCTCATCCACATCACATATAACAGAACTTCGTAATACGGATACCACACAATCTTCTCGCAAACGTAATAGACAAAGTAATACACCGCCAAACTCTCAAGGTAAAGGAAAAAAATCTTCCTCGAAACAAAAAACTGCACACAATACTGCAGAGACTTCCCCTACATCCACTCAAGTATCATATACACCTAACACCTCGACACTACATAATGTGATCCCAAAAGTTTTGGGATCGATATCCACACACCCCAGAAGGTCCCCAATTGATGGTGATTTTTTAGACCCAACACTATTGGAATGCAGGAAACAGCAAACCAAAATCGATACATTCACTCGCAGACCCTCACTTCCCTCCACCACTCCCCTTCCCAACACCTCCAGCCAGTAAGTTTAGACATCATAAATTTAACACAATATCCATTGTCGGTAGATGAAACACAGATCCTAAAATTGGGACTGGGATTCTGTCCCTTAAGACCAATAAATGCAACTGAAACGATAAAAGATCTATATTTATTTTCACGGAACCTTACTTTCAAATACATTTTTGATGATAAACGACTAAACGCTAATCTTGAACACGAACTAGTGGAAAAGACTAAACATTTTACAATGGATGAATTCAGGGCCCTCCGGGACCTCCTTCTCTTGTATGATGAGGGAGCTACGGAGACACCCTTGACTGGATGTGAAACTCCGGCAATTTCCCCATCTCTGGACCCATCTGATACTGAAAACACACAAACCTTGAAACGCTGTAAATTTAAACCTAAGTCTCAAAAATTTCCTGATTTAATGATATGCCCAACTATTTGGGCGTTTCTATATGAGTGCATTAGAGACCTCAAAAAAAACACGTGGCACCCATTCACACCCAACTTATCTCCTAAATTACAAAAGGTACTTATGAACCTGAAAAGGCGTAATGAACTAGTTATAAAACCCTCAGATAAAGGGGGCAATGTCATCATAATGTCTAACCCCCAATATCGAGAGATGTGTTACCAAATACTTAATAACAGGACTTGCTACCAGCCGATTACTCTGACTGAAATATCCGGTTTTACTAGTGAATTTACACACATTTGCGTTCAAGCTTACCGGCAAAATTTGATTGACAAGGAAACGTTGGATTTCCTGGTCCCCAAACATCATCGTACTCCAACCTTTTATAGCCTACCTAAAACACACAAAGAACTTAAGAAACCTCCGGGCCGCCCCATCATTTCGGGGATAGGCTCGTTAACTGATAATGCCAGTAAATTTGTTGACAGTTTCTTACTGTCTCACGTTTCCAGTCTTCCGTCACACATCCGTGATACTACTGATCTTTTAAGACATATAGAGGGCATTCTGGTTCCTCTCGACTCCCTCCTCGTGGCCTTGGACGTAGAAGCTCTCTACCCAAGTATCCCCCACGAGGGGGGAGTCGAGATGGCCAGAATGTTCCTAATGGAACAAGAAGAGTCTTCTTGGCCCCTTAACAAGTTTATTCTGCAATTACTTGAATTTATCCTTACCCGCAACTTCTTCCTATTGGAAGAACAATATTTTTTGCAGAGACAAGGTGTAGCCATGGGCACATCGTGTGCCCCCTCCTATGCAAATTTATATTTAGGCGCTTGGGAAAGACAAGTGTTCTCATCTGAATTATTTCAGGTCCATCTGGAGTTTATTTTATGTTGGTTTAGATTTATTGACGATTTATTCATCATTTGGACGGGCTCTAACAACCAACTCCTTGAATTTGTCAAATTAATTAATCGAAACGACCTAAAGTCTTCAGACCCCTCCAGGATTTCTTTCCTGGATATCTACATTTCAAAAAGCCCAGATGGACTCTTGGAGACAAGCCTCTTTAGAAAACAGACAGCTGGCAACACCTTGTTGCATGCGTCGAGTGCCCACCCAATACCCCTGTTGCACAGCATTCCATTCACACAATACTTGCGGCTACGGCGAAATTGTACACGCGAGGAAGACTATTATATACAAGCGGCAGCTCTCAGAGAATGCCTCCTATCGAGGGGTTACTCTCCTACCAATTTACGTAAGGCTTTTAATAGGGCCAGAAGCTACAACAGAACATCTTTACTTTACCCTAAAAAAAAAACACTAGAACGGAGACAGTTAAGGTCATTACACAATTCTCGGCCCACCAGGATACACTTAGAACTATACTTTCCAAACATTGGCACTTACTTACAGAAAACCACATACTTACCCAATACGTGAAAGATACTCTTGAAATAGTCTTCCGTAAGGCTAGATCACTGAGGGATCGATTAACCAGTAGCCACTATCAGACTAAACCGATTCAGGAATCCAGTCAAAAAGGTACCTTTCCCTGTGGCCATTGCCCTATGTGTCCATGGATATATTCTGGAAAATCAGTGGTTCTCCCGAATGGAGAAAATTATAAACTACAATCTCGAGCTGACTGTGGCACCACTGGCATTATATACCTAATGGTGTGCCATTGTGGGGCGTATTACATCGGGAAAACCATACGGGAGTTCAGGCAGAGAGTGGGGGACCATATCTATTATACGACCAACGGGAAACTAACATCCATCGGACGACATATCGGACTATACCACCGATATGAAGTAGAAACCCTTAAATTCGTGGCACTGGATGTGGTTCCAGTGAATATTAGGGGGGGCAACAGGGACAAGCTACTCCTGCAAAAGGAAGCCCTATGGATTGAAAAACTGAATGCACTTGTCCCCCCTGAACTCAATGAAACCAACTCCTTTAAAGCCTTTTTATAAGTAATTATGATATATACATTACATACGATATCCACAAACACTGGTCCCATGGTCTCTGCCTTTATTCCGTGTAAACCCCCCCCCCCCCCCCCCCCCATTTTCTCTATATATGATCTGGCCTTTCAAATAATCAAATAAAAGATATGGTGACACTAAATATATTGCCTTCTCCGCCGTCCCTGCCCAGCTAGTGACTCGCCCTGACATAATAGGTTTTGTACCTATATTGTGTCCAGGCAAAATAATATGTTATTGTTCTCTATTATTTGTTTACAACAAATATTTTTCTCTTGTCTTTATATTATTTTTGTAATTTATTTGTATGAGTAATATGTGCATTTAATTCTTATGAACACATTGTCTTATGTTCTCTATGAATATGGAGGCGGTTTTCTGGCTCTCTTTGACACATATAACCCATGTCTCTGGCTTACTTCTGATCCCCCTTGGTGTGTGGGAGTTTCTTTCCCGGCGGCTGGTGTGGCCCGGGGACAGGGGGAGGTGCCCATTCGCCTGCAACATGGTGCGGTGATTGGGTGCTTCTCCCTCTGCTCTACTGACGCGATCGGGGGGCGGGTTCATTCCCCTCCCCTGATATTTCGCTGCAGTACTTGTGTGTGTTGTATTCCGCTGGGCGCACGTGCGCTGTTGGCCGGACGGACCATGTGAGCCGAATGTCCATGATATGGGCACGGCCATGTTTTTGGTGTCCGTTCGACCGGGGCGTATGCGCGGGGCGGATACCGGCTCACGCTTTGCCGGACCACTGACCCCGCCGACGTCATACGCCGGCGACACGGCATGAGGACCTACGGCGGGGTTGGGAGGCTTAAAAAGGCGTTCGTAACGCCTATCCACAGCAGCGGCGGGACCCGGAGGACGTGACTGATAGAGGACACAGGGGTAAGCGCCGAGTCCACCTTATTAGATCTCTAATATATGACCCTGACTTTGCCTGTTTGTATTTTTCTACTTTATGGATGTGCCATTCAGCATCTGGTGGGCAACAACTGATACCATGGAACACTTGGCCAATCAAGATGGACTTTGCACCATCCCTGTCTCCTAGATAGTCCTCGGCTTATTACCCTTTATAGCCAGCTAGTCTTCTGGCTTCCTCCCCCCCGGGATCCCCAAAATTCCTCTTCCTTCTTCCCTTAAGAAGAGGTAAAACCTAACATATATTTATGTATATACTCTCTTTTCCTTCCCTTCTCACTTTTTTGGTCCAGCATTTACCTCTACTTTTCAATGGACTTTTTGGTCTTTTTGATTCACTGATTTCCATGGTTACCCTGTTTATTCACTTACTCTTTGCACCCTTCTCTTCTTTTTATGCCACGAAACCCTCCTAGCTATGGAGTGATGATATATCATCCTGTGGCCTTTCTCACAATCTCTGGATTTCACTCCAGTTCACTGTGGGTACACATTTTTCTCCTTTTTTTTGGTGGTTTTCCCCACATTGACTCATTATATCTTTAATTATTTACTTTATCATGATTATATATATTTCTATATACCTAGCAAACCTTATAACACTTGAACTTGCCGCTGGTGCTGTGATATATCCCTCCCCCAGTCGCCGGGAGGAACTCTTTTCCTTTTACACCATTGGGCTTGACCGGGAGCAGAGACGGGTTTGAAAAGAGAGGTAGGAATATGCCTCTACGTTTAATTGTAATGATGACATTGTCTCTCATGTCTCAACAAACTGTCCAGATTTGTTTAATCTATTAAATTGTAAGTTTTGTATTCATTGACACTAATGATATGTTTATATTTACTTGTATATCTGCAGACTTAGGTGTTATCCTGACGAAGCAATTAAGCGAAACTAGTTGAATAATCACCTCACGTGTCTCTACCAACTGTATTTTGAGATCTCTTATATATTTTTATATGTCTCATTTTTATCTGTTTTCTTTAAATAAATTGTCTTTTTATGACTTATTGTCTTGATATCCATTTTCTATGTATAAAAAAATATTTCATGTGCCCCGTAATAGTCCCGATACTCACCCCTTTCCCTTGTTGATGTCTCCCTTGGGAGATAGGAGATATCCACATTTTCTTTAATCTAATCTAATGGGATGAGGGTGCACATATACAATTACTAAACTACTATACTCTTTAAAGCGCTTTCCTCCTTCCTTAAAGAGAAGTTTATCAAATGCTTTTTGCACTCTGGTAGGTTATAGTGTCGTGCAAAACATAGTTTAAAGGCTTCTGTTGGTCAAGAGAGGAGCGGTGGGGAAAGCAGCCACCTAAGTGATGCATTTCTGAATTTTTTTTAGTCTTTGCTGCCCAGGGCTGTCAGTTTCCACATCCCATTGGCAGCGTCTGCATCACATGGTGGATGATTATCTAGGAGCGACAACAAAGATGGAAAGCTTTCCAGTCGACTATCCACTGGCTTACTGGGTCATGCGAATAGACCACTCGCCAGAACTTGCGCAGGATGCCATTGAGCTGTTGAGCTGCCCTGCATCCAGTGTGCTTTACGATTGGACATTCAGTGCTGCTGGAGATTTTGATACTGATCATAGAACGCGTCTGTCCACAGACTTTGTGGACCATCTGACTTTCATCAAAATGAATCAGTCCTGGATTAACAGTAGCTATGAAGCCCCTGATGCCGATGTCGCTGATTAAGTGTTTTAGGGATGTGGAATCCCTGCAGGAATTCTAAGCTGCCTAGTGTTGTGGGTGTTGATTTCATCTGGAAGAATGTTTTTGGGGTAGGTTTCATAGGCATAATTAACACCCTAAGACCAATTTCTCTGCACCTGTTTAACAGGTACATATCATTACAATTCATGACAGCAAGGCCAATTCTTGCTTTCATCAAGAGTATCTCTATAGGTTTACGGCATGAAGGTACCACCGACACCCAAAGAACATTTTTGCCCCACCTGTTTGACAGGTGCATATCATTACAATTTTTGACAGCAAGGCCCAATCTTGCTTTCATCAAGAGTACCTCTATAGGGTTACAATGTGAAGATCCCACCAACACCCAAAGATACATTTTTCTGCACCTGTTACAGAAGTAGAAATCCAAAGTCTGTGGTAGAGACCTCAGAATGTAAAACAATCTCTAATCTTCTTCACCATACCCTACATTGTGGCCTCATCATACATACTGACTCTCCAAGCTGTTGCTTACAAAATAAAGAAAAGAAAAGAAAGCTTGGGGAAAAACTAATTTTTTGGACTTTATAAATACAATTATTGCTGCAGCAGCTTCTATACACAGTACATATATACCACTTTACAGATGGACTAAGGGGACCCCCGGGCACTATATTGAAATAAATTTTTCACTTTACTGAACTTTTTTGTCATTGGTACATGTCCCCCAGGGCAGTAGTATCCAGACTCCCATAACCATTGTATGCCCAATTTCTTGCATATAAGCCTTCAAAATGGGCACTGATTTTTTTTACATTTGGGTCCCATAGACTTCAATGGGGTTCGTTATTCGGTTCTGAACTTTCTCGATGTTCAAAAGTTCTGGTGCGAGGGGGGCGTGTCCGGCCGGCGGAGAAGATGGCCGCGTAGCTGTGAGCTCCTGCCACCTCACGCTACTAAGCGGCACATAGCAGCTCGACGGAGAGGTTCCCACCGCCCAGATTTCCTCCCTGACTCGGCGGAAATCACGGGCAGAGATGACGAAGAGGCGGAAGAATTCTAAACCGCCGCAGCGCCTCACTTCTTTCTTTCCGGCGGTGATCCCGTCGAATGGCCAAGATGGCGCCGGCGCACCTCAGAGCGGCGAACACGGCCTCCGCTCTAGCTATCAGCTCGGGGTGAGTCATTCACACGGGGGACTAGAGGACACAGGGGACATATCACCCCCTCCTACACCTACTATGAGAAGCCCTGCTAAAACGAAGCAGCGCAGGGAGGGAGATGAGCTATTCACTGGGCCGCAGCAGTCACCTCCACAGGCCTCCTCATACTCTGTCACCACTATACATGATTCTTCTCAGCTCTCCTCACAGAGCTCCTCTGCTGAACCCTCCATTGAGGGATTCCCTGCTTCTGACCAGGCAATTTCAGAGTGCACCATGAAGAATATGTTATTGTCCCTCAGGAGAACATTATTTAATGATTTTTCTGATATGTTTACCTCAGTTAAAGCTACGGTCCACACGCATTCTACTCAAATCCAGCATTTAGAATCCAAAATGGCGGATCTGTTTAACGCCCATAATGATCTTGTGGATGCTTATGCTGACCAAGAAGCTACTATGCAGCAACTTCAATATAAATTATCGGATTTGGAAGACCGCTCCAGGCGGAACAATATTAAATTTAGAGGGATTCCGGAAAGCATTCCTCCAAGTGAAATCACCAATTTTGTCCAACGCCTTATGAAAGCCCTTTTACCATCCCTGACGGATATTGAATTGTGTGTGGATAGGGCACATCACATTCCTAAACCAAAATTTCTGCCTGATACAGCACCCAGAGATACTCTGGCGCGCATTCACTACTACCATGTTAAAGAACGGATCATGGCGGCTGCTAAAAATAATCCAGTAGTCCCAGATGAATTCAACGGTATCTCCCTGTTCACTGACATCTCTCAACAGACCGCTATGAATAGAAAAAAGCTTAGCCCACTCACGAAGATTCTGCGTAACAATAACATAAGGTACAGGTGGGGGTTTCCCACGAAACTACTTGTTTCTTGGAATGGTACTCTGGTCCCTATACATAGTGTGGAGAAAGGCATTCAGATTTTCAAACAATGGAATCTGCTTCCCCAAGATGCTTCGCCCCCTGCTCTCTCTGCTCCTGAACGACTGGGCACAGAATGGACTTGATATGTCTCACCGACCGTTAGTGAACCTCTCCTTACCTTTGCTACGTACAGGTAGCACGAATGTAGCGTGAGGTCAGGAGACCCACCATTTTTTTTTGTGCTCTTTGTTTGTGCATAGTGCATGGCACTATGGGTTTTATTACCCCAAGTTTCTGTCGAAGCAGTTTCGGCTGCCCATTGACCTGGCTGATCAGGTCTTTTTTACTTCTGATGTTTTCTATCCCTTTTTTTCTCATCCTTATGTGTTTTTCCTCCCCCTTCTATGCTGGATCACTAGCTGTGGAATTTTTTTTTTTTAAGTGTCTGGATGAACATTCTATTTGGATTGCAATGATATTAAGAGTTGTCGCACTTGCTACATTTTTTTTTCTCTTCTTATCTTCTTTTCATTTTACAGAATCTGCCATCCTCTTTTTGAGATGAACTTTCAGACCTTTCCTTGGAGCGCTAACTTCCTGTTTGCAACACTCTAGCATATGATCATATGTTGCCATGCCGTTGAAGTTTATGTCCATTAATACGAAAGGCCTCAACAGCCCTTATAAGCGATCTGCCTTACTGAAAGAAGCCCGCTTGTTTAAAGCGGATGTTATTTTTGCCCAAGAGACTCATTTTGCTGCCCATAAATGCCCAGTTTTGAACTTCCGAGGATATTCACAAGTGTTCACGGCCAATAGTCCCAAAAAAGCAAGGGGTGTCCTGGTGGCTATTAAGGACTCTGTCCAGTTTACCCTTATCCACACTGTTCAAGACCCATGTGGCCGGTATTTGATCCTTGTCTGCGAACTTAACCACACCAAGTTTACGTTGGTCAACCTGTATGCCCCTAACTCCAAGCAAAGAAACTTTCTTGCACCATTGTTTAACAAGATTTCGGAGATTGTTCAAGGTACCCTTATCGTGGGGGGAGACTTTAATACGGTATTAGATCCCACTATGGATTCCTCCACCCAATCTAGGAGACCCTTGCATTCTATTGTACCTCTGCTTGCGAAGTATGAACTGTATGATGTTTGGCGATGTTTTCATGGGTCTGAAAGAGACTACACGTTTTTGTCAGCAGCACACTCATCTTACTCCCGTATTGATTTTTTTTTAACAGGGAAAAATTCTCTCCAAAATGTGTTGAGATCGGAAATTGGCACGATATCTTGGTCGGACCACGCACCTATTTTGCTAGAATTTGATGATACTCTACGAAATACTCCTCCTCCTATTTGGAGGTTGAATGCCTCCCTTTTGGGAGACAAGATACTGTGCCAAACGATTCAACAAGAACATCGAAACTTCTTTCTTTATAATGATACTCCTGATGTTAATCGTTTTACGTTATGGAATACTTATAAAGTGTACATGAGGGGTATATTGCTTAAATTGGCTTCAGGTGTGAAGAAAAAGAGGACGAAGCAGATAGATGATTTACTGCATACCATATCCTCTAAAGAATCAATCAATAAAATTTCGCCTACTCCCTCGCTTACACAAGAAATTCTCAAGGATAGACAACAGTTGAGATCCTTACTCCTTTATAAACAGGAGAACCATCTTAAATTCCTTAAGGCCTCTTATTATGGCCTTCATAACAAAGCGGGAGCTTGGTTGGCTAGAATAGTGAAGGCTAAACAGATCAAGCGGAGGATAGCCACCCTTACTCATCCATTTACTAAAACTCCTGTTACGAACCCTAAAGATATAGCCAATGTCTTTGCTGACTATTATCAATCCCTGTATGACCTCCGTAGTGACAAGGATACACCTCAACCGTCCCCAGAACTCATTGCTGAGTTTTTGCAAAAAGTACATCTCCCATCACTATCTGAGGACCAACTTACCTCTATTTCCCAACCGTTTACTATCCCAGAGATCTGTTTGGCCATCCGGAAACTTCCCAACCGTAAGTCTCCAGGAGCTGATGGTTTTATAAATGAATATTACAAATATTTCTCCGATGAGCTTGCTCCACATTTGCAATCAGTATTTGATCTCGCTTCGTCCTCTGGTAATTTCCCTCCTGAAATGCTGTCAGCGGTGATAGTGACCTTGCCAAAATCTGACAAGGATCCTACCAACCCTGCAAATTATAGACCCATATCCCTTCTCAATACGGATGTAAAACTCTTTGCTAAACTTCTTGCTACCCGCTTGCAGACAGTTTTGCCTACTCTTGTTCATCCTGATCAAGTGGGCTTTGTGCCGGGACGCCAGGCGCCAGATGGTACTAGACGTCTTCTCAATTTACTATCCTGGGCAGGGTCTTCTCGGTTGCCTTCTCTGCTTCTATCCTTAGATGCAGAGAAGGCATTCGATAGGGTGCATTGGGGCTACTTGCAGGCAGTACTCCAAAATTTTGGATTTGTGGGATGGATTCAGACGGCTATCATGGCCCTGTATTCCTCTCCCTCGGCCACGGTACTTACCTCGGGCATTACCTCTAAATCTATATATATAACTAATGGAACGCGACAAGGATGTCCCCTTTCACCGATTATTTTTACACTTCTCATGGAACCTTTGGCAGAACGTATTAGATCCCATTGTAACATTACTGGGCTGACTATAGCTGGTAGGGAGCATAAAATTAGCCTATTCGCTGATGATGTGATGATCATATTATCTAATCCATCTACTTCATTATCTGCGACTCAAAAGGTGCTGCAGGAATTTAGTGCCGTGTCTTATTATAAATTGAATGCCACCAAATCACAAATATTGGGTGTCCATGTTCCAGCTTCTATGCAATCGGTCTTAGCTAGGAGATTCCCATTCACCTGGGCTCACCAATCTATACCCTTTTTAGGTACCCATTTGACTCAACAGGCCTCGCAATTGTATTCATATAATTTTAAACCATTTTTGGATTCTTTACCATTACAACTGTCACACTTAAGTAATCAAAATGTATCTATTATGGGAAGAATAGCAGCTTTAAAAATGCTTATACTCCCTAAACTCCTTTATTTATTTCGTACACTAGCGATTTCTCTTCCACGGCATTTCTTCTCCTCGGTACAAACACTGTTCAACCAATACATCTGGAAGCGTAAACCGCCTAGATGTTCGGCTAACGTCTTACAGACACACAAAAAACATGGTGGTATGGGTGCTCCTAATGTCATGGCATATTATCGGGCTTGTATTATAGACCAGCTTAAATATTGGTGGACCCCCTCTGAACATAAAACATGGATAGCCATGGAAGCTGCCGGCACTATCCAAGGGGATCTCAAAACAACCCTTATTGCTATTTTATTAGGTGCACCAGCCCCCACTTCCTCCATTCCTACAATTCAAATCTCCACAAAATTATGGTCTGAAATCCAAGTTTCCTCCATACATGATCAGGCATTATATAAAATTCCTGTACCACTCTCGGTTCTCCACCACTTTATTCCGAATTTAGATTTAAAAACATGGATTTCTAATAGAGTATCCCTACTCCAAGATCTATACCTCAACTCTTCCATTTGCACATTCGAATATCTGACAACATGCTTTCAACTTCCTTCCTCGGCCTATTTCTCCTACCTTCAAATTTCGTCCTTTCTGCGGAAACACCCTCTCCCTTTTTATCTACACTTACCTTCCCTACTACACAGATTCCTTCAAGACCCTAAAGGCCCTACCAAAGGAATATCTCTGCTTTATAGCCTATATAATGCTCAGCATTCACTTTCCAAAACAACCACCATGACAAAATGGGAAACCATTATAGGTAAAACGTTTCCTATTGATACATGGCAGTCTGCTTTTTTGACTACATACACTTCCTCTAAATGCGCCATTCATTGGGAACAGTTCTCCAAAGTAGTCCACCTTTGGTACCTCACGCCTTATAAGCTTAGTAAATTTTGCCCGGATCGTACAAACCTATGCTGGAGGGGATGCGGAGAAGTAGGTACATTGTACCATATCTTGTGGACATGTAAATCCATCCGCTCCTTTTGGAACAAAATTTTTAAATTGATAGCTGATATATGTGGTCATCATGTTGATCCTACACCTGAATTGGCTTTACTACACCTAACAATACCTACGTTCCCTTCTAAAATAAGAGGGGTGCTTATACACATTTTATTAGCGGCCAAGCTTACTATCACGCGTTTATGGAATGTGGTGGATTCTCCATCTCCTACTGATGCTGTTCTTACTCTCAATACTCAGTGCGAAATGGAGAAATTATTCGCCTTTATGAACCTCAGAGCCAAGACATTTCGCTCTAGCTGGAGTAGTTGGTTAAATCACCCTAGTTGTTCAGTCACAGATTAAAGATTAAAGGTTGATAATTTAGTCTACAAACGCAATCCTCTTTCTTCCCTTTTTGGGAAATTTCTTATAAATAGGCACCTCCTGATCACACAAGGTGTCCAGCTCACCCACTCCCTTCCCTTATTCTTTCTGTGTATGTATACCTTTTTTTTTTCTCTCCTATGTTATGTTTTTTTATAATATTTGATGAGAGGGGGGGGGTCCCCGTCCCTCGCTGGCACAGTGAGATCCCGATGGGGTGTCAGCGGGTGTGATGGGACTTCCTTTTTCTCAGTGCTTTTCGAACGCAGTCTATTGTTTTCCGCCTCCTTGTTGCTAATGCTCAATAATACTTGATTGTTCTTGTAATGTACTAATTTATCCACTATTTTTTTGCTGATTGTATGCTGTATACTGTTGGAGGACGTTTGTTCTTAAGCATGTTCGTTGACTGTGTTTGTATATTCATCTTTGTATAAACTCAATAAAAAAAAAAAAAATAAAAAAAAATAAAAAAAAAAAGTTCTGGTGCGAACCAAACAGGGAGTCATTCAGCCCATCCCTAGTTCCCAATTAATCACCTGTATATGGTCTAAATTGCTTTACTCCAGTATTCCTCATCACTTAGCTCTTGCAGCACTTAAAGATCATCTAGAACACTACAGTAGATATAAATTGGAGTTACAGCAGTTTATTATGACATCAGTTGAATTTCTCTTAAAACATCATTTTTGAAACTTAAAACATCATTTTTTCCACGAATTAAGCAGTATATTAATCATAGTTCTGAATATGGGGTTTATGTGGTAGAGTGCGGATCATGCAAACTCCAGTATGTTACGTGTATTATATGTCCTCTCAGGGTCAGGATAGCCAAACATTATGACACCAATAATTTGAATGCTTAAAATCTATCTAATGTATCAAGTAATTTTAGAGAAAAACATAATGGTAATATGAACCATTTTTTCTTTTTTTGGCATAGAAAAATTTAATAGATCTGCCAGTGATAGATCTGCCAGTGGGAGAGACACTTGATAAAGTCACGTGACATGTGACGCAAAGCGTTGGGAGGAGACGGTGACGTCATTCTGAGGTATCTCCGTGAACACAGCGGGCTGTGTTGGGAACGCTCTGATCAGCTGATTGTTGGTAGGCGCTGACACTTTCTTTTCACATGTGAGTGGATCGGCTTATGTTTGCTGATCCGGGTTTATTGATCATTGCGCAATGATGATTTTTTCTGCTCTGTTTATATGCAAATGATGAGCCTAATTGAGAACCACAGTAATTGATGAGATAAGTGAAAATCTATAGGAAGACTGAATAGGAACATCTATAGTGGTGTGAACATCATCTCATCTGAGGACAAGCGTTACATCTGTGGGAATGGACTGAGTTTTTATTCACAGAGTTTTCATTCACATTGCTTGTTTTTTTAATATATTGTATTGAGTTGAATTTGAATTATTTCATTAATATTTGTTAATCGGCTTTGGATATTTTGCAGGCTTGCATCTTGTACCCTGTATATCTATCAGGATTGATTTAAACCTACATTCACATTTTTGAGGATGCATTTTTAGTGTGTGGAGGTGCACATATTTATAGTTTTGCACAGCACATTGCACTTTATTTTTGTGGCCATTATTTATCTCAGCCTGTGGAGGTGCATTTAATTATAGTTTGGCACAGCACTTAGCACTTTATTTTGCACTTGCTTGTGGACATATATTGCACTCAGCACTTTTTCACATACAGTATGGATTAATATATACCTCTCCTTTATGCATTGCATTCACTCTAGTACATTGGTGCACTACAAAATGGGAAATTGATTATAGCACACCATTATTAGGTTATTATACGCAACACACTTTACTGCAGCAAGAGGTCTGGTGGATATACATCTTGAACACCAGAGCACCATCCGGTCTTAACTATAGATGGGATTTGGATTTATTTCTGCAATAGTTTGTTATGAAAATCATGTTTATATTTTTATGTATTTAAAATTCATCAGCATATATGTTTACCATTATTAGTTAAGCATTTTCCTCTTCCCATTTGTCATTTTACTAATGGTTTTAATTATGGGGTCTGCCTCCTTAATTGGTTAGGCAGTAGATGCTGGATTCTATATAAGTTGAGATTTTTTTGTGTTTTATTATGCTATGAGTAAGGCCACAGTGGCCAAAATGCCAGTTTTTTTGTGTTTTATTATGCTCTGAGTAAGGCCACAGCGCCCAAAAAGCGTGAGTCCACCGAGTTTCTGACTTATATCTATCATAATTAGAAGGGACTACATGTCCCAGTCACGAGCGCCAGTTTTTTAGCATTGGACAGCATTACCAGCAGTAGCACTTGGGTATTGTATCCAGTGATTCTTAATGGCCTGGTAAGGTTCAGAAGCTATGCTGCTCGACCCCCCCTTTTCTGGCCTGTCAGATGCTTGGATGAGGGGTTGGTAAGTATTTAGAGGGGGACCCCTCACCATTTTTTTGGGGTACTGCTTAAAAATCCGTAGCAGATCCAAAATGCCTGGCATGGATTTTGGCAGGGACCCCACATCTATTTTTTTTCTTTTTTGCTTGAGGTCCCCCTCAAAATTCATACCAGATCTGCAAGGTCTGGATTGATTTTGTGTGGGTCCCATTGTAATTTTTTTTCATTACATGTATGACAAAAGTGACATATACTGTACAGCACACAAAGCAGTTAATTCACTTTACCCTGAAAACTTCCTCTAATTGAGAAATAATCTAATGCAAACCCCCTCAAAAATACTTATATAAAACTTTGTTAATGTGGATCTGGTATGTATTTTGGGGGTTCTTGTTGCATTATACACAAATGTAAGGAAGCTGGGAAGGAAATGTGAATAAACATCTTTTAGACAGTGTTTCCTTCTTTTTTAAAGCAGATCTTCACCCATTTATGTGAATTGGCTCTTCTGCAACCTGCTATCTTACCTCTGCTGCACATATTTTTGGGGTTTTTTGTTTACGTTTTTTTTTTTCATTTTATTTAATCTAACCCCCCATCCTCTGTCATTTGCCCAGCACCTCCTGGGATATGTAATGTTCATATCCCAGTAAGCACTGGGAGCCCCAAATATCATCCCATTCATTAATAGAGGAGTGAGGTGGACGGAGCAGTCTCCCAATTATGTAAAAAATGTAAGGGGGGGGAGGAAAAAAAGTAATGGGGGATGGTGCTACTTGGTTTACATGGTTAGAACGAGTAAGGGGACCCCATGCAGGTTTTTAGGGGAACAGTGCATTTTTAATCTTGAACGTTAATAATTCACTGCTGTCTGAAAAATTTGCACAGCCCCCATCCTTTTTTTTTTTTTTTTTTTACCAATAACTTGGATATTAGCCCTAAAAATGTAGAAAATTGATTTGACAATTTTGGCCCCCATTGGCTTCAATGCAGTTTGGATTTGGCATTTTTTTGTTTGATAATTTTTAGTGAATGAACATAAGAATATCATACAACAGTCCATTGTAACTTTTGGATGCTTAAAGGTACAGTAGATAAGAGCAACATTCTATATCTGAAGAATATTTCAAGTAATAATTAAGAGTCATTTAATATATTTCAAAAATATACATACTGTATAGTTTATCTATATGATGGTTTTATATTATAGCTTGTAGACGTGAGGGTAGTATTGTTTTGACATTAATAATGTGGTTTTAGTGACTTAAAAAAATTCAAAAAATATAAAAAAAATGGGCGGGGGATAAGGGGATAGTGTTGAGGGTTCAGTTTCTACCCATTTTTTTCCTCATTTTCCTCAATTCTTTTCTCTCTTCCTCTAATGTCAAATGTATTCTATTGTTGAACAGTGTTTTCTATATTTATACAATAATTTCTTTGTAGGCAGAAGAAAATTGAAATCCAATTATACCATATGTTAGAGAATTTAGGTATTTTGTCCCATGATATGCTACTGAGCGCTTCTATTTTCTCTATGTTATTGATCTATGTTATTGATTCTGCGGAACCATTCCTTCTTGGAAGGAACGATAGTTGAATGCCAATGGCAAGGTATACAATGTCTCGCTGCATTAATCATGAACATGGATAACGATTTGAGGTATTGTTTCTTGGGGATAATGGTATGATGTAAGTGATATTGCGCTGCAGTTAAGTTTTTCAGATGTGATTGAAGAGATGGTATCGCAAACCATCTTCCAGAAATCCTGGATTTTGGGAAACGACTATATGTAACATCGACCCTTCCTCTTTTTCACATCTCCAGCATCTATCTGACATCTGGGATGAGAATTTGTTTAATAAAACAGGTGTTCTGTATCATCTTGTGAGTATTCTGTACCCACATTCTTGAGTAGCTACGCTTAAAGATCCTTTATGAGCGTACATGTATATGGTTTCTGTTTTGCTTGCATCTATCTAGCATGAATTTTTGGGGCTATTATCCAAATTATTGGTAAAAAAAGTGGATGGGTGCTGTGAAAATTTTTCAGACAGCAGTGAATTTAATAATGGGGAGTACTCTGAATGGTCAGGGGTGGGTAGTGGGGTCCCCCAGGGTGCTGTGCTGGGACCAATTTGTTCATAAACGACCTGGAGGATGGAGTAAACAGTTCAATATCTGTATTTGCGGATGATACTAAGCTAACCAGGACAATAACTTCTCCGCAGGATGTGGAAACCTTGCAAGAAGATCTGAACAAATTAATGGGGTGGGCAACTACATGGAAAATGAGGTTCAATGTAGAAAAATGTAAAATAATGCATTTGGGTGGCAAAAATATGAATACAATTTATACACTGGGGGGGAGGACCTCTGGGGAATCTAGGATGGAAAAGGACCTGGGGGTCCTAACAGATGATAGGCTCAGTAATGGAATGCAATGCCTAGCTGCTGCTAACAATGCAAACAGAATATTGGCATGCATTAAAAAGGGGATTGATTCCAGAGATAAAATGATAATTTTCCCGCTCTACAAGACTCTGGTCCGGCAGCACCTAGAGTATGCTGTCCAGTTCTGGGCACCAGTCCTCAGCAAGGATGTACTGAAAATGGAGCGAGTACAAAGAAGGGCAACACAGCTAATAAAAGGTCTGGAGGATATTAGTTATGAGGAAAGGCTGCAAGCACTGAACTTATTTTCTTTGGAGAAGAGATGCTTGAGACGGGCTATGATTTAAATTTACAAATACCGTACTGTTGACCCCACAATAGGGATAAAACTTTTTCACAGAAGGGAGTTTAACAAGACTCGTGGCCACTCATTAAAATTAACAGAAAAGAGGTTTAACCTTAAACTACGTAGAGGGTTCTTTACTGTATGAGTGGCAAGGATGTGGAATTCCCTTCCACAGGCGGTGGTCTCAGCGGGGAGCATTGATAGTTTCAAGAAACTATTAAATAAGCACCTGAATGACCAAACATACAGGGATATACAAGGTAATACTGACATATAATCACACACATAAGTTGGACTTGATGGACTTGTGTCTTTTTTCGACCTCACCTACTATGTAACTATGTAAGGTTACTTACTTAGGTATAAGCAAGGAAGCTGACACCACTGCAGTGTGTAAAATGTGCTTTTACTATATAAAGATGCTGTACATACAAAACTATTACCACATTATAAATACAATACAAGAATGAGAGATACCTATAACAAGAAAATGGCTAGCAAATAAACAGCCTATGGTCTGTAACAGTAGAAGTACACTTAAGAGTTAATTAGCTCCAGTTACTGTGTTTATGATCTCCATTGCTTCTGGAGATCAGGCACCTTCTTCTTTGCTGATTACAGATTTGAGTGTCCTTCGGTGTTAATCCATGTGGAATTGCCTCCTTTATCAGTCTGGACTGCTCCTTTTATTTGGGCCTTTGTTTACCAGTTTGTTGGCAATGGTTACAAAACAACCAAGCTGCCAACCGTTAACAGTTCTCATTGTTACCAAGAAATTAGTTTGAGAAACATCCTCAGACAAACCTGATCCCTGCTAGAATAGTCAAACTAGTTTTTCACAGTCTTATAGAAAAAGCATATATTTTATATCAAATGCAACACATTCCATTGATTTTTCTCTACACACAGAAAAATCTCTTCATTACTAAACTCATTCTAAGCATTAATTTTCCTTAAATGCAACACCTCTCATATTTCTGTCACTGAGAAGGTGTTTCAGTCTTTGGATAAAAGTTCATTAGAAAGTCCATTCTAAAGTTTTTTAGAAACAAGTTCAGGCTTGTAATACATCGAAGGCCTTGCTCTCCACAGATCTTCCGGTTTTCCATCATTCTGTCCATCATGTAACCACTTTTCTCTGGTCCTCCTATGGATCAAAACAGGGACAGCCTGTGGAGTACAAAATAAAGTGGATTATCTTTTCCTTCTAATAATACATAAACAGTAGATCCCGGCCCTTCAGCTATAATCTCTCCTCTAAATGACTTCTTGCCTGGATATCTGACCTATACTTTGCTACCTGCCTATATGCACTTCTGACCCTCCCAAAGAACATCCATAGGGAGGAGAGGAAATATACTGATATTTTCCAGAAGATCACTGCTGTTTATTAAGGTTTGATGTTAAGTAGCCTCGCTTTCCACTCTTGCTGAGAAGTATCCGCTAACTAGTCAGAGTCCCAGCCACTGTTTTGAACCACATCTGCCAATGCAAATATAACTTGAAACCTTCCTGCCATATTCCCTCTCATTCCTGGATAGGCTTCAGCTTCAGATACATCACTTTTGGTTTCTATGTCATGGGAAGCAGTAACATGGTATTTGTTAAGCCCTGTTCTTTCAGGAACCTTACAAAAATACTGAACTCTGCACTGTAGCCGTGGAATCTCTGCGCCAGCCCTACCATCATCTCATATAGTGTGCTTTTGGCTAGAATTTAACAACATGACTGCCTGTGTGAGGATCCGATATGTGTGGGTATAAGTTTGCCTATCTGGTCTTTCAATAGCCCATTGTATCTTTCAATCCAACCAGCTGCCTGTGGATGGTATGGGATGTGGCACAACCAGTACACTCCATAATCTTTGGCCCACTGCTGTACTCTTGATCTGGTGAAGTGTGAGCCGTTATCACTTTGGACCTGTTTGGGACAACCATAAGCAACAACAAGTTTCTGGAGCAATTGAAGTGTTGTGGCTTGATCTGCATATTTGCAAGGATGAACAAGCATAAGTCCTGAATAGGTGTCCACTGCAGTGCAACAATATCTCAGTCCATTGTTTCCCTGGGGCAGGAGACTGATGAAGTCAATCTGCCAGATCTCTGCAGGCCTCTCACCCCTCTTAATCGACCCATGGAAAACGTTTGCAATGGCCATTGTCACACCTCTCCACACACTGTACAGTTCCTTATTACAGTCTTTATCATGTCCATGGATATAGGCAATCGTCTCTGCTGTGCTCATTCATATGTTGCTTTCTGCCCCCATATCCAGACTGTTTGTGGGCCCAGTTGGCCAAATTCATCAAGACAGGATCAATTGGCACAACTGCCTTCACGTTGGCGATTTCCTCTGCAACTCTGGTGTCCCGGTATTATCAGCAGATCACTCTTCCCATTGCACTGCCATTGTTGTGTGACAGCAGAGCCGTGTATAGGACGTCCAGCGGTATGGAGATCTGAGATCTGTGACAGCTCTCAGCTCTCATCTCACACAGTCTGCACACATCTCATCACACCATCACCAATCCACTTATCTTTTCTGTTAGACGCTTTGGATCTATGCTTGGTTTGGACTGGGGGAGGCTGGTCGCATTATTCCACTGTTCCAAGAACCCAGGCTGGGGGAGATAGCCATCTGTGCTTTTTGGTTCTCTGTAACAAGGAATCATTAGCTTCTGGTAAGCGGAAGTGTGTACTGTGGTGGAGGTGTTCACAACTGACACTTTTTGGACTTATTTCACCGTTTCTTTCACCGTGGGAACTATTATTATTATTACCTCTTTTTGGGACGTTTTTTCTATTGACTTTTCAGCACAGTCGCTATGGATTAATCATGATTTAAGCTGAAGGACTCAATTTTTTAATTCCCTCACTTGGAATTTATCGTTTACACGTATTTGGGTATTTGTGCTCAGATTAGATATTTGGGTTTATGTTTATATGTGTATGAATTTCTTGCATATTTTTACACGTTCATTTGCACAATTTTCCTTTGCAATATTGGGGAAATTATTTATTAATTCTTTTTTTTTACACTTTTTCTTTTTTAATATTGGGGAGAGTATTCATATATGAATTGTTTTTTGCACACCTTTCAGTATTGGGAGATTATCATCAATTCATTTTTTCTGTTTTTTACTTTTTTTATGTTTAAAGTATTTCTTTATTGATATAATACCTCATCACATTTTTTAGCGCAGCCCACTTTCTTTTTTCTCATCTGCAACTCTGTTATAGTTCTCAAAGTCTGGGACTAGGGTCACATGTCCCACTTTTATATGACGGGACTAAACCTCCTTCCAGATGTAGTACCAGAATTCCTTGCCTCCTCACACCACCTTTCCATGAATCATCCATTCATTTGACTTCCATGTTGGCATCCAAGTTGTCAGTCCTTTAAAAAACGCCCAGCTGTCAGTGTAGATAGTGACATGGGTAGAAGGATCCTCCTGAAAAGTCATCACTACAGCTTTCAACTCTGCACACTGACTGGACCCTCCAATTCCGGTCTCCTACAGGACTGTGTCTGTACTTGAGTTGTAGGCTGCTACTGTCCATTTACGCCCAGATAAGGTGACTATGGCTGAACCATCAGTGAATCACGCTGACTCCTTCAGTCTTCTGACAGAGACTCAAAGGGTGGAGCCTCTTGAATGGGGGATGACTGCAGAACAGGAATTTCTTCTTCTGATTGGATGTTGGTAAAAGTAACAAGCCCTGCCAACTGTTTTGAAATGTCTCTGACATCCCCCGCTGCAATATCCCCTCTTTCTTGAAGGTACCACTTCCATTTCATCAGTGTCTGGTTCTGGGCTACAGCTGCCCTAGTGGTCAGTCCATTATCTCTCACTCATCCTGCTATTGGCAATGCAATATATATGGTGTCTGTGTCCTTTCCTATAATGGTCTCTACATGTTGAAGTGCTGTATAGGCCCCAAACAGGTACTTCTCTAGGGGCCTGTATCTCTTCTGTGCCCCTGTCAGTTGTTTGGACCAAAATCCAATGGGTATTGCTCTCAGTCCTTTCTTTTCATTTGGCTGTCACAGACTCCAAGATATGGTACCATTCTGCTCCACTACATCCAGCTGAAATTGTACTCCCTGTCTCACGGGTCCTAATCCCTGATGCTGCAAAATAGCTGCAAAATAGCTTCTTTAGCAGCCAGGAATGCGGTCTGCTGCTCTGAACCCCATTAGAGCTCAGTTTCTTTTTCTGGTGACATTATATATAGGCCTCAGAATCAGTCCAAGATGTGGGATGAACGATCTCCAGACCCCTACAACTCCACTGAACTTCTGTGCCTCCTCTTTCGTAGTAGGGGGCAACAGCGCCTGGGCAGTTTGCACAACTGTCTCTGGAATTTTCCTATGCGGCCCAGGCCACATAATTCCCAGGAATTTCACTTCTGTGGCAAGTCCTTGGACTTTTTCTTTGTCGATAGCCCACCCTCTGTCCTCCATGTGCTGCATCAACAGATGCAGTGCTTCAGTTATATCTTCTTTTGTTCCAGAGATCATGATGTCATCAATGTAGTCAAACATAGCCACTTTCAAACTCAGGGTACTTAAATCTCAGGCAATCTGTTCATGACAAATCATTGGAGAATGAACAAAGTCTTCAGGAAGCACGGTGAAAGTGTATGGCGACCATCCCACACCATAGCAAAATAGACACTCTGGGTCTTATCAAAAAGCATTAACCAGGTATTTTGCAGCATGATATTCTCCTGATTCTTTAGCAATTTTCTCAACAATTGAGATCATATCAGGTACAGCTGACTTCAATGGAGGAGTCACTTTGTTTAGACCTCTGTAATCCACAGTCATTCTATATGTCCCTTCAAGTTTCTTTACTGGGAACACCGGAGACGAGAAAGGATTTACAGCAGGTCTAAGGACCCCTACTCTCAACAGTTCTTGAATAGTCTCCCCAAGTTCTTTGTGGCCTCCAGGAAGTCTGTACTGCTTGAGACAGACTGACTTTTCTGGTGAAGGAATGTAGACAGGATTCCATTTCATATGACCTCTGACCACAGCTTTCACCACCCTGACCACAGCTTTGACCTCTGACCACAGCTTTCACCACCCTAACCAGATACGCTTTATCAGGATACCCAAATGTGAATGTACCACTTTCAGTCTGAATAGACTGACCTTCAGCATTTCTGCAGTAGACATCCCATCTAACTCATCTTTAGCTACTCCTGCCTTTAATAGGTTTTCTCTTCACCTCTGGTCTTCTATACCCCATTCCCTTTCTTGTTCTTTTCTGCTTGTATTCTTCCTGTCTGCCATCGACCTTATCTACTGCCCTGACAGGTTTTGTTTTGGTCTCCTCTAGCTCCCCCAACTGGCTTAAAAGGGTAGTGGCTTCATTAATCTTGCTGTTTAATCCCAGGCCTCCCAGCAAGGACAATAAAGGAGCCCTGAGATTAAATGGTGCAGACCTCATCAGCTTGAAGCGCAGAGCAGACATAAAGGGTCCCATATTTGGACCAATCCATCATGGAAATATATTTAATCCAGCTATACTACCCATCAAGCATAGCCTGAAAATTTCCTCTCCTATTGTTCTCAAGGAGTAAGTATTTTCCAGGTCACTCGGACTAGCGTTTACTCAGACTATTCCATCTCTCACAAGGTCTAACAGTGAAAAATTCACACTAAACTCTCGGGCTTATACTTCTTCAAATTCAACATCTCTGGGGTTGCGATAATGCACCTCCCCGTCTGATATATCCTCTCTATCATGTTGCTGTTTCCTATGCTTAGTAATGAGATTTCTAGCATATTTTTTCTTTCCTACTAGCAGATCATCATCTGAAATATCAAACTATAATTTGAGGAGAGCACATCTTCACAATCCCAGTTTTGGGATGTGACAATGGCATGTACCCTGGCTTTACTAACAGGTTTATGGCCCTTCCTTTTCCTTAAGGCATTCATTGATTTGGTCATGAGGGCTGCACCCTGCTCTTGCAAATAATCAGCCCGACTAGCGGTTGAACGTACACACTCTAAAGCAACTGCTAGATGGTCTTTTAATAACTTAACTTCTGCCTCTACCTTCTACCTTCTATGTGATTAGGTATAAATAGTATGAAAGAAGTACCAAATCACAGGGCAACCCAGTGGTTAGGGCAGCACAGTGGTGTAGTGGTTAGCACTCTCACCTAGCAGTAAGAAGGGTCGCTGGTTCGTATCCCAACCACAACAGTACCTGCCTAGAGTTTGCATGTTCTCCTTGTGCCTGCGTGGGTTTCCTCCGGGTACTCCGGTTTCCTCCCACAATCCAAAGACATGCAGGTAGGTTAATTGGCTTCTGTCCAAAATTGGCCCTAGTATATGAATGGGGACCTTGGATTGTGGGCTCCTTGAGGGTAGGGACAGACATGAGTGTTCAATGTACAGGGATAGAGACAATTGTAGACACTCACTCAGGTTGAACTGGATGGACTGGTGTCTTTATTCAACCTAACTAACTGTGGACACTGTCCTCTTCTCTTTTTTTACTTAAATCCAATCCCTTAAGGCTAAAATCTACAAAATTATCTGAGATTTTATCACCCCAAGTCATATTCAAGGGAGAAGCATACTTCACAAATTCTTTAGCAAGAGGCTCCCACCCATTGTCTCTGGCCCCAATAGGTTAGCTGCACACTTCCTTCTGGCCACCAGAACCCCCTGCAGCCTTGCTTTTCCTAAACAGCTTACACAGCATTTTTACCTAGCACAACCTACACAACACACCACAGAAAAAAACAGGTCTACTTCAGTTGAATTATAGCACAGATCCCGGATGAGCCCCCAAATAGTTTTTCTTGCGTCTATCTAACAAGTTACTTTGTGGTATAAGCAAGGAAGCTGGGACCTCTGCAGTGTACAAAGATGCTGTACATACAAAACTATTACAATATTAGGAATACAATACAAGACGGACAGATATCTATAACAAGCAAAATGCCTAGCAAATGAACAGCCAATGGTCTGTAACAGTAGAAATACACTTAAAAGTTACTTAGCTCCCACCATAGCTTTGCGATTCCCACAGAGAGTTGAGTCCACCAAGACATGGAGACTGCATGCCTCCATTCTTGCTGATCCTGTAGATATAGCAGGCATCAGGCAAGCCCTTACGGACTATTTCTACCAGAATGACACACCTGAGATGTCTCCCATGGTTCAATGGGAAGCACATAAGTGCATCATACCAGGACACCTCCTTGACATAGCAGCTAGGAAAAAGAAAGTACATCAAGCATTGATGATATCTCTTTCTGAGAAAATAGCTAGGCTGGAAGTTCAACATAAATGCTATCAGGCTCTCCATGTAGCTACAGAGTTAGCAGACACATGAGCTCAGTTAGTAGAGGAACTGTTTAAGAAAGCACTCAAAATGCTTTGTCCTGCCACATAAGCTGTTCTATGAACAGGGCAATAAGCCAGGTAAGCTACTTGCCAGACTCACGCAAATGCGTACACAGACCCACACAGTGCACCATGTGATGGCCCATCCGAAACGTTCTACTCTAAAAACGAAGAAATTGCACATCAATTTCTGTGCTTTTATAGGGAACTTTACAATCTTAAAAGGGCGAGCCAGAACCAGAACCCTACTGCAGTTGAAACACACTCCTGGTTGATAAAGGATTTCCTTAATACATATAGCCCTACAGCCCTGTCAGAGACCAACCAGACCACGTTGGAAGCTCCTCTGTCCTCTGAAGAGTGGACGGATGCCCGGGACAACGCCATAAAAGCCCAGGGACAACATCATAAAAGCCCTGAATCTCCATCATTGGTTTACCTCCTCTCAACAGGAGGGATTTTTCCTGGCAATGGATGCAGTGAAGGTGTTCAATCGAGTGGCCTGGGATTATATGGAAGCAACACTAATAGCTTTTGGTCTATGAAGCTGTATGCGTGCCTTTATAGGCTCCCTTTATGTGAACCCAAGAGCTAGAGTCTGAGTCAATGGCCACTTATCGGAGGCCTTTCCCATCCACAATGGCACAAGGCAGGGGTGTCCTCTCTCTCCCTTACTCTATATCCTGACCCTAGAACCCTTACTATGATGCATCCGAAACAATCTGAACATAAAAGGCATAATAGTCCACCAAAGGGAATACAAAATTGCGGCCTTTGCGAATGACATCCTGCTCTCTCTTTCCTCATCACTGACGTCCCTACCTAACCTTATGCCTTTCTTAGACCCTTTCCAGCGCAACTCGAATCTAAGAATCAATCTATCCAAATTTTTTGCACTAAATGTTTCATTACCAAATTAACTGGTGCGACAATGCCAAGCAAACTTCCTATTTAAATGAGAGAAAGAGTCCATCACTTACTTAGGTATTTTGCAAGTAGTTTTCCGCTGTTATTTACTTGTTCATAATATATTTTATGCCTAAGGATGTATTGTCTTTTTGTTTCCATGTTTAATTCCTCTGCGAGTTGGGATCTAGCTTGTGTTAGTTCAATAAGTGTTGATAGGGCCATCTTTTGTTTGTGTGCTGTTTCTAGTTTTTGGATCTGGTTTGTGAGTCCATTCATTTTAGATTGAAGTTCTTTCTTCATTTTTGCGAGCTTAGCTATAAATTCACCCCTTATGACACATTTATGGGCTTCCCACTGATTGAGGAGTGATGTCCCCAGGGGCGGGCTGGGCCGGGGGGCAGAGATGCAATTGCCCCCTGGGCTGCTCTCATATGCTCTAGAAAGGCCGCTGTGTTGCCAGCTCAGAACCGCACATGCGCAGTTTTTGAGCTGGCCGAGTGCGGCATCTCCATCCAGTACTGTGAGCCAGGGATGTCTCAGGGCCAACAGTCTGTGTTACAGAGCACAGCTCCGCCCAGCCCCTCCCTCCTCCACAGGCATGGCTGGCAGAGGCTGGACCTGCTCTCTCTTTCCCCGGCAGCGTCAAGCGGCCTCTCTCTCTCTCTGTGCAGGCAGTGCCAAGTGGCCTCTCTCTCTCTCTGTGCAGGCAGTGCCAAGTGGCCTCTCACTCTCTGTGCAGGCAGTGTCAATTGGTCTCTCTCTCTCTCTCTGTGCAGGCAGTGGCAAGTGGCCCCTCTCTCTGTGCAGGCAGTGCCAAGTGGCCCCTCTCTGTGTGCAGGTAATGCCAAGTGGTCTCTCTCTCTCTGTGCAGGCAATGCCAAGTGGTCTCTCTCTCTCTCTCTGTGCAGGCAGGGCCAAGTGGCCTCTCTCTCTCTGTGCAGGCAGTGCCAAGTGGCCTCTCTCTCTCTGTGCAGGCAGTGCCAAGTGGCCTTTCTCTCTTTCTCTCTCTCTGTGCAGGCAGTGACAAGTGGCCTCTCTCTCTCTCTCTGTGCAGGCAGTGTCAAGCGTTCTCGCTCTCTCTGGGGCAATATGGAACAGTCTCTCTCTCTCTCTCTCTCTCTGCAGGGAATGTGGTGTAGATGGATGGTGAGCAGATTCAATGGTTCAATGGGCCACTTGACTGGACTTGCCCCCCAGGCCTAAGGCTGCCAGCCATCCCCTGGATGCCCCCTCTGATCAAATCTTTTTATTTATTTATTATTTATTATTACTATACATTCTCTCCCTCTTTTCTTTTTTTTTTTTTTTTTTTTAGGGACTATAGATCACAAAATAGAAATAAAAATACCATCTCAAATAAGGTAGACTAGCAGGACTAAATCTACCACTGGTAAATTATTATTTTTTTTCCCTACCCCTCACCTCCTGACCCACACCCTCCCCCCTTTAACAAATACTCCTAATTCTATAAAACTCCTAACTCCTAATCCAATAAAACCTCTCCACTATCACTGAAACTCTTGTCCGTAAATACAAAAGGATTTAATATTCCAGATCAAAGATCTCAGTTTCTCAGGGAATTTCACATACAAAAAGCTGATATCATATGCATTCAATAAACACACTTTAAATCTGACAACATTTCAAAACTCTATGACAAAGGGTTTCCCCTAGCACATCATGCCACCAATCCAGACACCAAAATAAAAGGAGTCTCTATTCCGACCAGCCGACCAGCACATCGTCGTGTGCTTGCCGACCAGCACACGACGATGTACGTTGGCACAATGGCACAGCTGGGCAAATGGGCATACAGGTATGTCCCCTTTAAATCGTGGCATAGTGGTCCCATGGACTCAATGTCTTCTGAGGGCCCACGATCCTGTCACGGAGCAGCAGAACGGGGAGATGCCTAGGCATTTCCCTGTTCTGCTTAGCAACAAGACAGCAATCTACTGATCCCTGTCATTGGAAGCAGTGGTCTCTGTCATGTTCTAGTGAGACAATCCCCCCTACAGTTAGAATCAATCCATAGGACACACTTAACCCCTTGATCGCCTCCTAGTGTTTAACCCCTTTCCTGCAAGTGTCATTTACACAGTAATCAGTGCATTTTGAGAACACTGATCGATGTATAAATGACAACGGTCCCAAAATAGTGTCAAAAGTGTTCGATGTGTCCGCCATAATGTCACAGTCATAATAAAAATCGCAGATCGCTGCCATTACTAATAAAGAAAAATTAATAGTAAAAATGCCATAAATCTATCTCCTATTTTGTAGACGCTATAACTTTTGCAAAAACCAATCAATATATACATATTGTGTTTTTTTTTACCAAACATATGTAGAAGAGTACATATCAGCCTAAACTGAGAAAGAAATCTGTTTTTTTTATATATTTTTGGGGGATATTTATTGTAGCAAAAGTAAAAAATACTGCTTTTTTTTCAAATTGACGCTAGTTTTTTGTTTATAGCGCAAAAAATAAAAAACCGCAGAGGTGATCAAATACCACCAAAAGAAAGCTCTATTTGTGGGAAAAAAGGACGTCAATTTTATTTGTGTGCAACCTCGCACGATCGGGCAATTGTCAGTTAAAGCGATGCAGTGAAGGGAAGATGGGTGACCACCCAATAACAATTGCTAACATATATACTCCCAACACCAGGTGATTGGAGAAAAGCCAATGTAGCACCAATATTTAAAAAGGGCCCAAAATGCATCCCTGGGAATTACAGACCAGTTAGGCTAACATCAATAGTATGCAAGCTCTTGGAGGGGATAATAAGGGACTATATACAAGATTTTAGTAATGAGAACGGTGTCATTAGCAGTAATCAGCATGGATTCATGAAGAATCGTTCTTGCCAAATCAATCCATTAACCTTCTGTGAGGAGGTGAGTTGCCATCTAGATAAAGGAAGGCCCGTAGACATGTTGTATCTGTATTTTTGCAAAAGCATTTGACACAGTTTCCCATAAATGTTTACTGTACAAAATAAGGTCCACTGGCATGGACAATAGGCTGAGTACATGGATTGAAAACTGGCCACAAGGGTAAGTTCAGAGGGTGGTGATAAATGGGGAGTACTCGGAATGGTCAGAGGTGGGTACTGTGCTGGGACCAAGCCTATACATTTTGACCTGGAGGATGGGATAAACAATTCAATCTCTGTATTTGCGGACAATACTAAGCTAAGCAGGGCAACAACTTCTCCGCAGGATGTGGAAACCTTGCAAAAAGATCTGAACAAATTAATGGGGTTGGCAACTACATGGCAAATGAGGTGTTTAATGTAGAAAAATGTAAAATAATGCATTTGGGTGGCAAAAATATGAATGCAATTTGTACACCTCTGGGGCAATCTAGGATGGAAAAGTACCCTTAGAGTCCTAGTAGATGATAGGCTCAGCAATGGCATGCAATGCCAAGCTGCTGCTAACAAAGCAAACAGAATATTGGCATGCATTAAAAGGGGATCAACTTCAGAGATAAAATTATAATTCTCCCGCTCTACAAGACTCTGGTCTGGCCGCACCTAGAGTATGCAGTCCAGTTCTGGGCACCAGTCCTAAGGAAGGAGGTACTGGAAATGGAGTGAGTACAAAGAATGGCAACTAAGCTAATAAAGGGTTTGGAGGATATCAGTTATGAGGAAAGGTTGCGAGTACTGAGCTTATTCTCTCTGGAGAAGAGACGCTTGAGAGGGGACTGTCAGGGCTCTGCTCGCGCTTTGCGGGCGAATCTGCGTGCACGCATGTGCACGCGCGCAGTTAGGCAATCCAAGCATCGGCGCACGTGTGTGCGCCAGTATGCACCTCAGGCACACATGTGTGCGCAACGGGCGCCTGTGCGCTCATCCCGTGCACACCAGCTTGGCGCCAGTGGCCCTATTTAAAGGTACAGCTGCATTTGTTCAGTGCTGTTTGTCTGCAGCTTGTACCTGAGACTCCTGTTACCTGTTCATCTGATTGCTATTACTGACCTGGCTTACGTCTGACTCTGCTGATCTCTCCTGCCCTGATCCTGGCCTGCCTGACTCTGTTTATGGACTGCCTATTTGATGCTGAACCTTTGCTTGCCTGTGACCTTGCCTTTGACTGCCATTACTGTCTGATTGCCTATCTGCTCTGACCAAGCTTGTCTGACCAACCCTCTGCTTGTTCCAAGGGTGCTTAGTCTATCCAGGATCCGCTGCCGCTGTTCCTGTGCCTTCTTCTACCCGGCTTGCTGTTCGTCCTCCTGCTCTGCCAACTTCTGCCAGCTCTGCCAGCTTCTGCCAGCCTCTGCCAGTTTCTGCAATTCCAGCCATCCGGAGGACCATCTCCACTGCCTGCATCAGTAGCTGCATCCAGCTCAGACATTCCTACCCCGCTGCGCTCATGGGACCACTGTCTTCACTCCAGCGGGCCCTGAACCAGAGTCATGTGAGAAGTCTTCTTCCACCAAGTCGGGCTTACCACCCAGGTATCTAACAGGGACACGTGGCCACTCATTAAAATTAGAAGAAAAGAGGTTTAACCTTAAACTACGTAGAGCATTGGTCATCAACCCTGTCCTCAGGGCCCACCAACAGGCCAGGTTTGCAAGATAACTGAAACACATCACAGGTGATATAATTTGCCGCTCAGTGATTGCAGTATTCTAGTCTGCATCTCCCCAAGGTAATACATAAAACCTGGCCAGTTAGTGCGCCCTGTGGACAGGGTTGATGACCACTGACATAGAGGGTTCTTTACTGTAAGAGCAGCAAAGAGGTGGAATTCCCTTCCACAGTCAGTGGTCTCAGTGGGGAGCATCGATAGTTTAAAAAAAACTATTAGATAAGCACCTGAATGACCGCAACATACAGGGATATACAATGTAATACTGACATATAATCACACACATAGTTTGAACTTGATGGACTTGTGTCTTTTTTTCAACCTCACCTACTATGTAACTATGTAACACGAAGCAAGTATCATTATTTCACCAAATAGGAGACTTACTAACTTCTTTTGCCTCAGGCATCTTTATTCTAGGTGGGGACTTCAACGTTTCCTTGAACCCCATCCTGACTACATCCAATGGTGCATCGACCCTATCTTTCAGAGCTCTAAAACAAATAATTCTAAATCCCCAAGTAAAAGATTTCACCTATTTCTCTCCTTTACATCAAAAATATTCTAGGATAGACTATTTTCTCTTATCACAATCAGATCTCAACCTCCTAAAAAAACACTACAATTGAACCCATGACCTTATCAGACCATCATCCAATTACTGTGACACTTGAGTTCCCTGAAAAAATACTAAAAACCAAACATGGAGACTGAACACATCAGTCCTCAAAGATCCTGTAGATCAGGGGTGCCCAACCTTATAAAGCGCTAGGGCCACTTAAGCGACTTAGTAACAAGTCGCGGGCCACAATGAGTGGAGCGGGTGGATGACAGGTCCATGTCCATCCTGCATATGCAGAGCGAATACGGACATGGCTTGCTCTACTCTATGGGCCTTCTGATCTGATCTGCCATGATGGAATGGTATGGATTCCCCCCTTCTGTTTTTTTTAGTAGACCGGAGGTAGGATGGTGTATACGGCCACAAGTCTGTTTACATCTGTGGCTCAATAGAGGTGAACGGAGGGTCCGATTGAGTCAGACCGATCATGCTAAAGGGGCCTAATTCTGCTTTCACACTGCTGTGGTTTACCTGTACTGCAAGTGCAGTACAGTACACCTGTGGCTTTCCTGTGGGTTTGCTGCACTTGCCTAAGGCCTCTTTCCCACAGGATGGAGGCCCCTTTCATCACGGGATGGATCCGTGATGATCCACCCTGGGAACATCCGCTTGCTCAGCAGGGATTGCTCCATTTATCCCTGCTGAGCCGCCGGAAGACAGGGCGGTCCCTGCACACTGTGCAGGGACCGCCATGTCAGATCTCTGCTCTCCCCTATGGGGGATCAAATGAACACGGACCATCTGTCCGTGTTCATCTGATCCACTCTGCAGATGGATAGAAAAATAGGATTTTCCTCCACCTGCAGAATCGGACTATAGTGGAGACGGATGATATCGGGTGTCAGCGGATGTTCATCCTCTGACACCCGCTAACCTATAGGGATGCATGTATGTCCGTATTTCATCCAATAACGGATTGATGAAATAAGGACATACGGTCCGCACGTGTGAAAAGGGCCTTACACTTCTATTATATCCTGCAGGTGTGATGCACTTTCTGAAAGCTACCCACACCTGCAGGTAATAACAGAAGTCTATGGCTCAGTGCAGGTAACCCACAGGTGTTCTGCGCTGCACCTGCAGATCAGTTTGAAAGCAGCCCAGTAACCACTGCAGAAGAGATATGCCCATATATACACTTTGATTTTAGTAATGAACTTACCTTTAATAACAGTGTTCCATTCAGATATCGCTGGCTGTTGATGTCCCAGGCAGAGTGCATTTGGTATCACTCTGCCCGTACCAGGAGGCAGCACTATAGAGGAAGCATCAGTTTTTGCAGCTCTGTAGCCACTTGCTTTCTCTACCGCCAGCTTCATTAACAACACTGATGCTCTGGGATGGTGGGTGGGCAACCCACAATCAGGGCTTGCCAACCCACCATCAGAGAGCAGGAGGTCGAGGGCCACATCAGAGGGCTCCGCGGGCCACATGTGGCCCCTGGGCCACTGGTTGGGCACCCCTGCTGTAGATATTCAACACTTTAACAAATGCTTAAGGGAGTACTTTCCACTAAATGATAATGATGAGGCATCTTTTGAAATGTTCGGCTGAACATTTGTGAACAGAATCCAGGTTCTGCTCAGCGCTATTCTGGGAATGCCCCAAGCTAGTTGTAGTAAGTCTTATGTGCACCTGGAAGATTCACCTACAGTCAATACTTGATGATTATCAGCTTTTTAAATATACCACTAAGCGTGAATAATACTAGATTGTTAATCATTAAAGGGTAACTCCACTTCCGTGGGGGAAAAAAATTGCGAATAAAGAAAAAATAATATAGCACATATAATTGCGACACTAATCATGTTGTAATTGAATATTATTAAAAATGACCTTTCCTTTTCAATCTGCAGCCACTGTAATTTTCTGAGAATGCGTAGTAATATGGCTACCTTGAGTTGTTCTGCACACAGAGTGTGTACTGACCACTCCCCAGAAACATAATTTCCTGCTTGCGTGATTGGCTCACCAATTTTCCCAGAAGTCTGCCTAAGATACAAGTCAGATTTCAGGCATTCCCTGCAGCAAAAATGTCCTTTTTGAAGAGATACTTTCAATAGGAGCATGTCTAAAGGGATGCAGGCACAGCAGATTTCCTCATTAGTGCCCTGCAGCTGCACACCTGATAGTTAATTATGAAACCACTCCCATAAGACCCCTTTCACACTGGGTCTCTTTGAAGGTGCCACAGCACTAAAAATAGCGCCCTGAAAATAGCGCCATTTCTCTTCAGTGTGAAAGCTCGAGGACGGTAAAGAAAAATCCTTCTAGCAGCATCTTTGGAGAGTTGAAGGAGCGGTGTGTATACTGCTCCTGCCCATTGAAATCAATGGGGCAGCATGGCTTTACTGCCGGCAAGGCGCTGCTGCAGCAGTGCTTTGCAGGTGGTTTTAACCCTTTTTCAGTGCTTTATCGTCATATTTGCGAGGGTAATCGGCCTCTAGCGGGGTGCTTTTAAACCCCGCTAGTGGTTGAATACCCCACAAATATGACGGCAAGGCGCCGCTAGAAATAGCTCTTTACCGCCGATGCCTCAGTGTGAAAGGGGCCTTAGACCCACTCAGAACAGAGGCATAGACAAACACACATAGATTTCTTACGAATAACAAAAAGTAGGAATCTGCAACAAAGGTTGTTATTATAATCCTTGAAATGTAAATCGATCACATATGCATTTACAGTGCCAGAGAATTTGTGTTCTGGGTCAGTAGTCACTGACTTCTATAATCTTTTATGCAGACTTGTTATTTTCTACTCAAAAAAACAGTAAAGTGTTAATTAACTTTAACAACCCAAGAGACAAATTTACTTCATGGAAGTTTCATTTATTATTCTAACCTTCTAGAATGTAAATTTTCAACATCAGAGACCTTTAAACAAAGTTTAAAGTGCTGTGTTTCATAATAAAAGTTAGACCATTTATCTGTACTTTGAGGGCTTTTCCACTTGTTCAGTACTAAAAAATATAGAAGAAAAAAACATAGCTTACATATACCTAACTGAAATTGACTGACTAATATGTATCACTTGTGGAAATAAATGATCTTGGTTAATAGTTGGTATATAAATTGGGCATAAGAGCCAAAAGTGTACTGTAGTATTATAATTATAAATGAATATAAACTGATTGTAAACTGTTAAATATTAGTATATTGAGAGGCAAATGAAAAATAGGTGCAGAAAAATTAATAATATCCAATTATATAGCATAATAGCCATTAGTGGACCTGAATTAAAAAATTAAGGTTATATAGGGATAATTTAATAATGTTACTAAAAAAATAGTTCTTTATTGAGAGAATAATCCAAGCAAAGTGTACAATGAACAAAACAATTTGTGACTTATTGATGACAAGCATTGAAGGGACAAACATAACACAATATTATGTACAAATTTTATTATGGCCCGATCTGTATTAAATATAGAACTGATGTTACATCACACTCAACATTCAAGAACAGTATTGCAGCTTATCACGCAAATAAAAAGGAGAAAAATAATAATGGTAGTAATATTGAGTTGATAAGTCAACCACATATGAATGAGTAGCAGTTTAAACAGTAAATTGAGTAAACTGAGAGATTGTCATATCCTTGTTGAGGCTGAGCTGAAGGGGAGGCCTTTCCCTTACACCTTCTGTCCTGTTTCTCCTGGAGGTGGTGACAGGATAAAACAGGGCATGGAGTGGCACGGGTGCCTGATTGGAGATCATGGACGGAAGGTACTTGCAGCAGGTTCCAAACAGCAGGCAGACTTGTGGACTGGCAGATGCATGACAGCAGGTGCAGGATAGCAGACAGACTGGTGGACTGGGAGATTTGGAAGCACGGCAGTAGGTACAGAACAGCAGCTAGACTGGTGGACTGGTAGATGTGGATGCATGTCAGTAGGTGCAGGACAGCAGGCAGACTGGTGGACTGGCAGATTTGGATGCACAGCAGCAGGAGGTACAGGATCAGATCCAGAGCCGAGTCAGGGCTAAGCCAGGGTACGATATCAGGTGAGCAGAGAAGGCACCACAATGGTAGGCAAAAGGCAGAGTCAGGTCACAAGCCGGGACAGCAACAAAGTATCAGGAATGAGCAGAGTCAAACAGGCCGGGTATACACAGGAACAAAGGATCAGGCCACAGAGGGTAGGAGCTGAGGACCACTCAGCAATCTTCTGGTCTCTGGGGCCACTTTAAATAGGTATGTGAAGTATTCACTCCCGCCAATGCGCATGCGCACAGATACATGCGCAAGTTAGGCCATGTCTAGTTGTCACTCAAGAATTATTATGCACATGCGCTCAAGGAACCTCTAGTCTTCACTTGAGAATTATTATTAGCATGTGTACATCGGTTTAGGCTTACCTGTATGTAAGAATGACCAAGCATGGTTTACAACCATTTAAAGTGGTTTCAAAGTCACAGAGGACAATTACTGGTATCCCTTCTGTTATAGAAAGCTATACAGAGCAGTGTATGTTTGTTTTCTGTTATAGCAAGCTAAACAGTACAGTGCAGTACAGTATATGTTTTTTTTAAGTATGAAGTGAAATACCTTTTCTTTTTCTACATCATGGGACACAGATTCAGGCTCATGTTCACTACCTGCTGGGTTCTAATTCATCATCAGGTGAATGGACACTGGTAGACCAAAGGTCTTCAGACAGGAAGTAATCCCCTATCTAACCCCTCCCATATAGGAAGTACTTTCGTTTTTTTTTTAACAGTGTCTGCAGGGTGGATGGCACGGTTTGTTTGAGCTCTCTGAGCTCCAGGTCTCTAGTTCCACAATCAGTTCCAAAATGAATCTAGGGATTGACCGATCAGATCCATTTGACACATGCTTTTATGCTTAGATAAATGGTACCCGATCCTCGCAAAGAAGACTCAACATCCTGCAAGGTTTTGCCTGTAATGTGGCCTCTGGCGCTGGACCCTGCGGAATGGAAATCCTGGACAATACAGTACTAAGGCATTTGCTGCAGGGTGCTGGACATGCCCAAGGGAGTGGACCCCAAACATGAAAGGATACCCAGTTTTTGAAGGTCCAAGTGACAGGAACCCAACGTGAAGGGTAAAGATTGGGCCCTTCGTTTCTAAGTGGCCCTGCGCCTGCACGGGTAAGTATTTTATTATGATGGGCTGTCTCAGTGATTGTAACAATCAATCAAGCTAGCTAAAGGCTGGACACCTTTTGTGCGATGACCATATGGGGGAGTTCTGGGTGATCTGCGGGTGTTTGCAAAGTGTACCTTTTTTGCTTGTGTCTGGCTGTTTTTTACCTGTATGATGGCGCATGACGGTGCACCATTTTGCCTTGGTTCGCCATGGCGTACGTGCGTTCGCAAGAGCGCCACTGGGCTCAGCAGTATGTTTGTTTGGCAGCCATGGCACACGTGGCTCAGCTGCATATGCGCGGTAGCATTTATCTGGGTGCGCAAAGATTTGCGCCGTACACAAATATAGTCACACTTGGTGTCCGGGACTGCACACATGCACGTTCTGTTGCACACCCAGCTTATTTAAGCTGTGTAGGCCAAGCATATGGTGCTTCCAGAAGGCAGCTGTGGGACACAGAGCAGGCTCTGAACAGACACTTGCATTGGTTCATTTTTCTTTACTCGGGTCACATGAGCCACCAGGTGTTGCAAGGTGCTTAGCAGGATTGTTGCATAGGGGCTTGGTCTGGCTCTCTTGTCTGTACATATGCGCAGACTTTTATGGCTTAAGAACTGGTCAGGTGAGCTTCCTTGTAAAAAGTCATTGCCAGGTTTCCCGTTTCATGGGGAACGTTTATTCGGTGATCACTTGTACAAATATTTCCAAAAGAGGTTGCAGACTCATGGCAACAGCACCAGTGCCTAAGGCCCAATTTTTTTTTCTGCCCATGTTTAACAGGGGCATGTAATTACAAATGTTTTGATGCAATGCTTTGCAGCAGGGCTCACAGTAACTGTGAGGACTTACAGTGTTGTGGCATCAGCACCACCACCACAACCACAAAAGACCCAATTTTTCTACCATTGTTCAACAATGGCATGTCATTTCAATTCTTGATATAATAGTTCACAGCAGGGCGCTCCAGCGCCCACCAAGAGTCACTTTGAGGGCTTACAGTGTTAACTTGTGGCAACACCAACACCTTAGGGCCAAATTTCTACAGAGCATATAGGGCAGGACCCTACTTTCAAATATCCAACTTACAAACGTCTCCTACTTGCAAACGGAAGGAGACAACAGGAAGTGAGATGAAAAAAGAAGGACGGCCAAAAAAATTATACAGGGGTGATAACCCTTCCCTATGTTTTGCAAATAGCTTAAAAATTGATTTTTTGACTGGAGCTACACTTAAAAAATGTACCACTTCAAAATTACAAACAGATTCTACTTAACACAACAAACTTACACAGTCCCTGTCTTGTTTCCACTGCCTGTATACTGCTGTTCGGAGTATATAGGGCCTGGGGGCCCCACGTCTTTCCTTTTTTAATTTGTGTACAGGGTTCCCCTTAATATCTGTACAAGACCCAAGGCGGCTGGTAATGGGCAGGGGGGCTACCCATGCCATTTTTCTCACTGATTTTCATCCATATTGCAGATATTACATTACATTAAAACCGCAAACAGTTTTAAAAGACTTTTTTCAGTTACATATCATTTTGTGCAGGGACTGTTCTAAACAAGGGAAACACGTGCCACTTCACAGGCATACTATAGACACCCCCCAGGCACGATATTTAAAGGAATATTTCACTTTTTTTTCACTTTAAGCGTCATTAAAATCAGTGCTTCCAAAAAACGTCCATTTAAAAAAAAAATGTCCACTGATCCATGTCCCCTGGGGCAGGAGCCAGGTCTCTAAACCCTTTTTAAGACAATAACTTGCATATTAGCCTTTAAAATTAGCACTTTTGATTTTGAACGTTCGAGTCCCATAGACTTTAATGGGGTTCTAAAGTTCGTACGAATTTTCAGTCCGTTCAAAGGTTCTGGTGCGAACCGAACCGGGGGGGTGTTCGGCTCATCCCTACTCTGTATATACAAAGGAGCATGGGGGAACTCATGTCCATAATAGGGGTGGTAGTGACACAGCCCCAAATGATCTACAATGGCTCAAAAGGGATATGGTCCAGAAATATTTAGACATAATAAAGGTGAATAAAGCACCTGGACCAGATGGCATCCCCCCACGGATCCTAAAAGAATTGAGCTCTGTAATTTTAAAGCCATTGTATCTAATTTTTAGGGACTCATTAATGATGGGAATAGTACTACGGGATTGGTGTAGGGCCAATGTGGTGCCTATATTTAAAAAGGGAACAAAGTCTTTACCAAGTAATTATAGACCTGTTAGTTTAACTTCTATAGTTGGGAAGATACTGGAGAATTTAATAAAATACCACATAGACGAGTTCCTGCTGAAAAAAAATATTTTAAGCAACAGACAGCATGGATTCATGAAAGAAAGTAGTTGTCAAACAAACCTGATTTCTATTTATAAGGAGGTAAGTAAAACCTTGGACAGAGGGGTGGCGGTGGACGTGGTATACTTGGATTTTGCAAAAACGTTTGACACATTTCCCCACATAATCACACCAAAGTCCGATCGTTAAGAAAGCTGCGATGTACAGCACGTACGACGGGACTAGAGAAAGTTCAAGACTCAGTGTGCCACCCTTTGGGCTCCTTCTGCTGATCTTGGGTTAGTAGAAGTTTGGTTAAAGACGATTTACGCTTTTCAGATTTCAGCTTATTCCGATCGTTTTACTGCTGTTCAGTTTGTGCTTTTGGGTTTGTATTTCATTTTCAGTGTGTGTAGTCAGTTCGTATCTGTATTTCAGTCCGCTCTGGTATGCTTGTTACTGATATTCACCTCCTTCTTCACAGGCCTTGCTGTTCTTCAGTGCTTTTAGTTAAGTTCGTTCTGACCAGCCGACCGTTTTGAAACCATGGTATGGCTATGTACTCATTATAGAGTTCATGCTGTGTGGGGGCTTGGTGTTGGGGTTCATACTTTGACCCGAGCCCAGTCCATGAACAGGACAAGGAGGAGTTCATGGACCAAGAATTGGTTACTCCAGCGTGACCAATTCTCGCACATGCCTTTGCTTCGTGAGATCTTGGAGAATAATCCTAATGATTCCAGGAATTATCTTATTTTCACCATCTGTTAGCTTTGCTCACCCCTTATATCAGCAGGCAGGATACCTGCATGCGGCAAGCCATCACTCCGGAGCAGAGGCTAGCCGCCACCTTGCGGTACTTGGCGAATGGGAAACTGCCTGCAGGACCTCAAGTTCTCAACAGGCATCTCCCCCCAGGCTCTGGGGATCATTATTCCAGAGACCTGTTCTGCCATCATTTAGGTCCTGCGGAAGGACTATATTAGGGTCAATTTTATCCCTTAAAATCATATTATATGTATTTAATGTTTGCTAATGTATTGTATTTATTTCATCATTCCCTATTACCACGATTGGAATATGCTGTGAATGTCCCCTTTATCCTCATGCATTCTGGAAGCTTTTTTAATACTCCTTTTTTGGTCTACATGCATATTTGCCTTTGATAACCTTCCCAGCATGCTATCCTGGGCCCATATACACCTATAGCCTAGTCCCTTTAACAATGTATACTGTCAGCTCCATTGTACTGCTTTTCTCGAAACATCCCCTAAAATGTGTCCAAATGTAATGTGTGTCCTTAAATTCATTTATAGCCCTCCCCCACCCCCTAAAATGTGTCCAAATGTAATGTGTGTCCTTAAATTCATTTATAACCCTCCCCCACCCCCTAAAATGTGTCCAAATGTAATATGTATCCTTAACCATATCAATACTGGGCTATAGTCATATGACATCCGCAGATGGGATCTCCCATCCTGGGTGGGCGTCATATGATGTCCTCTGTATCTCGCTGCTCAGGGGCCCGCAGAGCAGCAATTGTGGATGAGAATTCAGACAGAGTACTTATTGCAGATACAATTTTATCAATGGGCCATCGGGGGGGGGGGACTTTCCCAACTGTGGAGGGGATATAGATGGGAAGCATGTCCACATTGTGCCACCACCCCATTTGGGGTCTTACTATTATAACTATAAGGGGTTTAATAGTTTAGTTTTAATGGCGGTGGTGTCGGAACACTATGGCCGCGTACACACGGGCGGACTGTTCGCCCAACTTTGTCCGCTGAACAGTGTTTCAGCGGACAGTCCGCTCGTGTGTGGGCTTCAGCGGACAGTTTCAGCGGACAGTCTGACGAACAAAGTTTTTCGGAATTTCCGTAAGACTGTCCGCTGAAACTTGGTTTGAGCGGACAGTCCGCTCGTGTGTAGGCTTGTTCGATAAACTAAGTCTCGCGCATGCTCAGAAAGAATTTACACGGCGAAGGTTGCATTGCAGTGTATTGGACTTTGAATTTCTCGTCCCGTCATACGTGCCGTTCACGTCATCGCGCAAGTTTTCAGCGGACTGTTCGTTCGTCGTGTGTGGTCAAGTCCGTTCATGCTAATTTTGAACGGACTGTTTGTCAAACTGTTTGACGAACCTAGTTGGGTGGACAGTCCGCCCGTGTGTACGCGGCCTATGAGTTCCTCTATGTGGATGTGGGGAAGAATGGCCGAATGTCGGATGGAGGAGTCTTTGCCCAGACGTAGTTTTACCAGCATATCCAGACTGGTGGCATTGCCACCTGATGCAGACAACGTGGAAGGTCCCCTTCGTCATTATGGCAGATGAAGCCTTTGGTCTGGGCAAGCACCTGATGAGGCCATTCCCCCAAAGGACCCTCACCCCGGAGAGGAGGGTTTTTAACTACCGGCTAGCCAGAGCAAGAAGAGTCGTTGAGAATACCTTTGGGATAATAGCCAGCTGGTTCCGCCTGTTTCTGACAGAAATCCATATAGCGGACTACAAAATCAACCATATCGTCCTGTGCTGCTGAATCCTGCACAATTATTTAAGGAAAAATTCTCACAATTATCTAGCCTCAGTTGGGCCTGAGGCCGGACTTATACCAGACAATTCCCTGATGGGCCTTGATACTGGCCATACTGGCTTGGCACCCCAAAGTTCCCCTGAAGTTCGAGAGAAATATGTTAATTATTTCATGGGTAGGGGGGCCATTGCAATGCCAGGCAATGTATAAAATTTTTAGTAATTCAATTTTTTTTTCTGATAAAACCTAGAATTTTCTTTATTGCTTGCTTTTCTTTTTGGCTGTCTCCTAGGTTCTCCTAGTGCACTTGTAGTGCCAAGTGGATTTTCCTTTAGTCACTGTAAACACAAAATTACTTATGAAACGGGTATTGAGTATTGAAAGAAGAAGCCACACATTGTTGTATTTCAAAATGTGTACATGTGCATTCACACATGTACGTTTATAAAATGTGCTAATTTTTTTTTGTTGAACAATATTTTTTTGCTTATATTTTTTCCTCAATATAATTTTTTTTTCACAATTTTTTTTTCCTCGATATATTATTATTTGATTCTTTTTTACAAACAGGCATGTATTAAAACATTTTTTTCAGTTTCACTTTTATTTTTATTTTAATTTTAATTTTTATTTATATTTTTTTATATTTTTTTATATTTTATTCTTTATTTTTATTTTTATTTTTATATTTATTTTCAGTTTGGCTTTATATTTTTATTTTTATTTCTATTTCTATTTTTATTTTTATTTTTACATATATATATTTTTTATTATATATATGTTTTAGGTCTTGCGATTTACTTTGGGTATTGGTTGTGATATAAGTTTTGCACTTTATTATCTTGATTTTTGTGATATATATTTTGCACTTTATTAGTTTGATCTTTCACTTGGATTTAACGCACTTTACACTTTTAAGAGTTTTCTGCACTTTTATAGTAGATTTATTTACTAATTTAGCTGATGAGTTGCTGGAGAAATCACATTTAATACTCATGCGATTTTAAGGCTAAGGCCGCATAAAGTATCACTTTTTTGTTATTTAGATGTTCCTCACAGAATTTACTTATAATCTTTCTGGTATATTTTGGAGTTTTTTAAACGCTGGTAAAGAGTATATCAGTTAATATTATACTCACCATAATCGTGTCTGAATCGCATTAGGTTAATCCATGCGATTGATATACGATTTTGGCAGAGGTTACTTGTGCTTTTGTTTTTTCTTACACTGAACTATAGTTAGTGGGTTCTAAAGGATTGTACTGTGTTTCTCATTTGATAAGGAGCGAATATCTTTATGTGGTAGTAATTGGACATATGAGACTACTAGCTGTGAGATAGGTTGGTGTTTTATTGGACTCGCTGGCATTTTGTGGATTTTTTCGTCTAAAATACATTTCTTTTTAAGTGTTTAGAATTATTAATATTATTATTTCTTCTGATAAAAGGTAGCGCCAGATACCCCAGTTGCCAAGCCGTATTTATTGTTGTAGAAACCCCGATTGGGGATTTTCTTCTTTTTTTGGGGGGGCTGCAACCTATAAATATACATATATATATATATATACAGCTTTTTGAGCCCACCGCCTGGCTTTGTCTATCCCACACCCAGATTTGATTAGCGCGGTTTCTTCATCCTTTATAATGTTTTAAAACATAACATACAGAACCCTGGAACTTAAAAAGTTCAACATATGAAAACTGAAGGCATTATAGTGTGAAAAATTTCTTGATATTGCCGTAAATATGATGGGGTGATGTCATCCCTGTAAAAGCCAAATTTTGAAGATGCACACATATTGGGAGTCCAAATGGGTAATGTCAACATGTGCTATCTCCCATCATGGGGGATCAATGGACATGTTTTGGGGATGCAATCCCTTCCTCTCTCCTACTAACGTTATGGGTAAGGATGAGCTGAACACCCCCTGGTTCGATTCGCACCAGAACCTGCGAACAGACCTAAACTTTGTGTGAACTTTAGAACCCTATTAAAGTCTATGGGACTCGAACGATCAAAATCCAAAATGCTAATTTTAAAGGCTAATATGCAAGTTATTGTCCTAAAAAGTGTTTGGGGACCTGGATCCTGCCCCAGGGGACATGTATCAATGCAAAATGTTTTTTTTAAAAACTGCAGTTTTTTCGGGAGCTGGTGTGGTCTCAGTGCTCTCTATCTCGGTGCTGGTGTGGTCTCAGCGCTCTCTATCTCGGTGCTGGCGTCAGTGCTCTCTATCACGGTGCTAGTGTGGTGTCAGTGCTCTCTATTTCGGTGCTGGTGTCAGTGCTCTCTCTCTATCTCAGTGCCGGTGTCAGTGCTCTCTATATCGGTGCTGGTGTCAATGCTCTCTCTCTATCTCGGTGCTGATGTCAGTGCTCTCTATCACGGTGCTGGTGTGGTGTCAGTGCTCTCTATCTTGGTGCTGGTGTCAGTGCTCTCTATCTCGGTGCTTGTGTGGTCTCAGTGGTCTCTATCACGGTGCTGGTGTCAGTGATCTCTATCTCGGTGCTGGTGTCAGTGCTCAGTCTCTATCATGGTGCTGGTGTCAGTGTTCTATCTCAGTGTTGGTGTCAGTGAGGGAGATAGCAGCGGAGAAGCCAATCGGCAGGCAGTGCCAGCACCATGGCTGAGGATCAGCACTGGACTGGCACCTCTGGACCACCGCAGTGGAGCCAGGCATAAGTGGGGGTAAGGGCCGGGCAGAGGGAGGGGCTCAAGCACAGGTTGGCACACTGGGACACTGGCACAGGACTACGCTGCCCTGACTGTGGCACTGATCCTCTCCTGCACCCCCTTCATAGCCTGCCCTGACCTTGCCTCTCCTCCATGGCCTTCATGCGCTCCTGAATTGTCAAAATTTCACAGATAAAAAAAGAATGCTTGTTGTTGTCGATCCCAGATTCACTTAAAACTTTTGTTATGTCAATGTACATGTTGTGGGACTATGTGTGCACAGCTAGTAAGTATTTTGTGGCTGAAAATATGACCTGAAGTTTTTTAAGGTTCGCCTGCCATTAAAGTCAATGGGGTCCACCGCAAACTTTGCGGTTCGCAAACTTTTGGCCGCGTTCGCGGTTCGCGTTCGCGAAACATCCCGTCGGAAGTTCATCCATCACTATTGATGATATCTTTATCTTCTCAATATCCATAGAAGTGCACCGTGAACATGTTAAAAAGGTACTTGGCTGTCTAAGCCCTTGTACACACGGTCGGACATTCCGACAACCAAATCCGTCGGATTTTGTCTGACGGATTTTGTCCGAAACTGTTGCATACATACGGTCGGACAAAGTTGTCGGAAAATCCGATCGTTCAGAACGTGATGATGTTATTTTGTTAGGACGGGACTACGTTCAGGCTAGTAGCCAATAGCTTTGGTCTAGGAATTTGATCTGAGCATGCGTGGCACTTTGTCTGATTGGAATTTTCTACACATGATCGGAGTATGTCTAATCGGAGCATGTTGTTGGAAAATTTTATCGACAAGTTGGAAAACTTGGTCCGTTGGATACTCAGACGGAAACAGTCCGATGGAGACCACACACGGTCGGATTATCCGACAACATGGTCCGATCGGACATTTTCCGTCGGAATGTCCGACCGTGTGTACAAGGGCTAAGAGAGCATGGACTGCACGCAAAGACCAGAAAATGTGAATTTGAAAAAGAAACAATCTAATTCCCGGGACCTATTATTTCTATCTCAGGCATTTCCATGGGCCCCCAGAAAGTCATTTCTATTCTTGAATGGCCTTTCCAATGGACAGAAAAAGCACACAGAATTTTTTGGGATTCACCAACTTCTGTCTAGTTTATTAACCTCCCTGGCGGTGATCCTAACTCGTGGAACTAAAATCCCAGCCCGAGCCAGACTCGGGATCGCATCGCTGGATACAGGGAGGACACAGGGAGAGTTACTTAACTTGTCCCCTGGATCCAGCGATGTCCTCCGCGCTGTGTGATTGAGCTTTCCTCCGCTCGATTCACACAGTTCCCGAATGCCGCCGAGCTCTGTTCCCTGCGACGTTACGGCGCACGGGAGTGGAGATTGGCGCCAAATTCAAAAAAAGTAAAAACACACAAAACACACAAAGTACTGTAATCTTACAGATTACAGTATTGTATAAAAAAATTACACACCCCCTTTGTCCCTAGTGGTCTGTGCAGTGCCCTGCATGCACTTTTATATTATAAATACAGTTTTTTCTGCCTGGAATTTGGAGATTGTCCATAGCAACCAGAAAGTGTCCCTTTTTCAGTGTTTTTAGGATTTGATTTCATTATTGATTAGTTTTTATTATTATTTATTATATTATAAACTTTATCATACCCGGGATGTCTGCTAGACTCTGGTTTGGACAGATTTAAGAGAGTTATTCCTAAGAATTGTTTGGACTACAATATAAAACGCCAAATTTCCATGCAAAATATTTGTACCGCTTTCAGCACCTAAAACCAGAACTAATCATACCGCCAGGGAGGTTAAGAATTTCTCTGCGATCAACTCTTCCATTACTAGTTGACAAATCAAAATACTTGCTTTCAGTGGACAACCACAGCGCAAGCTGAATTTGATCAATTAAAAACTTGATTCACCACAGCATCAATTCTGCGACATCCAGCATCACCCTACGTCCTTGAAGTGGATGCTTCGGAAAATGCAATATGCGCTATCCTGTCATGCCCTTACCCATTCCCAAAAGGCCTTGGTAAATGATCAATATGGACTTTTTTTTTTTTTTGTTGAACTTCCCCCATCCAAAAAGTTTACTAACAGCTTTGTGGTAGTCGACAGGTTAATGAAGATGGCTCATTTCATACCTATGTTGGGGACTCCCTCCGCAATAGAGACTGCACGTACCTTTAGCAAAGAACTGGTCAGGCTTCATGGGGTACCTAGCAGTATCACCTCAGATGGAGGAGTACAATTTACATCTAGATTCTGAGGGATCTTTGCAGAACACTAAAGATTGAAACTTGTTTTTCTTCAGCCTACCATACACAAACAGATGGCCAGACAGAACTAACAAACCAAACTCTGGTGATTTTTATCTTTAGCTCAAGATGACTGGGTATCACTCATTCCCTTGGCAGAATTCACGTCCAATAATGCAGTTCACTCAGCCACAGGGCAGGCTCCATTCTTCGTGAATTATGGATATTTTCCAGCCTGTTTACCTGACGCCATACCTGATTCTTCTGTTTCCGCAGTCCAGGAGAGGTTTAAATTCTTCCGGTAAAACAACAAGGTGTTACAAGAAGCCAATACCAAAGCACAGCAAGATAATAAAAAATGTTTTAATAGAAAAAGGAGAGAACCTTGAACCTCAAACTAGGAGGCAATTAGTCTAACACTAATGGAAAAATAGAACACTGGATAGCCGCACTCCAAAAATTCACCTTTATTGTAAAAATAGATATCAAGGCATCATAGATAGATACAAAACATACAAGGCTAGATCCATTCCCTAGCCGTGAGTCCGGTCCACCAGCACCTGCAATAGTCAATGGTAATGAGGAATTTGAAGTTGAGGCAATTGTGGACTGTAGAGAAAGAAGAGGCAATATCCAGTATTTAAATAAATGGAAAGGCTATGGCCCAGAAGAAAACTCATGGGAACCGGAAATGAATGTTCATGCCAATAGACTGATACAGGCATTCTTTTGGGCCCATACTGAAAAGATAATAAAAAAGGAGTGTTCCAAAATGCGCCCAAGTTGAACACCACCCTGCGCCTTATTGGACTAACCCCCCACGGGTTAAACGTATTAAAAAAATTGATATATACAGAAAAAAAATTCATAAATATATCTATAAGCAGCTACTTTGAAACATAGATTCATATATAAAAAACAATATAAATAAAGATTTGCATTGAATTTCCTCTTTAAATTATTGCAGCAGCGCTTCCCAGTGAAAGGAGATGACATCAAGAGTTCATAAAAACAAGTCAATCAGATGGCAGAGTGATGATGTTAGAAGGTCCTTATTGTGATATGTAGAAAGCTTCTACCAAATTCACCACAAGAAATGTAGCAGTATACATTTTGGACTACATTTATGAAGTAAAATTTCTAATTTGCTAAATTTTATAACAGAAACAAAAAAAAAACACTTTTTGTTAAAATTTTCATTTTCATACCTTTATTTAGCAAAACATAAAAATCACAGTGGTGATTAAATACCATTAAAAGAAAGCTATATCTGTCTCAAAAAATTATAAAAATGTCATTTTGGTACAGTTGCATGACTGAGTAATATTGACATTCAAACTGTGACAGCGCTGAAAGCTAAAAATCGGCATGGGCAGGAAGGGGGTAAAAGTGTCTGGTACTGAAGTTTTTAATATAATATGCCATAAAAATCACATTATACATATACAGTATATTTCACAGGAAAAAAAAAAAGAAGGAGCATTGTACAAACTCCATAAACAGTATTTTAATACTTCGTTGGAGATAAAGGAGAAAAAGAAGAGAAAGGGGCGCCTCTGGGTGCAGATTTTTTTAAAAGGTTTTATTTTCAGTGTAAAAAACATAAAATTTTGCACTCACATTTAGTAGGCAAAAAGTAAGCATTAAACACCAGGGGTCATCTGGTATATCTGATTTTTGGGACGTCAGCCAGTGGTCCGGTCCACATCTGTCATCTCATCGCGTTGTTCCTGTTCCTCTCACATGCTGTCCACTGCAGGTGTTTTGTATGAAGCAGCCGGCTTGTGGTGGACACGAGATGTGCGGTCTTTAAAACGAGGCTTGGGAGGCAGAGACGACCATGGCGCGGGGCTGTGACGTCAGCGGGTATGCGACGCGTTTCTTGAGCGTGCGGGTCGAGATTGTCGGACGACCGCGCTCTTTCATCAGGCAGAATCAGGCGCCCCTTTCTCTCCTTTTTCTCCTTTATCTACAGCAATCCAGGAGCTCAAGTTTCAGCTCTATTAAGGTGGCAGCCCTGCATGCGGATCCATCCCCCCCTCCCCATCCCTTTTTCCCCTCCCCCTCTCCATGAACTAAAGAACATTTATTCCCTCCTTTTTTTGGTCTGGACAAAGTAGTGCATTCCCTGCACTCACCATATGTAACCTTATAGACTCCTTTTTTTCAAGTGGGAACCTAATATCTTTGATTTGCGCCAAATACTTGTCTTCTGTCTATAATACTTCGTTGGACACATTTTTCAAAATTACACACTGCATGCAGATTTTCAGCCCACAAAGCCACAATAAAATGTATATATTTAAAAAAAAAACATTATTGTAATGCTATGCTGTAAGATTAATTTTCAAAATGACACACAACATGCAGCTTGGAAGACCAAAAAAAAATAATAAAATATGTATAGTTCACAGAATAAAATGAAGACTGAATGTTGCGCAGACTCTATAAACAGTATTTAAATATTTTGTTGTAGGCTGGATATTCATCCCAAATCACCATTAAAGTATTTAAATTGCACAGAAAAAGAACTACATAGATAGTGTTTAAATACTTTGGGTAATGCCTTGTAAACCCGACCGGCTTTCCCGTCGGAATAAACTGTAAAGTGAGTTCTGACGGAATTCCCCTGAAACTGTCTTGTGTACACACGATCACACCAAAGTCCAATCGTAAAGAGCTTGGTGGCGTACAACACGTACAATGGGAAAAAAGGAAATAGCCAGTAGCCAATAGCTTCCATCTCGTACTTGCTTCAGAGGATGCGTCGTTTTTAGTCCGTCGGAAACAGCATACAGATGAGCGGTTTTCCCAATAGGAATTGGTTCCGTCGGAAATATTTAGAACATGTTCTATTTCTAGGTCCATCAGAATAAAAAAAAAAAAAAAAGTCAGATGAGGAATACAAACGATCGGACTATATGATCAAAAGCTTCCGTCTGATATTTTCTGTCAGACATTCCACTCGTGTGTACGCGGGATAAGCCACATTTTTAGGACACATCAAATTCCGGTTTTCAATCTGATGTTGATCTGATTCGATAGACAGTGTTTAGCCATTGTTGGTAGGCTACATTTTTTCAGGAGAGATAACAGTAAGCCTTTTATCCAGAATGCAACATTAAAGGGTATTTCCTTTTTTATTTTATTTTTATTTCACATATAAAAACCAGATATATAGACTCCTTCGATAATAATTAGGAACCTTTAGTAGGCATTCTGAATCAGAAAGACAACAGTCAGTTTTTTAACAAAGGAAAACATTAAAGTGTAAGGAACACCAACTATTATAGTGAGACTATGCACAGTATTCAAGCACATGTACTAGGTTGCATTTTGAAGAACAGCCAACTTTTAATCAAAAACATCAAAATTACAGTGCATTATGTCATAGAAAAAAGCCAGCAAAATATTGTTTCCTGACAGACTCCATGGCAGCTGTTCTGTGTTTCAGAAGATGTCTGGAATCTCCAGCAGTCCCCAGCTATTAGTGGGGTGGAGAAGGGGCAGGCTATGGATGCAGTGCCATGTGGAGTCTTCAGCAGTTCCCAGCTATTAGGGGTGGAGAAGAGTGATGCATGTGTTGCCATAAAGAGCTTAAGCCTGGCAATTGACAGGCAGAGCGGCAGTACGGCCAAATGTCCCAGCTATTAGCGGGAGGCCATAAACACCCTGGGCCCTTGCAGCAGCACCTTCTGAATCTAGGCGTGGCTGTGGAGTATGCAATGTGCGGTGATGTATACTTCTATATTACATATTTCATGGCAGCAGTTTTTTGTGTTTGTCTGTTTTCTTCCCTAGCCGGAGCGCATTTGCGTTCTAAGCCGCTGCTCTCTCTTCCGGGCTTGGCATCCGTGGTTACTCCTGCCCATTGACTCAGCGCATTTGTGCTGTGGGCAGCAGTGGCATAATTTCAGTGGAGAAATTCAATCAGCTGTTGATATTGGGATTTTCCTGTGGGCAGCTTGCAGCAGTGTCCAAAAATGCTGTGTGCAAGCATCACAGGTATATGCTGTGCATTAACACCCTTGTATGCTGCATCTGTGTGATTCTAAATCTATTGCCTGTGCAGGTTGTCTGTCTGTGCAATTTCACACCGTGGATGTATCACTGCCCCCAACCCCCTTGTGGCCAGCCCTTGTATAGCAGGTATGAGAGGGTGTGTATAACCCTTTCCTTTCCTTGCTGACCTGGGAGCTTTTTTTTTAACCCTTTCCTTTCTACCCTATGCTTTTTCTGAGTCCTTCTAGGTTGGATTGACTATACACGGCACCGGATGATAAAGACCTCATTAGGTCACAACATTCTTCTTCCAGATGTAATCATCATAGGTCACCGTCAAGGTCCAGACTTAATAGCAGAAGCTCTGAATCCTCCTTTATGTACCGCATCCACCGGCATGTCAATCGCTTCAAAGAGGGGAGCCTGCTGGGGATGCAGCACTCCAGATACCAGAGGGCAAGTCTCTGTGTGATCTATGCTAAGCCCAGGCAGTTGGAAAAGGGGATGGTGATTTCTAGCAAATGGAATATCTGGTGGGGCATGTGGTGTAAGCATCCCTTAAAGAGTGGGGTAAAAGCCACACATAAAGTCCAACAGCCATTACGGCTGATATATAGTCATGTGTACCAAAATCATTTGTATGAGTATAAGGACCTACATAAGGCTGATTTTTAAGTTCCTTTCACTAAATGCTTCATGCTTAGTTTAAAAATGATGTTAGATGATGATCTAACACAAAATAAAATAGCTTACACTAGAAATGCAAACAGAATAAAAAAACTAGCAGTTGATACATTGGCATGGAAACATATCTATTTGCAATCTGCTCTCATTAAAATTATTTCTGGACAAAAAAATAAATGTTTAATGTTTCCATTTTTAATGCTTGAGCAGATATAATGAATTTTAAGGCAATAATTAATTCTTCTTCTAAACCGTATTTATTAATGAAAACTGCCCAAAAGTGCTGAAATGTAGAACACTTTCTCAAATGCTGCTATAAATTTGTTTCTACAAAACATAACACCAGGTTATGTTAAAACAATTAACAGTGAATATTCTTCAATTATTTCTCCAATGATTATGCTTCATCATTTACTTCTATTATTTTGCTAATATGTAAACCTTATCAATGGTTGATTTAGTACAGGAAATATCTAGTGTCAATATCATTTCTAACAAAGTCATATGATCACCATGTAAGTGCTGACATGGTTTGTTGTTTGTTGATGAGAAGTGAAGAATGTTGCTTGGTTGCTGCTCACTGCCCAGGTAGTTAAAAGTATGCAGGAGGAATGAGGCACACCGAGATCCATTTTGGTGGTGTGCTATGTGTGTTCAGTAGTTGCCCGGGTTTTTTGGAATCTTAGCAACATTTCATATACACATTGACTGCATTAAAAATTCTAGATATGTTTATGATTTCCTCAGTTCTAAATAGAAGCTTTTCCTGAGGAGGAGGCTTAGTTCTATGAAATGTACCCTTAAATAAACCACCAATATGGTTCGGTCAAAGACAGAATGGCTGTGATCTGTGATAATGTTAACCACTTCTAGCCCAAAGATGTCATATGAAGTCTTTGACTTTCAGTGGGAATATCTGAATGATGCCTGTAGCTACAGGTATCATTCAGATATCCTTGTTTTCAGCCAGCGATTCTGTGCACCATAAGAATGATCACAGCGGCAGTTCCAGCAGTAAATGATGTGGGAGGTGGGACCTGGGCCTTGCTATTTATACACTACTGTTCAAACGTTTTAGAGCACCCCACTTTTACCAGTTTTTTGGGGAATTTACTAAGTTTAATGACTCAATGTACTCTGAAAATAAAGCATAGGACAAATAAAAAAAAATTGGACTTAAAAAGAATCATGGAATTGATTTCTTTAACAAAATGTAATCTATATTTTTGACTCAAAGTAGCCACCTTTTGCAGATATAACAGTCAAACACACTTGTAACGTTCTTTCTACAACAAAAAATCAAATATTGTTTGGTAAGTTCTTCCCAACACTGTTGCAGAAGTTGCCATAAATGTGTTGCACTTGTTGTTTGCTTTACCTTCACCCTTCTTTCCAATTCATCCTAAACCAGCTTGATCGGGTTTAAACCTGGAGACTGTGCTGGCCATTCCATGAGTTAAAGCCTACTGTTTTGTTCCTTTCTTGTAAGGTAGTTCTGGCACAGCCTGGAGTTATGTTTTGGGTCATTATCTTGCTATAGGGTGAACCCCTGACCAACCAGGTGTATTCCAGAGGTTATTGCATGACACTGCAAAAATGCTGTGGTTTTTTTTGGTTTTAGGGTGCTACTCACTCTGTGCAGGTTGCCAACTCTGGATTCAGCAAAAGAGCCTCAGACAATCACAGTTCCTGCTGCATGTTTAACAGTTTGTGACACACCAAGGAGTTATCTTTAACCTACTTACTTTGTACAAAAACCATGCGTTATGAACCGAAGATCTCAAATTTTGATTTATAAAATCATAAGACCTTCTTCTAGTCCTCAGTCGTCCACTGGTGGTGATTTATGGCCCAGGCAAGCCTTTTTTTTTCTTATTTCGACATCTTAGCAATGGTTTTCTTATAGCGACTTGACCTGTCAAATCTGCAGCTTGAAGTCTTCTCTTCACGGTATAACGGAGACTTGCTTACTTTGATCAGTGTTAAGCTGTGCTTAAAGCTGTTGTCCTGTGAACTGCCTGTAGGTGGGGTGCAGCATAGCTTGGCAGCAATAACTCACACAGTCAGGTGCAATAGAAAACTTGTACTTAATTAATACAGTGACAGCTCACAGCAAACCCAGTGGGACGCCTGCCCAATCGGATACATACATGGTTTCCAACAATGTGAAGGGAACCGGTTTCAGCCAGATTGACAGTGTCTATTAAGAGAACGGAATGGGGCCCGGCCATCTTGTGCAGGATGAGCTCCCTACACATTTTCTCTGCATCAGGAACCTTTCCCTACCACTAGTACTGTCCCTAACAGGTGGGGTGCCATATCCTACACTGCTAACATGCATAAAGTGGGCCAAACCTGGGAGCCAGGGCCTTAAATAGGCTATGCCTGACCCAAGATGATTACTAGAGCATACAATTGGGTGTTTCCCCACTTTGTTTCTTATGGCTTCCTCTGCAGCTGTGGTGCCACTGTGGAGGAGCATCGCCTGCAGTGGAGAAAGTGGACTGCACCTGTCTACACACCTGTCTCACAAGCTGTTGACTCTCTGAAACATCTGATTCTGTTGTGGCTTTGGGTCTGCCAGACCTACTCCTGGGATAGTATCCTCCAGTTTCCAAGTGCCTTTTGATGGTGTAGGAAACTGTGCTCACTGACACCTTGGCTTTCTTTGCAATTTCTCTAGGGGAAAGGCCTACACTACACTCCTTTGTTAATTGCCTTTTTCTCACCATTTTGAGAGCACTATACTACTTCCTGCAATACAAATCTGTAGTAAAATGTGTCGTAACAAAGTTTGTTTCAACGCTGCTTATATACAGACAGTGTGCTTGTAAGTAATCAACAAAAGTTGTGACAACTGTTGGAATTTGTTAGCATAAACTTTCAAGGCTTAATTTACTTACTTTGATGCAGAACAACTGTGAGTTATTAACCATTACTTCATCCCTGAAAAAGGTCTTTTTGTAAAACTCTGAAATTAACATTATTTTCTATTTTTTGTTAAAATAAACTATTTTTTTTGTTCATCTCTGGTAGCTTATTTGCAGAGCTGTTAATCAAACGTATACAGTATTTCCAAAAGAAAAAAAATCACTTACAGAATTAATGGACACAACAACACAATACACAATTTTTTGTAAAATATAAAAGATAAGGTTGCACAGAATGAATAGATACCACGCATTTGAAGACTCAATATTGTATGCGCTTATGAAATGGTAAAAAATGACAGTACCTCACATTTTTTATAGGTTACGATTAAAATACTTTTCAGGTTATCAGTTTAGAGTCAACCAAAAAATCACTTACAGAATTAATGGACACAACAACACAACACAATATCCAATTTTTTTGTAAAATATAAAAGATAAGGTTGCACAGAATGAATAGATACCACACATTTTAAGACTCAATATTGTATGCGCTTATGAAATGGTAAAAAAATGACAGTATCTCACATTTTTTATAGGTTACGATTAAAATACTTTTCAGGTTATGAGTTTAGAGTCAACCATTTTAACCACTTTAAAACCAGCCACAGTCAAATGTGGCAAATCGCCATAGCTGTACGGCGGCTCGGACAGGCTCAGTTGGGCTGGGAGGAGCGTGAATTAGACCAAGACAGAAGTACAATTAAATCACACTTGTTTATTAAATAAAAATAAAAAGGTAAATAGAAAAAGCGTAGTCAAAGCATAGCCAGAGTCCAGTAACCGGATCGAGTAGTCAGCCAGGCCAGAGTTTAATAACCAGATCGGGTAAACAGCCAGGCCAGAAGTCAGGGACAGATATCACAAAACCTACTTTGCTTCTGTCCATGGGAAACGCCTGGGGCAGCATCTCGAAGTATATCTCAACCTGATTGAGAAACCCTCTGCATTGAACTGGATCGCCCCCAAATTGCTGGGGAAGCGGAGTGGAACCAGACATACATCTTATAGAGGTAATACTCGAGGCAGGTGCCTGCACAGAGACTGGCGCAGCAGCAGGGACAGCCTGCGACTCAGGCTTTACTGGAGCAGCCACCGTGGAGGATTCCAGGTGAGCCGTGCGACTCAGGAGCATTTGTAACGCCATAGCAAACTGATCCATGCAGTGATCTTGCTCATCCAATCTGGAAAAAATATTACCAACAAGTGGATTGACTGTATCTTCTGAATTCATGGCCTTCGCCTACTGTCAGAAACCATGAATTAGACCGAGACAGAAGTACAATTAAATCACACTTGTTTATTAAATAAAAAGGTAAATAGAAAAAGCGTAGTCAACCATAGACAGAGTCCAGTAACTGGATCCAGTAGTCAGCCAGGCCAGAGTTCAATAACCAGATCGGGTAATCAGCCAGGCCAGAAGTCAGGGATCCAAGTAGAGCAACAGCATGTAGGATAAGGAGCCAGAAGGAATGTCAGCAAGCCAGTCTTAAAACAGAACCGCAGGAGATGGTTTCTTGTGATGTGACCAAGGCGAAGGAAGAGGTGAAGTGAGCTGGACAGCTTAAGTAGGCAGTTCAGACGAGCATGATCAGGAACAGCTGGTAACTGTGGAGAGAAATGAGAGCTGGCAATTAGCCAACAGCTGAGCAGCCAGCCCAGAGAAGGAAGGGCTAAGCCAGCCCTGACAGTGAGTGTGTGTTGCGGAAGGAAGAAGTGAGGTTGTTTTTTCGGAGCTTGGAGAAAAATCTGGAGATGTATCAGTCTTTGCACGTGCAGTCAGTGCCGGGACCCAGGATGCCTACAGTGAGTGGTCTGGAGAGTGTGCAGACGCCAGGGACAGTGATCACGGATACTGGCATTCGGTTATTGCCGCAGGGGAGGTTCGTCCTGTGCAACATAGGGGAAGTTGAAAGCCCTCGGGATGTTGTGTGGAAAATGCGACGGGCTGGTTGCAGATCCCCGACCGTTCTCGAGATGCCAGAGGTACGGGAACTATGTGTGCTAAGTGGAGCAGTCTACTGTTCCTCCCCGCTACAATTGGGCCACGGGTGTCGCCATGGAAGAGACTTTTGGATTTACCCCGGTGTCATCTTTCGGGGGTCAGGCTACTACAAGGGATCCTGCCTTTTCCGAGCCTCGAGAAACCTTCACAGAGGTTGCGGATGTGAATCCGTGGAAGAAGGCCACCGTTTCAGTGTGGGCCATACAGGCGGAGGAGCAGAGCAAGAAACCCCACCACCGCAGAGGCAGGCCTGCCTTCTGCACCCCAAGGCCGGACATCTGGGGGAAGGTGTTCATGTGTAAGCCGTGGGGTACCACCAGCATCACTATGGAGAATTATCTGCCTGCCGGAGATTCCTTGCCTGACTCACCAGCGGAGGCCGGCTCCGATGAGGGGGATGACTGGTACTTTGAGCTGAAGCTGCTGTGAGTAACAGTTTTAGACTTTTAAATTCTTTTATGTTGAAGTAGACTGTTGCCAGTGCATGGACACTGCCCAGAATGACGGGGCCGCTAATCCCCTGAGACTTTCTATAAGCGGGCGGCAACAGAGTATGGACTTGGTTTCTCCTGTGTTGGGTGAAGTCATGGACATTGTGAAGGTGACATAAGGAAAATGTTGGGACCATCCTAAGGTCTCAGAGTCACAGTAAGAGATGTCTTTCATGGGAAGTGCCGAACAGATTACAGGACTGTTGTTACATGGGAGCTACGGTCGGCACATCTACAGTGACAAAGTTATAATATGCAGACCGGATAAAGAGAGCGCCATTTACTTCATCACTACAGTTGATCAAGGGAAAGATCTAACTCTACCTGACCCAAGGTTCTATTGGTGAACTGGTCCTGGAGTCAAGTCTTTGAGTCAAGTCTTTGAGAAAGTTTTGCAGACAAGGAGAAGAGTTTCCTCGTGTCTTTAATTTTTTTTCAGTGTTTCTGCAATCCACAAAGACTCTGGCGTAGTTAGACAGGTAGTTCTACAGCAGGATGCAGGTCAACTTCTTCAGGCTTTTGGCCCAACGTGTTCACTTGTTAAAGGACTTGCAGTTACAAGTCTGACCACTAGGTGGCGTGGGTCGGCAGAAAAATAGTGGTAATAGGCAGAGACTTTTCTTTCACCAGCAATTAGTGTGTGTTAGAAGAGATATTTCATATACTTGTGAAGGAGGAAATTCTGTTGTGTCAATGTTGGAATCTTGCCCTTCAAAACCAGAGTGTATAGTGTACAGTGTTGCCTTTTGTATTATGTTTTCTTTCAGGTTGCATCGAGATCACCTATCAAGGTCACCGGAGGAGTCTGGGTGGGCTTAGACAGTTAGCTGGGTGGTATGCATACAGTGTTCAATATGCTAATATTAACTAACATTAATTTTGATAAATGTTAATGTTTAAATATTTTTTCCCTTTTTTCCCTTCCCCAGCACCCAAAACAAGAACTCAGGCACTACTTAGTTTTTTTGTGTGTAGGATTTTTACCCTAGTTGTTACCCAGACGATGGGGACATCGTCTAAATGACTGGGGGTGGGGGATGTGTAGCAGATAACATTTTGGACAAAATGTCATACGCATGTAAATTTTGTTTTTTCCTCAGAACAGTAGTGGTTCTGAGGGTTGATTACATAGGTTAGCCTTAACATCAGTCTGGTCAGGCTGTGTTTGGAAGTTCTGCCTGGTCATGTAAACGGTGAGGTGCACATGACAGGCCAGAACCAGGCCTGGTTGGATGTTTAGATATCAGCCTTCTCTGAACCAATCAGTGGGAGTGCTGGGGCCCACTGAGGAGTCTGGGAAGGGGTACTTAAGGAGGTGTGGGTCACGTGTTTAGGGGAGAGGAGTTCGTGGGACCCATGTGGTCTGTTCTGGTTCCAGCACTGGGTTGGCCCCGTGAGGGGTCCCGGTCATGATGTGTTTGACGCCCCGCAACATGTTCCTGTTGGAGGCCCCTGATAGACCCGCCTGGTCTGAGGTAGAGATCCATCTGTTCCCGAGTCTCACCCGGCTGGTCTGAGGCGCAATAACTAAAGGAGGATTCAAGGTGTCCGGGTGTGCTTTCGGCTCGGAGAGGCACCACAGCTCATGGAAGTGACCGGGGGAGGACTCTTCGGAGGAGGGCCGGCAAGTGGCATCCTGGGAAATGCCTGGTTACTGAGCTGGGGAGGACATTGACGAATTCACGCTTTTGCAGTACCATTGAGGAGATGGGAAACGTTCCAGATACTGAGGAAAAGGTTCCTGTTTAGCTTTAGTTACAACTTGTACACGTTCATAGGATTGCTTCAAGTTTTGAGTCAACGTGCTGACTGCCATGATCTCTGGCTAGAGATCTGTTCAGCCTCTAAGTACCCAGCTGCGAGTAGCTATTCTCTGGGTGGAATTAGAGACTTTGCTAGACCTGCAGTTCAAGGTGCCTGAGTTCTTCACCCGTGCCCTCTGTTCCCATGAGAGACTGTGTTATTGGATGTTTCTACTGCAAAATAAAACCTTTGTTAAAGGACTTCATCTGTGTCAGTGTTCAAGTCATTGGGTATCTACCCTGGGAACCCCTAGACATGGAAGAGCAGGCAAAGAGAAGGTAACTGGTAAGCCCAACAATAAAAACCAAAAGAAAGCTCTATTTGTGGGAAAAAAGGGAAGTCAAATTTGTTTGGGTACAACGTTGCATGACCGTGCAATTGTCAGTTAAAGTGACGCAGTGCCAAATCGAAAAAAATGTTCTGGTCATTAAGCGGGTAAAACTTTCCATGGCTGAAGTGGTTAATATGGTCCTAGAATTATTGCTCCCACTCTGACCTTTGTAGCAATACCTCACATGTGGTGCACTCACTGTTTACATACATGTGTGGGCCATACATGCACATTTGCATGAAATAATTGGACCCCAACAACTGTACAGGGGTAGTAATAGAGATAATCTACTGCTGAGAAGGAAAGCAATTTGGATATACACTCTAAATACTGGTATCTCCAGCTCGCTGTGGTTCCCAGGACTGTTTATCTAGAGTATCTACAAATGCGTTTTTGATCTCACTTAACACTGAGATCTTACGCTCTGGTAAGCGGCTGATATTATCCATTGGTGGAGGTGCTTCAGTGGAATTCTGGTCACACGATTTCTTATTGGTGTCACTTTTCATTGCACATTGGATCAATTGAAAAAGGAAAAACCTTTTGGGACTTATGTGGACTATTTTATATTTTTCTTGCTCTATATACACTCCATGAAATTTATTTTTGCAAACATATCTTATATTTGTTTATATTCATCCATTCAGTGAGGTGTTTTTTTTCATATATTATTTATTTATATTTATTTCACTTATGTGTGATAATATTATGTTAGCACATTTTGGGGTGTTTTTTTCACATATTAATTGATTGTGATATGTGTTTTTTATATAGATTTTTTTATGTCTATTTATTCATATGATGAATTGACCTTTTTCATACACTGTATTTATGTATGTACTAATCATTTATTTCACTTTCATTCACTTTTGTTAGTGTTGGGCTTAGAAAAATTATTTTTCTTGGTAAATTTATTTTTTGGGGTCACATAAAAACTTTTTGTGTATACATTTAGTGCAGCTCCCCATTGTATACAAATTTTGATAGTCGTTGGTATAACGATTTGTTTCAAATTTCTCTTTATTTATATTATAAAACATACATTCAAAATTTTCCATTCAAATGTCACATCATTATAAAACATTTCCCATACATTACAAAAAGGAAGAAAAAAAAAAAGAAACACAACTTATCAATACTATCCCATTCAATACCCCTCCCTTACATAAATTCCCACATTTTTCCTGAGGTACTCAATTCCTCCCATTTTTTCCAATAGTTTGAAATCTGTTTCTCTACATATCCCTCTTGTCTAATTTGTTTCTCCATGAAGCACACTTCGCTCATCTCATAATTCCACTCTTGTTGGAGCTACTTCCTTTTTCCATTTCCGTGCTATTACGGTTTTAGCTACTGCAGTTATTTGGTACAAAAATTCCATCTCTTTTTGTTTTAATCATGTATGGGAGAATAATACTGTCTTTATATCAAGATTTATTCTTATACCTGTCAGTTCCTGATATAATTTTATTATCTTACCCCAAAATATTTTTATCTTCCAACAACTGTACCAAATATGCTCTAAAGTACCCTTCTCCTTCTTACACCTCCAACATAATTCAGAGTTCAGTTTATTTATTTTATTCATAACCACTGAGCTCCTATACCATCTTAATAGAATTTTTTTTTTAAATTTCTTGATATTTAATAGCTAAGGGTGTTTTATATATTCCTTCAAATACCTCTTACCATTCTTTCTCTGTCAACTCCTGCCCTATTTCTTCCTCCCATTTTTTTATTCCTGCTATTTTTTAAATATCCCCACCAGGAAGTAATAGGTTATATATCTTAGCTAATTTCTTATTTGCTTTGTCCTTATTCATTGCTATTTGTTCAAATATGGTTAATGGTCTATTAATCATTATCTTTATTGGGTCAATAAATACCCTCAGCTGTAGATACTGAAACCATTTATTTTTATATTCTTGCCCCAATTCCTGAAATGTTGGAATATTTCCATCATTTAGGATTTGTATTATCCGCTCATGTTCTTCCACAGGCAGAAGGAGTGGTAATAGTGGGTGGTGATATAAATTTTTTAATGGATGTAAAGAAAGATACTACAAATATTCAATTACAAAAAACAAAAACAACAATAGAATAAAGGAATTTAAGGATATACTGAGAAAATACCAATTAACAGATATATGGAGGGCTCAACACCAAAAGGAAAAAAACTATACATATTATTCAAATATACACAATTCATATCATAGATTAGATTATTTCTTTATAAATAAAGAGGGTTTAATGATGAAACCAGTAACAGAAATAGGGGGATTCCTCTGGTCGGACCATGCCCCAATATATGTGGAACTCTCAGCGATTGAAACGAAGAAAAGGAATGGGATATGGAGATTGAATGATAATCTAATTAAAGATAGGAAATGTGAGGCAGAAATACTACAAGTTATAAAATAATTTTTGATAATTCATGAAAGGGATGAAACCTCACCTCCAACTCAATGGGAAACATTAAAATGTGTAATGAGGGGAATATTCAAGAATAAAGAATAAAAAAAGAACAAACACAAAAAATACCGTATATACTCGAGTATAGGCCGACCCGAATATAAGCCGAGGCCCCCAATTTACCCCCAAAAAAACTGGCAAACTTATTGACTCGTGTATAAGCCGAGGGTGAGACATGCCTGTCCATCCCTGTGTGTGTGTCCGTCCATCCCTGTGTGTCCGTCCATCCCTGTGTGTCCGTCCATCCCTGTGTGTCCGTCCATCCCTGTGTGTCCGTCCATCCATCCCTGTGTGTGTGTGTGTCCATCCATCCATCCATCCCTGTGTGTGTGTGTCTCCATCCATCCATCCATCCATCCCTGTGTGTGTGTGTCTCCATCCATCCATCCATCCATCCCTGTGTGTGTGTGTCTCCATCCATCCATCCATCCATCCATCCCTGTGTGTGTCTCCATCCATCCCTGTGTGTGTGTGTGTGTGTGTGTGTGTGTGTGTGTGTGTGTGTGTGTGTGTGTGTCCAGCCTACCTTTGTCCCGAGCCTCCGTCCCGTGCCTTGCCTCCTTGCCTCCGTCCCGTGCCGTGCCTTGCCTTGCATCCGTCCCGTGTCGTGCCTTGCCTTGCCCCCGTCCCGTCCCGTCCCGTGCCGTGCCGTGCCTTGCCTTGCCTCCGTCCCGTGCCCTCTTCGTCGGCGGCCATTGTAAAATCCAAAAGCTGCGCCGCCGCCTTCGCCTGTGATAGGCGGAACACTGAATTTCCCAGCAGCCTGTGTTCCGCCTATCACAGACGTCGTATCATCCTCGTCCGTAGTACGAGGATGATACGATGTCCGTGATAGGCGGAACACAGGCTGCTGGGAAATTCAGTGTTCCGCCTATCACAGGCGAAGGCGGAGCCGGAGGCGCGGCTTTTGAATAGAATGGCCGCTGTCTGTCTGCTCGACACGCTGATCGAGCGGGCAGACAGCGATGACTCGAGTATAAGCCGAGGGGGGCACTTTCAGCCTCAAAAAAGAGGCTGAAAATCTCGGCTTATACTCGAGTATATACGGTATGTCAATTGGAAAGTGAGATCAAAGAACTAGAAGAACTGCATAAAGCAAGTAGGAAATTGTGTGATGGAGCTAGATTAACCCTTTCCCGCCGAGTGTACGCAGATCTGCGTACTCGGCTTCCGGGGGGTATACCGGGATGATGCCCGCACCTGCAGGCATCATCCCGGTACTGTTTTCTTCAGCAGGTGATTGGCTTTCCAGCCATAACAACCGATGCGGCTAAAAGCCGCTCGGCTGTTATGCTGGAGGAGCGGGAGGGGACGCCCCCCCCTCCCGCCGCCTCCCGCCGCTGTTACCGGTGCTCCCGTTCGATCGGGAGCACCGATTCAAGTTGCGCTGCCTTAGGCCACTGGGGAGGAACTGTAACGAAGCCGTAATCGGCTTCGTTCCAGTCTCCTCATAGTAAACACGGAAGCGCTGCCAATGGCGCCGGTTTAAAAAAAATATACGGTATTCAGAATTGGCGTTTTCGGCGATCTGAATACATTGAAGTGTAGAGGAGGGGTGGGGGGTCTTTTAGACCCCCGATCCCTCCATAAAGAGTACCTGTCACCACCTATTACTGTCACAAGGGATGTTTACATTCCTTGTGACAGCAATAAAAGCGATCAAAATTTATTTATTTATTTTTTTAAAACAATTTAGTCATTTTAAAATAAATAAAATAAATAAAAAAATTTTTTTTAAAGCGCCCGCCGTCCCCGCGAGCTCGCAAAGCAAAGAAAACGCATACGGAAGTCGCGCCCGCGTATGTAAACGGTGTTCAAATCACACATGTGAGGTATCGCCGCGATCGTCAGAGCGAGAACAATAATTCTAGCACTAGACCTGCTCTGTAACGCTAACCTGGTAACCATAAACACTTTTTAAAGCGTCGCCTATTGAGATTTTTAGGTACCGTACTTTGTCGTCAATCCACAAGTGCGTGCGATTATAAAGTGTGACATGTTTGGTATCTATTTACTCGGCATAACATTATCTTTCACATTATGCAAAAAAATTGGGCTAATTTTACTGTTTTTTTTTTTTTTTTAATTCATGAAAGTGTCCCTTTTCCCAAAAAGTTGCGTTTAAAACACTGCTGCGCAAATACCGTGTGACATAAAATATTGCAACAATCGCCGTTTTATTCTCTAGAGTCTCTGCTAAAAAATATATATATAATGTTTGGGGGTTCCAAGTAATTTTCTAGCAAAAAATATGGATTTTAACTTGTAAACACCAAATGCCGAAAATAGGTTTAGTCATGAAAGGGTTAAAGGTAAAACAATTGGAATTACAATCAGTGCTTAATGAAGATTCCCTTCGGATAAGAGATAAGGATAGAGCGCAGTGGTACAAATTTGGAAATAAACCTGGGAAAATATTAGCCTGAGCATTAAGAAAACAACAACCCCCAAGTTATATAGAGAAAATCATTAAGCCAAATGGGGAAATTACATATGATCCAGAGGAAATATCTGAAACCTTCCATACATATTACTCTAAACTATATAATATAAAAGATGGTCAGGAACATAAGGAAGGAGAAGACAAAGGGGAGGACATACAAAAATATGTAAAGGAAATAGCTATATTTAACCGCTTAAAAGAAAAGATGGAGGGGTTGGAGGAAGAAATTACAACAGAAGAAATTCAACAGACTATTAACCACTTGAGATCCGCGCTATAGCCAAATGACGGCTACAGCGCGGATCTCCTTTTCCGGGACGACGTCAATAGACGTAGTCCCGTGCACGAGCGCCCTGCGCGCCCCCTGAGAGACGAGCGCCCTGCGCGGCCCCTGAGGGGCGCGCGCGGCACGCTCTGTGATCGGCGAGTCTACGAGACTCGCCTGATCACCGATCCGTGCAAGGGGTCGATCCTGACCCCTTATCACGTGATCAGCTGTCAGCCAATGACAGCTGATCATGTGATACAGTGGTGTGAAAAAGTGTTTGCCCCCTTCCTCATTTCCTGTTCCTTTGCATGTTTGTCACACTTAAGTGTTTCAGAACATCAAACCAATTTAAACAATAGTCAAGGACAACACAAGTAAACACAAAATGCAATTTGTAAATTAAGGTGTTTATTATTAAAGGTGAAAAAAAATCCAAACCATCATGGCCCTGTGTGAAAAAGTGATTGCCCCCCTTGTTAAAACATACTATAACTGTGGTTATCCACACCTGAGTTCAATTTCTATAGCCACACCCAGGCCTGATTATTGCCACACCTGTTCACAATCAAGGCATCACTTAAATAGGAGCTGCTTGACACAGTAAGGTCCACCAGAAGATCCTTAAAAGCTACACATCATGCCGAGACCCAAAGAAATTCAGGAACAATTGAGAAAGAAAGTAATTGAGATCTATCAGTCTGGAAAGGGTTATAAAGCCATTTCCAAAGCTTTGGGAATCCAGCGAACCACAGTGAGAGCCATTATCCACAAATGGCGAAGACATGGAACAGTGGTGAACCTTCCCAGGAGTGGCCAGCCGCCCAAAATTACCCCAAGAGCACAGCGACGACTCATCCAAGAGGTCACAAAAGACCCCACAACAACGTCCAAGGAACTGCAGGCCTCACTTGCCTCAGTTAAGGTCAGCGTTCATGCCTCCACCATCAGGAAAAGACTGGGCAAAAATGGCCTGCATGGCAGAGTTCCAAGGAGAAAACCACTGCTGAGCAAAAAGAACATCAAAGCTCGTCTCAATTTCTCCACAACACATCTTGATGATCCCCAAGACTTTTGGGACAACATTCTGTGGACCGATGAGACAAAAGTGGAACTCTTTGGAAGGTGTTTGTCCAAGTATATCTGGCGTAGAAGGAACACTGCATTTCATAAAAAGAACATTATACCAACAGTAAAATATGGTGGTGGTAGTGTGATGGTCTGGGGCTGTTTTGCTGCTTCAGGACCTGGAAGATTTGCCGTGATAAAAGGAACTATGAATTCTGCTGTCTACCAAGAGATCCTGAAGGAGAATGTCCGACCATCTGTTCGTGTACTCAAGCTGAAACGAACTTGGGTTCTGCAGCAGGACAATGATCCTAAACACACCAGCAAGTCCACCACCGAATGGCTGAAGAAAAACAAAATGAAGACTTTGGAGTGGCCTAGCCAAAGTCCTGACCTGAATCCTGTTGAGATGTTGTGGTATGACCTTAAAAAGGCCGTTCATGCTCGAAAACCCTCCAATGTAACTGAATTAGGACAATTCTGCAAAGATGAGTGGGCCAAAATTCCTCCAGGACGCTGTAAAAGCCTCATTGCACGTTATCGCAAACGCTTGGTTGCAGTTGTTGCTGCTAAGGGTGGCCCAACCAGTTATTAGGTTTAGGGGGCAATCACTTTTTCACACAGGGCCATGATGGTTTGGATTTTTTTTCACCTTTAATAATAAACACCTTCATTTACAAATTGCATTTTGTGTTTACTTGTGTTGTCCTTGACTATTGTTTAAATTGGTTTGATGTTCCGAAACACTTAAGTGTGACAAACATGCAAAGGAACAGGAAATGAGGAAGGGAGCAAACACTTTTTCACACCACTGTATAACGGAGCCGGTAATCGGCTATTATTCCTCCTCGCGCTGACAGCGGGAGGAGAAAAAAAAAAGCCGATCGCCGGCGGCCGTGATCGGGACATCAGTCCCGATCATGGCCAGCCCTGTTAGTGACCACCTGCCCCCTGCCAGTGCCCACCTGCCCCCTGCCAGTGCCACAATAGAAAAAATAAAGGGCCCCCCGTCAGTGCCACCCAGCAGTGCCCATAGTGCCACCCAGCAGTGCCCACAGTGCCACCCAGCAGTGCCCACAGTGCCACCCAACAGTGCCACCCAGCAGTGCCCACAGTGCCACCCAGCAGTGCCCACAATCTGCCTCAACATAGGTGCTGCACCCCAGTGCCACATATCCGTGCCCATCAGTGTCATCTACCAGTGCCCAGCAGTGCCGCCCATCAGGGCCCAGCAGTGCCACCTATCAGAGCCACCTATCAGTGCCACCTATCAGTGCCCATCAGTCCCATCTACCAGTGGTACCTATCAGTGCCCATCCGTGCTACCCATCCGTGCCACCCATCTGTGCCACCCATCCATGCAACCTTATCTGTGCCCATCTTTGCCCATCAGTGCAGCCTTATCTGTGCCCATCGGTCCCGCCTTATCTGTGCCTATTAGTGCCGCCTTATCTATGCCTATCAGTGCCCACCAGTGCAGCCTATCAGTGCCCACCAATGCAGCCTATCAGTGCCCACCAATGCAGCCCATCAGTGCCCACCAGTGCAGCCTATCAGGGCCGCCTCATCAGCGCACTTCAATGAAGGAGAAAAATTACCCGTTTGCAAAATTTTATAACAAACTATTAAACATGATTTTTTTTTTTGCATCTTTTTTTGTTTGTTTAGCAAAAAATAAAACTCTGAGCTGTAATTAAATACCACCAAAAGAAAGCTCTATTTGTGGGAAAAAAATTATAAAAATTTCATTTGGGTACAGTGTTGTATGCCTGCGCAATTGTCATTCAAAGTGCATCAGCGCTGAAAGCTGAAAATTGGTCTGGGACTGAGAGGGGGTTTAAGTGCCCAGTAAGCAAGTGGTTAAAGAACTCGCTCTGGGAAAAAGTCCAGGGCCAGATGGATATACCGCTAGATTCTATAAGTCATTTAAGGATCAAATAATACCCATTCTTAAGGAAACATTTAACTCTATATCTTTAAAACAGCCATTTGCGATACAAGGTACAGAAGCTCATATAGTATTAATATTGAAACCGGAAAAAGATCAATCACTATGTAAAAATTATAGACCTATATCTTTGACTAATTTAGATATAAGAATATTTTCAAAGATTTTATCCAAACGAATAACGGCCATTATCTCAAATAATATAAGCCTGGAACAAACGGGGTTTATGAAAGGGAGGGAGACAAGAGATAATATCATTAAAACATGCACGTTAATTGAATACGCTTAGAGAACTGCCATCCTTACCTGCCTACTGGCTATAGACGCCGAAAAGTCATTCGATAGGGTGGGATGGCAGTTCTTAGAGGAAGTATTGAAGCAAACAGCAATGGGACCTAAGATGTTAGGAAGGATTATGGCCCTATATAAAAATTCAAGGGCTAAAGTGAGAACAAATGGGATATTATCAGAATATATAAAGATTTCAAATGGAACCCGACAAGGGTGTCCTTTATCACCACTTTTATATATTATGATGATGGAACATCTCATGGAGGCTATAAGAATAAACAAAGATATTATGGGGATAAAGGTCAAAGGCAAAGAAAATAAGATGGCTGCTTATGCAGATGATCTTTTATTATATATAACTAATCCTATAATTACTATACCAAATTTAATAAAAGAGCTTGAGAGATTCTGTGAAATTAGTAATTTTAAAGTAAATTATGACAAATCTGAATTAATGAATATTACATTAGAAGAGAGAGTTCAAACTGTTTTACAAAAGAACTTTCCGTTTAAATGGAAGCAAGATGCGATAAAATATTTGGGAGTATATATTCCAAGAAATTTAAAACTCTTGCAAGATATGAACTACAACTTGCCAGTTCAGAAGGTAAAGAAACTTCTAGGTAAATATGATAAAATAACTCATTCATGGTTTGGGAGAATAAATATTGTAAAGATGGAGATTTTACCAATTATGCTGTATATCTTTCAAACGGTACCCATTTTACCATCAAAAAAAATTATGAAAGATCTGAAAGAAATGGAAGAAAGCTTTGTATGGGCACATAAGACCCCTAGAGTAGGTAGAGAGGTATTAATTAGAACGAAAAATAATGGAGGATTAGCATTGCCTGACTTTTTTAAATATTCTCAAGCAGCCTCTTTAATGAGAATAATCGATTGGCAACATAATGAAAAAGACAAGCAATGGATAAAATTGGAGGAAGATATATTAGGGGCTAAAATAAAACATCAGCCATGGATAAAACCTAAGTCAAGACCAGAGAAGAAGGAAATGCCTATTTTTGTAAGAACAACTTTAAAAATCTGGGATGATATGATAAAGAAAAAACAACTATCATCTTCAATAGGCCCTATGACCCCTTTATTTGCTAATCCCGAATTTAGACCAGCTGTAAAGGATAACAAATTTTTGAAATGGAATATGGTATAACGATTTGAGCTGCTGCTTAGAGGGCAGATTTTTGAATAGCGCAGTTTCTTTCTTCTTTTTTCCATATGTTTATACTTATATGCTCCTAATTATGCATTCCATTAAGTGTTGTTGCCCATGTGCTCCGCTCTTTCCTCAATTCATCCTCTCACTCTTTCCACCACTTCATTCCCACCTCGCTATCCACTTGTTAAGTGCATCTTTTATTTCTTTCTTTCTGTATATCCCATCCATTATGCTTCTGCCAGCACAACTCTATTCAGTCTATACCACTGTGTCTGTGGACAGAAGCTAAGGTATTGTTGCATGACAACATCTGACACAGCCAAGCCCTTTCTTGCCATTGCCATAGTCTGCACATGCCCAGCGGGAATCCAAGATAATATCCATATTTACGCATATAAATTAAACGAACAGTTTGGGACTTTAAATGAGGCAGATGATCAATACTGAAATACAAAGTAGATTTAATCAATCAAATACAGAGTAGATTTATTCAAGTTATAAACATTCACATTACATAAAATATAGATATATTAGTAAAAAGAGATTTCATATATATACACCTGTCATGAGTAATTAGCATATGCATGCACACATAAACATTGAAGCAATCCAATTCATTGACTCATCCTAGTTGGGCAGTTATAATGCCAATTAGTATGTTTGTGTCCTGTCCAACACTGGTGGCATATAATGATGTATATGTTAGCATCCTATATAGCTCGACGCGTTTCATGAAATAAATCATTCATCAGGAACGGGTGCCTATTATAGGTCTAAAAAGAACATAATAGCAAGTCAGGTATATGGCATAAAAGCAACATAGTAAAAGATTTTTTTGTTGGAACAGGAGAAAAGGGTAACCCATCCCAGTCACTTACATGACATGCAGCTGGGATGTAATGTAAATGTTTATAATTTGAATAAATCTACCATGTATTTGATTGATTAAATCTACTTTGTATTTCAGTATTGATCATCTGCCTCATTTAAAGTCCCAAACTGTTCGTTTAATGTATCTGAATAGGGATGGTGGCCCGTACTTGTACGGCCTTCATTTAAAGTCCCAAACATTTTTTGTTTTTATATTTACGCATATACAGTATATTTAAAATGAAAAAATTATAAATAATTCCATAACTCCATGGACAGTATTTAAGCTATTTAGTTATGTTGCATTTTGAACAGGAGGGACCACAGTCAGCTTTAATTTACAATAAATCCAAATTTTTAGGAGGCAGCTTGAAATTAAACTATTGACATTAGCATGCAGTATTTACCCAAAATAAAGGCAGCAAAATATTTCTCACAATCCATGCACAGTATGAAAGCACTTTTAACCATCTGCAGTTTGTTGTGGACAGAGCGGGAAAGTTTTAAAGTGGTTGTAAACCCTTACATATGCCCAATGAAGTGACTGGTTTCAGATAATACACAGAGATCAGTAGGCTTTGGGTCTGGAGACATGCTTGGCCAGTCCATCACCAGTCCATCACCTTTACCCTCAGCTTCTTTAGCAAGGCAGTGATCGTCTTGGAAGTGTGTTTGGGGTTAATAACATGTTGGAATACTAAAATGCGGCCCAGATTCCGAAGGGAGGGGATCATGCTCTGCTTCAGTATGTCACTGTATGTGTTGGCATTCATGGTTCCCTCAATGAACTGTAGCTCCCCACTGCTGGCAGCATTAATGCAGCCCCAGACCATGACACTCCCACCACCATGCTTGGGTGTAGGCAAGACACACTTGTCTTTGTACTCCTCACCTTGGTACCACCCCACACACTTGACACCATCTGAACCAAATACATTTATCTTGGTCACCTCAGACCACAGGACATGGTTCCAGTAATCCATGTCCTTAGTCTGCTTGTCTTCAGCAAACTGTTTTGCGGGCTTTCTTGTGCATCATCTTTAGAAGAGGCTTCCTTCAGAGATGACAGCCATGCAGACCAATTAGATGCCGTGTTCAGCGTTTGGTCTGAGCACCGACAAGCTGACCCCCCACCCCTTCAACCTCTGCAGCAATGCTGGCAGCACTCATACATCTATTTCCCAAAGAAAACCTCTGAATATGATGCTGAGCATGTGCTCTCAACTTATTTAATTGACCATGGTGAAGTCTGTTCTGAATGGAACCCGTCCTGTTAAACTGCTGTATGGTCTTGTCTGCAGCTCCGTTTCAGGGTCTTGGCAATCTTCTTATAGCCTAGGCCATCTTTATGTAGAGGAACAATCCTTTTTTTCAGATCCTCAGATACTTTGCCATGAGGTGCCATGTTGAATTTCCAGTGACCAGTATGAGAGAGTGAGAGCAATAACACCAAATTTAACACACCTGCTCCCCATTCACACCTGAGACCTTGTAACACTAATGAGTCACATAACACCGGGGAGGGAAATGGCTAATTTGGCCCAATTTGGGCATTTTTACTTAGGGGTGGCGGTTTAGACATTAATGGCTGTGTGTTGAGTTCTTTTGAGGGGACAGCAAATTTACACTGTTATACAAGCTGTACATTCACTACTTTACATAGTGGCAATGTGTAATTTCTTTGAGGGGACAGCAAATTTACACTGTTATACAAGCTGTACATTCACTACTTTACATAGTGGCAATGTGTAATTTCTTCAGTGTTGTCACATGTAAAGATATAATAAAATATTTACAAAAATGTGAGGGTGTACTACTTTTGTGAGACACTGTACGTGAATTGTTAGATTTTAAAGTGGTTGTAAACCCTTACATATACCCAGTGAAGAAAAAAGCCTCAGATGATACACAGAGATTAAACAAATACTTCTACATAGGTTCTACTTGTATCTGCAGCCCTCTCTTCCCTACGCCCCTTCAAAAGGGCAGAAAAGTGTTAAAATCCTTCTTCATCTGTTAGTATCACAGAGGAGTGGGTGGAGACGCTGCAGCTACAGTGTGTGAGAGCTGATTGGAGGAAAAGAACACACACCCTTCACACAGCCTATGAACTGTGTTGTGAATAGACAAGCTGCATGGTGAGCTCCCTCCTTAACCTACATTTTATCTTATGTGTCTGGAAAACTTCTCAGAAGTGACTCTGCTGATAACAGAGGAATGACGCACCAGAGAGAAATTACACTTAGACCTTTAGAGAGAGATAAGTAAACACTACTGGATATGTGCTTTGCTCAGACTTCATGACTGAAATCAACCACTTTAAGACCATGTTTTGTTTTAGAAGCTAGGCCGCTCCTATTGATATGCTAATGAATCTGTTGGGCTGCTTTGTGAAGCTCCTTGCAAGAAATTAGGTAGTAGTGAATAAGGGGTGGGAAATATGACTTTGAACATGTGCTTAAAGGAACAAAGGCTTCCTTCAGAGATGACAGCCATGCAGACCAATTAGATGCCGTGTTCAGCGTTTGGTCTGAGCACCGACAAGCTGACCCCCCACCCCTTCAACCTCTGCAGCAATGCTGAACTCTGAGAGGTAAAGAACCGTGAGAAGACTTCATTACCATAAAGAACTATGTTAAAGCGGAGCTCCAGTCACAATAATATTTTTTTTTCTAAAAGCACCTCCATGATTGGCACAGATTCTACATTACTACATTAGAGGCGATTCAGTTTGCATTGTGCGCTATACAAGTATTTCATTCATTCAATCATTCATACTATTTGGATACTGTTGCAAATGTAACTATCTATATTTTATTTAATCTGTAAAAAATTACCTCATCTCGTAAGCAGGCAGGGACTATCGCTGTCCTTAGTGTCTATTTACGGGATTAGATGCACCTGGTTGCCCAGCATGCACCTCCTGATCTCACGCCTGCACAGTGATGACACTGCGTGGCAAAGTTTGCCGATTGCAGGTTGCCATAGCGATGATGGCAGCAGAGGAAGTTCCATTGTTATGGCAACTTGTCAATCAAAAAAGAATCAGGCGATTCCCTTGGACTTCTGGGATCTGTGACGCCGATATTCTAGGAGTCCAAGGGAATCGCCTGATGATGACATCGCCTAGACGTCTGGGACCGGAAGTGCAGAGGACACATTTAAAATAAAATGTATTCTGACATAATTAAAAAATCTATATCCATTCAGGGCTGCGCTGCGGGCGGACACGTGAATGAATGCAACTTGCAAATATGGGTGGAACTCTGCTTTAACTAATTTTAGTGTATGCCTATGACATTGATAGTCAGCTTATGCATGCTGTAGCCATATAATGTTATACTTTACATGCTATGAAGTGTTTTTTTTTCAGCAGTCTTTATGTGTAGCCTTTTCTGTTTAGTAAGGCAAACATTAATACACTGTAGACAGGGCCGGTGCTACCACTAGGCGAAGTAGGCAGCCGCCTAGGGCACAGTACCACCTAGGGCGAAACCACGGCCTCTGTCCAGTGTGAGCTCCTCTTCTGATCTCTCGCCCCCCCCCGTGGTGTGCCGCCAGCGCCACCAATCCCCCATGTTTCCCGCTGAGCGCCCCACTGTGCTCACACGGGTTTATCTCACAGCGCCGCTCCGGGAATCCTTTGCTCCAGCCTGTCCCTCTGGAGCGGCGCTGTGTGTCTGTATGAGTGCAGCGGAGGGGCGGGGCTCGGCGGAGATGGGAGCATTGAGAGGTCGGTCAGCTGACCTCCTGCCTGGCGGGCACATCGTGGAGCGGGGTGGACGGCGCTGGCCTTGTCTCGGTGGGGACATCGTGGAGGCGGAGCGGGTGGGTGGCGCTGGCGTGGACTCCTGAACAATTCTGCACACCCAGTGCGGAGGAGTCAGAGAGGCCCGGATGATGGTCGCTGAAGGCAGCATCAAGGAGCAGAGGTAAGGAGGAGGATGGATCCTCCCCGATCTACATTGAGCTGTATAGAGGGGGTTTGTGTGTGCAGGAAGTAGGAGTCAGGTAGGTCAGTGTGATGTGTGTCAGTGTATGTGTCAGTGTCAGTGTATGTGTCAGCGTCAGTGTATGTGTCAGCGTCAGTGTATGTGTCAGTGTCAGTGCATGTGTCAGTGCATGTGTCAATGCATGTGTCAGTGTATGTGTCAGTGACAGTGTATGTGTCAGTGCCAGTGTCAGTGTCAGTGTATGTGTCATGCCAATGTATGTTTCAGTGTGATGTGTCAGTGAATGTGTCAGTGTCAGGGTATGTGTATGTGTCAGTGTCAGTGTTTTGTGTATGTGTCAGTGTATGTGTCAGTGTATGTGTCAGTGTGATGGTCAGTGTGATGGTCAGTGTATGTGTCAGTGTGATGGTCAGTGTATGTGTCAGTGTGATGGTCAGTGTCATTGTAATTGTCAGTGTAGGTGTCAGTGTAATTGTCAGTGTAGGTGTCAGGTGGGTTAGTGTAGGTGCCAGGTAGGTTGGTGTAGTTATCAGGTAGGTCAATGTAGGGGTCAGTGTGATGTGAGTAGTGCAGGAAGTAGGAGTCAGGTGGATTAGCTGATGTGTCAAGGGGTCAGTGTAGGGGTCAGATAGGTCAACGATCCTTGCACCAGCCCTGACTGTAGAGGTCTAAGTTTCTTTGGCTTATACAGAAAGAACCTTTAATAGACACAAGCAAAACAATGAAGTACAGGAATAGAATGAAACATGGGAGAGAAACTGTATAGTTTAGCCTGCATCAAACACTTTAAATTTTACACCTGGACATACACATTAGGTGTGGCAGCTTGACATTGCAGATGCAACAAAATAGTAGCAGTTTCATGAAAATTGGCATGGCAACAACATTTCCAGAGTCCAGTATCCTAGTGTGGAATCCTCCACCTTGGTTAGTGAGCAGAACCTATGTCTGTCAAACAGCCTGGGTGAGGGCAGTGTAAGTATGTTCTACTAGCCACCGGGACATACCGAAAGGCACTAGGTGGACCAGAGAAGGGAAGGTTCTCCCTGAAATGTGCTCCTGTACAACAGTGATGTCATTTTCAGGGTGGTTTTACACTGAACCCTCTGTGTACTAATCTGGGAACAGTGGCTGTTTGGATATACTATAGAGTGCTTACGCTACCCTCTACCAGTCGAGGCTGTTTAACAGGCATGGACTCATTAGCCAGGGTGGAAGCTCTCACATTGGGACACTGGGTTCTCCCAAACTCTGCTGTCCGCTCAATAGCCCTCTGATGTTTGTGAGTAATTTTTTTCATTCCTATTTTACCTAAACTATTGGTCCTAGCAAGCTGACTGCATTAGGTCTCTTATTAATGTTAGGTTCAGATTGTGGATTGTATATATAAGGACTACCTCTAAGTCATTCTGCATAATTGCATTTGTAACTATGTATTATATGGCAAACGTGCTACAGTAGTGTGACTACACTCATTATTCTTATGCCGCGTACACACAACTGGACTTTTCGACGGACTAGGTCCGACAGTCTTCCTAAAGGACTTTCGGCGGAGTTCCGACGGACTTTCCTAATGAACTGACTTAGACACGCACAATCACACCAAAGTCCGACGGATTCGAACGTGATGACGTACAACCGGACTAGAATAAGGAAGTTCATAGCCAGTACACAATAGCTGCCCTAGAGTCTGTTTTTGTCCCGTCGGACTAGCAAACACACAAAAGGATTTCTCGATAGTAACTGGGTCCGGCGGAGTTCCAGCCAAAAATTTTGAAACATGTTCTATTTCTAAAGTCCGTCAGATTTTTGGACAGCAAAGGTCCGATGGAGCCCACACACGATCGAATTGTCTGACAGATTCATTCCGTTGGACCTTTGCTGTCGAAAAGTCCGGTCGTGTGTACGTGGCATAACTAAAGTTATATTTTTGCTACTAATATGTGGTCAACAGCCTAGAGGTATCTTTCATGTTTTATGTTTCCTTACCTAACCAGGAAATGCAGAAAAAACAGGTTGAGGATGTGTTAAGCAAGGCATTTGTGTGAACTTTCCCTGCCGAAGGGTGGACACCCTGGACAGTAGGTTGGAGCCATTGTCATACCCGACCTTTCTTGACAAATAATGGTGTGGGGTCAGCTACCTCTCAGCCTGCCAATGAAGAGTTGACAGAATCTCAGCCTTATGCCGCGTACACATGATCAGAATTCTCGTCGGAAAAAGCTCTGATGGTTTTCCCGACAGAATTCCGCTCAAGCTGTCTTGCCTACACACCAAATTCTGATTGTTTAGAACATGGTGACGTACAACATGTACGACGGGACTAGTGTCATTTAAATGTTACAAATAATATAACAGAATATGTAAAAAGGAAATCAAGGATGCAAAAATTCTAAATGAAAGACAGATTGCAAAAGATAGTAGTACAAACCCCAAAAAATTCTTCAAATATATTAATAGTAAAAAGGTCAAGTCTGAGCATGTAGACCCTTTACAAAATAATCTGGAGTGGGTGACTGGGGACAAAGAGAAGGCTAACTTATTAAATACTTTCTTCAGCTCTGTGTATACAAAGGAGCATGGGGGAGCTCATGTCCATAATGGGGTTGGTAGTGACGCATTCCCCAAATCCACAATGGCTCAAAAGTGATATAGTCCAGAAATATTTAGACAGAATAAAAGGTAGATAAAGCACCTGGACCTGATGGCATCCACCCACGGATCCTAAAAGAATTGAGCTCTGTAATTTCAAAGCCATTGTATCTAATTTTTAGGGACTCATTAATGACAGGAATAGTACCACTGGATTGGCGCAGGGCCAATGTGGTGCCTATATTTAAAAATGGAACAAAGTCTTTACCAAGTAACTATAGATCTGTTAGTTTAACTTCTATAGCTGGGAAGATACTGGAGGGATTAATAAAATACCACATAGACGAGTTCTGGCAGGAAAAAAATATTTTAAGCAACAGACAGCATGGATTCATGAAAGACAGAAGTTGTCAGACAAACCTGATTTATTTTTATGAGGTGGTAAGTAAAACCTTGGACAGAGGGGTGGCAGTGGACGTGGTATACTTGGATTTTGCAAAAGTGTTCGATACAGTTCTGCACACACGGCTCATGTGTAAGATAAAGTCCACAGGTTTGGAAATATCAGTTTGTAAATGGATAGAAAACTGTCTAAAAGACAGAATTCAGAGAGTAGTGGTTAATGATTCTTACTCTGAATGGTCTAAGGTTATCAGTGGTGTACCCTAAGGTTCAGTGCTGGGACCCTTACTTTTTAATATCTTTATAAATTATATTGGGTCTGGGATCAAAAGTAACATTTCCGTCTTTGCAGATGACACCAAGCTATGCAATGGAATAACGTGCTTACAGGATGTCTCCAATTTACAAGCCAACCTCAATGCTCTGTCTAATGGACTCCAGAGAGAGAGATATAATTTTGTCCCTGTTCAAATCTTTAGTAAGACCTCATCTGGAATATGCCGTTCAGTTTTGGGCACCAGTTCTCAAAAAGGATATCGGGGAACTGGAGAAAGTGCAGAGAAGGGCAACCAAACTGATAAGAGGCATGGAGGAACTCAGCTATGAGGAAAGATTAAAGGAACTGAATGTATTCACTCTTGATAAGAGGAGATTAAGGGGGGATATGATCAACATGTACAAATATATAAGGGGTCCATATAGTGAACTTGGTGTCGAGTTTTTCACTTTACAGTCAACAAAGAGGACAAGGGGGCACTCTTTACGTCTAGAGGAAAAGAGATTTCATCTCCAAATACGGAAAGGTTTCTTCACAGTAAGAGCTGTGAAAATGTGGAATAGACTCCCTACAGAGGTGGTTCTGGCCAGCTCAGTGGATTGCTTTAAGAAGGGCCTGGATTATTTCCTAACTGTACATAATATAACTGGGTACTGACATTTATAGGTAAAGTTGATCCGGGGAAAATCCAATTGCCTCTCGGGGGATCAGGAAGGAATTTTTTCCCCTGCTTTAGCAAATTGGATCATGCTCTGCTGGGGGTTTTTGCCTTCCTCTGGATCAACTGTGGGTATAGAATTGTATATATGGGATTGTATGATATTATATATATATATATATATATATATATATATATATATATATATATATATATATATATATATATATATTTGTGCTTGAACTGGATGGGCTTGTGTCTTTTTTCAACCTGACTAACTATGTAACTATGTAAAAAGGAAGTTCAGTAGCCAATAGCTTCCATCTCGTAGTTGAATCTGAGCGTGCGTGATTTTTGGCGTGTTGGAATTGCATACACACGATCGGAATTTCCAATGAAAAGCTCTCATCTGTCTTTTTCTGGCCGGAATTCCAATCGTGTGTACGCGGCATTAGTGTGGCTCCTGTGCCCCAGACATTTCAGCTGCAAAACAAGATGGCAGTGTTTTGCATGGCCCATTGCATAGGACCTTAGTTACTTGGGTAGGACTGGTAGCTCTGGGGATTGACTGAATGAAACTAATTAGGAAGAGGGGTTAAAGGTGAACGAACTGTCATCATCACCAAGTTTCGTCACCAGCTCCAGCAGTGTGACCAATCTGATACCCATGGATGACAGTAAATTAAATCAGTGGGTCATAAAAAAGGAGCAACATCCCTTCCCATGCTTGCTGGACCATGTATCAGTGGTGACTACGTGCTCTAGCAGCATGGGGACTTCACCTTTTTGTGCCCTTCTGGGCAAATAAATGGTGGATGGGGACTTATCACTGAAAGACAGACAGATGAACTAACTGGAAAGATAGTAGCTTTAAAGTCAGCAATTTTGTGAATCTCGTATTAGACACTGGGTATGGGGATGACTTGGTGCATTTTTTTCCTTCTCCAGAAACTGGGGAAGAGACACCCAGCTGGTCAATAATGAAGCTAGAGATGACAGGATGCAGTTAAACATAGTTGTAGACTACACTTGACCATTTTAAGCTTGGCCTATTGCTGACTAAATTCACTGCTTAATATATCATAAACTATGTCTCTCACACCCCTTAGGCCGCGTACACACGCGGGGGCTGAACAAGGTTTTTCGGAATTTTCGAAAAACTGTCCGCTGAAACTTGGTTTCAGCGAACAGTCCCCTCGTGTGTAGGCTTGTTCGTCAAACTAAGTTCCGCACATGCTCAGAAAGGATTTACACGCTGAAAGTTGTAATGCAGTGTATAGGACGTTGTATTTTCTGTCCCGTCGTACGTGCCGTTCACGTCATCGCGCACGGTTTCAGCAAACTGTTCGTTCGTCGTGTGTGGGCAAGTCCGTCCATGCTAATTTTGAGCGGACTGTTTGCTGAAACTGTTTGACGGACAAAGTTGAGCGAACAGTCCCCGCGTGTGTACGCGGCCTTATGGTGCTGTCTGAGGCACATGTATGAGGAAAAGGCCCAGACTAGGGATAGCAGTGGCCTGCATCTGTAGAGCGGTGCCATCTGGTGGAAAAGGGCAGCTGCCCCTTCCAATCTTCTGCAAGTTTGCCCTGGATGGCATCCTACCTTGCTGATGTTGTGCCTCTCCCTCACTTTTCTCTTCTACATTTTTAGGCACCCAGGTATAGTCTATCAAATCATTTTCCCCACCTTTATCATTGCTGGATCCCACTTGGAAGAATGCTGCAGCAGCAGGAACATCACTGTCAATTTATTCTCCCTGCCTGTTGTCCCTTCTTTCCCTATGCTGAGTGTACTCTTTTCCTGATCATCTGATAAAATGAATTACTGCACATCCTTCTGCAGCAAATAAGTAATGGTGTGTTCAAATATTTAAGTCATCTCAGTGCCACTTTTTGGAGCCTAGTTGGGTTAGGGCGTTGAAGAGGAGGATGTATTTGCACCTGCAGGAGGTAATGTGTTAGTATGGCTGTTTCAAGATAAGGTGGCACTTGAAGAAAAATGGGCTGCATGGTTGAGTCACCAGAAGAAAGCCATTACTATGCAAATGCCACAAAGTATCCCGCTTACAATATGCCAAACAGCACAGATACAAGCCTCAAACCTTCTGGCAAAAAGTCATTTGGAGAGATGAGAACACAATTGAGCTTTCTTTATTGTACATCATGGGACACAGAGCCACAGTAATTAATGTAGGGGTTATATGGCACCATCAGGTGATGGACATTGACACACCCTAGACAGGAAGTTCAACTCCCCATATAACCCCTCCTGTTGGTCACGAGTAAAGATGTTCTGTCCTGAGCTCCGCTGGAGAAATCTTTACTGGGCAAGCCTTGCAATCAGATCCATTCAAAGTGTCTTTTCAGGCCGAATTGAATGGTACACGGGCCTCGTGGCAGAAGAAACAAGGTTTTGCCTGTAACGCTTCTCTTTTTAGAGAGCTGGACCCCAGGTTCCAGTGCTTGGTTTTTTCAGCCATATTTCCTGGCGGGGTGATTTACAGGTCCAGGGGTGTGGTTCCCCCAATAAAAAGGGTCCCGGTCACTTAAGATTTTTTAATGGAGCCCACTGTAAGTGGCAAAGATTGGGTCTGTCTTTTACCACAGAACCCTGCAGCTGGATAAGGTAAGGGAGAGTCCTAAGGAATGTTTCTAATCCTTGTGGGTTTTCTCCTTTAAATAAATGTTGTCATGCCTAAAGTTGCCACGGGAGCTGTCAAGAGCACATACCTGTTGCATGCTTGTCAGTCTTGCTCTGTCAGTCTATACAAGCTGCAAGCTTCCTCCAGCCCAAGTACCAAGTAAGGCGTGGGAAGGAGGGGGGGGGGGGGTTCTTCAAATGTCCCCCACCTGGACAGAGGTACCTCTTCTCACCAGGAAGCAGGAAGAGCATGGGCCAGTCAGCGGTATGCCTTGACTGCCACCACCATTACGGCATTTTTCCGTCCATCAAGCTCTCCTCCCCTTTTCCACCCCAGCCCCCTCCACATGTGATCTGATGTAAAACAATCTTTAAAAAAAAAAGTGGGGAGGATGTGGTGGGAAGTCAGAGAAAGGGGGCGGGGCTTAGCCAGACATTGACGTGCCTCAGACGTTTACAAATGCAGGGCTGTGTCTGCTATAAAGTGGACCTTTTTTCAGATGCATTCAGCTGACAGAGGGACACAGAGCAGATGGGGGCATGTGAGTGTTGGTGACACAAGCATTCTCAGGACACATTTATTTAGCATCAGGCTGAGCATTAATAGCAGAGACAGTTTCTGGACTATTTGCTCAGCAGTGGGTGCATTTTCTGGTAGTACCTCTGCAATAGTGCTTGGCACTATGACCAGAGGGAGAGGTACAAATGCCTCAAAAGACAAGGGCACAAAGGGGTTGCCCTCAGGCTCTAAGGACCCTCCCTCTGCAACACCATCTTCCCCTGAAAGGCCTAGGGAGGCTGGTCAGAGTGAACTATCGGGGTCATCAGGGGTTGCAATTGCTTCCAACAGTTCAGCCCCTGACAATATTACTGAGGAGGTTTTTTCCTCAGCCATGATTGGATTGGAGGAAAGATTGACGGCTTTAATCGCATCTTCACAGAGTGGAAGGAAAACGCATTAGGTCACCTTCTACTACCCAGGATCCTCAAACAGAGGGGACCATGAAGAGACTGATGACTCCTCTTGTGAGGGATCAAGTGGGGAAGGACCTTCTTCAGCTTCACAAGCTGAGAAATTGCTGATGCATTCTCTTACTGGTCCACTCCACAATTAAGCTACCTTTAACTGAGTCGGTTGAAAAGCCCACTTCTTGTTCAGGTTCACTAAAACCTCCTCGGGCTTTGTGTGCCTTTCCTGTACATTCATTGCTGGAAAAGCTTATGTATTTTGAGTGGGATCACCTAGATAAGCATTTTTTCCCCCGTAAAAAGTTTTCAAAACTTTATCCAATGGAGGAAAAATTTACTAAGATGTGGAGTATACCAGCAATTGATGCTGCTATATCCTTCGTGAATAAAAGTTTGACTTGCCCAGTCGACTATGCGCAAATGCTTAGGGATCCAACTGATCCCTACTGATCCCAATGGATCCAACTGATAAATAATTGGAATTCCAGTTAAAAAACATTTTCCTTAGCAGATTCAGTGGCTCAACCTGCAGTGGTGGCAATTGGGATATGTCAATCCTTGAAAGACCATTTGAAACAGGTGTTCAAGGTTTTCCCTGAACAGTGGGCCCAGGATTTAGCCAAGCTGCCAGCAGCTTTGTGCTTTGCAATTGACACAATGAGAGTTTCTATTCTTCAAACCTCTTACCTTACGCTTGGGTTGGTAAATATGCATAGATTAATATCTTATGGTTGAAAAGTTGGTCAGCCGATGCGCCATGCAAAAAGCTCCTGGCTGGTATTCCTTTCTGCAGTGAAAAGCTGTTTGGGGATGATTTGGACAAATATATCCAAAAGGTATCAAGTATGAAAAGTACTCTTTTGCCAGTTAAGAAAAAGAGTAAACGTCCTTCATTTAAACTGGCTTTTTCTCCAGTGCCAGGGGCATCAGCCTCCAGTCAGTCGCAACGGTCTCCACGGTCAGGTTCAAGAGGTAAACCTCAGGGTCAAACCCAGGGACAAAAGAAATCCCGGGGGAGGAAATCTACAACTCGTTTGAGTGGGGGGAAGACTTCTGCAGTTCTCAAGGTTCTGGCAGGAGGAGTTTCAAGGTTACAAACTAGAGCTACAAATTAGAGTTCTGAGAATTCCCGTCTCCTCATTTCCTCAGGTCAAATGTCCCCAAAGATCCAGAGAGAAAGAATTCTCTCTTTCAAGTGCTAGACCGACTTTTGTTGCAAAAAGTGATCATGGTGGTCCCCATGGAAGAGCAGATGTTGGGGTTTTAGTCAAACCTTTTCACAGTGCCAAAACCAAATGGAGATGTCAGACCCATTCTAGATCTCAAAGATCTAAATCGGTTCGTGAATATCTGCTCTTTTTGCATGGAATCAATCCGATCAGTAGTCCCCATCCTACAAGGAGGAGAATGTTTGGCATCAACTAAATCAAGGATGCATACCTGTACCTATTTTCCCCACTCACCAGAAATATCTGCTTTTCGAAGTAGAAAAACATAAGAATGCAAAGCAAGCAGACATTAAAACAATACCAATAAGGCCGAGACCTGGCCCTTGATAGTACTCAAGGTCAGCGTCATCTCTAACCCCATTTGCAGAAAGGAAATAATTCTACCTATGACATACTTTCTGGGATGCCAACCCCTGGAAACACCAGGAAACATAGGCCTTCCAGACTCTATAATAAATGACTCTGGAAGCTGGCTTCCTTGCACAAATCAAGGTAGATAACACTGAGCCTGAAAGCCCACGATTCTTCAGAATGTGGGTTTCAATAGCCAACCGTTAAATTTTGCATTTGTAAAGAGGGATGGAACACTGGTCTCTGCAATAGCAGGTCTGGAAGTGGGCCCCCTACCACCATCTTTACTATTTCTGCATACCAAGATCTTCTGAGCCACTCTGGGGCCACAAGAACTACTGACTTCCTTTCCCGCTGGATCCTGCGAAGAAGTTGAGGTAGCAGCAGAATAGGAGGGACTGCATAAATCAGTGAGAACTGATCCCACGGGGTTCACCAACGCATCTGTTCTGCATGCAAGTGGATCCCTTGTTCTTGACACAAAGTTGTTGACTTTGTTGTTGAACCTGGACGCAAACAGATCTACATCCGGGATCCCCCATCTTTGGCATATAGCAGGAAGGTGTCAGGGTGAAGGGACCATTCCCCCAGGAACATCTGCTGGCAACTTAAGTAGTCTGCCTGCCAGTTCTCTACCCCTGGAATGAAGATTTCCGATATGCACGGCACATGCTTTTCTGCCCAGGATTTTACAGGTAAGCTGTTATAAAATTCTATTTTTTGGCAACAACCATAAACACTACATTTGGAGAGTAGTCAACGAGACCTGTGATTCCTACTGTGAAACACGGAGGTGGATCGCTGATGTTTTGGGGATGTGTGAGCTACAAAGGTACAGGAAATTTGGTTAAAATTGATGCCAAGATGAAAGCAGTATGTTATCAAAAAATACTGGAGGAACATTTGCATTCATCAGCCAGGAAGCTGCACATGGGACGTACTTGGACATTCCAACATGACAATGATCCAAAACTCAAGGCCAAGTCGACTTGTCATTTGCTACAGCAGAATAAAGTGAAGATTCTGGAGTGACCATCTCAGTCTCCTGACCTCAATATCATTGAGCCACTCTGGGGAGTTCATGCAAGACAGCCTAAGAATTTAGGGGAACTGGAGACTTTTTGCCCAGAGGAATGGGCAGCTTTACCATCTGAGAAGATAAAGAGCCTTATTCACAAATACCACAAAAGACTTCAAACTGTCACTGATGTTAAAGGGGGCAACATACGATATTACGAACTGGGATATGTAAACTTTTGATCACAGTAATTTGGGTAGTTTCTGTTGTCATTATGATTTAAAAAGAGTAAACATAGTTGATTGATAATAAATGGCTTCAGCCAAACACTAACCATGAGTGTAAGAAAAGTTTTTGTGTTATCATTCATATTCTCTGAAACAAGGCAAAAGAAATCATAAAAGAAAGGCAGATGTGTTCTGCCTCTCAAAGGTTCAGTCTGACCACCGCTTTGGCATGCGGATACACAACCTGCCTGCCCTTTGCTACCTGCACATGAATAACTTTTGCCTTTCCCTTTAGGCCTCCGAGGCCTAATAACAATTGGGGATATCTTAATTGTATTAGAATGGATTAAGGGTGTTTTGGTTTATATATTTAGTTTGCAAAACATATAAAAAGCCAGTGGATAACTCTGCCTCGACTTTTAATTAAAAGATCATTCTAGGGTGGTGTGTTTTAGAAAAAAAAAAAATGAAGTCTGTTTTAAAAAAAGGTCTTTTGTTGTCATTTGTCACGTATGTTGTCATTTAATTTCAAAGCAAAGTCAAAATGATAACCCGTACAGACACTTAACAGCTTATAGAAGAGATGTATTAACTTGAAAGGCAGCTATTAAATACCTATTAGACATGGAAAAGACAGAAAGCATGGAGTAGTACATTGGTAGTGTATTGAATTAATAAAATGACAAATAAAACAACAAAGGAGTGCAATCTAAATTGAGTGAAAGTGAATGCCCAGGCAGTTACATAAAAAGTGATATATGTGTTAGTAAAGACCTTTAAAGCATTTGTTAAACCAAAAATAAAATATGCTGCGCCTGTCCCTTTAATGTGCAAGCTGCAACTTGGTGCTTTTCTTTTTGCATTACTTCTCTGTATCTCTTACAATACCTGTTTGATCCTGACAGCTCCTGTCTTCCCCCCTGAGAACAGACCACAATTATCATGGCTGCTGAGCCAAGATACCATGATCTAAATGCATTTCTGCGTCATCCACAGGTCTCCTCTCTCCCCTCTGTCTGTTTTCAGCTCCCCCCCCTCCTCCCCCTCCCTCTTCCTGTCAACATGTAGTCTGGAGTGAGTGAGTCAATCTCCTACACTCCCAGCCACTCCCCTCCACTCTCCTCCCTTCTCCTCTCCTCTCCCCCCCCCCCCCCCGAATACACTGCATTGATGGTCACAGGGAGAGGAAGATAAGAGATTCCTCTTTTGATGTATGTTGCATAAGTCAGAAGGAATCTGTGTCCCTCCTACTCAGCTCCCTCGGCTCTTATATAGAGATGATAGGACAATTGACAGAGCTAAAAGGCTAATAAATGGTATTTATGCAAAAAAAAAGAAAAAAAAAAGAAAAAAGAAGATGCTGCAATGCTTAGGGAACGTACTGTGTTGCCTGATTATTTGGGGGCAATTGGGTTAACAACCACTTTAATGCATTAAGGTATACGTTATGGGTGCAGCTCCCCCTTATACTTACCTGAGCCCCATCTCAATTCAGCGGCTCTCCCGGGTTTCTCTCACCGCATTGGCTCACACAGCTCCTGCCACTGTCAATCACAGCCATTGAGCCAATGATGAGAGAGCAGAGGATGATGCCGAGCTATGCTCTGTGCGTGAATGAACAATGTTCATTCACAGGAGAGCGGCTCAGGAACAAGTCTGCTCAAGTGCCCCCATAGCAAGAGGCGACAGAGGGGAGAAGGGCTGCTTTGTACAAAACCATTGCAAAAAGCAAGTACGTTTATATATATATATATATATATATATATATATATATATATATATATATATATATATATAAAATACAACCTTTATAATTACTTTATTTTGGGTTTTATTATTTGTAGTTACTTTGCACATTGGGGCAACATACAACAAATGCATCAGATTTCTAATGTCTTGATTCCATAGTACTGCACTGTAAAAATATCTCTACCTAGTATTTTGACACACTGCAACAGGCCACAAACTTAAAATATTCAGATTTCAGGCAATTGCTTTCTTATCTGCTTCTCATTACTTATTCCTCATAATAATATTGCATTTGCCTGAAAATTCATCTACCGTAATAACCGTCTTTGATGTCGGCTAATCTTTCCAGGCTTCTTCTGGGTTATGCGGCTACAATAATGAAACATCAGATGGTATGTAATGGTATTTTCTGCTGAGCTGTTGAATCACATTAAAAGTATTAAAAGTGCTCTTTATCAGGGTTGTCTGTTTACTCCATGCTGGAGTAACAGGTTGACTTTTATAACTGACTTGAATATTTCTCCTCTACAACCCAACAGACCTTTATGTCAAACCTTCTGGTGCAGAGCAGCTAACAGCTAGTTCAATTTTTATGGGCAAACATATTTTGTCTTTCAGTTTATCACCTTGCTTATTCAAATTTTCTCTTGGATCTTTTAGTGCAAGCAGTAATAATGGTACCTACCAGAGTAGATGTTTCAAAATAATAGCACAGTACAGCCATGATCAGCTCTACAATTACAAGTATGGAAACAGTCATACATATTTAAAAGATTATACATTTTGCTTATGCATTTATACTGTATAGTAAATCTGTTAAAAACATTAAATTTTTTGTGAAACAAATTACTTATGTAGCGGTCATAACCCATTGCAGGACGGCCTTGACTGAATGGGCTTACCGGTTACCTTCTCCTGGCCTGCTCCTCTGCGTCTAGGGGTTCCCAGGGTTGATACCCAACGACTTGTACACTGACACAGATGAAGTCCTTTTAAAAAGGTTTATTTTGCAGTATAACTTTCACAAACACAGTCTCTTAGGGAACAGAGGGCACGAGTGAAGAACTCAGGCACCTTGAATTGCAGGTGTAATACAGTCTCTATTTCCACCCAGAGAGTAGCCACTCGCAACTGGGTACTTCAAGGCTGAACAGATCTCTAGCCAGAGATCATGGCAGTCAGCACATTGACTCAAAACTTGAACAATAAACTGAGAGTATACAGGAACCTTTTTCCCACCGTACCTGGAACGTTTCTCGCTTCCTTTGAGCTACTGGGAAAGTGTGAATTCTTCATGTTCTTCCCAACTCAGTAACCAGGCACTTCTCAGGATGCCACTTGCCGGCCCTCCTCCGAAGAGTTCTCCCCCGGTCACTTCCACGAGCTGTGGTGCCTCTCCAAGCTGAGAGCACACCCGGACACTTTGAATCCTCCCTCAGTTACAGCGCTTCGGACCAGCCAGTTCCAAGACTCGGGAACGGACGGATCCCTACCCCAGACCAGAGGAGTCTATATGGGGCCACTGACAGGAACATGCTGCGGGATGTTGAACACCCCATGACCGGGACCCCTCACAGGGCTACCCCAGTCCTGGAACCAGAACAGACCACACTGGTCTCACGAACCCCGAACACATGACCCACACCCGCTTAAGTACCCCCTTCCAGACTCCCCAGCGTGCCCCGACACTCCCGCTGATTGGCTCCGAGAGGGCCGATACCAAAACATCCAACCAGACTTGGTTCTAGCCTGTCATGTGTGCCTCACCATTCAAATGACCAGGCAGAAATTCTAAACACAGCCTGGCCAGACTGGTTTTAGGCCTACCTACAATAATTAACCCTCAGAACCTTTATTGTCCTGAGGTCAAAAACGAAAATTTACAATGCGTGTGACATTTGATCCCAAATGTCATCCGCTACACTTATGTAGCACTGAACCCCGAAGTAGCTGCTGGTTTGATTTGGGTTTACCGTTACCTCAGCTGCTTGCTTCTCTGTCTTGGGGATCCTGTGGTAAATGGCCCAAAGAATGTTGAAACTGACACTGAATTCTCTTTTGGGTTATTTATAAAAAAACAAAACAAAGTCTCTTAATGGAGGGTAGAGGGTTAGCGGTGAGTTCAACACCCTTAAATTGCAAGGTGAAAGTATTAAGAGAATCCAGAGGATAAGACTGTTCCATAACTGGATTCAACAACCTCCGCATAGACCTTTCTCACTGGGCCTAGCAGCCGGTGGGATGCTCGGTAAAGTCTCTGCCACAGACTTGTCAGATACACTTGAGCATTACTGAGGGATTTGGATAAATTAAAAGAACTGACATACGGTACCAGTTTCTCTCAGCCGATCCGGCAATATCGCATGAATGTTGATCCAGGTTGCGTCCTTCAGGCTCCAGGCTCCTTCAGAGAAACCAGCCTTTCGTACGGTCTTCTCCTGAAAGAGTCCTCCCCTGGGGTTCTTCAGTTGCTGGGCCTCTCCCTTCTGATGAGACGGCACCGGACCATCCCTGGATCAGTAGGCTCTGAAATTTGCTTGGGCCTATCCCTTCAGTTGCGTCACCTCGGGCTAGCCAGCCCTGAGACACAGGATGCATAGTTCCACACCCCAGGCTAGGAGGGCCATGGGGCTGGGTCAGGAGGACCACCAGAACCAAACAGACAGAAAAAGTCCCCCCGCCAACATGGCTCCGGTACCTTAAATACCACCCCACAGAATGCACAGCAGTAAACACTCCCACTGGGCTGGTTCCGAGGGATAAGTGACATTCAATGCATCCAGCTAGACTGCATTTCTACCCAGAGAAGCTGGGGATGATTGGAGGAGGAGGGACAGCCGCCACACTGATCATTTGAGGGAGATGGGGAGGCGCTTGCGGGTGTGCGGGAAATGTCTGGGATTTTTAAATTGATATCTTATGTTCTAAAATGTTTTATAAATCCTTTGTTTTACAAATAAAAGCTTAAAACATGGTGCACACCTCACTAAGGATTCACCAAACATATCAGAGGCTGTCTTACTGAAACTCGGTAATCTGTTCATAGCCGTATGAAAGGGGAATTCATCCTGCTGACTGAAAATAAAAAACTGAAATATGGGGCGTGGCCTGCAGCGGAGCCGGATGGTCGCATAGAACCAGAGCTCCGGCGCTTCAGGGTTTCAGTGGCTAAAAGCAGACCTTCCGTGCACCGATTTCACCCGGACTACCGGCGTCCTAGAGGGGGCAACCACCGAGATCATGCCTAACAAGCGGCGGAACGCTAGGCACCCGCACCGGCTGACGGACTTCTTCCATACAAAAGGTATGGAGGGGAGGCAAGATGGCGCCGAGGCCTACTCCGGGCCTGCGGCCTTAGCAGCGCAGAATCTTCACAATGCAGAGAATCCTGCTACACTGACCCCCATACCTGACCTCAGACCTTCCCCTCCACCTTCCCCAGCCACTAGAAGCCCGGTCAAGTCCAAACCCAGACTCGATGACAACGGATTACGAACCGTGGATAGCCCCGGCCCAGACTCCGGTGATGACACGAGGGACATGCCGGAATCAATCGAATCCTTCCCTACGCTTAATCAGCCAGTACTGGACACTGTGTTAAAAGACATGTTGCTGTCCCTTAGAAGCACCATACAATCAGATATGGCATCATGCATGTCTAAGTTTAACCGGGACATTAGTGATCTGGGTAACAGAGTTGACCACATTGAGGTGAAAATGGGCGAATACGCTGATACGATTAATGACTTGGTGGATGTATATGAGGAAAAAGAAAGTGACACCGCATGGGTCAAAGCAAAATTGGCCGATTTGGAAGATAGATCGAGGAGAAACAACCTAAAAATAAGGGGGGTCCCTGAATCAGTACAACAATCTGATCTAAACTCCTACGTCACGGCGTTATTTAAGGCCCTCATTCCTGCTCTCACAGATCTGGACGTTACCATAGATCGAATACACAGGCTACCCAAACCTTCCCACCTGTCTGAGCAAATACCTCGAGATGTCCTCCTCCGCCTACACTTTTTTCATGTTAAAGAAATCCTCATGCTTCATATGAGAAAACGTGAGATTGTTCCAGCACAATATCAAAACCTGCAATTTTTTGCGGATTTATCCCAGTATACCCTGCAGAAAAGGAGGAACTTGAACACTGTTACGAAGGCTCTTCGCAACCACAAAGTCGCATACAAATGGGGCCATCCTACGAAACTTGTTGTGACGCGAGACAATCGTACCTATGCGATATCCTCCTTGGAGGAGGGAATTGCTCTCCTGCGGGACTGGAATATTGTCACTGAGGAATTGACCCATTCACCTTCTGGTACACCTCTTCTCTGAGTCCTTCAGCATGCCCCTATGCTTCAACGGTTGGCAACGTGAGTACACCTTCTTTCTTTATGGCTGGGGTGCTCTCTACAGTCCTGGGCTTCTATTTCACGTCAATTAGCTGCATTTATACCTCTTTCCCATACCATCGCTACTCCCCATCACACGATACTAATAGAGTATGGCTCTGAGGATCCTTACCATTAATGCCAGAGGCCTCAACCACCCCGTAAAGCGGAAGTCATTCTGGAAGGAAGCTCTACTCCATGATAGCGACATTGTCTGCGCACAGGAGACACATTTCAGCTCTTCAGCCCCCCCCAAATGTTCACATGGCGATTATCCTTATGTTTTTGCAGCCAATGCGGACTCCAAATCTAGAGGTGTTCTCATAGCTATCAGGGATACAGTGGCGTTTAAGCTTCATCAGGAAATTAAGGACCCTAACGGCAGATTCCTGATTCTGATTTGTGAAGTTAATTCCTCTAGTTACACCATTGCCACAATTTACTCCCCCAACGTGCATCAAGTTCATTTTTTCAACAAGACTATTAGGAAAATCCGGAAGATCCAAAAGGGCTCCCTGGTTATTTGCGGAGACTTTAATGCATCTCCGGACCCGGTGTGTGACTCCACCTCGACTTCTCTCCGCAAGGCAGCTGCACTACTTCCCTCTATCCACAATAACAATCTATATGATGCCTGGCGTTGCTTCCATGCCACTGAACGGGATTTCACCTTTTTTTCTTCACCTCATCGAATTTACACACGCATTGATCTTTTTCTGGTTGACCATAAAGTGTTGTTGTTATCGAAGGAGGTCTCTATTGGTACCATTTCTTGGGCAGACCATGCCCCAGTGGTGCTGTCCATCGCGGATCCAACGGCAGCGCAGAAGAGTCCACTATGGAAACTCAACACCTATCTTCTCCAGCAGAAGGACTCTAGAGCTACTGTAGACACCCGCCTTCGGGAATTCTTTAATAATAACACTGGTTCTGTGAAGGATAATTGTATATTATGGTCAGCCCATAAGGCGTATATGCGGGGGATTTTAATACAATTGGGTGCGAGGGCAAAGAGGCAGAGGCTACGACGATTTAACGAGCTAACCGCGGCAATTGCTAACATTGAAACACAAAATAAGATCCACACCACTTTACCCTTGTCTAAAAAATTGACCCAACTCAGACATGACCTTAGACTCCTGCTTTTGGAGGATTTTGAGAAAACTTCCAAGAGGGTGAAGATGAACTACTATGTTCATGGTAGCAAGGCAGGTAAACTCCTTGCGCACAACCTGAGAGGTCCTAGGTACAAAGACAAAATTCCCTACATAACCCATCCTGTGACTAAACAAAAGGTTTACCACCCCCAACAAATAGCAGATGCATTTAGCTCTTACTATGAGTCCTTATACAACCTTAAAAACGACCCCTTGACGTCCCAACCACAACTAGGTGCAATTAATGACTTCTTGTCTTCTATCTCTATCCCCAGATTGTCTGACAGCCAACTACAATCCTTAAACGAACCGTTTACTGATACTGACGTACTTAAGGCCATTGCCTCCCTACCTCTAAACAAATCCCCAGGCCCGGACGGTTTTGGAGTGAATACTATAAAGAATTTGGCCCAATTCTACTCCCTTTCCTGGTGAAAGTCTTTAATGATGCGGCTGCCTCTGCCTCTTTCCCTTCTGAAATGTTAGCAGCAATTATTGTTACCATACCCAAACCAGGGAAGACTCCAGATACCCCCTCTAATTTCAGACCAATATCACTCCTTAATACTGACATTAAGTTGTACGCGAAGTTGATTTCTCAACGTCTAGTTATGCTACTCCCTACACTTATTCACCCGGATCAAACAGGGTTCACCCTGGGTAGACAGACTTCGGATGCAACCCGTAGAATGATTAATATCATTCACATGGCCGAACAACAGCAAAGGCCTTCTCTGCTTCTGACTTTAGACGCAGAGAAGGCCTTCGACCGCATACACTGGCTTTATATGAGGAGAGTTTTGGAGGCTTTTGGTTTTACCGGCACTATACTCTCAGCTATCCTTGCATTATACTCAAACCCCTTGGCTAAGGTGAGCGCTTCCGGAGTCCTGTCCACTGCTTTCACTATTTCCAATGGTACGAGACAGGGATGCCCATTATCCCCATTAATATTTAACCTGTTAATGGAACCCTTGGCCATCTATATTAGGAACCACCCTACGATCCGGGGTTTTCCAGTGGGCGCTGATAGTCATGTAATCAGTTTATTCGCTGATGACATCATTCTGATTGTGACTGAGGTGGAGTCTTCCCTGGCGGCAATCTCCGAGGCTTTGACTTTATTTAATCAAATATCTTATTATAAGGTTAATGAAAATAAGTCCCACATTCTTGGCATGGGAGTTGACCCGGCTGTGCAGGCCCGCCTGGCAAATACCTACCCTTACTCATGGGAGAGCAATGGGATACAATACCTGGGCATTACGTTAACGTCTAGAACTGCACAGTTGGTGGAGGCAAACTACACGACGTTTTTCCAACAGTTAGATCATAAACTACATTCCTTATCCAAAGTGGCACTAACATGGTCTGGACGTTTAGCGGCACTCAAAATGATAGTCCTCCCTCAATTTATATACTTATTTCGTACTCTCCCTATTCCAACCCCTGACTCCTACCTCACTAGGGCTCAGGCTATGCTGAATACATTTCTATGGCAGGGAAAGAAGGTCAGATGTGCATTCCACAAGCTTATCAAGTCTAAACTGTCAGGGGGCATAGGACATATTGCATTAAAGGACTACTATTTGGCAGCTTGCCTAGCACAAATTAGACAGTGGTTTCAAGGTGGGGCTGGGGCTAGATGGCTTGAGTTGGAAAAGCACATGTGCCCTTACAGAAACCCACTGGACCTACTCCTTGCAGCTAGTCTTATGCCCACCCTACCCTCTAGTATCTCTCCACCCATGGTAGCGGCCATTGCGGCTTGGAAGATTCTGCTTCAAACCCCACTGGCCGATGCTCCCTCCAAATCAGTCCCGTTGCCCCTTACATGTCTTCAACTCCTCATTCCTAACCTAAATATCAAACACTGGTTGGACAGGGGTGTCTCCACTGTTGGTGCTTTACAGCTGGGACTAGCCACAAAGACCTTTAGGTTACTCCAATCGGAGTTCGGTTTACTGCCGGGCGACATTTTTACCTATAACCAAATCTCCCACTTACTCTCAACTCTCCCGAACCCGTCAATCGTTTTACCATGGAGGGCCCATTTGTATTTCACTAATCCTATCACGTCCATTAAGGGTATCTCTCTGATGTACGGTCTTCTACAACAGAAAACAACATTTATTAAAACCCCCTCCATGCGGTCGTGGGAATTGGAATTGTCCAAATCCTACTCCGTTGATCAATGGCGTAAAGCCGTCTCTTCTACCTATAAGGCCACTAGATGCGCCAACTTGTGGGAACTTTACCAGAAGTTGTTGTTACGGTGGTACCTGACGCCCTCTAGATTGGCTTGTTATACCCCCCAGTGTTCATCAATGTGCTGGAGGAACTGTGGCTTTAGAGGCACACTCCTCCATATTTTCTGGGAGTGCCCGGCGGTCCAAACTTTGTGGACTGCTATATTTAACGCAATATCTTTGATCTCTAACACTACTGTGCGCCCATGCCCAGGTCTGGCTATTTTATCTCTAGGTATAGATGCTCTACCTCCTACTTTAAGAAAGATTATTACCCATATTCTTCTAGGCGTGCGCTTGGAACTGGCCAGAAGATGGAGGTCGACAGTGACTCCTTCTCCCCATTGACGCTCTCCAGACAACTCACTTGCATATCTCTTATGAACTAATGTTCGCCTCCTCCTTGGGCAAATATAATCAGGCTTACACAGAATGGGAACCTTGGCTGAACTGGTATGGGAAACATGTGGTTTAGTTGGCATCCTGAGGAGGAATGGTTTCATAGCTGGGGGGGGGGGGGGGGTGCGGCCGGTCAGCCCGGGTGCAGCTTGATCCCAGTTGGGGCGCCCGGGACGATTGGCCGCGGTTCCCCTGTTCACTATCCCTCGTCTCCTTTTGTTATATTCTTCCATTCATATGCTTTTAGTTTCTATCTTGTTGCTGAGTCCACAAACGGCTACACTAGACTGTATCACCCTGCTTTCAACTCAATTTATGCCTTAAATTATCTTTATTCTTATTAATAACACATTGCTTGAACGAATCTTTACTTTCTAAGAATAATCCATTGCTGAACCTTTTGTACTTTATTTTCTTCTGCTCACTGCACTACTTCAATGCTGTTTTGGTCTGTATCTGGTTTTTATCTTGTTGCTGAGTCCACAAACGGCTACACTAGATTGTATCACCCTGCCTTCAACCCAATTTAAGCCTTAAATTATCTTTGTTCTTGTTAGTAATACATTGCTTGGACGAATCTTTCCTTTCCAAGAATAATCCATTGCTGAACCTTTTGTACTTTGTTTTCTTCTGCTCATTGCACTACTTCAATGCTGTTTTGGTCTGTATCTGTTACCTTATATGATCACATATCTGTATGTCCTTTCTTGCTGTAATACTCGTGGAAATTTATAATAAAAATATATTGTTATAAAAAAAAAAACTGAAATATGAAAGCATAACACGGGTTGGTCTTCAAACAGGTCTGCCTTTGTTCATCTCCATTACATGTTTATATTTTCTGCACTTATTCAAAATGTTTTTATCCTGAAAAAAAGAATGTAAAGGAAAAAGGGGGGGGGGGGAAGCCTATACATAGGCCCCCCTTTCCTCATGGGATCTGAGGCAGTAATTGGCTATATCCCAATACTTTTGAAAATGGGATGAATTCATATGCTAGCATGAGTTATCCAATAAAATTATATACATTTTAAATTTAATATATGATAGGTCAGTTAAACACCAGTTAACCCACCAATGAATGCATGTATACTAAAAATACCCCTATAAATAGGGGCTACTGGTTATGAACCATTGACAGTTGCCAGAAGAAAGTGAAGAGGACAGCTCCCCACCTTCCTCTCCCTTGTTGCAGCTTTTTTATGTGGTTCAGATCTTTGTCTTCGGGGTAAGTTTGTTTTGATTACTCAGAAGAGAGATTATTAAGCCTGAGCCGTAGTGGCTGGGTTTATTTATTTATCTATACTTTTAAGTGATGTGATAGTACAATAATTTTTAAATATTTTAGAAAATGTATTAAACCAATAAAAACAGCTGCGGACAAAATATTTATCCAATAAAATATTTTATTTCAAATTAATTGCTTGTCTGGTTTTGAATTTATTATATATACAATGTAAAATGGCTGCTGCCTTCTATCCCATGCAGCCACCACATCTTAGGCTGGATTCACACTTATGCATTTTTAGTGCTTTTTGCATTTTGCAGATTTGCTCTACAGAACGTGGTCCATAGGAAACCATGTTGAATGGACTGTAGTGCAAATCTGCAGAATGCAAAAAGCACTAAAATTGCATAGGTGTGAATCCAGCCTAAGAGCTGGTGAGTTGCAATAAAGTCATTTTTTGGGGGGGGGGTTTAGTTACACTATTATGTGATATGAACCCCAGGGCACAACAAATCTGTAACACTGTTACTGATGAGGCCTTCTTTTGTATATCAACTATCCCTGGCTCTTATAAAGTATCTAACTAAGTCTTAAAGCAGCCACCCATTTTCTGTTAAAATGGATTGGTCACTGCTTCCTATCTGCTGGCTGACTGATCAGTAGTTTAGTGATGGCAGGGTCTATGTCACCACATCAGTGCTATCTGCAATACATAAAGAAGAGCATCGGGTGCTGATAGTGTTTAAACTGCCTCTCCCTGCTGAACACCACCCTGCCAACACAGTCCTTGCCTGCCTATCACTCACCTAAGCATATTTCTGCCTGGTTCTTTTCAAGTGTTCAGTGCTCAAGTGTACAGCTGTATGTAGCTGCTTGTTGCCTAACAACCCATGCTGACAGCTCTGAGAAATACAACAGAGTAAGCAGTCACTGTTGAGTTTACTTTAGAGCCATGCCAGCATGTACTTACAGTGGTATATTTCTGTATCAGAATACAGCTGTATTTGCAACAGGAGGGGAAAGCTCTGTCACAGCTCATGCAGCCACATCCACACCAGCTTCAGCACCTGTGCATGCAGGCTTCAGCAGCTCAGAAGAGACAACTCACACATTGTATGCAGGGTCTGACAGTGTGCTCCTATGTGCCTAGGAAGAGATGTAGGGCACTGTATTGAGAAGTCCAATGGAGATCCCGTGATGACATCACATAATATCTCTATAAAGAAGCAAGGTAAGTGGATTTTATTTCTGCTCTAGTATATGTGGTTGGAGAAGAAGGCCTTGAGATTTTATTTATGACGCCCAAAGTTCAGCTTAACATAATTACCTAATTAAGACAGAGCTTTACTAAAATGCATATAATGCAAATGCAAATGTAAAGTAAAAGGGGCAACCTGTGTCTCATTAGAGAAGGGGCATACTGCATAGTACAACTGCTCTGACCCCTACTCCTATGCCACTAAATGCATTGATACAAATACAGAGCATGTGACAAGTTTCCTCCTGCACAATTATTAAAATGCAAATGTCTGCATTAGACACAAATTAAGTGTAACTAGAAAATGCTATAATATGAATGACTTGTATAGCGCTACCTATGCGAACTGAATCGCCTCAGGGCGCTTTCTTGCCACTGGTGTCCATCTGAAGCTTTTATGGGCACCTCTATGGGCATTCTATATTCATATTAAAACTATTCCTTAGCACAGCATTCTTAATTGTCCCCCCACCCCTTCAAGCTGTATCAGATCAGAAAAACAGCAAACAGTCTGGTCTGGCAAAGTAAGAATACCTCCTTAAGATTACCTTAGGAAACAGTGCTCTGTTTCATTACCTGATTATCAGGTTGTTGATGGTAAGGCTTTATTGTTGACAGGGGTTCAATAAGGTGTTTGGAAATAGCTAAAATTGTTAAATCACTCCTTTGAATAAATTATTCTTTCATTCCACAAATGTGATTAAATAAAATACTGCGCATCTCAGATAAAATCAATGCAGTTTTGAAAGCGTGATGATTTCAACCAAAAGAGGCAGACACCCTTACTCCAAGAAAACATTCTGGCCATTCATAGTGGCATTCATATGCCACTATAGAACCTCATAGCCTCCTATGCTTCTGTGAGGGCATACTATGACAGATTCATTGAAACAGTTGATCTACTGGATGTAAACCTGGTCCTCAGTGTTTATTTTGCTGTCCTTGGCTTTAACCTCTGCTGTTAGGTCTTTTACTGCTACTCTCAAATGTGACCCTGCTTCTATCCTTTCACATATGGTTTGCTCTCCTGGTTATCACTGACCCATTAATGACCTGGACTCCTACATACAGTATGTCTCTACTTGCCTATAGTGTTGGTTGAACGATTTGGGCCGAGCAAAGGTTCAGCCCGAACATTGCCTGTTCGTCCGTTCGGCGAACACCTGAATTTACGTGGTGCTCAGCAGGATGATGAAAGCCCCACAATGCACTGCATGCTTCACAGTGCATTGAAGGGCCCTAATTGGATGAAGCCTTGCACCTGATCGCTGGTCAGGTGCAAGGATTTGTCAATTAGGACACAGAGCACTGTCAGAGCCCTGATTGGACGAACTGATGATTATTTTGTCCAATCACACCTCAGTGCTCATATTCCAACCCCACACTATAAAAGGTTCCTTCCCAGTGGAAACTTTTGCAGTGTGTTGTTGGAGTGGAGATAGATAGAGCAGGGCTCAGTTTACTATGAGTAAGTTAGTGTGTTCACTTATTGTGACTCTGGGTGTAGAGTGTTAGTGTAGTGTTAGTATAGTGCTTTATACAGTGCTGTATACCCTTTTTTTCAGATGCTGTCGTTTTTTGTTTTTGAGGTAAAAGAAGGGTGTAACATGGGGGTGAAGGCACCACCAACACCTAATGACCAATTTGTGTGACAGGCGCATCAAATTAAATTTTTTACAGCAAGCCCAATACTTGCTTTCATCAAAATTACCTTTAGAACGTTACGAGGTGAAGGTACCACAAACGCCCAAAGACCAATTTTTCCGCACCTGTTAGTTCTATCCACAATCTGTGAAAGCAGCACCAGACTTTATCTAAAAAAATTATTAACCTTGGCCTGAGTGTACTATAATGTGACTTCTTCACATAAGGCTTGCTCACTGTGGTGAAAAAATGAATTATTTCCATCCAAAGTCTGCCAAAGAGACACCAGAATTTATCCAAAAAATCTCTAATCTTGTTCCGAGTACACACAAATGTAGCCTCATCACACGGACTGGCTCCCCAAGCTGTTATGTACAAAATAAATAAAGTTTGCAGGGGAAATCTATTTAAATGTATTTTTTTTCTTTATAAATGTCAGTTTTGATGCAGCAGGTTCCATACACTTTACAGATATGCCACTTTCCAGGCAGACTAAGGAGATTCCCAGGCACTATATTTACCCACTGAAAGACGGCTACAGCGCTGTTGACTTATTCTGGGAGGGCGTCCATGAACGTCTTCACAGAATCGCTCTCCCGCGTGCCCCTGGGGCACGCACCCAGGAACATCCATGACCATTCGTGACCACGGATCACAGCAAATGTCCGCTGATAGCGGCTGTTTACCACGTGATTGCTCCATCCAATGATGGAGCGATCAATTGTAAACAAACCGGCGTCATGACACCAGTTCCCCTCTCCCCTCTCTGTACTGATCAGTAGAGTGTGAGAGGAGAGGGGGAGAGAGAGGATGACAGCAGAGCTGTGGGCTGGATCTGTAGTGCCCACAACGCTGCTCAGTCATCCCTCCATGCTCAGCAATACTCTGCAATACTCTGCAATACCCTGCAATACTCTGCCATACCCTGCAATACCCTGCAATACCCTGCCATACTCTGCAATACCCTGCCATACTCTGCAATACCCAACCATACCCAGCCATACTCTGCAATACCCAGCCATACTCTGCAATACTCAGCCATACTCTATAATACCCAGCCCTACTTTGCAATACTCTGCCATACCCTGCAATACTCTGTAATACCCAGCCATACCCTGCAATACTCGGTGATACCCAACCATACTCTGCAATACCCAGCCATACTCTGCGATACCCAGCTGTACCCAGCCATACTCGGCAATACCCAGTCATACTCAGCCCATACCCAGCCATGCTCAGCCATGCTCGGCCATACTCGGCTGTACTCTGCCTCTGTATGTGACCAAGCGGTGCAAGACTCACACATATGGTATCGCCGTACTCAGGAGGAGTAGGAGAATCTATTTTGGGGGTGTCATTTTTGGTATATACGTGCTATGTGTTAGAAATATTGTATAAATGGACAACTTTGTGTTAAAAAAGAATGCGTTTTAACCACTTCCCGCCAGTCGGCCATCATATGACGTCCTAGACTTTGTGCAGGCATATCTGAATGATGCCTGCAGCTACAGGCATCATTCAGATATCAGCTTTTTCAGACAGTGATTCCCTACACCATATGATTGATCATATTGGCTGTTTCACCGCTTGATCATTCTTCCAGGAGGCAAGAGGGGACAACCCTCCTCCCGCCACCCTCCGGTACTTCTACCATCTCATCGTTACGAAACGTTTTTTTTAAATTTCAAGCTTCCCAGCCTAGAGGGGAGATGTGGGGTCTTATTGACCCCATATCTCACTGTAAAGAGGACCTGTCATGCCATATTCCTACTACAAGGGATGTTTACATTCCTTGTAATAGGAATAAAAGTGATCAAAAAATGTTTTTGGGGGAAAAAGTGTCAAAATAAAATAAATAAAGTAAAATGAACAATAAAAGAAATAATAATTTAAAGCTCCCCGTGTGCTCGCATGCAGAAGCAAAAGCATACGTAAGTTCCGTCCACATATGAAAACGGTGTTAATATCACACATGTGAGGTATCGCTGTGAATGTTAGAGCAAGAGCAATAATATTGGCCCTAGACCTCCTCTATAACTCAAAACATGTAACCAGTAAAAAAATTTAAAGCGTCCTATGGGGATTCTTGAGTAGCAAAGTTTGGCGCCATTCCACGAGCGTGTGCAATTTTGAAGGGTGACATGTTAGGTATCTATTTACTCTGCGTAACTTCATCTATCACATTATGCAAAACATTTACCTTTTTTATTTTTTTTTAAAGTACAAAACTTTTTCTTTCCAAAAAAAGGTTTCAAAAAATTGCTGTGCAAATATCGTGCGAGATAAAAAGCTGAAATGACCACCATTGTATTCTCTAGGGTCTTTGCTAAAAAAAAAAAAAAAATATATATATATATATATATATATATATATATATATATATATATATATAATGTTTTGGTGTTCTATGTAATTTTATAGCAAATAAATGATGATATTTACATGTAGGAGAGAAATGTCAGAATTGGCCTGGGTGCTCCAGAATGCCGGAAGGTGCTCCCAGTATGTTGGGCCTCTGTATGTGGCCAAGCTTTGTAAAAGTCTCACACATGTGCTATTGCCATACTCAGGAGTAATAGCAGAATGTGTTTTGGGGTGTAATTTGTGGTATGCATATGCTATGTGTGAGAAATAACCTGCTAATATGACAATTTTGTGGGAAAAAAAAGAAGAAAATCAAAATCTTGATTTTGCAAAGAATTGTGGGAAAAAAATTACAACTTCAAAAAACTCACCATTGCCTCTTTAAAAATACATTGGAATGTCTTCTTTCCAAAAAGGGGTCATTTGGGGGGTATTTGTACTATTTTGGCATGTTAGGGTCTCAAGAAATGTGATAGGCCATCAGTACTTTAGGTGTGATCAGTTTTCAGATATTGGCACCATAGCTTGTGGACTCTATAACTTTCACAAAGACCAAATAATATACACCAATATGTACTTATTTTTACCAAAGATATGTAGCAGTATACATTTTGGACATAATTTATGAAGAAAAATTACTAATTTGCTAAATTTTATAACAGAAACAAAGAAAATTTGCTTTTTTAACAAAATTTTCAGTCTTTTTTCTCTCTGTATCCTCCACCTCCAGGAGAAAACAATAGATTTGAGGGAGGGATTCCCCCATCAACACTAACTGTGTTGATGGGATAATCAAGTGATTTTCTTTCCTACAACCTATGGTTGCAGAAAAGAAAATCACACCATTTATTACCTGCTTAAACCTTTATTAAAAGAATTGAAACAGAAAAACATTGAAGGGTCCTGGGTTATGAAAGGCATACATGTTGATCTGGACACACATTATGCTAAATGTATTTATTTACCAGAAATACTGACAGTTTGATTTGAAGCTGTAGATAGAACATAGTGCCGAGTTGTACCTGGAGAATGCTGGAGCTGGAACAGGAAAGTGTTTCAAAACAACCTTGCTTTTTCTTCAGCCTTGAGGCTGAAGAAGGCTGTGTTCTGTCAACAGCTTTGGCACCTCAGTGACAGCACTTTACTGTCTCCATTTCATCTCAATTCCCTTGCCGGAGACCAAGCTAAAGCATCCTGGTTTCTTGTCTGTTCCCTGCCCCAGAGGCTGGCTGACTGTCATTCTGAGCTCTATTTTTAACTTTGTGAGTACAATTTACATTTTCTATAAAATGTATATTTTTGCGCACTAGATTATTGTTGCTGTGCTTATCTCTCCCTCCCCTTTTTACACCCCAGCTCCTACTTGCTTACCAGGGCTTAAATTACATTTCCCTAGACCCCATCAGGTTAAAAGCGTGGCTGAGGAGGTGGGAGCAAAGGAGGGTCTTTTTTAAATTTTCACAGTGTAGGTGTAGTTTTTCCGCTGCACTCTAGGCAGGTAGGTGGGGTGTAGGTATGGTTGGGGTGGCCCCGTCAGGAGGGCTGTATAGGCCCCATGATTTCTAACAGTGGCCTTGGTTGTATAGCACTCTGGGGTGCCAACATTATCTAGCTTTTCAAAATCTTTATTTGGTACATTGTTTTACATTGTATCATGTTGTTTTACATTGTTTCGCAAAGTGAATTTATATCTGGTTCATCAGGGCACTGATTTTAAACCAGCACACCTAGATACTATACATTGTGGTCATCTTTCCTACCAGATCACTGGGGTGGTTTCAGTCCATGGAGTTCTAGCAAGCGTTGAATCCCCCCATTGAATTAGACTTTATAGGCTCAAAGCAGTATTATCGTAAAATGTATAAACGCTATTACGATTCCATTAAAAAACAAAGTCATAACATAATGAGCACAAAAACATGCAATATAATGGTCTGTTTTCCCTATTTGTGATTAATACATGCAGAGAAAATATCCAACACATTTCAGGGTCAAAATTACTGTAGTATGATCTGTGATAGAAAATCAGAACATCTTGGAACAGCAATGGCATATTAACAGATAACAATTACAGAAACACGTATAATGTACCGGTACTTATTCGTAAAATTCCAAAAATAAATAAATAAATAACCCGTAGCCTGATGCCATTGCTGTCAACTAGTGTGACCAACTCCCAGGGAAAGAGGATTTACTTACTATACTATATATATGCTAATTTAGACTAAAGAGAGACCAAAAAATATGGACTTTATGGGCACCGTATCAATAGGTAGACATATGTAAAAAATATAGTAATTTATTAAAGAATAATGTTAACCACTTTCAGACCAGACCATTTTGCTGGCTTAAGACCAGACCACTTTTTGCGATTCGACACTGCGTCGCTTTAACTGACAATTGTGCGGTTGTGCGACGTGGCTCCCAAACAAAATTGACGTCCTTTTTTTCCCACAAATAGAGCTTTCTTTTGGTGGTATTTCATCACCCCTGCGGTTTTTATTTTTTGCGCTATAAACAAAAATAGAGCGTCAATTTTGAAAAAACGCATTATTTTTTACTTTTTGCTATAATAAATATCCCCCAAAAATATATAAAAAAACTTTTTTTTCCTCAGTTTAGGCTGATACATATTCTTCTACATATTTTTGGTAAAATAAATCGCAATAAGCGATTATTGATTGGTTTACGCAAAATTTATAGCGTTTACAAAATAGGGGATACCGTATATACTCGAGTATAGGCCGACCCGAATATAAGCCGAGGCCCCCAATTTACCACAAAAAAACTGGGAAACTTATTGACTCGTGTATAAGCCGAGGGTGAGACACCCCTGTGTCCATCCCTGTGTCTCGTCCATCCCTGTGTCCATTCCTGTGTCCCGTCCGTCCCTGTGTCCGTCCCTGTGTCCCGTCCGTCCCTGTGTCCCTGTGTCCTGTCCGTCCCTGTGTCCCGTCCGTCCCTGTGTCCCGTCCGTCCCTGTGTCCCGTCCGTCGCTGTGTCCCGCCCGTCGCTGTGTCCCGTCCGTCGCTGTGTCCCGTCCATCCCTGCCTACCTGTGCCAATCTGCAGCCTCTGTGTGCCATGCTCTCCTCGTCTGACAGACGGCGGCCATTCCTCTGTTCAAAAGCCGCACCTCCCTGTCTGTGATAGGCGGAACACTCAATTTCCCAGCAGTCAGTGTTCCGCCTATCACGGACATCCTCTCATCCTCGTCCGTAGTATGAGAATGAGTGGATGTCTGTGATAGGCGGAACACTGACTGCTGGGAAATTGAGTGTTCCGCCTATCACAGACAGGGAGGCGCGGCTTTTGAATAGTAGAATGGCCGCCGTCTGTCTGCTCGACACGCTGATCGGGCAGGCAGACGGCGATGACTCGAGTATAAGCTGAGGGGGGCACTTTCAGCCTCAAAAAAGAGGCTGAAAATCTCGGCTTATACTTGAGTATATACGGTAGTTTTATGGCATTTTTTATTGTGACTGCGACATTATGGCGGACACATCGGACGGACATTTTTGACACATTTTTGGGACCATTGTCATTTATATAGCAATCAGTGCTATACAAATGCACTGATTCTTGTGTAAATGACACTGGCAGTGAAGGGGTTAACCAAGGGGTGGCAGTGTAGGGGTTAAGTGTGTCCTAGGAGTGTGTTACTAACTGTGGGGGGCTGGGCTGTGTGTTAGTGAACACTGATCTCTGCTCCATTCACAGGGAACAGAGACCAGTGTCACTTGTTGCTAGGCAGAATGGGGATATGCTGTTTACATCGGCATCTCCCCGTTCAGCCTCCCCGTGAGACGTTTGCGGGTATCCCCGTGGCGATTGAGTCCACATGACCTGTGACCGGACTCACGGGGGGCCCGACTGCCACGTGCGTGTGCCGCCGGCTGCGCGCACACGATGGCAGGGAGGCAATTACAAATGGACGTACCTGTACCTGCCCATGCCATTCTGCCGATGTACATTGTCGTGCGCTGGTCGGGAAGTGGTTAAGAACATCATAAAACATCAACAATAATAACCCCAATTTTAGATGATCATACCAACCCCCTAAACATAGGTGTGGAGCCTCCAAAATGTAAATAGTGGTGAATCTGTAACATAAAGTCAAACATCACCAAACTCTGGTAGTGAACATATGGAGCTATATCTGTAGAGGGTCGACTAGCTTCACGATAGATGCTCGAGCGCAGTTCATTCCATGTAGCTTGAAGCTACTTACCCCTCTAAAGATATAGCTCTAAATGTTTATTATGTCTACTCATTGATATGGTGCCCATAAAGTCCCATATTTTTTGGTCTCTCTTGTACTCTCACACGTTTTGGACTAGCATAGCATACTATCAGAGGTCCATGGTAGCCATACCCAATTTGTTTTAGTTTAGACTATAGACCATATTTCGAATTCTTGCCTCTGTATCCACGCTAGGTGTTCTAAATGTGTACCTTTCGGCCTTGTGAAGACCTTCCCCCTCCTTTTCAGCCCCTGTCTTTCATTCATCTTCCCTCCTCTTTCCCTGGGAGTTGATCACATCAGTTAATGGCGATGGCATCAGGTTACGGCTTGGTTTTATTGAGTTTTATGTATTTGTTTTTTTACCCTGAAGTACATACATGTTTCTGTAATTCTTGCCTGTTAATACGTCATTGTTGTTCTAAGATGTTTCTCTACATGTGTTATTCACAAATAAGTACAACAGACCATTGTATTGTATGATTTTGTGCTCATTTTATTACTTCTAACTGTTATATTTATGACTTTCTTTTTTAATGTAATTGTAATAAAATGTACATATTTTACCAGGGGTCATCAACCCCCAGTCCCCGGCCCACTACTGGGCCGTGGCCCTTCTGCAGGTGGGCCGTGGGTGCAGGCGGCCACAAGAGACATGCTGGGCTACCGGCATGAGAGCACTGGGTGGATGGAAGAAGCGAGCGGGCGGGCAAGCAGAGATGATATCATCTCTCTCCGCCCCCTCTGCATCACCGCTCTTCCGGCCTCAAAGCCAGTGCTCTGTCTCAGTGTCGGAGGTGCAGCGGGGAGCAGAGAGATGACATCATCTCATACTGCCTGCCCGCATCACTGCTCTCCTGCAGCTCCTCGGTGTGTGAAAACATATATATTCTTTGTTTAGCGGCGCAAATTGCCTGCCCCCCCCCCGGACAGCTAATCAGGAATGTCAAAAGGGTGGAGCCAGAGACTGACAGCCGAAGGAGTCCCGGACCCTCCCTCTGCCAGATGAGACCAGCTGCAGCATGAGGAGAGAGACACCCTGCAACACAGAGATGTGACATCATCAGTGACAGGTGAGCTGTGTGTGGGAGTACAGATGAGGTGTGTTGGGACTTGTAGTTCACCACCTCAGCTGTCTGCCTGACATACCACAACGGGTGCTCCACTCACTCCGCATCTGGTGAGAGGCAACGTGGCAGGTGGAAATCCACATCTTATGGCAGGCAGTGTGGCAGGTGATGTGGCAAGTGACATTCCGCATCTGGTGACAGGCAGTGTGGCAAGTGACTATACACATCTAGTAGCAGGCGACAGTGGCAAGTGACACACACAGGGCTCCCACTGATTCTACAGTATGGCGAGTTGAACTATTTCATTTATTACTGCAATGTAATAATAGAAATAATGCGCTTCAATCACCCCGACACCATATCAAGCATGGTGCCATTATGATTGAATGACTAACACCAGCCATTGCCCGTGAAAAATCGTGACCGGTCCTTGGCATAATTTTTATCCACACAGCCGGTCCCCGGTGCCAAAAAGGTTGGAGACCACTGTATTTTACGATAATACTTTGAGTCTTTAAAGTCACATTCAATGAGGGAATTCAACCCTTGCTAGAATTGTTTTTAGGGATGTTGGCTAATATCGCAGAATACTCTTAAAACCTCCTTTCTACAGTTCATGGAGTTGGTGTGCTGTGATTGTCTTGGGTGTTTACACCTTTGATCTTTTTTTTCACTTGAGTACACCTCCTTGTTGTGGTTCATGGGTTCTACCACCCCTCCAGGGAGCCCAGGAATATGGTAAATGGTGTCAATGAGGCGAATGGGAGCAAATCAGGGAACATCTGTTTCCCGATCTCCACCGTGATTACTGAATTTAGGCGTGCTCAGCTCTGACCATTTCTGGGTTCATATCTAGTGATGGCCGAACGGTTCGCCCAGCGGTCGTTTCGCGGCGAATTTCGGCTGTTCGCGATTCGCCCGATCGGCAGACTATTGCCGCCGTTCGCCCGGCGGACTTCCGTGTTTACTGTGTAAAAGAACTTTGACCTATGATGACACATCCATCATGGGGTACAGGACAGCCAATTGAGACATTACAGCACATGGACACTTGGACATTCCCCCTAAATTATAAATACACCCGATCCGGCGGCCATTTTACATTCTTTCGTATGTCACTATAGGGAGAGGTTGCTGTGTGGAGCAGGGAGAGATTGCAGTTACCCAAATCGCTAGCTATTTGGTACACAAAAGTTCATTTCAGGACTGGTATAGGTGTTAGGTGTAGTTCAGGATATAGGTTTGAGGCAGTGCAGTGCTAGTGATTGTTGCAGCAGCCTGAGTGTCTTTTGTCAGTTTAGAGAAAGGGACAGGACGGTGTGTGCTGCAGGGAGAATCATTAGCTGTAACTATCAGGTCCACAAAAGTGCTATTCTAGTAACCAATTATTGTTCCAGCAGCCTCTGTTCTGTCAGTTTATATAGGAACAGGCAGGAAGCTGTGTGTGAGGCAGTGAGGGTCAGTTTAATCAGTAGCTGTTACTATATTAGGTCCACAAAGGTTCTTTTCAGGACTGGTATCAGTGGTATGGTAATAGGCTTGTACACGTATAATATTCTTTCTTCCAAATATAGAAAGAATATTGTACTTGACTGCTGCCCTTCTGCTGCAGTCTGCTAATCAGTCACAACCTACTTGTTCCACAAAGGTCCTTATAAGGACTGGTAAGGTATAGGGTACTACAGTACATAGGGTTGAGTGAGGTACAGTCTGCTATTCTGTAAGGACTGGTATAGGTCCACAATACATAGGGTTGAGGTGCACTACTGCTGACCGCTGCCCTATACTGCAGCAGTCCTTCATCAGTATAGGGACTGACGTACAGTCTGCTAATCAGTCACACACAACCTACTTGTTCCACAAAGGTCCTTATAAGGACTGGTAACCTGGTGTAGCATGCTACAGTACATAGGGTTGAGTGAGGTACAGTCTGCTGTTCTATAAGGACTGATATAGGTCCACAATACATAGGGTTGAGGTGCACTACTGCTGACTGCTGCCCTATACTGCAGCAGTCCTTTATCAGTATAGGGACTGACGTACATTCTGCTAATCAGTCACACACAACCTACTTGTTCCACAAAGGTCTTATAAGGACTGGTAAGGTATAGGGTACTACAGTACAAAGGGTTGAGTGAGGTAAAGTCTGATATTCTGTAAGGACTGGTATAGGTCCACAATACATAGGGTTGAGGTGCACTACTGCTGACCGCTGCCCTATACTGCAGCAGTCCTTTATCAGTATAGGGACTGACGTACAGTCTGCTAATCAGTCACACACAACCTGCTTGTTCCACAAAGGTCCTTATAAGGACTAGTAAGGCATAGGGTACTACAGTACATAGGGTTGAGTGAGGTACAGTCTGCTATTCTATAAGGACTGGTATAGGTCCACAATACATAGGGTTGAGGTGCACTACTGCTGACCACTGCCCTATACTGCAGCAGTCCTTCATCAGTATAGGGACTGACGTACAGTCTGCTAATCAGTCACACACAACCTACTTGTTCCACAAAGGTCCTTATAAGGACTGGTAAGGTATATTGTACTACAGTACATAGGATTGAGTGAGGTACAGTCTGCTATTCTGTAAGGACTGGTATAGGTCCACAATACATAGGGTTGAGGTGCACTACTGCTGACCGCTGCCCTATACTGCAGCAGTCCTTTATCAGTATAGGGACTGACGTACAGTCTGCTAATCAGTCACACACAACCTACTTGTTCCACAAAGGTCCTTATAAGGACTGGTAAGGTATAGGGTACTACAGTACATAGGGTTGAGTGAGGTACAGTCTGCTATTCTATAAGGACTGGTATAGGTCCACAATACATAGGGTTGAGGTGCACTACTGCTGACCGCTGCCCTATACTGCAGCAGTCCTTTATCAGTATAGGGACTGACGTACAGTCTGCTAATCAGTCACATGCAACCTACTTGTTCCACAAAGGTCCTTATAAGGACTGGTAAGGTATAGGGTACTACAGTACATAGGGTTGAGTGAGGTACAGTCTGCTATTCTATAAGGACTGGTATAGGTTCACAATACATAGGGTTGAGGTGCACTACTGCTGACCGCTGCCCTATACTGCAGCAGTCCTTCATCAGTATAGGGACTGACGTACAGTCTGCTAATCAGTCACACACAACCTACTTGTTCCACAAAGGTCCTTATAAGGACTGGTAAGGTATAGGGTACTACAGTACATAGGGTTGAGTGAGGTACAGTCTGCTATTCTGTAAGGACTGGTATAGGTCCACAATACATAGGGTTGTGTTGCACTACTGCTGCATACTATACTGCAGCAGTCCTTCATCAGTATAGGGACTGAGAGTTTTGTCACAGGGTGATTTAACAAATGACAGGCAGAGGAAGAGGCAGGCCCTTCCGCAGGGGTGGTAGGGGTAAGGCAGGAGCAACAGGCTTGAGCCAAAGTGGGAAGTTGCAGAAGGTGCGTTCAATTCATTTAAAGGACGCACCAGACTTGGTTGAGTGGCTCACTCAGCCTTACTCTTCTGCACCCTCCTCATCCTCTCGATCTGCACCCTCTTCTTCACTCTCTGCTATGTGCACCCCCAAAGACAATACCACCAACAACACCCCCACCACCACATACCTTCCGCTTGAGTCACAGGAATTATTTTCCGATCCATATCAAGACATTTCTGATGCGCAGCCACTCTTGGTATTGGATCAGGAAGAGGAGGTAGCAACAACCGCTACTCAGCAGTCTGATGACAGTACCCAGATCAGCCCAAGGAGGAGGTTGGTCCCTACCCTGAGATCTCTACTTATAGCGGTGGGGAAGGTGACGTCGATGATGACGTGTCTAGTGATGTCACGTGGGTGCCCACAAGAGAGGAAGAGGAGGGGAGTTCAGAGGGAGATATGGACCAGCAGATAGGGAGGAGAAGCATGAATAACTTACATTGCACAGGAGGGACAAAGCAGACTGCAAATGTATCAGGAGCGAGTCATCGACCATGTACGGTCACATCTGGCACTCCCAGGACACCGGCACATGGCTCCGCAGTGTGGGCTTTTTTTAACGTGTCCGCTGCTGACAATAGCGTTGCCATCTGCAATCTTTGCAGTCAACGCATTAGTCGCGGTAAGCCCAACACTCACCTAGGGACGACTGCCTTAAGAAGGCACATGAGCAGCCATCACCGAGCCCAGTGGGAGCAACAGAACACACAAAGCCACACTCCAGGCTCTCACCGTCCAGCCTCGTCTTCTACTTCTCCTTCTCCTCTCTCCTCACAATTGTCCCCCACTCCACCTTCCATCACACCAAGCTCACGTTTTTCTGCAAAAAGGCAGGCTTCCGTGGGTCTAATGTTCGAGCGTAAAAAAATGATGACGCCGGATAACCTTCTTGCCCAACGGTTGACGGCTGGCTTGTCAGAACTGATAGCCCGCCAACTACTGCCATATAAACTGGTGGACTCGGAGGCCTTTTTAAAATTTGTGGCCATTGGAACACCACAATGGAAGGTCCCAGGAAGGAAGTATTTCTCACAGAAGGGCATCCCAGAGCTATATGGCCATGTTCAGCGGCAAGTGAATGTATCTCTGGCACACAGTGTCAGTGCCAAGATACATCTGACCACAGACATGTGGTCTAGCAAACACGGGCAGGGAAGGTATATCACTTTTACTGCCCACTGGGTGAACCTTCTGACGGCCGGGCCGGCAAGTGAATGTATCTCTGGCACACAGTGTCAGTGCCAAGATACATCTGACCACAGACATGTGGTCTAGCAAACACGGGCAGGGAAGGTATATCACTTTTACTGCCCACTGGGTGAACCTTCTGACGGCCGTCAAGCATTTAACCCGTGGCACCCGTGTAGATTTGGTTTTACCGCCATGGATTGCATGCAGGCCTGGCTCTTCTTCTCCTCCTCCTACTCCATCCTCCTCCCTCTCCTCCTCGGCTGACTCCTCCTTTTCCGCTGCTAGCGTCTCTTCCGCTGCGCTGCCCAAGCTCCCCAGAACCTATTCGACATGCTAGTGGAGACGTTGCCATGCCGTGCTGAGTCTGTTGTGCCTGAAAGCCAAGAGCCACACTGGCCCGACACTCAGCTTTGCGTTCACAGGCAGATCAGTGGCTAACACCGCTCAATTTGACAGTTGGTAAAGTGGTGTGACAACGGTGCCAATCTGCTTAGCATATTGAAACAGGGCAAAATCACGCACGTGCCATGCATGGCACACGTCTTAAACTTGGTCGTGCAGCGATTCGTTGTCAAATACCCTGGGGTCCAGGACATCTTGCGACAGGCAAGGAAAATCTTGGCCCATTTCAGAAGATCTTACACGGCCATGGCTCGCCTTGCTGACATTCAGTGGCAACACAGTCTGCCGGTCAGACGTCTTATTTGCGATTGCCCAACGCGATGGAACTCAACCTTCTATATGCTTGATAGGCTGCTCTAGCAGAAACGTGCAGTTAACGTCTACCTGTATGAACTCCGCGGCAGAACAGGTTCTGGGGAGCTGGGTTTTTTTTCACCGCGCCAGTGGCTGCTCATGCGCGACACATGCAGACTTCTGCGGCCATTTGAGGAGATCACCAAACTGGTCAGTCGCAGCCATGGCGCCATCAGTGTCATGGTACCTTATGCCTTCTTTATGGAGCGTGCATTGCGGCGTGTCATTGATCAAGCTGTGGAGGAGCAGGAGCGGGAAGATGAGGAAGTCGCAATGCTGGATGAATTCCCAGGGGGGGCTACTCTATCTGAGACAAGTCAACAACAGGAGTCTGAAGAGGAGTCAGAGGAGGATGGTGCCGGGGCGGAGGAAGAGGAGCAAGAAGAGCATGCTTTAAACCTTTCTGGGACCCCTGTTGTTGTGCGTGGATGGAGAGAGGAGAATGAAGAGGACGACATTATCCTGGATGATGAGCAGGAGCCAGGCCCCCACACCGCTTCCACTTTAGTGCAAATGGGGGCCTTCATGCTCCAGTGTTTTAATAGGGACCCCCATATAAAAAGCATAAGGGTCAAGGACCAGTACGGGGTGGCAACGTACTTAGACCCCCGGTACAAACACAAAATGGCGGAAATGCTACCGCCGTCACAGAGGGCTGTCAGAATGGAGCACTTCCAGGCCTTGCTTCGAGAAATGCTGCATTCTGCACCGTACTATATGCCCATACCCTCCTCTTTGAAGAGGTTGAGCGGTGTCATATTTCTACTGGGGCTGCTTATTATGAGGGGCTCCCACCATCCCTGTGCTGTGCTGACTTCCTCCTGGGGCTGCTTATTATGAGGGGCTCCCACCATCCCTGTGCTGTGCTGACTTCCTTCTGGGGCTGTACCTCTGCTGTGCATATTATGAGGGGCTCCCACCATCCCTGTGCTATGCTTATTATGAGGGGCTCCCACCATCCCTGTGCTGTGCTGACTTCCTCCTGAGGCTGCTTATTATGAGGGGCTCCCACCATCCCTGTGCTGTGCTGACATCCTTCTGGGGCTGCTTATTATGAGGGGCTCCCACCATCCCTGTGCTATGCTGACATCATCCTGGGGCTGCTTATTATGAGGGGCTCCCACCATCCCTGTGCTGTGCTGACTTCCTCCTGGGGCTGCTTACGGTGCAGGTGTCAGGTCTCATTGCTGTATGTCACGCTGCTGATGTCAGTGCTCTCTATCACTGTGCTGCTGTCAGTGCTGTATATTACGGTGCTGGTGTTAGTGCTTTATGTCATGCTGCTGATGTCAGTGCTCTCTATCACAGTGCTGCTGTCAGTGCTGTATATCACGGTGCTGGTGTTAGTGCTTTATGTCACGCTGCTGATGTCAGTGCTCTCTATCACGGTGCTGTTGTCAGATCACTCTATCACGGTGCAGGTGTCATTGCTGTATGTCACGCTGCTGATGTCAGTGCTCTCTATCATGGTGCTGGTGTCAGATGACTCTATCACGGTGCAGGTGTCATTGCTGTATGTCACGCTGCTGGTGATCATCTCCTGCACCCTCTTCTTTGCCTACCCTGGTCTCTGACCTTCCCTCTCCTCCATTGCCTTCATGCGCTCCACAGTCCTGAATTGTCACAACAATTTCCCATATAAAAAAAGAATGCTTGTAGTTGTCGATCCCAGATTCACCTCATACATGTGTTATGTCATTGGCCATGTGGTGGGACTATGTTTGCACAGCTATTAATTATTTTGTGGCTGCAAATTTGACCTGTAGGTTTGCAAAGTTCGCCTCCCATTGAAGTCAATGGGGCCCCGCCGCGAACGTTCCGGTTCGCAAACTATCGGCCGCGTTCGCGGTCCGTGTTCACGAAACATCCCGTCGGAAGTTCGTCCATCACTATTCATATCTGTCACAATCCCAGCTGAAATGCCGGGAAAACAGTCAATCAAGCAAAGTCCTGTGCTTGATCGGCTGGAGTGGAGGGCAAATGAGACCCCTGATATCTCCATAAAACCTGCCACATGCCAAAGCTATCATGTATTGGGCTTGTTTTAAGGCTTGAAAAGGTTTGGTATCTATTTACTTGATGCAACCATATATTATATATTTTCCAAAACATGGGTAGTATGTTGTGTTGGTATGCACAATTTTTTTTTTCCCCTAAAAATATAGATTTGATAATCAGTTGCTAAAATATAGTCTGACATAACAATATGAAAATATTACCATTATATTCCAGAAAATATAGAATTGTGTGGGGTTTTAAGTAATTTTCCCAGAGAAAAAAAAAATGCAGATTTTAACCACTTCAACCCCAGAGGATTTGGCTGCTCAATGACCAGAGCACTTTGTACAATTTGGCACTGTGCTGCTTTAACTGGTAATTGCACGTTCATGCAATGCTGTACCCAAACAAAATTTGCATTCATTTTTTCCCCACAAATAGAGCTTTCTTTTGATGGTATTTTGCCTCTGCAATTTTTTTTTTTTGCAATATAAACGGAAAAAAAGACCAAAAATTTTGAAAAAAAGATTTTCTACTTTTTGTTATAAAAAAATCCAATAAACTCAATTTTAGTCATACATTTAGGCCAAAATTTATTCAGCCACATGTCCTTGGTAAAAAAAATTTTTAATAAGCATATCTTTATTGGTTTGTGCCAAAGTTATAGCGTCTACAAACTAGGGTTTTTTCTGGAATTTACACAGCTTTTAGTTTATGAGGTGCTAAAATGGCAGGAAGTAGTACCCCCACCAAATGACCCCATTTTGTAAAGTTGAAACCCCAAGGAAATTGCTGAGAGGCATGTTGAGCCAACTGAAAATTTAAATTTTTTTGTCACAAGTAATTGAAAAATGACAAAAATAAAATAAAATTACACAAAGTTGTCACTAAATGATATATTGCTCATATGTGGTATTACACTCCAAAATCCTTTCTGCTGCTTCTCCTGAGTATGGAGATACCTCATGTGTGAGACTTTTTGAGAGCCTAGCCACATACAGGACCCCAAAAACCAAGCACCGCTTTCAGGATTTCCAAGGGCGTAAATTTTTGATTTCACTCCTCACTACCTATCATAGTTTTGAAGGCCATAAAATGCCAAGATAGCACAAACGTTCCCCAAATGACCCAATTTTGGAAAGTAGACACCCAATCTATTTGATCATAGGCATGTTGAGTCCATGGAATATTTTATATTTTGCCACAAGTTTCGAGAAAATAAAAAAAAATTTACACAAATTTGTCACTAAATTATTTCCAAAATGTGGTCATTGGGGGGGGGGGGGGGGTTGTTATCTGGACATTTCAGGGCCACCATAACTGTGATAGTAAGTGAGGAGTGAAATCACCATTGCTTGCCCTTAGAAAGCCTGAAGGCCATGATTGTTTTTTGGGGTCCTGTACGCGGCTAGGCTCCCAAAAAGTCTCACACATGTGGTATCTTCATATTCAGGAGAAGAAGCAGAATGTATTTTGGGGTGTAATTCTCATATAATCATGCTATGCTTGAACAATATATTATTTAGTGACAACTTTGTATAAAAAAAAATAATGCAATTTTCCCGAAACTTGTGACAAAATATCAAATATTCCATGGGCACAACATGCCTCTCAGCCAAAAGGTTGAAGTGTGTTCCAAAATGGGGGGGGAGGGTTGTGCTATCTTGACATTTCAAGGCCTCCGAAACTGTGATAGGTAGTGAGGAAGTGAAATCACAATTTTTTGCCCTTAGAAAGCCTGAAGGCGGTGATTGGATTTCGGGGTCCTGTACATGGTTAGGTTCCCAAAAAGTCTCATACATGTGGTATCACTGTATTCAGGATCAGCAGCAGAATGTATTTTGGGTTGTAATTCCACATACGCCCATGGCATATTTGAACAATTTATAATTGACAACTTTGTGAACGAAAACAAAGTTTGTCATTTTCCTGAAACTTGTGGCAAAATATAAAATATTCCATGGACTCAACATGCCTATCAGCAAATAGCTTTGGGTGGCTACTTTCCAAAAAGGGGTAATTTGGCCGGGTGTTTGAACTGTCCTGGCATTTTATGCGCAACATTTAGAAGCTTATGTCACACATCACCCACTCTTCTAACCACTTGAAGACGAAGCCCTGTCTAACACTCTTTGTTTACATGAAAAAATATTTTTTTTGCTAGAAAATTACTTTGAACCCCCAAACATTATATATATATATTTTTTTAAATCAAAGGCCCTACAGATTAAAATAATGGGTGTTGCAATTTTTTTTTCTCACAGTATTTGCGCAGCGATTTTTCAAATGCATTTTTTTGGGAAAAAAACACTTTTTCATTTTAATGCACTAAAACACACTATATTGTCCAAATGTTTGATGAAATAAAAAAGATGATTGTATGCCGAGTACATGGATACCAAACACGACTGCTTTAAAATTGCACACAAACATGCAGCGCCAACAAACTACATACATTTTTAAAAGCCTTTAAAAACCTTTACAGGTTACCACTCTAGATTTACAAAAATTACTGCCCTTGATCTGACCTTGGCAGTGATACCTTACATGCATGGTGCAATTGCTGTTTACATATGACACAAGACCAACGCTTGCGTTCGCCTTTGCACGTGAGCACAGGGGGAAAGGGGTGCTTTTTATTATTATTATTATTACTATTATTATTTATTTTGCTTTCTTATTTTATTTTTAAACTGTTCCTTTCATTTTTTTTTTTCATATAATTTTTATTGTTATCTCTTGGAATGTAAATATCCCCTATGATAGAAATAGGTAGTGACAGGTACTCTTTTTTTTGAAAAAAATGGGGTCTATTAGACCCTAGATCTCTCCTCTGCCCTCACAGCATCTGACCACACCAAGATCAGTGTGATTAAATGCTTCCCCAATTTCCCAATGGCGATGTTTATATCCAGGAGAAACCTAAGTCATTAAATGCTTGTAGTTTCAGGTCTCCAATCAGCTCTATGGTCAGCTGGTGGAAGCACCGCTGCATTCTTGGGTTCCCTTTTGGAACAGGAGAGCCTAAGAAAACCAGGGAAGATGGTGGGAGGGGGGATGTTCCCTCCCACTGCTTGTAAAAGCAGGCTAGAAGCTAATTAGCCACTAGGATTGCTTTTACATGAAAGCTGACCGCTGGCTAAAAAGAATGATACCAAGATGATAATTCTGGTATAACCACTCAAAGTCCAGCAACATACCAGTACGTTGCTGGTCCTTGTTGGGCATATATTATAATGTTCTTTTTTTCATGCAGCCTGTGGGCTGAACGAAAAAAAGAAATTAATCAGTGGGTATGCCCACCATTAGAATACCACCCTTCATCCACCCACTTCTTCTTCTTCTTTTACAGACCTCCTACAGCGCTGGAATCGCTGATTTACGTATTGTGAGAGCAAACGCTGTTGCTGTCAAGGTAAATAAATCATTGCTACAGCTGAAAGCAAATACAATAAAACATAGTAAAAATAAAACATTACAGTTCTAAAATACAGTAACAAAAGAGATAGAACAATAGAGCAGACAATACAGAGCAAACGTAAGAGAAAGAACAATAGAGAGAAGAAAAATAAAACCACAACTATTTTTGGCTTTTTTTTGTGTTTTTGTGTTTTTTTATTTATTTATTTTTTAATTTGTTTGCACTTTTATTTAAACTGTAAATGTTCCAGATTAGGGTCTCTCAAAATGTGATGGCCATATCATCTTTCAAGGCCCTGTGTTTCAAAGACCAGGTTGGTCAGGACAGGAGGGACAATAAAAGCAGGTGTCACGCCTATATCCGTGCTTTCTAAAGACACAGCATCTTCTTTGGGGTTTCTTTGGGTAGGGGTACCAGAGAGGACATGCGGAAAATGCCTCTCATGCAGTCGGCTCACTGCATTTGGATTGGGAAGTTGGGCCACAGCATTGTCTGGAAACAGAAGGGCTGTGATGAACTCTTCTTGGAATTTAAGGAAGGATCCAGTTCGTCCTGCAAGCTTTGTATGGCACATAAGCATTCAGCAGAGCCAATTGAAATAAGTATACACTTTTTTGTACCAGTGTTTGGCCTTATGGGCAATTAAGTACACCACCAACAACTGGTCGTTGCAGTCTACCCCTCCCATATTAAGGTTATATTCGTGGACACAGAGGGGTCTCTGCACAACACCAGCCATCGTAGGAATTTGTACTGTTGTGTCTGCGTGAAGAGAGGATAGAACGAGAACATTCTTATTATCCCTCCACTTCACAGCGAGCAAATTATTACACTTCAAGCAGACTCTCTCCCCCAGCCTAAGACGGGAATCTACAAGCCGCTCTGGTAAGCCCCAGCGATTAGATTGCACGGTGCCACATGCGCCAATTCCATGATCAAACAAGTGATTAAAAAGTGATTAATAATTGTCCATATATAAGTGGTTCCCCTTTCTGAATAAGGGTGACACCAAGTCCCACACAATTTTACCAGTGCTCCCTATGTCTATAGTCTGGGCTGTTCTCTGGCTCTAAGCAACTATCTCTTCCCACGTAAACCATAAAACTATATGTATAGCCCGTGGCCCTGTCACAGAGCTTATACATCTTGACCCCATATCTGACACACTTGCTGGGAAGATACTGTTTGAATAAAAAGTGGCCAGAAAACTTAATCAGGGACTCATCAACATAGACAACTTGATGGGAGGTAAACAAGGCTGCAAACTGTTGGTTGAAGTGGTTTACGAGGGGCCGAATTTTGTAGAGCCGATCAAATCCAGGTTCACCGCGAGGACAAGAGATTTCATTATCATTGAAATGCATGAACCGCAAGATCTGCTCGTATCATGTCCTGGTCATGGAGGCAGAGAACAAGGGCATATGGTAAATTGGGTCAGTGGACGAATATGACTGCAACTCGTAATAGGTTTTCAATCTCTGGCAAGGGTCAGCTGGGGATTAGCTGCGATGAATTGACCAGGTATAAATAGCTTTGCTCCACAATTGATCTATAGAGATCTTCTGTGAAAAACAGGAAATAAAAATCAAGTGACATAAAATCCACCTGAATTCCGGGTTGGCCAGTGAATGGGGGAAGTTCGGTTGCTTCAGAAGTGGTGGGCTTCCAATTAGGATTTACAAATGCAGCAGGAAGGACACTATGGACTCGATGAGACTGTCTTTGTCTTCTTGGCAGCTGCAGGACTCTACTTGTGCTAGCCACCACACCGGCTTGAACTGCACTTATGGGACACATTACCACGTGATACTGCAGTGCTGGATGTATGACTAGGATGTACTAGGCCGCTGGTGCTTGCCAGTTCACCAGAAGGATGAGCGGTACTAGTACTGGCTCTCTGCTCCAATATGAGAGCCCTGCGGTTCTTGCACCTCAACGATAGCAGAGGAAGGTGGTTGGGTACACCAGGCCTTGGCAGGGACCACAACTCCGTCATCAGAGCTATCTGTCAGGGTGCTGCTGCTGTCTACTGGTTCGGATTCTGAGCCTGAACCTGACAGATGAGTGACTTCCTCTTCACTATCTGTCATGCTCAGGGCTGGGCTGGGCTGGGCGGAGGGGCTAAACACAGGTTCTAGCAGGTATCTGGGCTGATCCTGCTAATGCTGCATTTTTGGGAACCCTAAACTGCTGGGGACGCTAATATAGTTCTAATCAGATCAGATATTGATCCGTTCAGACACTATACTACTAAGGGAGGTGTATGGTGCGTGCATGGGTGTTAGAGCTACTAGCACTAATCTGACACTGCCTGGGGTGATACAGACCCTGACTGATGCTAAAAACTGATGTCACCCTGAGTGATCAGGGGGTTAAACCTTTATTGGGTAATATACGGCGGGTGCCCTGAAGCTATAAAAAAAATCTAGCTAACTAGCATCACCTGTGACACTAATACAGTCATCACTGGTGACAGGGGTAATCAAGGAGTTGAACCTTTATTAGGGGAGGTTAGGGGGGGTCCCTAGACCTATTTGAGCCTACACTAAGTTCCCTAACACTGATTAGTGTCACTAATGACACCAGTACAGTGATCAAAAAAATATATGAACACTGCACTGGGTGACACGGTGACAGGGAGTGAAGGGGGTTAACTGGGGGGGGGGGTGATCGGGGGGCGAAATATGTGCCTATGTGTACTAATGTCAGTGTAGTGTTGGTGCAACCCACGGTTAGATGTTATCTCTCCTCTCTCTGGAACAAAAAGACTTTCACAAGGAGAGATGACATCACTTCCCCTCTATGTTTACACTTACACATGCAGGGGAAGGATCTCATTTACCAGGAGCGATCACCAGGTCCAGGCCAGATATCATTGGCCTGGGCCTGAGGATTGATCAGTTCTGTTTCAAATCACTACGGCCGCCGAGGGGGGGCACACGCGTGCCCCCTCAGTGGCCCCGCGCCCAACGTAACAAGTCAGCAATTCGCCTACCCGTGCCATTCTGCCACAGTAAAACTGCGGCAGCTGGCCGGGAAGTGGTTAAGTTCTGTATTTTGCGGCGTATAACATGCACCTTTTTCCCCTGAAAGCAGGGGGCAAATCACGGGTGCATGTTATATGCCAATAGTGTACCTCGGAGGGAAAGGAGGGGGATGAGCGCCGCCGAATTCACCGAGCCGTCATCTCCTGTTTACTCGGCTCTCGCTCAGCTCTGATGTCACACACACAGTTCCGCCCCTGCCACCGGCATTGGACCAGTGTTCTGTCTATCACAAGAGCTGGTCTAATGCCGATGGCGGAGGCTGGACTGTGTATGTGACTGCCGACTGAGAGCCGAGTAAACAGGAGATGACGGCTCTGTGATTTCCTGCACTGCATTGATGAGAGATGGTGAGGCTGCAGATGGGCATTAATCAGGCAGCTGCATTGATGGGAGATGGGCTGAAGATAGGCGCAGATCAGGCTGCAGATGGGCGCAGATCAGACTACAGATGGGCGCAGGTCAGGCTGCATTGAACCTGCAGATGGGCACAGATCAGGCTGCATTGAAACTGCAGATGGGCACAGGTCAGGCTGCATTGAAGTTGCAGATGGGCACAGATCAAGCTGCATTGAGCCTGCAGATGGGCACTAATCAGGCTGCATTGAGGTTGCAGATGGGCACTAATCGGGCTGCATTGATGGGCACTGACCATTATTTTGCTTCAAAGTGGTTTATTTAAAAAAGTTTTTTTCCTGAAACTTCCGTCTTACATGTTATACGCCGATAACTTTGGTAACTTACAGCAGAGAGTCCCATTTTGTAAAATCTGAGGCCTGTAGTTTTATTTTACAATTTGTTGTTGTGGGTGGCAAAATGTGAATTCCTATTTAAAAGTAAATAAATCCTTTAAGTCTCTTTCAGTTAGTGTCGGTTGACACAACTTTTTTTATTTTGTATAATTAATATTACTGAAATGCCACGGAGAGCCAAAGTTCATATATTTCAACTAAACATTTTTTTTATTTTCTCTTATGAACAATAGGTTTCAAGCAAATGTAAGAGTTCTTGCAGCCTGACTGATAATCAGTTTAAAGTGCTCTGTAGACTGACATCTTGTCACGTTACATTTATGAAAATGTTCCAGAGGCTTCAGGAACAGAAATTCATCCAAATACAAGTAAATTAAACTGTTCTTTCTTTGACAAATAAACCCTTGAAAAACTGTGATGGTTACATTGAAAAGGTTCTTAAAAAATGATGGCTTATGTGTTTGAAAAACAAGTCATTTTTTCCCCCTACAGTTATACTGAATGGGCTCCCAGTTTCTTAAATTCTACTTTTTATGGTTGCCATGCTGACCCTCTGACAAGTAGCTAAGAAATTCTGCCTTTTCGACAACTTTCCTGATTAGTCAGGAAAAAAGCCAAACAACTAGCTTTTTTAGAAGGTCAACAGTGTCAGGCATCATATTTCTGACAGATTTACTTTGATGCTGTGTACACACAAGCGGTCTTTCTGTTGGAATAAACTCTGAAGGCTTCTCCAACGGAATTCCATTGGAATTCCGACAGAATTCCGCTAAAGCTGTCTTGCATACACATGGTCACACCAAAGTCCGACCGTCAAGGACGCGGTGGCGTACAACATGTACGACGGAACTAGAAAAAGAAAGTTCAATACCCAGTAGCCAATAGCTTCCGTCTCGTACTTGCTTCAGAGTATTTTTTTTTGTTTTTGGTACGTCGGAACAGCATACAGATGAGCGGTTTTCCCAGTAGGAACTGGTTCCGTCTGAAATATTTAGAACATGTTCTCTTTCTTGGTCCGTCAGAATTTTAAATGTAAAAAGTCCGATGGGGCATACACAAGATCGAAATATACGATGAAAAGCTCCCGTCTGACTTTTTCATTTTGGAATTGGGAGTTGTGCTAACAGGCTTACCAATGTGCATGGTACTGCAACACACCATCCACATGTTAGTGCATTGCGATCCCACTAATTTTGAATGAACAAACTCTGATGTGTTACAACGCATTGCAATACACAGTAATTTGGTGCTGTGATGTGCTGCCTCAGAAAAAATGGCCCATGTCATTTTTTATGGGTGTTTTGGTGCAAGTGTGCATTAATGCAAGGTACTAGAATGTGAAGGTTTTTAAATGGATCAGGGCCATTTTATCACATGGGCACCCCAGGGCACTGATTAGGAGCCCCAGCAGGTGGAATTGCATGCGTTTTAAGAGGCTGATCAGTGCAGTGTGTGTGTGGGGGGGGGGGGGGGGAATAGCTTGAATCAATTTTTTATTTTTTTTTGTCTTTCACTGCAGAAGCTGAAAGCTGACATCTCCTCCTTCCTCCCGCCGGCATACAGCTGCTACAGGGTGAACCACCAAAGATACAGAAGATTCAATCTATTTCCTCCATCTGCCACATTGATCTCTATCAGATTCCCCTCACTGCTTGGGCCCACCTGTGTGCCCCCCAGTGCTGCCAGCTTCCCGTCTATCCACTGCTGTGGCAGCAGCTGCAGGCACACAGGGGGATCTTCAGGATGGAGGGCAGGTAAAGGGCCGGTAAATATGTAATTTACCGTCCCCCTTCCTTTTCTAAGTGAACACAGTGAATGATTGGTACCGATCGCGCATTGTATTCATTCATAACTGAAGCATATTAAACTGTGTTTACTATGCTTCAGTGTATGAATGAACAGGAGCATTTGTCTCCATTTCATTCATCTAAAGTGCAGCTGAGGCTGCTGAAAGGAATTGGCGAATGTGTTTCCTCAGTCCCTTTCTCCGCTTCAAAAGTGAGACTTCAATGGTCTGTTTAGACCCCTTTATAAAAAAATAAATCAGACAAAAATTTAGAATCAGATTAAAAAGCCACACCCAATATATAGCATAATTTAGCCACATCCACTGTTTGTTGGTGCACTATGCACGCTGCAGGTCGCCATCTCTCTGATAGGGGCCCCAGTGCATTACTTTGCTTGGGACCCATGATGCTGTTAAGGTGGCACCAGGGCTGGACTGGGACAGAAATTTGGCCCTGGACTTCATCCAGACCGGCCCACTTACAATTTGAGTGTCCCATCAGCACTCCCTTACATCAGAGTGTCCCATCACCAGCCCCCTTACAACAGAGTGTCCCATCAGCACCCCTTACATCAGAGTGTCCCATTACCAGCCCCCTTACATCAGAGTGTCCCATCAGCACCCCCTTACGTCAGAGTGTCCCATCACCAGCCCCCTTACAGCAGAGTGTCCCATCAGCACCCCTTACATAACAGTGTCCCATTACCAGCCCCCCTTACATCAGAGTGTCCCATCAGCACCCCCTTACGTCAGAGTGTCCCATGAGCAGCCCCCTTACATCAGAGTGTCCCATCAGAACCCCCTTACATCAGAGTGTCCCATCAGCACCCCCTTACATCAGAGTGTCCCATCAGCACCCCCTTACATCAGAGTGTCCCATCAGCAGCCCCTTTACATCAGAGTGTCCCATCAGCAGCCCCTTTACATCAGAGTGTCCCATCACCAGCCCCCTTACATCAGAGTGGCCCATCACCAGCCCCCTTACATCAGAGTGGCCCACTGAGCCATCGGCCCACCGGGAAACTTCCGGTAGTCCCGATGGCCAGTACATGCCTGGGTGGCACTGAAATGGGCCATGTACATGTCAGCAATGGGATCTCACTGTGAATCCATACATAAAACTTCAACTCAGGTTGGGATCAATGGCTAATAAAAATTACTTTACCAGTAAAAGTCCCTGCAGTGCAAAAGTCAGTATTAGATCAAGCAAAATATTATTATATTTTAAATGTTAGATGATTCTTTTTCTAATCTTTTACAATCTGTAACTGAATAGTTCAAGAATAGACAGAAACAGATCAGTGAATTTAAAAGAATTCAAACAGTAGTATTGCTACTAAAACCATTTGGAATGAGTCGTTCAAATTTACAAATACTATACAGTATATTAATGGAACTAATTTGTAAGGTAAATTTATAATAGGTTTTTCTGTAATAAGGACTTTTTGTTACCTGTATTCTCTTAAGACATGTGATATAGTTTATGATAACTATTAGCAACTGCAGTGCTGCCTTTGGTTGTTCAGCAAAGAGAGATCATCATCATCATTATCATTATCATCATCATCATCATCATCATCATCATCACCAATCCTTTCTGTATAATTGCTTTATTCTGTATGTGGAGTGGGTCATCTCCTCTTATGTTGCAGTCCACAGGCTGCCTACGGGTAAGTAACCTTCTTGTGGGGGAGATGGGAGGTGGTGTTTATGTACTGCTCAAAGAGGTTATATTTATGATCATCTTTATATTATCAAAAATGACAATCAAAGGTTTTCCATGGCCCAACATTTTACCTTGGCATAAAATGTAAATGTGCAGGTTCTACAATTTTGGGTAGTAGATGGGGTTAAAGCCAAACCTTTTTGTGGTGATTATGTCAGGAAGCTCAGGTAAATTGAAACAAAATGGATTTGGGTACTGAAAGTCCCCCAGATATTAACAACTTCAAACTGAGCACTTTTACCCCCTTCCTGCCCAGGCCACTTTTTAGCCTTCAGCCTTGTCGCACATTGAATGACAATTGCGTGGTCGTGCAACACTGTACCCATATAGCATTTTTATCATTTTTTTCACTGAAATCGATCTTTTTTTGGTGGTATTTAATCACCACTGGGTTTTAAATTTTTTTCTAAATAAACAAAAAAAGACTGAATGTTTCAAAAATATATATTGTTTTTCTTCATGTCTGCTCTAAAATTTTGCAAATAAATACTCTTTCTTCATAAATGTAGGAAAAAATGTATTCTGCTATATTTTTTGGTGAAAATAACCCAAAACCAGTGTGTATTATTTAGCCTCTAGGAAAGTTATAGAGTCCATAATCTATGGTATATACTGTAACTGAAAATCAATCAATCCTGATGTACTGATGGCCTATCATTTCTTGAGGCCTGAAAACACCAGGACCATACCTCCCAAATGGCACCTTTTTGAAAAGTAGGTATGCAAGGTATTTAGTAGGAGGCATGGCAAGTTTTTTGAAGTTGTAATTTTTTTGTCACTTTTCTTGGAAAGACATGTTCACAGTTGTTCTTATTTTACATACTGTCACCAGTGCAGTACATTATTATCATATACTGGATGTGACGGTGATCAGGGACACTAACTGGAGACAGTACGTTAAAAAAAAAAAAATACAGTTTTTGTAAACACACTATGACCAGAGCAATACAGTGTTACCATAATAACACTGTGCTACCATGGGGAAGTGATTTTATTTACACATTCTGAAAGTTTATACCAGTGAATTTCACTGTTATAAGCAACCATTTTTACGGAATGAAACAAATTAATTCAGTGTGTTTTGTTGTGATTAGCTGTGATTGGTCACAGCTAATCACCTAGTACAGATGGGCTGTGATTGGCCCTGTCTGTACCGTGTAATCACTGTGACCAATCAAATATAGCAACACAATTGTACACAGTGGATGGCATGAAAGAAAGTCATTCATTGTTTACAATTGTCTTGTAATGTGCTGTGATTGGTCACAGTGATCACATGGTACCGGCATCGGGCCAGTACACTTAGCAGTCATCGGTTGTGTCAGATGGACACAGCCATTGACAGATTGCACGGCAGCATTGGCTGATCCAATAGGATGTCATATAGGCCAGGCATGAACTGGTTAAGCACTCGACTACCAGAAGGTTTTACCCCCTTGATGACATTTTGTGCTATTCAGTACTTTGCTAATTTAACTGGAAATTGCTCAGTCATGCAACACTTTACACACATTAAATCTATATAACTTGTTTTATACAAATAGAGCTTTCTTTTAGTGGTATTTATTCACTGTTTTTTTTTTTTTTTTGCTATATAAATACCCCCAAAAAATACAGAAAATGTTGAAAAAAAAACAGGTTTTTCTTAATTTCTGTTATAAAACTTTCTTCACCTAGGCCAAAATGTAGTCTACTACATCTCTTTGGTGAAAAATAACATAATTTGGTGTATGTTATTTAGTCCATGTGAAAGATATATAGAGTCTACAAACTATAGGGTCTTGAGACCCTAAAATGCCAGAACAGTATACATACCCCCAAATGACATCTAGTATATTTTGCTATTTGGTTGGCACATGATTTTTGAGGGGAGAGCTGGCCACTCTTTATTTCTCTCAGGTAATGAGCTCTAATCTGGTCTATGAGGAAACTAAGCACTACTGCAATTTGGGCAAAGACTGAGGCTGTTGATGTACAGGGCTTCAGGAAGTTAGATAAGCCCTTTAATATTCACTGTACCCATGAGAATAAAGCCAAAGCCTGTGTGTACTACATGAGAGTTGAAATGTAAGCACCACACCACCGCTAAGAGGTCCAGATACAACTTTACTTCATTCCCAGCTGATCTGCGTTCTTACCCAGCTAGGAAAGTCCCTCAGCTCCAGCAGTGCTGGTCCCTGACTGGTTTCACCAATGTCACTCAATGGAGCGTATTTATTGGAATGCTCCAGCCCTGCATTGGCCTCCTTGGCACTTCCCCCTCTACCCTTCCTGACTGTCACCCATCTACTCTTTGCTAGTGCCTGCACCTCTTTGTCTCCACCTGCCTCTGTGCTCGCCCCAGCCGGCACCTGCCGTGTATGTTCCTGGCTCTCCTTTAGTATGGAGGGACTTCTTAGTGCTGATAATTGCTTCCCCAGATTCAGAACCTGGGCTTTAGGGAAACAATGCGCTTACATTTTGCACAGCAGTATTAACCCTCAATCGGATGATCAAGGAACGCATACATGCTGCAAGATGTACGAGTCGCCTCTCCACACACACACACACACACACACATATATATATATATATATATATATATATATATATATATATATATATATATATATATATATATATATATATATATATGTATATATATATATACAGGTCCTTCTCCAAAAATTAGCATATTGTGATAAAGTTCATTATTTTCTGTAATGTACTGATAAACGTTAGACTTTCATATATTTTAGATTCATTACACACAACTGAAGTAGTGCAAGCCTTTTCTTGTTTTAATATTGATGATTTTGGCATACAGCTCCTGAAAACCCCAAAATCCTATCTCAAAAAATTAGCATATTTCATCCGACCAATAAAAGAAAAGTGTTTTTAATACAAAAAAAGTCAACCTTCAAATAATTATGTTCAGTTATGCACTCAATACTTGGTCGGGAATCCTTTTGCAGAAATGACTGCTTCAATGTGGCGTGGCATGGAGGCAACCAGCCTGTGGCACTGCTGAGGTGTTATGGAGGCCCAGGATGCTTCGATAGCGGCCTTAAGCTCATCCAGAGTGTTGGGTCTTGCGTCTCTCAACTTTCTCTTCCCAATATCCCACAGATTCTCTATGGGGTTCAGGTCAGGAGAGTTGGCAGGCCAATTGAGCACAGTAATACCATGGTCAGTAAACCATTTACCAGTGGTTTTGGCACTGTGAGCAGGTGCCAGGTCGTGCTGAAAAATGAAATCTTCATCTCCATAAAGCTTTTCAGCAGATGGAAGCATGAAGTGCTCCAAAATCTCCTGATAGCTAGCTGCATTGACCCTGCCCTTGATAAAACACAGAGGACCAACACCAGCAGCTGACATGGCACCCCAGACCATCACTGACTGTGGGTACTTGACACTGGACCTCAGGCATTTTGGCATTTCCCTCTCCCCAGTCTTCCTCCAGACTCTGGCACCTTGATTTCCGAATGACATGCAAAATTTGCTTTCATCCGAAAAAAGTACTTTGGACCACTGAGCAACAGTCCAGTGCTGCTTCTCTGTAGCCCAGGTCAGGCGCTTCTGCCGCTGTTTCTGGTTCAAAAGTGGCTTGACCTGGGGAATGCGGCACCTGTAGCCCATTTCCTGCACACGCCTGTTCACGGTGGCTCTGGATGTTTCTACTCCAGACTCAGTCCACTGCTTCCGCAGGTCCTCCAAGGTCTGGAATCGGTCCTTCTCCACAATCTTCTTCAGGGTCCGGTCACCTCTTCTCGTTGTGTAGCGTTTTCTGCCACACTTTTTCCTTCCCACAGACTTCCCACTGAGGTGCCTTGATAAAGCACTCTGGGAACAGCCTATTCGTTCAGAAATTTCTTTCTGTGTCTTACCCTCTTGCTTGAGGGTGTCAATGATGGCCTTCTGGACAGCAGTCAGGTCGGCAGTCTCACCCATGATTGCGGTTTTGAGTAATGAACCAGTTTTTAAAAGCCTCTGGAATCTTTTGCAGGTGTTTAGAGTTAATTAGCTGATTCAGATGATTAGGTTAATAGCTTGTTTAGAGAACCTTTTCATGATATGCTAATTTTTTGAGATAGGAATTTTGGGTTTTCATGAGCTGTATGCCAAAATCATCAATATTAAAACAAGAAAAGGCTTGAACTACTTCAGTTGTGTGTAATGAATCTAAAATATATGAAAGTCTAATGTTTATCAGTACATTACAGAAAATAATGAACTTTATCACAATATGCTAATTTTTTGAGAAGGACCTGTATATAGTGACACTTTCTTCTTTATGCATATAAGGTGCTCTTCCACATGCCCAGGTGAAATTTACACTCACTGGATGGTTGTGGCTGACAAAGCAACCTACAAGCCTTGTGTATCAAATCCTGTACATGGGACTCAAGATCTTCTCATAGTCTAAACACCAGCCCACTTGTGGATGTCTCTAATATAAATTCTCATTTACCCAATATCAGTGGAGCAAGAAAACTCAGAGATAACCTCATAGTGTAGTAGGTTTTATTTTAAATTGCTTAAAACAACAAACATTACAATTATACTCACATTTAATGGGTGCCAGTGGGACACCAACACAAGCAGCTCAGGTTGTTTTGACCTCTGCACAGCTGCTCTCATTTCCAAAGCCAGCGTTCATTCCAGGAGACCGGATGTGAAGTGGGGGAAAGACATATATGCCACATGGTAGCTGAGAGGACTTAGGAGTGATGTCAGAGCCGGGCGATCGAAGTAATGGCATGGTCCAAACATGCGGTGAGCAAGAGAGAGAATTTGAGGCTGAACTAAGAGGAGTCTGCAGTCATTACCTGAAACCAAAGTCACCACCACCACCACCCTGTGGTTTTGCAGGGGGAGAACAAGTGTCATCAGCAGCACATTGTATGGAAAAAGCATGTTTATACTGCCCAATTTAAGGTTTTTGATTTAAATACTGCTTTAAGGACTGATATATGTCACTGGCCATGGGAGGAGTTTCCGGCCTCACAAATTTATATTTTTCTATTAGTATTGAATGTTTTTCAGTTCATATTTGCATATAGATCTGGGGAGGTATTTTGTATTTTACTATTTAAATATTGTAATTTGTTTTTTGTTTTGTGTTTATATTTTATATGTCCACTCAGGGGTTTATAGTGGCACAGTTCAAGATTCTTTCAATTTTCACTGTGGGAAGTGTATTGTAGTTCTATTATTCCACTTGAGATTGAAAAGGCACATAGTTATATAATATTCACCACAGGTATTTCTACTGAGGATAGGGGATTGGTGCAAAATACCACCACCATTGTAGGGGAGGTGTTTTGTAGTAAAATCCACAGTTTTTCTACATTTTGGAAAGATATCTGCTAGTAGATTTTAAAGAACATGTGTATAAACATTCATACAAAAAAACCATCAGTACATTCTAATGCCGCGTACACACGATCGGATTTCAGGTCGGAAAAAGATATGACGGCTTTTCCGACGGGATTCCGCTCAAGTTTGCCTTGCATGCACACGGTCATGCAAAAGTTGCATGCACATGGTCATGCAAAAGTTCGCTGAAATTACCCAATAAGTATTCATAAATCGAATAAATGTTCTTAAAACAAAAATGTTGAACTAAATGTATGGACAGCTTTAGTGAACTGCTAAACAGATTTGAATTACATTTTTATGGTCTTGTTTAATTCGAACTGGCAGAGACAAAAAGGGAGGGGGGCATTTGAAGCTCATCTCTAGCTATTGAGCGCTATAAACAATAATTTTTTTTGCAGTTGCAGTAAAGCAGCCAAACAAAGACAAGTGTGAAAAGGAGCTATTTGTATGTACAGTAATTATGAAATAATAATGTGCGATATTTCATATTTCTCTGACTAAAAGAATAAATATTGTACATTTTAGTTCTGAAAATATTTGAGGCAGAAAGCCTTTCCAGACAACCCTGTATTCTGATTGAATCGCTTAGCTTTTCTTAACATCTCTATAAAAGTATATTCAACAGTTCAGATACTTTCCACTGACCGCACTGACCATTATCTTGTCTGGTACCTAGTTAAGTAAGATACCATGTACTCCACTTTACGTAGTTTCATATAAAAGTTCTACTTAAAGGCATACACCACCAAATGTTTGCTATTACCTTTGAGTCTGAGTTTCTGTGGGTTCATGGCTAAGCTTCAATGACTGGCATTTTCCTTTCTGCAGAGAACTCTTTTACTGGCCATTGAGCCAGTCTCAAATAGTTGTAGAATGGCAGTTCAGTGTGTTGTCTGCTGTTAGGCTTTTTTTTGGGCTTCTCTGCAGAAGGACATACGGGCAGGTATCAACATGATGGTGCCCCTCACACTTCCAGCTTTCAGCCATGGGTATATAAGCTTGTATTTTGTTTTCTGGATTATCTTTTTGGGAGGAATACAAGTAATTTTTTAAAGAGTAGCAAAGTAATAAATACATAAATGTCAGAAAAAAATAACTACCTTGACTTTACCTTATTAAATAGTCCTTGAACAAATCAAAGTTGTGCAAACATATAGCAATGTTATCAGTAGATAAGAAAAAGTTTAAGACCCAGTGAATAATGATTTCAACAAATGCAGCAGGTAACACAATTGTTGTTCCCCTTTTCTCCAGGCTAAATTGTAGAAAGAGATGTGCAATGAAAGAAAGAACTGAATCACGCTGGGATTATTGTGATACCTTTGGTTACAACATAAGACATGGGAGCTTTCTTGGAATGCTCGTGTCTTGTGTTGCAGCCAGAGGTGACCAAGCTGTACTATAATTAAGAATCACCATGGACACATTATACTGGATAACTGCTGCATCAAGAATGAAGACTGTTAAGTATAAAAACTGTTGACAATATTTGCAATCTTTAATGTAATAGTTGCATTCTTGATTTTTCTATATACTGTTTATAGAACTCTGAATGGTCTCATCTAGCATGTCCTTTGCAATTAACACATACAATTTTTTTTTTTTTAATACTTGTCATGGAAAGCCTTGTATAGATATATCAGATGCTGATGTTGCAGTGTAATGGCAAAAGAACATTTTTTGCAATGTGTTACCCAGTACCCAGTGCATTAACATGTATTTTATTGCATATCATTTTGCATTGAGATAAGGCAGCTCATTCATTTTAATGGTCTGCCAATGCTGCATAACATAGGACATATTGTACCCTCACATCTGTGCTAAAACACATTTACCGTATGTCGTGATCCGCTGACTGTTTTGGATTGCCATTTGGCTTGCACTGCAATGCACCTCACTTAATGTTATTGCAATATGATGTGTCCAAAAACTGGTCCATTTAAGTACATTCATCTAATAATTAATATTTTATTGTGACATATTTGTTATATGTGGATCTTTCTAACATTTACAAGAATGTGAATCTGGTATTTATTTAGTATTTTATACAGTATATATTATTTTGTAGAAGGAGTTCTGCTACTAGTTTAAATTCTGTTTAAGTTTAGAACACTGTTTAGCAAATTCAGGTTTGATTTTGGTACAACATTTAATTTCTTCTGATAAAAATACACCTGCTGAACTTTCTTATTCCTTATATAATTAATGTTTCTCTTGTTCTACTGATGGATCTAGTGGGTCCTGAGACTTAATTGCCTAAAGTTTTTAGGGCTAGATAGTGATACCAACATGTGTGAAATATGTGTCACCGGTGCAAAAAAATATTAATAATAATAAGTGATATATATATATATATATGTGTCTTTGGATAGGGGATCTGCTGCGGTCATAGAATCCCCACCAAGAGTATGGGGTAAGCAATGTTACAGTATAAAAGATAACTGGGCTGACCCTAAAAAATACATGTCTTACCACATATCTCAACCAGTGAATATACATTTTTCAATGAATTAATATTAACCATATATTATAACAGGTGCATGGTGTACTGATATAGGGAACATTGCATAAGTGAAACAAATAGTAGTGTGTATTTAAAGCGGTTGTATAACCGCTGACACTTTTTTTTTTAATACCCCTATAAGGCAAAAGGCAAAAATACTCACCTTAGAATGAGGCATCGGTAACTCACCTAGTCCACACCGAGGGAGATGACATGTTGCCTCTGTGTGTCTTCTGGGTATCGCGGCTCCAGCACTGTGAGTGGCTGGAGCCGTGATGTCGTCACTCCCGTGCATGCGTGTGGGAGACTTCTTTCTGGCAAGGTCCGGCATCTGCCTAGCTTTCAGCCGAGAATCCCCTGTGCGCATGCGCGGCTGCAATCAGCGGCTCATTGCATGGGGAATATCTCCTAAACCGTATAGGTCTAGGAGATTTTTTTTTTTTTACCTACAGGTAAGTAAGCCTTACCTATAGATACAAGTTACCTGGCTTACCTGTAGACACAAGTTTAAAAATAGACTATACAACCGCATTAAGCAAAGAAAAGTTCCAGTATTTCTCTTCAGGCTTTAGGGAAAATTACATAAGTGAAACAAATAATAGTAGTGTATTAAACAAAGAAAAGTCCCAGTATTTCTCTTCAGAAAATGGGTATCCAAATCCCAAGTGCACAGATCTGCATCCGTAATTGAAGAAATCTCCACCAATCCGTGAATTCTACACCACCACCTTCTAGAATGAACACTCACCAAAAAACTGAACTGAAACTCTGAAAAAAGTGCCCTGGTTTATGACTGGGTTAACCACTCCACTCGTGAGACTATAACTAAAGGGTTTCCAAACGATATGCCAGTAATCACTCCATACATCTCCCCATTAGGTGATCTCAGGATCTCATAAAAAGCAAATGGCCATCATTGCGCAACATGTATAAATTGTATTTCATCAATAAAACTAGTATAAAAATTTTGCACTCACAAGTAAGGTGCCTTTAGCTTGGCACTGGGTCTTTCCAGCAATACTCTTAGCCTCCGTAAAACACGGTCGGAGATTCCAACAACCAAATCCGTCAGAGTTATTCCGACGGATTAATTCCGGAAGAGGTCCGGAAGTGATGTTGCATACACACGGTCGGACTCAGTTGTCGGAATTTCCGGTTGCCAAGAACACGGTGACGTAAGCTGCGTACGGCGGCACTAGAAAAAGGAAGTTCAACACCACGTCCGGCACCCTTTGGGCTCCTTCTGCTGATCTCGTGTCTATCGTGTGTTAGTAGAAGTTTGGTGAGAGACAATTCACGCTTTTCAGATTTGTGATTCAGTTCCCTACTGCTCTTCAGTTTCTGCTTGTCTTTGCGTATCTGATTATCAGTGCGTGTAGTCAGTAAGCATTTGTTTCTCATTGTGGACTATATATTGGTATAGTACGCTTTGATTTGCATTGCTTATTGTCTGCTTGTTTCTGCTATTCAGATCGTTCTTTCAGGCATTGCTGTTTATCAGTGCTTTCTGTTGTCCGTTCTGACCAGCCGACTGTTTTCAAACCATGTTTCGTCTACGTACTCATCGTAGAGTTTGTGCTGTGCAGGGGCTTCGTGTTGGGGTTCTTACTTCGACACAAGCACGGTCCATGAACAGGGAGGGGAAGCGTTTGTGGGCCAAGAATTGATTGCGCCAGCGTGACCAGTTCTCGCACATGCCTTTGCTCCATGAGATCCGGGAGAATAATCCTGATGATTTCAGGAATTATCTCCGGATGACGGACCCCGTTTTTCACCATCTGCTGGCTTTGCTGTCCCCTTATATCACCAGGCAGGATACCTGCATGCGGCAAGCCATCACTCCTGAGCAGAGGCTCATCGCCACGTTGCGCTACTTGGCGTCAGGGAGAAGCCTTCAAGACCTCAAGTTCATTCAGGTCCTGTAGAAGGACTATATGAAGGTAAGTTTTATCCTTTAACATCACATTCTATGTATTTAATGATTGCTAATGTCTTGCATTTCTTTCCTCATTCCCTAATTACCATCATTGCAATATGCTCTAATTCATATGCTCTGTCCCTTTGTCCTCATGCATATTTGCCTCATTAACTTCCCCACCATGCTCTTCTTGGCCCATAAAACTATAGTCTAGTCACTTACAAATGTCTTTTGTCAGCTCCATAGTATTGCTTTCCCCTAAACACCCCCTAAAATGTCTACAAATGTTATGTGTGTGCTTCAATTCATGCAGAGTGACTTTTTTTTTTTGGGTTATGCCAAACTCATTAGGAACCCCCCTCCCCCCAACTGCTAGGTCAGCTGATAGCAATCCTCTATCTGCTGACTTTACCAAACCCAATACACACTCTACCTACCTTTTTTATGGTCACATTTATGGAGGAGTTCACCAAAGCATGTAGTGCAAGGGCTTGCCTCAATACTTTCAAATGCTATAATTTTTCCCCCCCTATTATTATCTTGATATGTAATAGCAGAATGTCAAAATGTGCTTCCATTTTTTAAAATTTTTGGTATTATGACACTTCTTACCTGTCCGGTGGGCTGCCAATAGTGTAAGTAAGGAAGGGCTTCCCAAAATATCGCACATTATTTAGGCATTCAGCTCTCAATCAAGTGGAGAGGGTTACCTGTCCAAAACATCCCCCCCTTATTTTTTGCAAGGGCCCATCAGATGGGGGGATGGGGGGGGGGGTGATGACTCTGATAAGGGGACCTTATACTTTAGGCTTTAAATACTCATTTCCCAAAATGTTATAATGATCTTGGCCAAAAATGTTGGTGTCTAATCTGCTTGCAATGTTGATGTGCAAAATTACAAATTTTTTGTCTTGTTTCACTCCACAGTTTCCTTCAACACCACAGGAATGGCAGACTGTGGCCTCCCACTTTGCCAGTCGTTGGGACTTTCCCAATTGTGGAGGTGCAATTGATGGGAAACACGTCCGCATCGTCCCATCCCCCAACTCGGGGTCATACTATTATAATTACAAGGGGTTTAATAGTATTGTGATGTTGGCAGTGGTGTCTACGACCTATGACTTCTTGTATGTGGACGTGGGGCAAAATGGCCGGATGTCGGATGGTGAAGTGTTCTCACGGACAGAATTCTACTGGCGTCTCCAGAGTGGCAGTCTGGGCTTGCCACCCCTAGAGGAGAATCAGGAAGGACTCCCGTTCGTCTTCGTCGCGGATGAGGCGTTTGCCCTGGCAAACCATCTGATGCGGCCTTTCCCGATGAGGACCCTCACCCCGGACCAGAGGATTTTTAATTTCCGGCTGGCCAGAGCCAGAAGAGTGCTGGAGAACACTTTTGGAATACTGGCCAGCCGGTTCCGCCTTTTTTTAACGCCTATCCACATGGTGGAATATAAAATAATTCACATAGTGCTTGCCTGCTGTGTTCTGCACAATTTCTTAAAAAGACATTCAGCAAACTATGTGGTCTCAGTTGGCCAAGATGCAGACTTGCTTGAAAATGAGAACCCAATACATGGAGTACTTTGTGGGTAGGGAAGCCATTGATATGCCAGACAATGTCTGAGCGGCATTTTTGTAATAATTTTTTCTTTGAAACTCCAATAATCTTTGTTTTCATTTACTGCTTGGCTTGGTTTTAGGTGTCTCCTAGGTAAATTTTTGATTTTTGTTGTTGTGCCTTTTTCTACAACAGTGCAAACCCAAGTTCTGAGCGAGATGAGGGGACAGTCTCTTCTTCAGATAATCTTATTATGTTGTGGGTCTGCTACACACACACACCTTGTTTTTGTTAACTAATGTATGTAGTGCATTACTGACCAAAATCTTGCTCATTTTCAGCACCATGGCAGAAATATGTGGGGTCATTAAAATGGCATGATTGTGAAAATTAACACATCACTGTGGGTGTTATTTACTAAAGGCACATCCACTATGCACTACAAGTGCACTGCAAAAGTGCACCTGAAACTGCACTTGGAGTGCAAAATGGAGTTGCCTTTAGTAAATAACACCCATTGTCACCAAAAACAACAATTTTACTCCAAATACTGCTTTTGTGCATTGAAAAAGGAAGCCACACATAGTTTATAATTTAACTTTTTAATCAAAGCACATTCACATGTGCGTTTAGAAAAGGGTTTTACAACAAACCAACATACTGGGTGTATCAAAAACATTATTTAAGGTAATTTTTGGGTAACTTGGTATTTTTGTGTAAACAGGCATGTATCAAAGCGTAACATACAGAACACAGGAACTTACAAAGTTCAACTTTGAAAAGTGAAGACAATATCAGACATGAGTATGTACAAACTGGGCTGATATTGCCTTCATCACACGGGGTGTCACCCCTGGAAAAGCCAAATTTGGAAGATGCACACAGTGTGTCAACATGTGCTATCTCCCATCATGGGGGATCAATGTAGATGTTTTGGGGCTGCAATCCCTTCAACTTAGCCACTTTCCACAAAACACGTACATTGATCCCCCATGATGGGAGATAGCACATGCATCTTCCAAATTTAGCTTTTTGTAAAATACAAAAGCTGTTGTTCCAAAACAAAAAAAGAAAACCCTAGCTAGTTTGGGGTCAGTTTCACACTCTCCCCAAAACATCAATGATGTTCTTCATTTTATTTTGAACATCATTGATGTTTTGCTGTATATTTTCTAAATCCCTATTGCACCCCATTATCTCTCCAATCAGGATCTGGGCACTTTCACTGGTAAAATGTGATTCTTCTTCCACATCACCTACAAAAAAAAGCAAAAAAACACACCATGTATTATAAATATGCCGACATACATTGATGAGCTTATCGGAAGCTGTGGTCTCCAACACTCACCTGTTGTGGTGACAATTTGTCCAACTTCAACAATCTCTCCTTCCTCCTCCTCCTCCTGCTCCTCTGCTTCTAGTGTTGGAATTTCGCCTTCTTTGGGAGGGGTGGGGTCCCTGGTGTCCTCAGACTTCCAGAGTCTTCTCTCCAATATTGAGAATGTAAAAAAGGAATACTTAGCACACAGAGGGCAGAAATAGGAACATGAAACATTGCTTGGAGATGTGGTACAATTGTGTTTTTTGGCCGAGTTCAGAGATGAGAACATTATTGTGGACACTTTGTTAAGCTGGAATACTTACCCACAGAACGATGTTTCTTATGAACGATTGAACCCATGAACTTGAAAGTAGTCATTTTAAACTGTACAATATGAAATCAAAGCACATGGAGCCGTATGCAAGCAAGAATAATCATATGAACACCCGACAATTACTTACTTTTTTGAAGAATGCGCTTGATCCTTCTGTACTGATCGTGCTCCCTCAGTTTCAGATCTGACCAGCGTTTTCTCTGTTGATCCTTGGATCGTCGTACCCCAAAAATTCTTCTGAAGACTCTTCACAACTTTTGTCATGATTTTGGCCTTTCTGATATTTGGGTTTGGGTAAGGTCCATACTTCCCATCATAGTCGTTCCTCTTCAATATGTCCACCATCTCCAACATCTCTCCAAAAGACATATTTGAGGCCTTAAATCTTCTCTTCCAGGATCGGGACGTTTCAGGTTCCGGGCTTTCCTCGCCCTCCTCCTCGTTACTGGAACTTCGATTGCGCACCTGCGTTCTCTCCGCCATGTGCTCTCCCCACTGCGCCGAAAGCGAAGGGGCGGGGAATAGTCTAGAAAGAACGTCGGGCGGGCGGAGTTTCACGCATGTGCACTGTATATAAAAAAGGCATCACGCGTGTGTCGTACGTACGATCTGTGAACAGAGGGAGAAGCTGACGCGACGAACGTACAAACGAAGGTAAAACTTTGAACTTGGTACATCACTAGCCTATAATGCTTCTAGATTGAGGCCTGCATTAGTGGAGTTTAGAAAAATTATAAAAAATCTGTGCTTAGTAAAAAATTTTAAAATTAAATTAAAGAACAGCAGCTGAACACAATAACCAGGATACTGGGCACAACAACATAGAAAAAAATAAAAGTGCAGCGCTTACCACTAGGTGAATTTTCATATAACTAAGTATAAATGAATAAACTTTCATAAAAAACCTAAATATTAGTGAATCCAAATATAGTGAAAACCAATAGTGAAAAAGTGTTTTCAAAAAATTAGTTGTCAAAAAAAAATAAAAAACAACAACCATCAGAAACTCAAAAGTCCAATGCATTTAAACATGTGAAAAGAAATTTTCAAAGGTGTATAATAGTGTCCTATATAAGTGAACAAAAAATGTAGTTAATCCTGTTTGTTCAGAAAAAAGTGCTTGACCACGTGGACCCTTCACAGCTACAAATCAATAACAAATGGAGGCTTACCAGATCACCAATTAGTATGCACAAATGCGAATACCCAAACGATTCGAAACGGACAGCCGGAAAACGACCCAGTCTCTCAGACGTTCCACAGTCACCGAATCGTCTCGAGTCCTCTCACTGGACGATTTGCACAGCCGTGTAGAGTTTTCGATGTGGGAAGCCAAAAGACAGCCCACACCTTCGAGTGTTTCGTAGTTCCCAGGTCCCTTCCGGTCCTTTCAGAAGTCTCGGGATATCTACTTGTCAAAAGACTCTATGAAAAACGTCTCCATTACTTCCTGGATGGACCTTAGGACATGACACAGGAAGGCGTTTACCAGCTGGTCAGGAAGTAATGGAGACGTTTTTCATAGAGTCTTTTGACAAGTAGATATCCCGAGACTTCTGAAAGGACCGGAACGGACCTGGGAACTACGAAACACTCGAAGGTGTGGGCTGTCTTTTGGCTTCCCACATAGAAAACTCTACGCGGTTGTGCAAATCGTCCAGTGAGAGGACTCGAGTCGATTCGGTGACTGTGGAACGTCTGAGAGACTGGGTCGTTTTCCGGCTGTCCGTTTCGAATCGTTTGGGTATTCGCATTTGTGCATACTAATTGGTGATCTGGTAAGCCTCCATTTGTTATTGATTTGTAGCTGTGAAGGGTCCACGTGGTCAAGCACTTTTTTCTGAACAAACAGGATTAACTACATTTTTTGTTCACTTATATAGGACACTATTATACACCTTTGAAAATTTCTTTTCACATGTTTAAATGCATTGGACTTTTGAGTTTCTGATGGTTGTTGTTTTTTATTTTTTTTGACAACTAATTTTTTGAAAACACTTTTTCACTATTGGTTTTCACTATATTTGGATTCACTAATATTTAGGTTTTTTATGAAAGTTTATTCATTTATACTTAGTTATATGAAAATTCACCTAGTGGTAAGCGCTGCACTTTTATTAGTGGAGTTTAGCCTGACATTAGGGTTTGTCTTGTGTTGTGTCTTGCAGAAATTATGAACTGTTTCAATGATCATAGTTTCCTCCCACTGTTCATCGATAAATACAGGGAGCTGCCCTGCCTGTGGCAATCGACGCACCCTCATTACAGTAACAGACTAAAGAGGCAGGAAGCAATGGAGAAACTGGTTGAGTTTGTGAAGCCAGTGGTCCCCGGGGCAGACATCCACTATCTAAAAGTGAAAATTGGTGACCTGAGGAGTACATATCTGAAGGAGAGGAAGAAGGTGCTGAAGTCCATGCAATCTAGAGCTGCAGCAGATGACGGTTATGTCCCCAGGCTGTGGTATTATGACAGGATGCATTTTCTGTCAGACCAGGCTGAGGTCAGAGAATCCCTCTCTACTCTTCCTTCCATGCTTCCTATGCTACATTCCACACCCGCTGAGTCTTCCGACGCCCAACCTGGGCCTTCCACTCAGGAAGAACTGGGGGAGCCCAGCTTGAGTCAGGTATAGTATTGTTATACATATTTTTTGAGTAAAAATTAATGATGTTAACTTTATTTGTGCTCACTAATTGCTGATTTTAGAAAGTGTTTCAAATATCAATAGACAGTAGTGGCCAAAACCTTTGGGACAAGAAAGAAAAATGCTGGGCTCAGAATGATAGTCTTTTATATTGGTTAACAGTTTGCAACAGTCTTGATGTGAAAAATTGTGTGTTTGATGAACCAAAAACTAAAACTATGTCCCTTTTTCAAACACAGGAAGACCTCAGCCAGGAAGAGAAGCGTGTGGAATGCAGCAGTCAGGTGGTGACTGTGGAAAGTGGCAGCCAGGAGGAGGCGGGGGTAAGCGGCAGCCAGGCGGTGGGCGGGCGGAGGAGCCTGACAGAATGCCAGGTCCCTCCCCTGCCTTCCACGCAAAAGGGCGAGAAAGGGGGGAATGTGGAGGATTCGGCTCTGAGGCTGATCGGGGAGGCTTCTGCGGCCCTCCAAGCCACCCCCACCTATCAAGAGTCCTTTTCCGCCTTGGCTGCGTGCAAACTCGAGCAAATGGAGGAGGGGCAAAAGCTCTTGTGTGAGGAGATAATTATACACACCCGCAACAAGGGGCTGTTGGGCCAAATCACACAAGCAACACACTTGTGTGGTTTGGCCCATGCCCCTCCTCTTCCTCCTCCTTCTGCCACACCTCCAGCACCACAGCCACAGCCTGGAAGGAAGCATGGAAGGAAGACCAGAGTGTGATTACCTGGGTTTAGTCTGGTCTGACAGAAGATGCAGCCTCTTGTAGTACCACAGCCTGGGAACATAGATGTCATCTGCTGCTGTTCCGGGTTTCTTGGACTTCAGGTCCAGACTTCTCTCCCTTAGACATGTACTCCTCAGGCCACCAATTTTTGCATTTAAATAGTTGATGTGTGCCCTGGGGGCCAAAGGCTTCACTAATCTCCCCAGTTTCTCCATCGCTGCCTCCCTCTCTATCTGTTACTGACACCTAAATAAAGTTTTTGTTTGTTTGAAGAAATACTTGCGTATGTGTTTTACTTCTAAAAGGCCAGTTTATTTGTGAGCAGGCAGGTACATTTCAAAAATACAAAGTGAAATGAATAACAAGGGGCACCAACACTAAACAACCTCCTGTAGATTAAAAAAGAAAAAGAAAATACAAAAAAGATAATAATGGTGTTGTGGTAAGTTGACACACAAAACACACCCCAAAAAATGCAAAGATGAGAAAACTGTCAAAAAAGGAGATGTTGATGAAAAAAACCAAACACAAAATCCCCCCCCCCCAAAAAAAAACAAACACTAAAAAACAAAATGTGTAGATGTGACGATTTAAAATATTGTATTGCTGAAATGAGTTCAGGAGAAGTGTGTGTGAGTATGAAAAGAAGTTAATTCTTGCAGCATTGTAAAGAACAAGAGAATGCGCTTCATGAAAGAATTTTTAACATTGCAGCGTGACGAATGTGCTATATCGATTACGAGCAGTAGTTATACCTGAGCGAGCGCTTCCGTGTCCGAATTTGATTGTGAGCATGCGTGGCACCTTGTCCGTCGGAGTAGGCTACACATGATCTGAGTATGTCCGATCGGAGCATTTTGTCGGAACATTTTACTGGCAAGTTGGAAAACTTGGTCCATTGGATATTCCGACTGAAACAGTCCGATGCAGACCACACACAGTCGGTATATCCGACAAAATGGTCCGATAGGAAACATTCTGTCGGAATCTCTGACCGTGTGTACAAGGGCTAAGGGTTTTTTAAGTGCTGCTCCATCTATAGATACCGGCATGCGCTTCAAGCCTTGGTATGGTGAGGGTTGGGACAGGAAGTGACGTTGGCGTTACCCAGAACATCAGCACACGTGAGTCTGATTTAGCTTAATGTATTTTCTTTTCTCTGGATCTCATAACGCCTACTAGGGAACTTCTTGGTTATCTCTTTATTATGCTCATACTGGGGGCAGCACAGTGGTGTAGTGGTTTGCACTTTCACCTAGCAGCAATAGGGTTGCTGATTCAAATCCCGACACGACACTATCTGCCTGGAGTTTACATGTTCTCCCTGTGCCTGCGTGGGTTTCCTCCCACACTCCAAAAACATGCAGGTAGGTTAATTAGACCCTGTCCAAAAAAATTGGCCATAGTATGTGTATGTCAGTGTTGTAAGTGTGTCAAGACTCTACAGGTTTAAGGACCGCACAAATAGCTGCAGATGGACACCAGTGCCAAGAAAAAGCAACCCGAGGCGATTCAGTTCATATAGGTAGCGCTATACAAGTCATTCATACTGAATCTGTCATTTTAAATAATTGACGCTCCAGATGAAGTTGCTGACTAGTACTTTAAAAGAAGATAGCTATTTAATTGAAGGAGTTGAGTTTGTTCAGTCAATAAATTGTGGGAATATTCACTCCAGTTATCCAATTATGCACAGATGAAAAAAGTAATCGACCGTGTGTATGCAACACAAGTTTTGGCCAAAATCCGTTGGAAAAAATCAGATGGATTTTGTGGTTGGAATGTTGACAGTGTGTACAGCATATATAGTAAATAGCAATCTACGACTGTTTGCCAGTATGGCAAATGAGCAGTGGAGGAAAGAAGGGAAAGAAAGAAGCAAAGAAATTAGAGTTGATGGACCCTAAGAAGGGGTAGGAGAGGGGAAAGGTCTTCTAAGAGGATCCATTTAAAGTAGTACTTGACATGGAAAAAGAGGCACTTTTATATAGCATATATATATATAGCATACCCATGGTTCCCAGATAGTTTCAAATAGCTGGACTCTATCCAAGAGCTTGGCTACAATTTGTTCCTGGGACATGATCCAGGAGATTTTCCGCTTTGTTGCTAAGATGGAGACTGAGGGTTTCTTCCAGGCTCCTGCAATCGTGATTTTAGCACCCAAAAACAAAAAAGGATCAGCGTTTGAGTGTGCTTAAGGAGCTTACTCTGTGGTTCAGAAGGGCAATCGTAGGGTCTTGGGGAACAGCTACTCCCGTAACTCTCTGTACTATTTGGAAGAACTTGTTCCAGTAGATTCTGATATGGGGGCAAGTCTACCAAGTAAAGTACATAAAGCCCATCAGATTACACCCTCTGTAGCACAAGAGGAAGATCTCTATGTAGATCTTGGCCAGTCTAGTGGGAACATAGTACCATCTAGTAATGATTTTAATATTTGCTTTAAATTAAGAGATATTTGTGATGCATTTAAAGAAGTGTTGGAATTATTTAAACAACTTGTCTGGATCTAAGTGTAGTTCTAACTCTAATTCTATTCCCAGGATATCATGTAAGAAGGTTTGTCTAACTTGTCCACCAGGGAAGAATATATAATTGAAATGCCTCCCCTCTGATCCATGATATTGGAACACCATGTTTCAAAAACGGTAGGTTTAGGGTGATCGGGTTTATTCAGTTAAATAAAGTAGGAGTCAGAATTTTTCATCATTCGGCATTTCAAGTTTACTAACACAATATCCTAATGGAATAAGACCCAACAAGGTGAAGAAGGGGCCTATTCTGAATAGTCCCTTATTCAGCCACCATAGGAAGTCTAAAATATTCATGCCCGGGGGGGGGGGGGGTGCACTGGGTTATGAAATAAGTGAGAGAGGGGTCTCATGTTGGATACTAATGAGCCCTGACAGTGGGAAAGGATAGGTACCAATACTGTAGGTCTTAATTTAGGGGGGCACCATAGAAGGTAATCGATTGTGTGAAGAGGAACTGCTTGTATTTCTATATATACTCAATCAGTTTTGGGACCTCTGGAGCATACTATGGAGATCTGAGCCAATCGTGCGGCCTGATAGTACCACCATCAATTGGTAAGGCCCAGGCCAGCTTGGTTTTTAAGACGAAAGAGATCCTCATAACAATGATAGCCCTTTTTCCCCAGATGAAGCTAATTATTTTAGATTGAACTTTGACGAGTAGCATTTTCTTTATAGGTATGGGGAGGGACCGAAAAAGGTATAGTAGACATGCAGCAATGTTATCTTAATAGCATTTAAACTACCCAACCAGGACAGACCACACATTGACCACATTTTAAGTTCCTCTTTTAGCTTCCTAAACATGGAAGGGTAGTTAGCTGCAAACAAATTGTCAATCCTGTTTGATAGTTTGATTCGTAAATATGGGATAGAATCGGCGGCCTAAGTAAAGGGGAAATGGCATTTGAGCTGATCTGCTAGCTTAGGGGGGATTGAAATGTTTAGAGCAGCAGATTTGGTGATATTTACTTTGAGCCCTGAGATTGAAATACACTGGGGGTAGATATCAGTGGAGAGGTAATAAAAAGCAGAAGGTCATATGAAAACAGCACGCATTTGTGTTCCTAAGATCCAAAGGAAACCCCTTTAATATAGATCTAATGGCGATAGCTAATGTTTCTATAGCAATTGCAAATATTAGCAAGGATAAGGGGCAACCTAGTCCCTTTTTTGATGGCAAAAGTGTCTGAGTGGTGACCCAATAAGCACATTTTTGCACTAGGATTAGAGTATAATGAATGGATAATTCCTAAGAATTTAGGGCCAAAACCCCACCTCTCCAGTATTTCAAAATCAGTTTAAAATAGAAAGCCTTCTTGTGGAACCCCTCGTCCCATTAGGAATGAAGTAAGGAATTATATATATTTTAATCTTCTAATTTGGTCTGGACCGTGTCTCCCCGGGATGAAGCCAACCTGATCTTTATGAATATATTTAGCAATAAAGCTGGATAATCGCATTGCGAAAATTTTCTTCATAATTTTGAGATCGTTGTTTATAAGGGAAATTGGGCGGTAGTTACTGACCTCACTCACATCTTTCCCTGGTTTGGGAATGATGCAATCAAAGGCTGTGTTTAAATCGTTATCCAGTGTAGCTCCATCCTGAAGAAAGTTGAAGAACCGTGTCATATGAGACACCAGGGAAGGACCAAACATCTTATAGTAACAAACCAAAAAAACAGCAGGACCTGGGGATGTGTCTTTTTTAAGCAATTTAATGACCTCTAAAATCTTCTCCGGTGGAATAAGTTTTTCCATATGCTTACGTGTTAATATAGGGAGGGGTAAATCCCTAAGCAAAGTCTCCAATTTGTGGGGAGAGAGGGGAAGACATCATTATACAATTTTACGTAAAAATCCCCTAGTGGGATTTTGGGTCAGGTCACTTGTCAGGTCAGGTTGTGTGCAAATTTTGGGGAATGATAGAGTGCGTGGTTTGGGGTTAAGTTTAGCTGCCAATTTACAGTCAGTTCTATCTTTTTATGAATAGAATTTTTCACCTGTCCATCTAAGTGGTTTTCTGCTGCTGTGGTTAAGGCCAGATTAAGTTGTGCTCACGCATCATCTAGCTGGGCCAGTTTGTCAGGGGTAGGGTTATGTTTGTGATGTTTGCTTAGTAAGAGGAATTCCCCAGTCAGTTTCTGGATTTCCACTTTGCATTCACATTTAATCTGGGAGGAAATCTGGATTAGTTTCTATCTCATCACAGCCTTGTCGGCTGCCCACATTGTAGTTGGTGAAACTGAATTGTTATTGCTGTCAACAAAGCACTCTCTCAGGGCTTTATCTAGTAAGGTACAATGCATGGGATTACTCAGAAGGCCTTTGTTAAGACGCCATCTACCCGCCCCCCCCCCAGCCCTTGGGGGCGTTGAAGAGTTCACAACATTATTGAGTGATCTGAAAGGGGTGTGTCTCAAATTTTGGAGGCAGTAGTTAGGGAAATAGCAGTGAATTGAAGAAATATATGGTCTATCCTGGCATAGGTGTGGTGAGGCATGGAGTAGTGTGTATAATCCTTGACATGGGAATTAAATTCCCTCCAGACATCTATCAGCCCAAGTCAGTTCAGCAGTCGTGCTATTTTAAACTCTGTCTGGTCTAAATTTCGAGGTCCCCTGGTTTAATATATCCAGGGAGAGGTCAAATGGTATGTTCGAATCACCCCCTATAATAACAGTACACTTGAAGTGGGGCCTCAAGACATTTATTATAGATTTAAAAAATTCCCTTTGGACCTTGTTTGGCAGTATAGTATGACACAAATGTATAAATGCAACATCGTCTGTTCGCACGTTCTGCGAATTCCAAACATTATTCAAAATGCCAAATTCGAGTGGCGCGTCACTGCCCATAATTCACTGTGGCAAACGGAGAGCCATGATTGGCCAAAGCCAGGGTGGCTTTGGCCAATTATGTCTCAGGGGGTTTAGTACATGCCCCACACTATATGAGGCCGCCTGCGTGGTAGCCTTGTGTAGTGTGTTGCTGTGGCAGAGTGAGATAGACAAAGAGACAGTGTAATTTGATTTAAGTTAGCTAGATCCGTTCCTGTTATTCTCTTCATAATATACTGACAGACAGGGAGCTGCACTATTTTCACTTAATGTACTGTGTCCTTTGCACAGTGTGCACCTAAATCTTTACCTAAATACAATTCCCGGCGTTCTCATACAAATACAGGTAGAGAGCTGCAGTAGTTTGTTTTAGTGTCCTTTGCACAGTGTGCACCTAAAGCTTTACCTGAATACAATTGCCGGCATTCTCATACAAATACAGGCAGGGAGCTGCAGTATTTTGTTTTAGTGTCCTTTGCACAGTGTGCACCTAAAGCTTTACCTGAATACAATTGCAGGCATTCTCATACAAATACAGGCAGGGAGCTGCAGTATTTTGTTTTAGTGTCCTTTGCACAGTGTGCACCTAAAGCTTTACTTGAATACAATTGCCGGTGTTCTCATACTAATAATACTACAGACAAGCAGTTGATTCTGCTAGCTGCAGTATAATCAGTATATATATACGTCCTAGCTTTGCGCAGCTACATCTCCCTGCAGGCCATTAGTATGTCTGGAAGGCCAACAAGGAGAGGCAGACGAGCCAATAAAAGAGGGCAAGCAGGCTCTGTGTCTAGAGGCAACAGTGCTGGTCATGGACACAGTGCATGCTCAACAGCATGTGGCCGTGGGACATGCTTGTCCTTTTTTCGGCAGCTGGCCGAGTTGAGCTGCAACTTGATGCCGAAGACTTGGTAGAGTGGATAACCAAGCAGTCCTCATCCTCTCTCACCCAGGCTCAGGGTACTTTGTCTGGCAAAGCAGCTGCCAATGCGGCCTCTTCCCTCAGCTCAATGGCATCAGTCACTCCTTCCCTAGCCCCACCATGTCCTCCTGAGGAGTCGTACGAACTGTTTGACCACAGTGTTGGGTACATGATCCAGGAAGATGCCCAGCATTTTGAAGGCTCTGATGATGGTACCCAGCTAGAGGAAGGCAGTAACGCGAGCTCAGAGAGAGGGGGTGCCAAAGAAGGACAGCAATCTGGCAGTCATGTTCCCCCAGATGCAGCATGCTGCCAGGTTTGCGCCAGTGATTAAGAGGGAGGGGATGATGAGGTCACTGAATCCATGTGGGTGTCTGATAGGAGAGAGGAGGAGGCACATCTCCAACGAGGCAGGATGCCCTCTAAGGGCCAGCTTAAGGGCAGCACACTGACTGCATCACACTACAGAGCTCCGCATGTGCAGGGCCCTGCTTTCTCTGCACGTTATTCCAAAAGTTCTTTGGTGTGGGCCTTTTTGAGATGAGTGCATCAGATCGCACCGCTGCATATGTCTCAAGCGTATCTCGCGTGGCCAAAACATCAGCCGCTTGGTCACCACATGCTTGACCAGACATATGTTGACCTACCATGCAGTTCGTTGGCAAGTGTACCTAAAAGACCCACACCAAAGAACAAAGCGGACCTCTCCTTGCTCCTCATCAGCTGGGATCTCCAACCCCACTATACCTTCATTCCTCTCTGAAACCTGCACTGAGAGGAATGAAGGTGTAGAATTAAGTGTGTCAGAGCCAAGTACTTGCAGGTAATCTGCTATTGGTACACTGACGTCAGATTGTACCAGGCAAATTTTCCAGCCCCAGCTGCTGCACTGCCGAAAGAAGTACACTCCCAGTTATCCACATGCCCAGCGGATGAATGCTAGCTTGGCTAAATTGCTAGCACTTCAACTACTGCCTTTTCAGTTGGTAGACTCTGTCCCCTTCCGTGAGTTTGTGGAATGTGCAGTTCCTCAGTGGCAGGTTCTCAAAATGCCACTTTTTCACACGGAAGCCGATTCTGGCTCTCTACCAGCATGTGGAAGGCAATGTCTTGGCCTCACTCGACATGATGGTCAGCGGTAAGGTGCATATTACCGCTAACTCATGGTCCAGCAGGCATGGACAGGGATATTTCCTATATTTCATGGCACATTGGGTGACTCTGCTGGCAGCTGGGAAGGATGCAGGATAAGGTACAATAGTGTTGGAGGTTGTTCCACCACCACGCCTCCAAAATGCTACTATTGGTGATTCTGACACACCTCTCTCCTCCACCCCCTCTTCTTCTTCTTCCTCCATGGCCTCTTCCTGTGCTTTGTTCTCAGAACCAGCGGTGCTTCGTAGGAATTCAAGGGGCTACGCAAGTATACAGGCTTGCGCTGGTGTGCTTGGGGGACAGGAGCCACACTGGGGCAGAGATCCTGTCATCTCTGCAGGGGCAGGCTGAGAGGTGTTTGACGCCACGCCAGCTTAAGCCAGAAATGGTGGTTTGCAACAATGGCACCAACCTCCTCTCTGCCCTCTGACAGGGACAACTGACCCATGTGCCCTGTTTGGCTCACGTCCTTAACTTGGTGGTGCAGCAGTTCTTGGGCAGGTACCCGAGCTTACGGAATGTCCTGAGGCAGGCCAGGAAAGTCTGTGTGCATTTCCGCCGGTCATATAAAGCTAGTGCTCAGCTGGCTGACCTCCAAAAGGAATTTAACCTGCCCAAGGACCACCTAATCTGTGACATGCCCACCAGGTGGAACTCAACGTTGGCCATGCTGCAGTGGCTGCACACACAGCATAGGGCCATCAATGAGTACCTGTGCGACTATGGCACCAGGAGCCTTTTTTTTTCCCCACGCCAGTGGGCCATGATCAGGGAGGCATGCACTGTCCTGTCACCATTTGAGGAGGCCTCAAGGATGGTGAGCAGTGATGGGAGCACATGCTGCGAGGAATAATGGACAGGGCACTTGAGACAGAACAGATGCAGGAAGAGGAGGACTTCCTTGCCTCTCAAGGCAGCCTTTATCCAGACAGTGTTCCTGCTGGTCACACAGGAGGAGGATGAGGAGGAGGAAAAGGAGGAGGATTGTGTCAGCATGGAGGAGGAGCGTAGCACTCAGCATCAGCCGCAGTCTTTCAGGGATCATTTAAAGTCCCAAGAAACCCATGGACTTGTACGTGGCTTGGAGGAGGTGGCTGCGGATCATGTCATCCTTAGTAGACATGTGCAGAGTAAAATATTTTGTTTCGGAATTTCGTTTTCGTCCGAAAAATTTATTAATTTAGTTACTCCCGAAATTCGTTTTTATTTATTTAGTTTTTCGTTCAAAAATTGCATTCGTCCGAAAATCCACATGAATTAAGGTCGAATCTGCCTTTGAAGGCTTATGGTGTCTGTCAAATGTATGAAGAAGATTCAACGGAGCTAGTATAACTATATAGCATACTTCATGTGAAATTTAGAACCCTATTAAAGTCTATGGGACTCCAACGTTCAAAATCTAAAGTACTCATTTTAAAGGCTAATATGCAAGTTACTGTCCTAAAAAGTGTTTGGGGACCCGGGTCCTGCCCCAGGGGACATGTATCAATGCAAAAAAAAGTTTTAAAAACGGCTGTTTTTTCGGGAGCAGTGATTTTAATAATGATTAAAGTGAAACAATAAAAGTGTAATATTCCTTTAAATTTCGTATGGGGGGGGGGGTGTCTATAGTATGCCTGTGAAGGGGCGCATGTTTCTGGTGCTTAGAACTGTCCCTGCACAAAGTGTCATTTATGCAGGAAAAAAAAGTCCTTTAAAATCACTCGCAGCTATTATGAATTGTCGGCTCCGTAATACAGAGAACACTCATTGAAAGTCATTGATAAAGAATTAAAAAAAAAAAAAAGCATGGGGGTCCCCCAAATTCAATCACCAGGCCCTACAGGTCTGGTATGGATATTAAGGGGAACCCTGCATCAAATTAAAAAAAAATTGATGTGGGGTTCCCCCTAAATATCCATACCAGACCCTTCAGCTCTGGAATGGATATTAAGGGGAACCCCACGTCAAATTTTAAATTTAAAAAAAAAATTGATGTGGGGTACCCCTAAAAATCCATACCAGACCCTTTATCTGAGTACGCAACCTGGCAGGCCACAGGAAAATAGGGGGGGACGAGAGAGCGGTCCCTCCTGAACCATACCAGGCCACATGCCCTCAACACTGGAAGGATGCTTTGGGTGTCTGTGACCCCTCAAAGCACCTTGTCCCCATGTTGATGTGGAGAAGGGCCTCATCCCCACAACCATGGCCGGTGGTTGTGGGGGTCTGCGGGCGGGGGGCTTATCAGAATCTGGAAGCCCCCTTTAACAAGGGGACCCCCAGATCCCAGCCCCCCCTGTTTGAAATGGTAAGGGGGTATAAAAGTACCCCTACCATTTCACAAAGAAAGTGTAAAAAATAGTTAAATAAGACAAACACACTTTTGAAAAATTATTACGGAGCCGACAATTCATAATAGCTGCGAGTGATTTTAAAGGACTTTTTTTCCTGCATAAATGACACTTTGTGCAGGGACAGTTCTAAGCACCAGAAACTTGCGCCCCTTCACAGGCATACTATAGACACTCCCCCCCGTACGAAATTTAAAGGAATATTACACTTTTATTGTTTCACTTTAATCATTATTAAAATCACTGCTCCCGAAAAAATGGCAGTTTTTAAAACTTTTTTTTGCATTGATACATGTCCCCTGGGGCAGGACCCGGGTCCCCAAACACTTTTTAGGACAGTCATTTGCAGAATCTTTTCTCTCTGTCAAATCTTTTTTCTCTGTCGAATATTTTCTCTATATAATCTTGGACTAATAGAGGTAAGGTTAGGCACATTCGACCACAGGTTCTATAGACACAGATTGTTATTGTCAGAGTCACGTCGAATCTCCTATTCTTTATCGAACTGTTGTAACAACTAAAACGAAAATAAAGCATTTATTTATGTCGGATCTTTCGTTTTTCGGATTCTGTGCTTTCATTATCGTTTGTCAAAATGAAAACGAAAATAGCTGAAATTCGGAGGAAAATGCATTCGGTCGAAAACGAATGCACATGTCTAATCCTTTGTGACCCAGAGGACTCTGGACCGAATGCCTCAGCCAACCTACGCTGCATGGCCTCCCTGATCCAACAAAGCCTGCGGAAGGATCCTCATATTTGTCGGATCAAGGAGAGGGATCATTACTGACTGGCAACCCTCCTTGATCCACGTTACAAGGGTAAGGTTGCGGGCCTTATCTTGCTGTTGCAGAGGGAGCAGAGGATGAAACATCTTCAGGAGGCCTTGCAGAAAGGTCTGTGTAACACATTTCCAGAGCCTGGAAGATTACAAATTCCTGGTCTTGAACAATGTGTTGCTGAGGCTTCGGTCAGTCACTGGAGCGGTGGAGAAGGTGGCCATCTGACTGATGCATTCAAACAATTTTTTTATTCCGCAGCCCCAAGGTATGATCGGTTCCAGCAACCATCGCCAGAGTCTGATTTACATGGTGCAGGAATACCTAGGGGCAAGTTCAGACTTGGACACCTTTCCCACCAAAAATCCTCTGGGTTACTGGGTCTTGAGAATGGATCACTGGCCAGAGCTTGCACAGCATTCAGTTGAGCTACTGGCCTGTCCTGCATCCAGCGTTATTTCGGAACGCACCTTCAGTGCTGCTGGAGGCTTTGTAACCAATCACAGGGTGCGCCTGTCCACTGACTCGGTTGATCGACTGACCTTCATAAAAATGAATCAGTCTTGGATCACCACCAGCTACCAAACACCTGATGCTGATGTAACCAAATAATTTTTTTAGAAATGTAAGATTCCTTCAAGACTGCATATGCTGATGCTGTGTGACTATTCTGTTATGCTGAGTGACTGTCCTCTTCCTCCTCAATGATCATGCTGATAGCGTGTAAGAATATTTTTGGTTCTGGGTGCCGCCACCAGTGACTAAGGCCCAATTTTTCAGCCCCTGTTTAACAGGGGTGTGTAATTACAATTTTGAATGCAATATTTTGCAGCAGGGTTCGTTGCTGCGCTCAACTACAATATCTGTGAGTGGTTGCAGTGTTGTGGCAACAGCACCAGTGCCTAAGGCCCAATTTTTCAGCTCCTGTTTAACAGGGGCGTGTAATTACAACTTTTGATGCATACTTTGCAGCAGGGCTCATTCCTGTGCTCCAACTAGAGTTTCTGTGAGGTGTTGCAGTGTTGTGGCACCAGTGCCTAAGGCCCGATTTTTCTGCCCCTGTTCAACAGGGACATGTAATTACAATTCTTGATCTAATATTTCACAGCAGGGCCCATTCCTGCGCCCACCAAGAGTAACTGTGAGGGCTTACAGTGTTGTGGCAACACCACCACCACCAAAGGCCCAATTTTTCTGCCCCTGTTCAACAGGTGCATGTAATTACAATTCTTGATATAATATTTCACAGCAGGGCCCGTTCCAGCGCCCACCAAGAGTAACTGTGAGGACTTAGTGTTGTGGCACTAGCACCACCACCACCAAAGGCCCAATTTTTCTACCACTTTTCAACAATGGCATGTGATTACAATTCTTGATATAATAGTTCATAGCATGGCGTTCCAGCGCCCACCAAGAGTAACTGTGAGGGCTTACAGTGTTGTGGCAACACTAAAACCTTAGACCCAAATTTAGGGCAGGCCCCTACTTTCAAACATCCAACTTACAAACGTCTCCTACTTGCAAATGGAAGGAGACAACAGGAAGTGAGATGAAATTTAGGACAATAACCTATATATTAGCCTTTAAAATTAGCACTTTTGATTTCGAACGTTCGAGTCCCATAGACTTTAATGGGGTTCTAAAGTTTGTGCAAATTTTCGGTCCGTCTGCAGGTTCTGGTGCAAACTGAACTGGGGGGTGTTCAGCTCATCCCTAGCTAGGAAGAGTTGCGGATAACTTTGGTGGATGAATGAAGGATTATACTAGCAAGGGAAGTGGGTCTCTTGTAGTAATATTACATCTGTCTTTAAGGAGTGATAATGTTGGAAAAGTTTCCGTCGTTTTACTGGGGTATTAAGTCCCTGCACGTTATGAGATACAATCTATAGTTTCAAATTGTTAAAAGTGGATTTAGAGGGTTAGACAACTCAGAAGAGGCATATATCTCACCCCATTAAGGAGAGTCCCCTGACAGAGTCAGGTGTATTTTGGTTAGGGTCCTGGTCCTGTGTGTTGCTGAGGGATGAGCTCCCGAAAAAATACCTTAAGTTGAAGGGGAGTTGTAAGGAAGGGGAATGGGTAGACAGAAAAAAGAAAGAAAGGAGGGGATCAAGAGAGATAGTCAGTCATTAATAGACAAATATGACTGAAAATTCTAAAACCCACCCGGGAAACGAAGGGCCCAGTCACTTCCTGTCCCATGCCCTGAGAAGGGCGATGTCCTCGAAGTTAGGGGTCATCAATTTCACTCTGAAAGGTAAACATGGTCCTCTCAGTTGCAGATGGAGGCACATTGAAACCGCTACGGTCTCCCCCGCCTTGTGAAAATGTATCAAATACCTGCATAAATATACATCCCTAAGTGTTAAATATAGATGCAGCTTGGGCAGAAGTCCCCAAGCTTCTCCACCAACACCGACGGGCAGCCCTATAATAGTCAGGGCACTCCGTTGTCACCTGGGGGTGAACTGTGAGGGCCCACCCAGAATTATTTGTTTATCGTAGGGATCCGCTCTAGCTTCAGGTAATTATCAGAAGAGGAATCTCTAGGTAATACTGTGAGGGAGAACTTAGTTAAATTGAGGCTATTAGTAAGCTGGTAGCATACAGATAGTGGGGAGACCCCGAGCTGCAGTTACCGCAACATACAGAATATAAACAACTTGTAAACACTGTATAACACCGGGTCCAATTTCTTTCCCGCTCCCCAGAAGAGCCCATCAGAGAACCTGTGAAACAACTCGGAAGAAATATAAAAGAAAAAGGTAACTTGGGTAACTTGTGAGGAGGGAGATATCACCCTAACGTTCAGTTCCAAACAGGACCACTTGACCACAGCCTGTGAGTCTACATCAGGGAGGTTGAGAGGCTCTTGACCTTTTGGATTGTTGTTTTTTAAAAAATAGGAGTGAATGGACTCGACGGAGAGGGCCTTTTCGTAGATGATGAGCTTCTGTTGGTGGGTGGGATAGGGATTTCTTGGGAGATCAGCCCTAGGTGTAGAAGCAAACGCTTGTCTTCTGAAAAGGATGAAAATCCATGGGCTTTATTCCAGTAAGATGGAAAGGACCATCTGTATGTGGTTTCTTTTTGTGTCAAAACCTGGAGGAGGGGCTTCAATTAGTACTGTTTTTGGACTGTGCAGGGCAAAAGAACGGCAAACACTTGGATTTGTTGACTTTGAATTGTAAGTCTATACAAATTGTGGGACTTTTTCAGCACCTCTTCTTTGACAGCATAGAAATGGGGTTTGACTATGATATCCTGTGGTAGGCCATCTCTGCATGATGGTTGCAGAGCCCTATGGGCCCTGTCTAGCTGCAAATGGTGCTCTGGGATGTCAGTGATCAGTTCTTTATTAAAATAGCATACTGCTGGGTAGACAAATTTCATCAAATCTGGAAGACCCCTAGTTCCAAAGTTATAGCTCCTAGATCTATTTTCCAGATCATCAGTTTTGGACATGGCACTCTCTAGATGGTCCTGAAGTTCCTGTATTCTGGCTGAGTCATGTGATTTGAAATTTTGTATATATTTGATTGTTCACTTGAATTGTTCATATCTTAATTTATGACTATAACTTATTTATAATTTAGACGTGTTTTGAATTGGTTGTTGGTTGGCACAATTTTTTTTTCAGGAGAAATTTTTGAACATAATGTGTATTCTGGTATGTGAGTCGCAGTAGCCTTTTTGCAGTTTATTATTTTTGGTACACATTTTTTGGTTAATAATTATTGGTGACACAGAGCATTGTTTTTTTTTTTTTAACACAGTGTGAGCAAACAAAGTAAACTTCAGAACCACAATGTAAACAAACAGAGCGTGAACTTCAGAATCACATGTTTGTGGTATGTTTGACCAGCGGACAGGGGCCCCATGACTAAGCTCCAGGGGGTGAAGGGAAATGTGTTGGGGCGTGGCCTGGCCGGAGTCCAGGCTGAGGTTGTTACTCCATTCATTGCAGTAGGACACCATAGGCGTGTGACCTCCAGGGGTTACCCTTTCTTTCTTGAACAAGCAAACGGGCCCCCAGGAAACTTCATAACCACAATATGAACAGAGTGTTGGACAATCACTTTTTGTTCAAGCGCCAAACACAGATTTTTCAATGCAGAAATTGAGGCTGTTTAACCTGCCAATTTATAAACCATGGACAATCGTCCTTCTCTGATATTAAATACACTATAAAGCAGTTTATTACAAGTTGAACAGAGTTTGTGATATATATTTTATAGTGTCTGTGTAACCTTCTGTATGTAGGTCATACAAAACGCACCCTCTGGAGAAGAATAGATGAACATTACAGATTCATTGAGGATCAGTGGGGTTAGTTTACTGAAAATGGAAAATGCAAAAGCTAGTGCAGCTATGCATAGAAACCAATCAGCTTCTAGGTTTTTTTGTCAAAGCTTAATTGAACAAGCTGAAGTTTGAAGCAGATTGACTACTGAGCAGGACATTTTATAGATAGACAACTCCTATCCTCATATTGATTAGTGGTTCCAAATTAATAATAACTACTGCAGTAGGAAACAGACACAAAATATATGCTCAGCATCTTTCCAAATAACTGTTGTGCTTTATTATGACACAATTGAAGGTTTTTATACACATGATTACGTAGGTATCACCTTAATATTGCAATTGTATGTTTATGGTAACAAAGGGCGTAACATAGGCAGACTAATTCTAATCAGGACTCTAAACAATGCAAACATTTACTGAAAACATTATTAGTGCCATGTGCACAGTGAGGGCAGTGTGTAATACATACAAATTAGAATACAATTATATACAGAACTTACAAATTTCTATTACACTACCATGTACAGCTGCACCAGATTTAGCACTTTCAAGTTTTAGTAAATCAACCCCGTAGTGTGCCACAATACTTAAATATCACAAACAAAAGTAAATCTGGACTGGTGGTGTTTGGGATAGAACACATATTGCAAGATAATCTTAACGAGAAAGAACAGTTTTTAAGCCTGTGCAAACATAAGACGTTCTGGATTTATAAACTTGGCAGCTTGTACAGTTAGTAGTTCAGTACATTGCACCCTTGAATTTTATGTTTTCATACTGATTCAGTTTTCATACTGAATTAATTTTATATTTCCTCTGTAGAAATACATATACAATGGTTTTTGGTTTTGAAATATAGGTACATATATAATAGTAATAACATCAAAAACTGGTTATACATTCTAGCCCATTTTCTTTGGTTTGCAGACATCTAATGTATTCTTGGGGAGCTGTTGTATAATCAGTCTTCATTCCGGCATTGAACAACATGGAATTAGATAATTGATTTTATTAACTGCATTATTTATTTTGATGTCCTACCGGTAATATGTTTGTAATGTTCTAAGTCATAGGCAGTTTTATATTTTTACACACATTTTTTTTTTTTATATATTTTCTGTTTCATGGATACTGTATGTATCGTTTACATGTGATACTGTAATTGATGTTATATTGCATGATTGCCAGTCAATTGTGCTTCTGTAATATAGTGGATGTGATATGCAGTAAACAATTAGGCCACTTCTACCCCACCACCCAATCACTTGTGACTATTTATTCTTGCCCCTGGTCTCCCGCTTCAAGATTTGATTAAGAGGCTACACTTTGAAACAAGTAATCTTGGAGACCAAAGGCGCTGTTGGCTTTCGGAGACCCCATGATGTTGGTCAGGTCATTTCTGCTGCCATAGTGATGCACTTCTGGTCGACTCTCTAAGGCACGACAGTTCTGGTGTCTCAGCTGGCAGGATTTTCTGCTGCTTCCATCTCTCATCTGGATTGTGGACTACAATACACCTGCAGGTCGAGTGTTTGGGACCAGTGTCCCTTCATTAATCATTCCCACCATGGCCAAACTTATGTTCAGTCTTCACTGAACACCATGGATGCCACTGTAAGTGTTCACCTACTTTTCATTTATAAAGTGTGGATTATTTTCATGATGTATATTGTGGTATGTATATTGATTTGATTTTCTTTTAGCTTACAATAAAGTGTTTCTATGGACCTGCCAGTGGAGTTGGACAATTTGTTCACAAACCCATGAATATAATTCATTACATCCAATACTACATGGTTTGATAAGACCTTTGCTAGTACCCTTCAGGTCTTTGTGCTGAGAAATTGTGTGTCATTTGTCCTTGCCTATTCTCAAGTGGAACCTTGCAGCAGCAGGACAGTTGAGACAATCTTTGGTAAAAATCGGCAACAAGGGTTCAGCGCCTTGGTTCTTTCTTTTTTTTTTTATGTGACCCCCCCGCAAATGCTGAGAAAGTAAAAAACCTGTGTAAGAGAAAAAATGTTAGCTAATATATTACCCATCCCCTGGCTTCTGTAGTGCAGGAGGTGACATCATCAGCCTACCATTGAGATCCTGAGAAATGGTGAGTACTCCAAATCACAAAAGAAGATACTACATCAGAGAGCTGGGAGCATTTTTCCAGTGAAATCTGGCCCACTCTCCATTTTTCCAAAGTTCACCGAAGGAGGATAACTTTGCCCTTGTGTAGGTGCCACAGATTCAGAAGGTGGAAGGGGGCACATTTAAAAAAAATGTTCACTTCACTTTTTAGGGTCAAGGTCCACTTTAAATAGATTAGAGGTTATTTTAAATATTATTAATCATTAATGTTAAACCATATGTCTTTTTATAAACATTTTTTAATGTCAAATAGAAAAACATTAATGACCTCATAAATTATACCAACTGAAAATATTAATAAAGTGTACCATCATCCAGAAATATGTAGGATATAGACTGGGAGATCTGGTCCCCAACCAGAGCTACCAAAAACAGAAGAGAGCTAGCGGACTATTACGGTACATATTGAGAAAATAAATACAATACTGTAAACCAAAAATAAAAATAAACAAAATTTATTGATACAATAAAACCATTTGACAATTCACAAACTGGTACAGGTGGTGAAGTATTTCTACTAGTTTCACTATATCTGAGCTTCTTCAGGAAATACACACATCTGTAAAAAAGTATAAACATAAACAATGAAAAAAGAAACTCAAACTAAAAAGTTACATTCCATAGAATGCAAGGGGCAAAAGGGGAGAAGTAAATACAAAATGTGAAACTCCGGTTCTTACCCCACTCAATGTACCATCAAGGTGCCTAGGAAACCCAGGGGAGTCTCTCCCGGCGATTGGGGGAGAAGTTCAATAGACAGGCCAGTGTCTGTATAGAAAATAGTAATATATACAAAAAACTGAGCATTGATAATGGCCATAAATCCCGCCAAGTGACCAACTGGCAGGATCAAGATCACCCCCTAAACCAGGGAAACCTCAAGGGTGAGCAAGCAGTGTATGGTGCATAACATGCACATTGGAGTGACAATGGACTGGCTAAGAGTCTAAAAAAGCATGTGAAAATAGGTGACCGTGTGAAGTGGGATGTGAAGGTGAAGGTGGGGGGGGGGGAGGGGGTGAAAGGAAAAGTGGAGAAGAGAGGAGGGGGGGGGGGGGAGGGGAGAAAAGAAAGGAAACAAGGTGGGCAAGGGGAAAGAAAGAAAGGGATGAACCCGGGAAGATTGAAAATAAAAAGTGGAACCACCGAAACAGAGTGAAGGTAGTGAAGACAGAAGTGTCTCACATCTAAATTAAAATGAGACCACCAACCAGGGCTGTAAAATAAAGCACACCAAACAACAGTTGAAAACATGCAATGGTGACATAAAGAAATAAAAAAGAAAGGAAAGGAATATGTGTGCCCAATAAAGATGGTTAAAGGGGGTCACATACCATATACGTTGTAAAAGCTAAGTTTGAATTTAGACCCGGAGGAAAAGGTTCAGCAGGAGTCTTCTAAATGAAGGAATTTCTTGGGTATAATATAAGCCCAAAGTTCCAAGTTACAACCCAGGTAAAGACCCACAGGTAAAAAACCTCACCCCACCCGATGTGAGGGGTGGCGACAGAGGTAAAATCATATTGCAAAGAGAAGCCCTTTGGATTGAAAGGTTGGACGCTTTGAGACTACCTGGCCTCAATGAGACCAACTCTTTCAAATCCTTTCTATAGGTACTATTCAACACCTCTCTGTCTGGGTGGCCTTTTGGTCTTGCCATAAAAAAGTGTTTGGGTACCCGGGTCCTGCCCCATGGGACATGTATCAATGCAAAAAACGTTTTAAAAAGTCAGTTTTTTTGGGAGCAGTGATTTTAATAATGCTTAAAGTAAAACAATAAAAATGAAATATTCCTTTAAATATGATGCCTGGGGGTGTCCTTAGTATGCCAGTAAAATAGTGCATCTTTCCAGTGTTTAGAACAGTATATTTCTAAAGAAAAAAATGTCCTTTAAAACTGCTCGGGGCTGTAATGAATTGTCGAATCCTGGCAATATAGATACAAATTATTGAAAAAACTGGAAAGGGTTTCCCACCAATCCACTACCAGGCCCTTTGGATCTGGTATGAATATTAAGGGGAACCCCGCTCCAAAATTGAAAAAAATTGCGTTTGGGTCCCCCCAAAATCCATACCAGACTCTTATCTGAGCACGCAACCTGGCAGGCCACAGGAAAAGAGGGGGGGCAAGAGATTGCCCCCTCCTGAACCATACCAGGTCACATGCCCTCAACATGGGGAGGGTGATTTGGGGTCAAGGGCCTCATCCCCACAACCTTTGCCTGGTGGTTGTGGAGGTCATGCTGGTCGGGTGCGTATCGAAATCTTGAAAGCCCTTTAACAAGGGGACCCCCAGATCCCAAATCCTACTTATGTGAATAGGTATTGGGTACATCCACATGGGGACAAGGTGGGGGGACCCCAAAGCACCCCCATGTTGAGGACATGTGGCCTGGTATGATTCAGGAGGGGGGCACTCTCTCGTCCCCCCTTTTCCTGCAGCCTGCCAGGTCGTGTGCTCGAATAAGGGCCTGGTATGGATTTTGGGGGGACCCCACTCCATTAAAAAAAAAATATGGTGTAGGGTTCCCCTTAAAATCTATACCTGGCCCTTAATTAAAAAAAAATTGCTGCAGGTTTCCCCTTATTATCCATACCAGACCTGAGTGGCATGGTATTGGTATGGATTATGGGGGAACCCCACACAATTTTTTTAAAATTTTGGGGCACCTTAATATTCATACCAGACCAAAGGGCCTGTTAATCGACTGGGGGGAAATTCACGCTGTTTTTTTCAATTATTTTTATCTATATTGCCGGGACAATACATTACAGCCACAAACATTTTTAAATGACATTTATTTCCTTTAGAAATTTTATTTTTCTGTGGTGATGTTATAAACATGGGAATGCGCTACTTTACAGGCACACTAAGGATACCTCCCAGGCACGATATTTAAGGGAATATTTTCATTTTTATTGTTTCACTTTAAGCATCACTTAAAACTCTTTAAAATCACAGATTTTTTTGCATTGATATATGTCCCCTGGGGCAGGACCCAGGTCCCCAAACACTTTTTTATGGCAATAACTTGCATATAAGCCTTTTAAATTAGTAATTTTGATTTTTCATGTTCGTGTCCCATACACTTTAACCGTGTTCGCATGTTTGCACACATTTTTTGCCTGTTCACAAGTTCCGGTGCGAATCGAACAGGGGGGGTATTCAGCTCATCCCTCTGCAGCAGTCCCTGTGTTTATTAGAATATGAAATGTTGATCTTTTTGCAAATTTCAATGTCAATTTAGAATGCAAAACATGTCTTAAATGGATTTAACATAAATCATGGTTTTAATTACTAAACTTTGGTTTACAATTGTGCATTTTACATTATGCATGTCGAAGAAAGTAAAACATCCACCAAATGAATAAAAAAAAAACGCCAGAAAGAGGATAGCCCAGTCACCTGTCAAAGTCATCTGAATGGCCTTTTCCGCAATCTAAAAGCAGCACTAAGCAGAGAGAACTCAGTGGAATCCTGCAAACTTCACTGTGCAGCCTGTCTTTTATTCATCCCACATAAAATGTAGGCCGAGGTGTTTAGTAAAAACTGCTGTGTCTAGTGAAGTTTGGTTTGTGGTATCTACACTCCCCTATACATAGGCTCTTCAATGTTTCTGATGGTTAAATTACTTTAGCAATCACTGGAATACAGGATGACTAAAAAACTGAATTCAAATGTGGCTACACTTCCTTTGGAAGTCCTTGCTGGCTGGGTCATTCAAAATACCAGGAGACCAGGTTTCCCTTGCATCCCATCATTTTTAAATGGGTCATGCTTGTCCACTTCAGCCCACTTGATGGTGCTGATGATGCAGCAACACTAATATTATTATATATATTTATACAATTTTCATGCAAATGTATTATTGAATAGCATTAGTCTGACATTGAATGGTATAATGTATTTTTGCACTGAATAATAATTAGTTAGATTTAACCTGAAATAATGGTTTGACTTTCTTTATTTAGATAAGCTTGTTCCCTTTAGACAATTTTATTTACCTACTCCTTGTGCAGCCAGGAAAAATTGTTATATTGTTTTCTTTTCTGACTTTGAAATGTGTTCTTTGTAATCTGCTATCAAGTTCAAGTCAAGTTATGCTGCACACCTTTAATTCACCTTGGCATCATAATTAAGACATTCCAGAACAAATTGATATCAGGTATTTCTTTTTACATATGAAATGATTAAGAAACTAAAATCTTAAGATATGTTAATAATTCTTTTGTCACTGGTTCATTCAGTTGAATAACCTTGGATCTGAATATTTTATGTCAATTTTAATTCTAAAGTAACATATTTATCATAAACTAATTTAATTTCAAAAGTCTAACATTAGGCTAGTTTAAAGTGAAAATTCATATGAGTCTGAGGCCGCGTACACACGGGCGGACTGTTCGCCCAACTTTGTCCGCTGAACAGTGTTTGGGCGGACAGTCCGCTCGTGTGTGGGCTTTCAGCGGACAGTTTCAGCGGACAGTTGGACGAACAAGGTTTTTCGGAAATTCCGTAAAACTGTCCGCTGAAACCTTGTTTCAGCGAACAGTCCGCTCGTGTGTAGGCTTGTTCGTCAAACAAAGTTGCACGCATGCTCAGAAAGGATTTTCACGCCGAAAGCTATAATGCAGTGTATAGGACGTCGTATTTTTCGTCCCGTCGTACGTGCCGTTCACGTCATCGCGCACGGTTTCAGCAAACTGTTCGTTCGTCGTGTGTGGCCATGTCCGTCCATGCTAAGTTTGAGCGGACTGTTTGCCGAAACTGTTGGACGGACAAAGTTGGGCGAACAGTCCGCGCGTGTGTACGCGGCCTGAGGCTAAACATGCTGCAAAAGGCAAATTCTAATGATTTACTAGTGACACGCCTTATTGCACTTTTTGCTATTTTGTTGTCAGGCCTGTGCCTATTGTGACTTTGATGGTCCTTTCCAGCATCCCTAGCTTCATGAAATAGCTTTTTGATGTCTGTATTAACCAGTCAGCTGATATGAGAAGACTGCGATTTCATGTGTCGTAGACAGATGATAAGAGTTAGAAAACCCAATCTAATATAGAAAATAGAGAATACAGGCAATCCAACATCAGTTACACCCTAAGCTGGCTATAGATCTCTTTCTTTTATGGATTTTTATGGATGGAGATTTGAGGTGGATGAAGGAATTCTCCCCACTGCACTATTGTATTCTCACGCCGGGGAGTTTCTCCTGTCAGGATACACTGATCAGTGCTAAAGTGCTGATCAAATGAAAAATTTCCAACATTCCCATTTAAAAGAAATCAATCATTAGATTAACTTCTCTCTAGTGGGACTGGCCATAAATGGATCACAATTTCCCAGTGTCAGTGCCTTTGCCAAATGGCTAATTGAGGAACCTGACAGGCTACATTTTTAAAGGTTGGCCTCAAAGCTTCCACCTGTTGAAGATGATTAAATTATTGTTGACCTTTTTCACTCAAAAACAAAATGTCAAAGGCATTCATTGTACTATTAGGTCTAAGCCCTTGTACACACAGTTGGAGAATCTGTCGGAATGAGTCTTATCGGACCGCGTCATCAGATAATCCGACTGTGTGTGGTATGCATCGGACTGATTCCGTCCGAATCTCCGTCCGACCCAATTTTCCAACACGTTGGAAAGATTTCCTGACCAACTGGGCCGGACGGACCTAATCCGATCATGTGTAGAGCATTTTCATCAGACCAAGTGCCACGCATGCTCACATTCAAATTCCGACACGGAAGCGCTCGTTCAGGTAAAACTACTGCTCGTAAGCGATATAGCACATTCGTCATGCTGCAATGTTAAAAAATCATTCATCAAGCGCATTCTCTTGTTCTTTACAATGCTGCAAGAACCAACTTCTTTTGATGCTCATAGTCACACACACTTCTCCCGAACGGATTTCATTACTCTTTTTTAACCATTTCAGCAATACAATTTTAGTTTAAGTCACATCTACACAATGTTCACTTTGTATTTTGGAAATGTACCTGCCTGCTCACAAATAAACTCTACTTTTTGAAGGAAAACACATTACACAAGTATTTCATCAAACAAAAATAAAATTTATTTTGTTTGCTCGAAAATAAAAATAGGAACGCAGCACTGGAGAAACTTCTTAACTTTGGGGCAGCCTTTGGCCCCCAGGGCAGACATGACTAAATGAGATATAAAAAAATTGGTGGCCTGAGGAGTAGATATCTCAGGGAGAGAAGTCTGCTCCTGAAGTCCTAGAGAGCAGGAAATTCAGATGACATTTCTGTCCCCAGGATGGTGAACTTTAAGAGGCTGCATCTTCTGGCACGCCAGACTCATCCCAGGCCATCACTCTCTGGTCTTCCTTTGTGACTTCCCACCAGGCATCCTTCCAGGCTGTGGCTGGGCTCCTGTAGCTGGGGCAGGAGGAGAAGGAGGGCGTTGTTGGACCTCCTGGCTGCCACTTGCCACAGCCTCCCCCCGACTGAGGTCTTCCTGTGTATGAAAAGGGGACATAGTTTTAGTTTTTTCATCATCAATCACAACATTTTGTGCTCCTGGCTTTTGCTATTTGACTGTTACCAAATAGAACAGACTATCATTCTGACACCAGCATTTTTCTTTCCCGTCCCAATCATTTTTGGTAACTACTGTCTATTGAGATGTAAACCACTTTGAGAAATTTCAACTTACTGATCAATAAGAACATCTAGTTAACATCATTAAATGTAACACAAGAAATATGTTCAACAATGCAATACCTGTCTCAAGCTGGGCCCCACCACATGGTGCTGCCTGGAAGGCCCAGGTTGTACATCAGAAGCCTCAGCTGGGGGTGAAGGATGCCTTGGAGGAAGCCTGGAGAGTGGTGGCCTGAGTGGTGGCCTGGGTACCCCCTGGTCTACCAGAAAATGCAGCCTGTCAAAGTGCACCATCCTGGGGTAATAAAGAGCATCTGGATCTCCTGCTCTCATGGACTCCAGGTGCTTCTTTCTCTCCCTGAAATATGTAAGCTTCATGGCCACAATTTTGTGATTCAGATATGTCATGTCTGCCGTGGGGACCCTGATCTGCACCAAAGCAAGCAGTTTCTCCAGTGCTGCGTTCCTCTTTGATCTGTCATAATAAAATTTATTGTGGAAATGCCACAGGCAGGGCATCTCCATGTAGAGCTTGAGGAATAGCCCCATAAAGTTGGGATTGTTGAATGGGTCTATTTTGTCTGCAAGACACAACACAAGACAAACCCTCAAATACTAATAATGCAATTAAAATCCCTCCTAATCTTGTCCCAACAGCGGCCTAGATACAAGCAGTCTAGTCTAGTGAAGCACAAAGTTAAAAATGTTACCTTCGTTTCGACGTTCGCCGCGTCCGTGACTCACACTCTCCTCCCAGATCGTACGGACGATACACATGTGTGGCGTTTTATATACAGTGCGCATGCGTGAAACTCCACCCGCCCCTGACATTCTTTCCAGACTATTCCCCGCCCCTTCGCTTCCCACGCAGTGGGGAGAGCACATGGCGGAGAGAACGCAGGTGCGCAATAATAGTTCCACTAATGAGGAGGAAGGTGAGGAAAGCCCGGAGCCTGAAATGTCCCAATCCAGGAAGACAAGATTTAAGGCCTCAAATATGTCTTTTGGAGAGATGTTGGAGATGGTCGACATATTGAACAGGACCGACTATGATGGGAAGTATGGACCCTACCCAAACCCAAATATCAGAAAGGCCAAGATCATGAATAAAGTTGTGAAGAGTCTTCTGAAGAATTTTGGGGTACGCCGATCCAAGGATCAACTGAGAAAACGCTGGTCAGACCTGAAACTGAGGGAGCATGAGCAGTACCTAAGGATCAAGCGTGTTCTTAAAAAAAAGTAAGTAGTTGTCGTGTGTTCATATGATTATTCTTGCTTGCATACATGCTCCATGTGCTTTGATTTCATGTTGGCATTTTAAAATGGGCACTTTCAAGGTCATGGTTTCGTTCGTTCGTATGAAACATCGTTCTGCAGGGAAGTATTCCAGCTTAACAAAGTGGCCCCAATAATGTTCTCACCTTGTAACTTGGCCCAAAAAAAACAATTGTACAACACTTCCAAGCAATGTTTCATATTCCTATTTCTGCCCTCTGTGTGCTAATTAATCTTTGTTTACATTCTCATAGGGGAGAGAAGACTCAGCAAGTATGAGGACACCAGGGACCACGAGGAAACCAGGGGCAACTTCCAAAAGAAGAAACAGAGGAGCAGGAGCAGGAGGAGGAGGAAGAAGGAGAGATCGTGGAGGTTGGCCAAATTGTCACCACAACAGGTGAGTGTCGGAGAACACAGCTTCCGGTAAGCTCATGAATGTATATCACCATATTTGGATTACATGGTGTGTTTGTTTTTTTGTTTTTTTCTAGGTGATGTGGAGGAAGATTCCCGTTTTACCAGTGAAAGTACCCAGATCTTGATCAGGGAGATGATGGGGTGCAATAGGGATTTGGAAATTGTACAACAAAACAAAAGAACATCATTGATGTTTTGGGGAGAGTGTGAAAACGAAAAAACTAGATAGGGTTTTATTTTTGCTTTTTAAACCAAAAATTTTGTATTTTGCATAATTCCAAATTTGGAAGATGCACAGAGTGTGTAAACATGCGCTATCTCCCATCTTGGGGGATCAATGTACATGTTTTGTGGAAAGTGTCTGAGATGAAGGGGTTGCAGCCCCAAAGCATGTACATTGATCCCCCATGATGGGAGTTAGCACATGTTGACACACTGTGTGCATCTTCCAAATTTCTATTTTTCAGGGGTCACACCCCATGTGATGAAGGCAATATCAGCCCAGTTTGTACATACTCATGTCTGATATTGTCTTCACTTTTACAAGTTGAACTTTGTAAGTTCCTGTGTTCTGTATTTTACGGTTTGATACATGCCTGTTTACACAAAAAAACAAGTAAAAAATAAATATGATTAAACTGGGTTTTGGATACCCAAAATATCTTGGTTTGTTGTAAAAACCTTTACTAAACGCACATATGAATGTGCTTGTATTAAAAAGTTGAATTCTCAACAATGTGGGGCTTCCTTTTTCATTGGGATTAAAATGTATTTGTAGTGAAATTTGAGTTTGTGCTGAGAAGGAGTGCAATTTACTAAAGGCAACTCCACTTTGCACTCCAAGTGCAGTTTCAGGTGTACTTTTGCAGTGCACTTGTAGTGCATAGTGGATGTGCCTTTAGTAAAAAGCACCCACAGTGATGTGTAAATTTGGACAATCATGCCATTTTCCTGCCATGGTGCTGAAAATGAGCATGATTTAGATCAGTAATGCACTACACATTAGTTAACAAAAAGAAGGTGTGTGTGTAGCAGACCCACAACATAATAAGATTAGCTGAAGAAGAGACTGTCCCCTCATCTCGCCCTGAACTTGGGTTTACACTGTTGCTGAAAAAGGCACAACTTGACAAAAAATGTCAAAGTGGGAGGCCACAGTCTGCCATTCCTGTTGCGTTGAAGGACACTGTGTAGTGACACAAGAAAAAAAACTAGTAATTTTACAAATCAACATTGCATGCAGATTAGACACCCACATTTTTGGAAAAAATTAGTATAACATTTTTTTAAATGAGTATTTAAAGCCTAAAGTATAAGGTCCCCTTATGAGAGTCCTAACCCCCCCACCCCCCCCATCTGATGGGCCCTTGATAAAAAAAGGAGGGGGGATGTTTAGGACAGGTAACCCTCTCCACTTGATTGAGAGCTGAATGCCTAAATAATGTGTGATACTTTGTGAAGCCCCTCCTTAGTTACACTATTGGCAGCCCACCGGACAGGTAAGAAGTGTCATAATAACAAAATGGAAGCACATGTTGACATTCTGCTATTACATAGCAAGAAAATTAATGTGTTAAAAAAATCAAAATAGCATTTGAAAGTATTGAGGCCCTTACACTACATGCTTTGGTGAATTGTTCCATAAATGTTATCATGAAAAAGGTATTTAGAGTGTGTATTGGGTTGGGTCAAGTCATCAGATAGAAGATTGCTATCAGCTGAGGTAACAGTTGGGGAGAGGGGGGTTACTAATGAGTTTGGCACAACTCCAAAAAACAATAAAAAGGTCACTTTGCATGAATTGAAGCACACACATCACATTCATAGAGATTTTAGGGGGTGTTTAGGGGAAAGCAATACTATGGAGCTGACAAAAGACATTGTCAAGTGACTAGACTATAGTTTTAGGGGCCAAGAAGAGCATGGTGGGGAAGTTAGTGAGGCAAATCCGCATGAGGACAAAGGGGCAGAGCATATGAATTAGAGCATATTGCAATGATTGTAATTAGGGAATGAGGAAAGAAATGCAAGACATTAGCAATCATGAAATACATAGAATGTGATGTTTAAGGTTAAAACTTAGCATAATATAGTCCTTCAGCAGGAGCTGAATGATGGCAGAACAGGTCTCTGGCAGGGCCGTCTTTAATATTGATTGGACCCTGGGCAAAAATTGTCTTAGGGCCCCCCTCCCCCCATGCAATTTCGCTCTCCACCTTCTCTGAGGCCGCGTACACACGCAGGGACTGTTCGCTCAACTTTGTCCGCTGAACAGTGTTTCGGCGGACAGTCCGCTCGTGTGTGGGCTTTCAGCGGATAGTTTCAGCGGACAGTCTGCTGAACAAAGTTTTTCGGAAATTCCGAAAAACTGTCAAGTTTCAGCGAACAGTCCCCTCGTGTGTAGGCTTGTTCGTCAAACTAAGTTCCGCGCATGCTCAGAAAGGATTTACACGCCGAAGTTTGCATTGCAGTGTATAGGACGTTGTTTTCTAGTCCCGTCGTACGTGCCGTTCACGTCATCGCGCACGGTTTCAGCGGACTGTTCGTTCGTCGTGTGTGGGCAAGTCCGTCCATGCTAATTTTGAGCGGACTGTCCGCTGAAACTGTTTGACGGACAAAGTTGGGCGAACAGTCCCCGCGTGTGTACGCGGCCTGAGACATACAATAAATAGCAGCTAGACTTAAAATCAGTTTACTGTATCAGATCAGGCAGCGATTGCAATTTGGTTGCCAGAGGTTACAGCATATCATTACTGCTTACTGACTGGTTTCTAGAGGTTACAGCACTCCTTAAGGCTCACTGATTAGTTGCTAGAGGTTACAGCACATTTCTGCTTGTTGATTGGCTGCTACAGATTGCTGTACATTAATACTGATCACTGGTTGCTATAGGTTACAGCACATCTTCTCCTCACTGCAGGGGGGCATGATATACCTATGAATGTTGCCTTTATTTACATATCAATGCAGTTGGCCTCAGCTATTTACATATGCATGTCACTGCTATTTACATATGAATGCCAGTATTTACATGTAAGCACAGGTCTGCGGGTGAGTCAACTGTACACAACAATAGGGCAGAGCTGGGCAGCATTAGTAGCAGCACAGGACAAGGGAATGTAAACTGGGATAGTTGGCAAGTATGAGGCAGCTGCTTTGGGCCCCACAACAATGACAGGGCCCAGGGCAGCTGCCCCTTTTGCCCTGCCTTAAAGACGGCCCTGGTCTCTGAAATAATGATCCCCAGAGCCTGGGGGAGATGCCTGTAGAGAACTTGAGGTCCTGAAGGCTTCTCCCTGTCGCCAAGTAGCGCAACGTGGTGATGAGTCTCTGCTCCGGAGTGATGGCTTGCTGCATGCAGGTATCCTGCCTGGTGATATAAGGTGACAGCAAAGCCAGCAGACAGTGGAAAACGGGGTCCGTCATCCTGAGAATAATCCAGAAATGATCAGGATTATTCTCGCGGATCTCACGGAGCAAAGGCATGTGGGAGAACTGGTGACGCTGGCGCAACCAATTCTTGGTCGTCCAAACATGTTTCATCTACGTAATCATCGTACAGTTTGTGCTGTGCAGGGGTTCTTACTGTCAAAGAACCCCTGCACAGCACAAACTGTACGATGAGTACGTAGACGAAACATGTTTTGAAAACGGTCGGCTGGTCAGAACGGACACCAGAAAGCAACGCTAAACAGCAAGGCCTGAAAGGACGACCTGAATAGCAGAAGCAAGCAGACAATAAAAAATGCCTTTCAAAGCGTACTATACCAAGATAGAGTCCACAATGAGAAGCAAATACTTAATGAGTGCACGCACTGATTATCAGATACACAAAGACAAGCACAAACTGAAGAGCAGTAGCGATCTGAATCACTAATCTGAAAAGCGCGAATCGTCTTTCACCAAACTTCTACTAAAACACAAGATCAGCAGAAGGAGCCCAAAGGGTGCCAGACGTGGTGCTGAACTTCCTTTTTTTAGTCCCGCCGTACACGGCTTACGTCACCGCGTTCTTGGCAACCGCAAAATCAGACAACTTGGCCCGACCGTGTGTATGCAACAGTTTCGGACACAATCCGTCGGGCTAAATCCGACGGGCAAAATCCGATGGATTTGGTTGGCAAAATCTTTGACCGTGTGTACGTGGGCTAACAGTTGTTCCATTGCCAATTTGTGAACAAATTATTCTGTCAGAAACATTTTTTGTACATGCCACAAAGCTACTGCTTGTTAAAAACTGCTCCTCGTGCATTTGCACAATTGCAAGCAAACAAATCTGTTCTTGCCAAAAAAAGTAATGCTGGTTAAAAATACTTGTAGATCCTTTCACTCTAAACACTAGGGCATTCTGTGTAAAACTAGGCCATGACTAGTGTATTTGCTAGTGTGGTGAAGTTAATTAACCACTTGACCTCCTGAAGGTTGTACCCCCTTCCTGACCAGAGCCCTTTTGCAATTTGGCAATGTGCTGTTTTAACTGGTAATTGTGTGGTCATGCAACGCTGTACCTAAACAAATTGAGTTCCCCTGTACCCCACAAATTGAGCTTTCTTTTGGTGCTATTTGATCACCACTGGGATTTTTATTTTTTGCGATATAAACAAAAAAAGAAAAAATTTAGTTTTCTACTCTAGACTCTACTCTTCCTAAAATGGCAGGGCAGTACAACCCCCTCCCCCATCCAAATGACCCTTTTTTGGAAAGTAGACACACCAAGGAATTTGCTGAGAGGCATGTTGAGCCCATTGAATATTTCATTTTTTTGTCACAAGTGACTGAAAATTAAAATGCATTGGTATATGTGGAATTACACCCCAAAATGCATTATGCTGCTTCTTTTGAGTATGTAAACGAAGGAAAGGGTCTGGTGTCACCAGTGACACACCTCCATCCCTAATATACCACAAATACACAGAGAATCACCCTGGGACTTTAAATGAGGTAAGCACAGTTTGCCACTAAAAGACAAAGAGTAAACTCAATTAATACATTTATTCAAAGAATAATTATACATACATGAGTAGCATAAACAGTTGCTAAGCCAATAAAATATTGCACGATAGAAATTACATTGGTACAGTATGCACAGACATCTGAGAGATGTGTTTCGCAAGACTCAGCTTGCTTCTTCAGGGGTAGATGCAGGTGATGTTTTTAAAATGAATAAATGAATAAAATATGTATAACACAGTGATGTTTATTGAAGAACATGGTAAGAGGGGCCTTAAGGTAGAGGACCCCATACTCACCAATAGGCAAAGCCAAAGTACCAATTGCTGAATTCCTAGAGGGCAGCAGTGACAAATGCATGGCGTGGGAGCTGAGGTGCAATCCTTTGAGTCTCACATTGTAGATGTCAACTATAACACAAATGTGTATAACAATAATTGCTAAAATAGCAGAGTAGGTGTAAAAATGTATCGTTGTATGTGTGATTACATATGTTACATTTGGTCAAAATGGTAGAACAGACATGGAGGCTAGAGGTAAGTGTGGGGGGAAGTGCAAAAAACAGGAGGGATGTCTGGAAAGGCAATCCCTAGATAAAGAAGGAAACAATTAAAAAATAAGTGAAAAAAAGTGTAAATGGAAAACCAATCCCAAGCACAAAATGAGTGCTGGAGTGTAGAGTATAAGTGTACCTGTATATGATAAATGGCTGAAAACAGTAGAGTGAGCTGTCACAAATTAAGTGAAACCAGTTGAAGAGGGAATCCGAGCCATGTCCACCCTCCAATTTGTATCCCCCGAGGGGACTAGCCCACTTCGCCCCCAACGCCATGTAAAGATAGCAAGACATGCTCACGCTGGCGCAGTCACCCCCTGGCCATCCATGATGACACACTATGCCCAGACGCGATGAAGCCGCGGCCATGAATGCCACACGAAGGGTGTAGAGACATGGTGCCAATATGCAGGTGGCTTCACCCGTCCAAAGAGCAGGGAGGGACAGCAGGAGATATGAAACCTCCTTTATTGCATATTGCAGCTCCCAAGCCAAACAAAAAAACCTTTACTACCAAAAGGGACCAGCATGAGGAACTAAAGCGAAAGTGATCCCTTGTTTAGACAATATTGTGGGCTAAAGCATGTATGCGAATTCATTTATATGTTGAGTAATGTGGCTAGGAGTGCCAACACACCATGCATTTAAACCCACTTGGGTTTAAATGCATTCTCTTGAGTACAGGGATACCACATGTGTGAGACTTTTTGGGAGCCCAGCTGTGTACAAGACCCCGAAAACCAATCACGGTCTTCAGGCTTTCAAAGAGCGTAAATTGCTAATTTCACTTCCTCACTACCTATCACAGTTTCAGAGGTCATGAAATGTCTGAGAGGCATGTTGAGTCCACGGAATATTTTTTTTTTCCACAAGTTTTGGGAAAATTATTATTATTATTATTTTTACACAAAGTTGTCACTTAAATGATATATTGCTAACAAATGGAATGGGTATATGTGAAATTACATCCCAAAATACATTTTGCTACTTCTCCTGAGTACGGGGACACCACGTGTGAGAGACTTTTTGGTAGCCTAGCCATGTATAGAACCTCAAAAACCAGTCACCACCTTCAGACTTTCTAAGGGCATAAATTGCTAATTTTACTTCCTCACTACCTATCACAGTTTTGGAGGCCATGAAATGCCAAGATAGCACAACCGCCCCATCACCCATTATCAGAAAGTAGACACCCCACGCTATTTGCTGAGAGGCATGTTGAGTATTTTGCAGATCTCACTTTTTGTCACAAAGTTTTGAAAATGTAAAAAAGAAAAAAAAAATCCTTTTCTTTCTTTATTTTCCAAGAAATTGTGGCAACAAATGAGATCTGCAAAATGCTCACCATGCCTATTAGCAAATACCTCGGGTGTCTACTTTGCAAAAAGGGGTCATGGGGGGTGGGGGGGTTATGTGCTATCTTGACATTGTAGGACCTCTGAAACTGTGATAGTTATGTTTAATGTGTTGTTTGTGCAATGGGTGGAGCTACGTGCTACTGTCGTCGCATCTTCCCTGATCCCTGAAGTGCGAGTGTTTCACTTTCTTGCTGGCAAAAGACCAGTTTTAAACCAAGGCTGTTATTTTGCATGCAGAATGTAAGTGTATTTTCATTTTAATAAAGTAGCTCATACGGTATCGCGCTATTGGAGTTTCTTCTCCTTTATACCAACCTTTATGGCTGTTGTCACGGTTCTCCTGGAGATGATTAGGGGGAGCTTGGAAACAGAATCACCATTAGAGGGAACCAGGAACTGCAGGAGGACCCCTCCATCCATACCACACCTTATAGGGTTACTATTAAAGTGGTAGTAAACCACCGAAACCCCTCCCCCCCCAAAAAAAACCTCCCAAAAAACCTGAAACACAATAGCACAATATGCTAGTATGCATTGCATACTAGCACATTATGAAATACTGACCTTAGATTGAAGCTCCTGCAGCTTGCCCGGTCACCACCGAGGGGGTTCCCTCTGTATTTCTTCCGGGTTCGCAGGCTCCAACGATGTGAGTGGCCGGAGCCAGGATGATGTCACTCCTGCTCATGCGTGCGGGAGTCCTCTGATCCGACACAAGCTGCAGGACCTTCAGCGCACATGCGCCACTGACATCAGCAGCTGCATGAAGGGTGAATATCTCCTAAACTGTGCAGGTTTAGGATATATGCATTTTGCCTACTGGTAAGCCTTATTATAGGCTTACCTGTAGGTAAAAATGACCAAGCAGGCAATACAACCATTTTAGGCTAGTTTGACCTTTCTAGCAATAGAAGGTCCACATCATTTAGTAAGCTCCCCTATTAGTATAAGGCTGACTGCAGGAGGAATCGGGCTGCATAAAGCCTCCCCTCTGTCCCTCTGGTCATCTCAGGGGTTCTGTGTTGGCAGTTTTTAGTCATCTCCTTGGCGTCACCCTCACACTACCTTCTCTGCAACTGTAACTAGCAACACTAACCTCCCTTATGTTAGTATTACCTTTTATTTCATGCCCCCTGTGTTGGGATTCTCCACATTTATACCTTTTTTGTGCTGACAGTTGCCATTGTTGAAAACCACCTCTTCCCCAGCACTGGTCTTTACGGTAGCAGATACTTTTAACACAAATATCCAGCTTCTACTGTATGGGCGGACAGGGAACATATTAGTGTTGTTTACTTTGCAGTGGAGCCCAGGACAGGTGTCACAGTACGGTGCAACACACAATGCTTCAAAATGGCACAGAATTCATACGGGCATGGTTCCTACTACATACTGGTCATTTATGTCATTTCTAACACGGTTTTGTTTTCGGATTTCTATGTCATTTCCACTGCTGTTTTATGTCACTATTATGTCCATTTCTTCATACTTGGGCTTATGGGTGGTACCATTTTTTATCACTATCACAGTTACAGTTTCCATGTTAAACTGGTAGGAATTTTTGCTTCCACAGCACACTTGGGGTAGGCACTGTTGCTTCCATTCAGGTAGGTATCACTTGCTACTTTCAGTACGGCCAGCAGGACATCCCAGTTCCAGGGCTAGGGGCATATGCACACACGTCTCCACTGCTTTCATAGTGTAGAGGAATCCTGGTCTTTGATTTGTTGCATGCATTTATACTGAGTGGTAGTTTTGTATGTTTATGTCCCTTTTCCAGAGTTGGTTTTCTACATATCAACAGGACTCAAGTGTTTTTGCAGGTTTCAGACACTTTTTTAGGTATGTATTGTTTTTTTTGTTTTTTTCTCGCTGATTTTTATGCATGGTTTCTAAGTGGTAGCTTTGTGTGTTTGTTTTTTTTCAGTAGTGGTTATCTACGATTCAACATATTTTCTGAGTTTTTGTTTTGTTTTTTCCTCCCGGATCGGTTCATTCCAGGTTGGTTTTCTGTTTTACCATTTCACAGTACATATCATTTCTTACACCTACGGCCATACACCACTCAAAAATTCACCCATTACATCTATGGGTGTCGAACGGATTCAGATGATAATTTTTAATTAGCTTGTACAGTGGCAAGTCTCCTCATACGTTCCAGGCTGCTTACGATTAGTTCTCACGTAGACACATTTCGCTACTCATGTATTTTGGCTGAGCACATTCAGACTTCTCAGGCTTGAGTTTCATTTTATAGGCCACCAGGTTTCAGGGGTGTCACAAAGCGGGCTGGTTAGTGTCTACACATACTTCCCGGGATTTGGTTCTCTCGTTAATTTCTGTTTTCAATTTCATTCTTTCTAGCGTCTTGTTTTTCATGATTAGGTCATGGAGTTACCACTGCAGCACTACCTATCATGTTTATAAGTATGTAAATGTTGAGATGGTCAATTGTTAATTGGCTTGAACGGTGGCAAGCCTCCTCATCTGTTCTCACATGGCTCACGCTACGATAATTTCTACTCACATTGGTAGCCTGACTCGTTTTCAGGTTCAAAGGCCTGAGTTCTTGTTATTAATTTGCCTGATTACGCCTCAGGTAACTCAGCCTGGTAATTTCACGAGGCTGACACATTTTCAGTTTGGTTTTAATGTTCCTTCCTTATTTTACGGGGAAAAAAGGGGGGGAGGGGCAACCAGGTTGGTACAAGGTAAGTGATGGGTACGGTTGATGATTTTTCTTGGCTTACAAAGTTTTTCTCAGTTTTATGCAGGTCATGTCACTGGCTGCAGACATCGAAGACTTTGCATCCATGCCCCCTTCTCTGGCTAGGGGTTGGGAACATGGTACACTCCCTTCTTGAGAACATGGACCATCCCTAAACTCATGGCTGAACTGCAGCGCAGGGATATTCCATATCCGGCTTCAGCGCGCAAGGCTGAGCTGTTAAGACTACTGTTCCCCTGTACTTCAGGCTCTAGCGCAGATCAAGTTTACTTCGGATTGTTGCTTCATCACTTTCTTAAATCCATGCTACTCAGAGTTCCCTGGCCTCTTCCTGCCAAGAATTGCATGCAAGGGTGGAGGTGTTATAGGCTCAGCCGAACTCAGGGTAAAGACTATCTGCAGGTCCTGGGACCCCCTTGGTACCAAGCCCCATACCCATAGGCCCAGGTAATATTATGGGTGTTCCTCCCATTACCCCTGCTCATTGTATTACCGTTAACATCAGGAAGGACATACTGGAGGGCAACGCTGTTAATTTAGCATCACTATTGATAGCTGCCCATGATGTTGCCGATAATAGGTTATACGCTTGTGTAGGAATCTGAGGTCATCTGCCACAGATGTATAGGAGGTAGATGAGTTACTACAATCTGAACCCAGGCAGGGTTTTGTTATTGGTCCTTTCCCAACATCCCCATTCCAGGTTTAGAGGATCAACCCCTTGGGCCTTGTCAAAGGGAAATTTTCCAATAAATGAAGGTTCATTTACGATTTGTCAGCCCCTCATTGTTCGCAGGTGCCTAGCCTAACTCGTTATTACATCTGAGGAGTTCTCACTTAAATATGTATCGGTAGATCAAGCAATTCAGAGTATCATTGGGGCAGGTGAGGCCGCTTGGCTGTCCAAAGATGACATCACGGATGCTTTTAAACTTCTCCCAATTCTGCCATCACTCTGGCAGTAGCATGGTATTAAGTGGAGGGGGTTTCATTATTTTACCACCAAATTCACCTTTGGCTCCAAGAGTAGTCCCTGGCTGTTTGATTGCTTCGCTCAAGCACTCAGTTGGATCCTCACACACAGATAAAGTTGTCAGTGAGAGTGGTGGTCAGGCCCCCTCCGACCTTCAAAAACTGACATCAGTTTTTTGTGGTCTTATACATCCCACCGGCAGTCAAGAAAATAGAAGGCCCACTCACTAGACTCATCTTCCTGGTGCTTGATACCAAGTCCAAACTTGTAAGAATCAGAGATTGCATACATGCGTTCACAATATCCCAAGTTAGTACCAGTGTTGAATTACAGTGCTGGGAATGCCCTATTTCTCAATGAGGATCATCCCCCAGGAGCGGTCTTTCATTTCTAGGTTATTGTCTTTGTTACCTTCAGCTCCCGACTCTGATTCTCGTGTCAGGTTAGATCCTTGCTCTTTGTTAGATCTACACATGTGGGATGAATTCCTGCAAGATTGGAATGGTGTTACCATGTTTATCCCTGCAGTGTCAGTGTTTTCCCCTCAGGTTTTTTCAGATGCAGCGGCTACAAAGGGCTATGCAGCTTTTTGTGGCTCACACTGGCTGGCAGGGCCTTGGCCAGCTGAGGTTTTGTCTATTCCAGGATTCACAGAGATGTCATCCTTGTTTGAAATCCACCCCATTGTTGCCGCAACATGGGTGTGGGGCCATTTGTAGGCAGGTCAGACTGTGTTTTTTTTCCACAGATAATCTTATCACTGCAAAGATCGTCAACAAGGGTAGATCTAGGTCTTTACTCATAATGTCTTTTGTGTGTAGGCTCATTTGGCTCTCCCTCTGATGTAACTTCCACATACACTGCAGATTCATCAATGGTGTAGACAATGTAGCGCCAGATGCACTGTCCCAGTTTAATTACTCACTGTTTTTCCAGCAGGTCCCAGACACCGACGCTGGCGCCACTCCAGCCCCACACTTTCTTCAATTAATGATGGACTAGATATCCACTGGGCCATCGCGGCAGCTTTGATTGACAAATCGCTGTCCGTAAACACCAGGAAGGCGTACGTCATTGCCTGGAATGTTTTCCAGACCTTCCAGGCTCGGTATCCTGAGGTTGATGGCTACAGCGTTCAGTATTTACTAGCGTTCACTGCTTTTGCCACTCTCAGCTTAAGCTGGCCCATGGCACAATATGACATATTTAGCAGGCATTCAGCACTTTTTGTCCTTCCGTGACCCCAGCAGGGCATCCATTTTTTCAGCACACCCCATTAAAGCTATCCTCAAAGGGATTCAGAAGTGTAATCCTCCTGCTGTAGCTAGCAGGCTGCCCATCACAGGGCAGATATTCTGGGGCATGTCGGATTCACTTGCCAAATCTCCCTTTGGATTGCTGCCTAGCTTAATGCTTAAGGCAGCTTTGTATCATCATGTACCATTTTATGGTTTCTTGAGGCCTGGGGAGTTTATTTTTTCTGTGCTAGGAACCCTTATTCTTTTGGTCAATCAGTCGGGTTCCCCAACTAATTTCAGTTGCATCTGCATACTTGCAAGACGCAGCAGCTGGGAGTCGGCACCGTCATTAGGTTCTTCGAGACCATCAATGCATGGTGCCCGGTTTTGGTCTTAGACCAGCTTGTAAGGGCAACAGCGGAGAGACCTAGGGACAGTCCACAGTCATTTCCCTAGTGCTCCACTCTATACAGCTCAGTTCAGACTCTGAGATTTTTCTTAATCACTTTTTTTTAATATATCACCTACATCATGTTTATGTGATTATCCACAATTTGTCACGATACTCATCTTTTGTTCAATTATTTATCGCATTTATTAGCGATATAGACTATTTGAATATTTTGATGTTTGTAGGGTGTATAGTATTTTGAGGAGCATGTCATTGGGTATTTCTTCATGATTTTAATACTGTTTTCATTGTATAATTGTAAAAGCTAATCTTGTAATGTTTAATACATTTCACCTGCTGTGTATGCAATATATTAACCACTTGACCTCCGGAAGCTTTTACCCCTTCATGACCTGCATTTTTTGCTATTTATCAAGTCACTAATTTAACTGTCAATTGCTCGTTCATGCAACACTGTGCTCAGATGAAATGTATATACATTTTTTCACACAAATAGTGCTATCTTTTGGTGGTATTTAATCACCACTGTTTTGTTTTTTTGCTAGATAAATATAAAAATTACAGAAAATGTTGAAAAAAAAAACTATTTTTTTCTCAGTGTTTGTTATAAATATTGTAGGGGGTTGTTTAGCTCAGTGTAGAGCCTACCAGTGAGCGGAGTCCAAGCCAGATATGCTTTTTAAGGGCTTGTAGGCCTACTTTTATTAATGAAAGAAATGTCCATCCAGACTACCCACACAGGGTTTCAACTTCATAGCAGTAATGCAGTAATAAATGAAAAATACCAAGCCACCTGGCTCTCGAGCAGCACTACTTCCCGGGCTTATGCTTCAGCCCTCTTGGCTGTATAATGGAGTTCCTGTACAAACCCTGTACCTCAGCACTCTTTTCCACCTTCCAGCCCTCCGACTTGGACCCTCTGTCTGCTCTGAGAGGCAGAACTGTGAGGACATGCACACTTCTCCCTTGCTCGCCTGGACTCCTCGGGAGGGTGGAGCCCAGAACCATGGTCCTGACTCTACTATCAGGCCCACACACACCTGAACAATCAGTGTGCCGGTGAGTCTCAAAACCTGGACCCAGGACTAGGGATTTTATCCCAACCGGATCGCTAAAGCCCTGTACACACGGTCGGAGAATCTGTCGGAATGCGTCTTATCGGACCGTGTTGTCAGATAATCCGACTGTGTGTGGTATGCATCGGACTTGATTCCGTCCGAATCTCCGTCCGACCCAATTTTCCAACATGTTGGAAATATTTCCCGACCAACTGGGCCGGTATAGCATTTTGATCGGACCAAGTGCCACGCATGCTCAGATCAAATTCCTACATCAAAGCTATTGGCTACTAGCCTGAATGTAGTCCCATCGTAACGAAATTACGTCATCACGTTCTGAAAGATCGGATTTTTCGCCAACTTGGCCCGATCGTGTGTATGCAACAGTTTCGGACACAATCCGTTGGACTAAATCCGACGGGCAAAATCCAACGGATTTGGTTGGCAGAATCTCCGACCGTGTGTACAGGGGCTAAGAAATCCCCAGGCTTCAGGTCCCAAATTAGGCTTTACTAAACATTGAGGAAACTGAAAAGCCAATTTCCTCTCAAACAAGCAAATACCCTGGAGCCCCTCAACCTGCCTGGTTGAGAATCCCTGACCCATAAACTGGTGGGGCACCACACTTCCACAATATTTACAAACAAATAATATTTCTTCATAAATTTAGGCCAAAATGTATACTGCTACATTTCTTTGGTAAAAAAAAATAACCCAAAGCAGTGTATATTGTTTAGTTTGCGTGAAAGTTATAGAGTCTACAAATTATGATATATATACAGTATGCATATATATATATATATATATATATATATATATATATATATATATATATATATATATATATATATATATATATATATATATATATATATATATATACAGGGCTGGACTGGGACACTTCGTCCAGATCGGCCCACTTACATTTTGAGTGTCCCATCAGCACTCCCTTACATCAGAGTGTCCCATTACCAGCCCCCTTACATCAGAGTGTCCCATCGGCACCCCTTACATCAGAGTGTCCCATTACCAGCCCCCTTATATCAGAGTGTCCCATCAGCACCCCCTTACGTCAGAGTGTCCCATCAGCAGCCCCTTTACATCAGAGTGTCCCATCAGCAACCCCCTTACATCAGAGTGGCCCATCACCAGCCCCCTAACATCAGAGTGGCCCACTGAGCCATCGGCCCACTGGGAAACTCCCGGTAGTCCCGATGGCCAGTACATGCCTGTATATATATATATATATATATATATATATATATATATATATATATATATATATATATATATATATATTAAAATTGATCAAGCCTGATGTATTGACTTCATATCCTAATTCTTGAGGCCCTAAAATGCCAGGACAGTACACATACCCCCCAAAATAATCCCCTTTTGGAAAGTAGGCAGTCTAAAGTATTTACTGTACTACACTAAATGAGGTTGATCAGGGATTTATTTTTGTTTTTTACACTGTGATTGCTTGTTATAGTGATGATCACTGTAACAGCAATAATTTGAACTGTCATTAACCACTTCAATACAGGGCACTTAAATACCTTCCTGCCCAGACCAATTTTGAGCTTTCAGCGCTGTCGCACTTTGAATGACAATTGCGCGGTCATGCTACACTGTACCCAAATGAAATTTTTATATTTTTTTACCCACAAATAGAGCTTTCTTTTGGTGGTATTTGATCACCTCTGCGGTTTTTATTTTTTGTGCTACAAATAAAAAAATACCGAAAATTTTGAAAAAAAAAATGTTTTTTTTTTGTTTCAGTTTCAAAACTTTGTAAATAAGTACGTTTTCTCCTTCACGGATGGGCACTGATGGGGCTACACTGATGGGCACTGATAAGGCGGCACTGATGGGCACCAATGAAGTGGCACTGATGAGGTGGCATTGATGGACACTGATAGGCGGCACTGATAGGCGACACTGATAGGCGACACTGATAAGCGACACGGATAGGCAACACGGATGGGCGACACGGATGGACACTGATAGGTGGTACAAATTGGCACTGATAGCTGGCACGGATTGACATGGATGGGCGGCACAGATGGGCATGGGTAGGCGGCACAGATGGGCATTGGTAGGCGGCACAGATGGGCATGTGTGGGCACTGATAGGCGGCACAGGTGGGCACTGATAGGCGGCACAGGTGGGCACTGATAGGTGGCACAGGTGGGCACTCATTAGCGGCACAGGTGGGCACTCATTAGCAGCACAGGTGGGCACTCATTAGCAACACAGGTGTTATACTGTACTAATGGATGCCAATCAGTGCCAAACAATAATGCATGTCAATCAGTGATGCCCATTGTGGGCACTGATTGCCATCCATTATGGGCACTGATTGGCATCCATTGTGCCTGACTGGCATCCCTGGTGGTCTAGGGAGGATTACCTCTGCTGGGCATCCCTGGTGGTCTGGTGGCGTCCCTGGTGGTCCAGTGTGGGCATCCTGGGGGGGGCTGTGCTGATAATCGATCAGCACAGACCCCCCTGTCAGAGGAGCAGCCGATCGGCTCTCCTCTACTCGCGTCTGACAGACGCGAGTGAGGAAAAGCCGATCACCGGCTCTTTTACACTCATTTACACTGTGATCAGCCGTGATTGGACACGGCTGATCACGTGGTAAAGAGTCTCCGTCGGAGACTCTTTACCAAGATCGTAGTTGCCGGGTGTCAGACTGACACCCCGCAACAATGATCGCCGCGATGCGTGCCCCCGGGGGCGCGCAGCGGCTCATAATCCTGATCACATCATATGACGTCCGGTTAGGATTATGAAACCACTTTGCCGCCGTCTATTTGTAATAGGGCGGGCGGCAAGTGGTTAATGGCTTACTATTGTGATGCTATAATTAGTCACAGCTATCACATGGTACAGGGTATACATGTATACACAAACACACACACGGGGGGCCCATTCACACTAGGAACTGCATGTGTATCATACAGGAAAGCTGTGCGTTTCCCATGCGATACACATTCAGTTCTGTTCAGTGGAATTTTAGCCCCATTCATTTTGAATTTTGTGCATGCACTACTTTTTGAAATGCACCGAAACTGCATCACATGATACCTTTGTACCATGAGATCCAGTGTGGGCAAATGTACTGAGTTTACTGACCCCCAGAGCATATCGCAAGGGCAGTGCGATTGGAATACGGTACGGGTAGCCACATGTGGATGCGACTCTCCTGCACTGCTTCCAGTGTAAACGGGCCATTATGAATAAATAGAAACAAACATTTTAAAATGTATTAAAAGCATGATATCACAAATTAGGAGAAATGGGATTTTTAAGGTTCTGACAACACAACTAAACACTAAAAAATATCAACATTTTATTAAGAAAAACATCTTAAAATTCAACATATTCATGTCGAAGTAAGGCCATACAATACATAGACAAGTGTAACTGATTTCATCTCTACATGTTTCACCATAGCGATGGCTTCTTCAGGAGAACTTTTTATCAGGCACTGTATATATGGTTACTATAAAAAATAATATAGTATTAGACTCATAAACCCTCATAATAAATCAAATTAAAACACATTACAAATATTTAATCAGTTGTCTTGGGTATGCATAAAAAAGGCAAAATACCTATTCTTTTGTGAATTGAAGTGAATTTATGTTCATTTACAACCAATTAAGAATGAATGGGCAGCCTAACACAACACACCTCAACATAAAACATGTGTTGTGGCCCGAATGGGCCCTAACCAGTGATAGATTTATAATGTCAACATTTTCAGCAATAAGATCAGAAGTATAATATAACCCATTCATGTCAATGCTGTTGTATTGGTTATTGTTTGGTGTTGTATACATCTACATAATTAAAGATAATACTGTAGTAGCTGAAAATCCAGTGGAAAAAATGTGCTTTATACTTTAGCCAAGCATTCCATCTAAATCCAAATCTGTCGGTTATGAAGCAGGTGAAGGAAAGTTATTACTCAGATATATACTCTTTTGTACAGTTTTGCATTTTTATATGTGTCTGTTCTTTTGTTATTGGCAGAGATTTTTGAAAGCATAGGAATGAATGGACAAAGGTCTCTTGAAGGTCTAGCTATCTACACAGTAAATGTATATTTGCAGAAATAATTCACATTCTGATAAAGCTTTTTGGAAATCCCTACGCTATCTGATTGTCCTTCTGCACTTCAGTAGCCAAGCAAATAAAAGTATTTAATCTGTGGAAACTGTGCAAATCTCCAGTAGAGAACAGTTGTCATGAGACAGAAAAGCAAAGCAGAACAGATAAAGTGCTCAGCTGCCATCATTTTGACTTTCAGCAACTGCCTCATACTTTTAACTCTTGATGTTTAGACATTAAAAGCAATAATAATAATTATAATGACAGCATTTTTTTTTAAGATTGATTCTTGTAACAAAGCATCTCTAAATCAAATGCAATGTGAAAATGTTGCAAATTCTGCATTTTGAGTAAAGACAGGAATATTGAAAAATATAATACAGACATTGTTCAGCTTTCAGACTGCCAAAATTGTAAAACTTGCACCTACTGTATATGTGGTAAGCAGTGTATTTGTGCCTCATATTTGCACTATTAAGTGCCACCTATCACTGCCACCTATCAGTGCCTCCTCATCAATGCCCACCAGTGCTGCCTCATCAGTACTCACCAGTGCTGCCTCATCAGTGCCACCTCATCAGTGCCACCTATCAGTATCCATCAGTACCACCTATCAGTGCCACCTATCCATTAGGTGTCCATTAGTGCAGGCTATCAGTGCCCATCAGTGCAACCTCATCAGCACATATCAGTGAAGGAGAAAAATGATCTATTTGCAAAATTTTATAACAAACTATGAAATTCTTATTTATGAAGTCTTTTTTTCATTTGTTTAGCAAAAAATAAAAAGTCCAGTGGTGATTAAATACCACCAAAAGAAAAAAAAAAAAAAATGTAATTTGGATACAGTTTTGCATGACCACGCACTTTTCATTCAAATTGATACAGCACTGAAAGCTGAAAATTTGCCTGGGCAGGAAGGGGTGAACGTGCCCAGTAGGCAAGTGGCTAGGTGAGCAGGTTTTAGCCCTTGTACACACGGTCGAAGATTCCGACAACCAAATCCGTCGGATTTTGTCCAACGGATTTTGTCCGAAACTGTTGTATACACACGGTCGGACAAAGTTGTTGGAAAATCCGACGTGATAACGTTATTTCGTTATGACGGGACTATGTTCACGCTAGTAGCCAATAGCTTTGGTGTAGGAATTTGATCTGAGCATGCGTGGCACTTTGTCCGATCGGAATTCTCTACACATGATCGAAATATGTCCGATCGGAGAATTTTGTCGAAAAATATTTCTGGCAAGTTGGAAAAGTTGGTCCCACGGATATTCCAACGGAAACAGTCCGATGCAGACCACACACTGTCGGAATATGCGACAAAACGCTCCGATCGGACACATTCCGACGGAATCTCCGACCGTGTGTACAAGGGCTTATTGTGAAGTAAACATTAAGTGTATTATTTCAAAGCCAAAAACAATTTAAAAATATTATACAGACAAGATTCACACTGTGTCAGCAGGTTTAACAGGCCTAGTTTGAAAGGGAGAGACTGGGCATCTTTTACTGCAAAAAAATAGAGTACTATTTCAGTATTTCACTATTTTAGAAATTTTTTACAGACCTGATGCACAATATGTAAGCATTTTAAGGCCACAATTTTAGATGAAAAGACCAGGCATGTTTATGATGAAATAACATTGTGAATGTAAAAATTCAGAGACAAAAGCCAAACATTTTTTTTACAGAAGGAATGCACACTATGTAAGCAACTTTAGAATGCCTAGAATAAAAAGCACAGATTTAAGAAAGGCAAATCCACTTGGAAGTGCAGTTGCTGTAAATCTGAGGGGTAGATCTAAAAGGAGGGGAAGCTTTTCTGATTTTATCATTCAATCATGTGCAAGCTAAAATGCTGTTTTTTATTTTCCTTGCATGTACCCCTCGGATTTACAGCAACTGCACTTCCAAGTGCACTTGTAGTGCAAAGTGGATTTGCCTTTGGTAAATAACCCTCAAAGTGTATTATTTCAGGGACAAAATTTTTATATTTTGCAGACCTGGTACAGAATATGAACATCTTTTACTAGGCCACAGTTTTACTAGGCCACAGATTAAGTGGGAAAGACAAGGTGGGTTTTATCATGAAATAAAAATAAGATTGTATTAACTCAAAGACAAAACACATAAATATTGTACAAACTAGATGTACACCATGTAAGCAGCTTTAGTAGGCCTAGTGTCAGGGCTGGGTTCAGCCCTCCCTCAACTCAGGCTGCTTAGCTGTCAATTAATTGCCAGTACTCATCCTTCCACAGAGGCTCACCGGGTGATCATATCCTGCTCGTTAACAAGCCCTGCTGGGTATTTAAGCTGCCTGGATTAGATCTTCTGTGCCTTCACCTTGGTCAACATATCTAGAGACTCTCTGCTGTGTACCTGTTGAAGACTTGCCTGGCTGATGTCCTTTCTAGTTCCTGATCCTGTCTGCTGCTCTGACTACACTGATCTCTGGCTCCCTGATTTGCTGGCTTGTTCTGACTACCCGATTTGGTTATCGAAACCCTGGCTATGTTTTGACTATATTTACTATTTGTACCATTTTTACCACTATTTTAAGTGGTGTGATTTTTAATGCATTTTCTGTCTCAGTCTGATTCATGGCTTCTAACAGTAGGCGAAGTGTCATAGGCTGTCTCTGCTGCTGCTCCGGTCTCTATGCAGGCACCCTCCTCAAGTATTACCTCTATAAGGTCTGGTTCCCCTCCGCTTCGCCAGCGATTCAGGAGCAATCAAGTTCAATACAGAGGGTTTCTCAACCAGATTGAGGTATACTTTGAGATACTGCCCCAGGCATTTCCCATGGACAGAAGCAATGTCCTGAGTTACCCAGAGTTTGTAGCTTCCTTTAACCACTTACCGACCAGCGCACGATGATGTACGTCCTATTTTTGAAGAGGGATATCTCGGTAACGGCAGCAGCTGCTGCCACAACCGAGATATCCATCTCTTCAGGCGCCGGTCGACTGTACGATAACGGTGGTCTCCGCAGTGGATTCACCGCGAGATCACCGCTATCGGCAGCGGGAGAGGTGCCACCCCCCCCTCCCGCCGCCCTCCCACACCTTCCGCCGCTTACCGGAGCTGTCGGTAGCGGCGGAGGCGATCGGGTCCTTTCGCTAGCTGGGTATGGAGACAAGCTAGGCTAAGATGGCCCCCACTCATCTCTACGCCATAGGAGGGCGGAAGCGACGTCAAAACGTCACTTCTGCCCATACCTCTTAAAGGTATATTTTTTTAAAATGTCATTTTCTCTTTTTTTTTTTTTTTTTTCTTTTTGTTGCATTACAATCCAAATATGAGATCTGAGGACTTTTTGACCCCAGATCTCATATTTAAGAGGACCTGTCATGCTTTTTTCTATTACAAGGGATGTTTATATTCCTTGTAATAGGAATAAAAGGGATCCATTTTTTTTTTTAAAACAGTGTAAAAATAAATAAAATCAATTAAATAATTATATAAATAAAATAAAAATAAATAAGAAAAAAAAAGGTTTTTAAAAACACCCCGTCACGACAAGCTTGTGCACAGAAGTGAGCGCATACGTGAGTAGCGCCCGCATATGAAAATGGTGGTCAAACCACACGTGTGAGGTATCGCCGCGATTGGTAGAGTGAGAGCAATAATTCTAGCCCCAGACCTCCTCTGTATCGCAAAAAATGCAACCTGTAGAATTTTTTAAATGTCGCTTATGGAGATTTTTGAGGCTAAAAGTTTGACGCCATTCCACGAGCGGGCGCAATTTTGAAGCGTGACATGTTGGGTATCAGTTTACTCGGCGTACCATTATCTTTCACAATATAAAAAAAATTGGGCTAATTTTACTGTTGTCTTATTTTTTTATTCAAAAAAGTGATTTTTTTCCAAAAAAAGTGCGCTTGTAAGACCGTTGCGCAAATACGGTGTGAAAAAAGTATTTCAATGACCGCCATTTTATTCTCTAGGGTCTTAGAAAAAAAATATATAAAATGTTTGGGGGTTCTAAGTAATTTTCTAGCAAAAAAAACTGTTTTAAACATGTAAACACCAAATCTGAAAAAGGCCTGGTCCTTAAGTGGTTAAAATGATATTTGACATTCATGCATACTTCTGCTGCCAAGAGTCTCATGTGCATCAAACAGAGTACAAGAACTGTTGCTAATTGCACCATTGCATTCTATGGCAGCAGAGGTTGCTTGTTACAATGAGGCCCTCATGGCTGCTTTTTCTCATGGTCTGTTGAATAACATCAAAGATGAGATAGCAGCTCGAGACATACCTACTGAGCTGGAGAGGTTGATCACATTTGCCATTTTCATTGACTCCAGACTCCGAGAGAGACCTTCCTTTAGGAAGCACTTGCGGAAGACTCCTGTACGTTTCGCTCTGAGCTTTGTAGTCCCACCCTTGCCTCTTTCGCCTCCCATAACCACTGGTATTGAGTCTGCCAGTGAGGTAGAACCCATGCAGTTGGGCTTCACACGTCTCTCTGTGGATGAGAGGGCCTTTAGGAGGAGGTGAGAGATTGTGCCTTTATAGTGGCCAGACTTTTTGAAGTCTTGTCCTACCAGTTCGGAGAAACGCTTGCACCTGTGGTCCTGTAGGGGGACTGACCTTAGGTGGCGTTGTTACATCCCCAGTTATCCAGAAGGATAAGCCCCTGGTTCTGGTTAGCCTTTCTTAGTCTGAGTCGTCCATACGGGCTCTAATCAACTCTGGGGCTGCAGGCCTGTTTATAGATGGTGCTTTTGTGTCTAAGCACTCGATTCAGCTGCAGCTTTGTGCCACTCAACTTGCTATTGAGGCTATTGATGGGAGACCTCTACAGCCTGCCCATGTGACTCATGAGACTGCTTCATCTACCATGGCTCTTCACCATGAGACAATCCAATTCCAAGTAATTTCCTTGCCTCATTTTCTGGTGGGTATTGGTTATTCTCGGTTACAACCCCTCTTTTGATTGGCTTCATGCTGAGGTTCTTTCCTGGTCGTCTCAATCCAGTAAGACATGTTTTCAGAAAGTGGTTAAAGTCTTGTGCACCTCTTCACTCTCCTCCCTGACGGAGATGTCTTTGACAAAGGTCTAGCTGGTAGTTTGCCTCCACACCGGTTGTATGATTGCACAATTGACCTTAAACCTGGTGCCATACCCCCTCATGGGTGGGTTTACCCTTTGTCTGTCTATGAGGACAAAACCATGGAGGCGTATATTGCAGATGCACTTTGTCAAGGATTCATCTGCAAATCCTCATCTCCTACTGGTGCTGGCTTCTTCTTTGTGAAGAGGAAGAGTTGTGAACTGAGACCTTGTATTAATTAGGGATAAGCCCGATGTTCAATTTAAATGTAATTTTGACTTGAAAATCAGGTGTTCGCCCGTTTGCCGAATACCGAACATTATGGGGCGTTAGTGGGAAATTTGAGTTTGCAGTGCATTGACGGCTGCTGATTGGCCAAAGCATGCACCTGACCTGTATGCTTTGGCCAATCATAGAGCACTCTGATATGAGAGCCATGATTGGCCAAAGGCAGGGTGCCTTTAGCCAATCATGGCTCAGGGGGCTGAGTCCACGCCCCCACACTATGTAAGGCTGCTTACATGGCAGCCATTCATAGTTTTATGAATGAGAGCAGCAAAATGACATTTGTAAAGGAAGAAATGTAATTTAAAACTGCTCACGGCTGTAATGTATTCCCGACACCTGGCAAAATACATTAAAATCATTGAAAAAATTGCATGGATCCCCCCAGTCCATTACCAGGCCCTTTGGGTCTGGTATGGCTATTAAGGGGAACCCTGTGCCAAAATGTAAAAAAATAATTGCGTGGGGGTCCCGCCCAAAAACCATACCAGGCTCTTCAGGTCTGGTATGGATTTTAAGGGGACCCCCACGCAAAAATAAAAAAAATGACATGGGGTCCCCCAAAATCCATACCAGACCCTTTTCCGAGCACGCAACCTGGCAGGCCGCAGGAGAGAGAGAGCACCCCCCCCCTCCTGATCCATACCCAGCCCCCAAAACACCTTGTCCCCATGTTGATGGTGACAAGGGCCTCTTCATCTACCAGTAAATATGCTATAAGGCAGTCATTAAGTGGTTAAAGACAATTATTTTTTCATTAAAAGAACAAACATCTTAAACTCACATCACAATAGTATTGCACAGAGCAGCCCTGAACCTCATCTTCTGGGTTACTCCACTGATGCTTTTGGCTTCTTCTTTTTCTGTGTCTGCCACCATATTAAATGATTTCTATGAGGGCAGACAGGCAAGCTTAATCCCGAGCTGAGCTGTGTGTGTCCATTAACACACACAGTGCGGCCCAGCCCCACCTCCAGCTCTCTGCTCACAGGATTTGCTCTAGGCTTTCATTATGGACCTATGCACCAACATCTGGGTAATCGCCTCTCTGTGGAAAAGTCGATTATAGACCATGAGGTTACCTTACAACAGGTACAGATGTTCACTAAGGCACATGTAACCCAGATCATGGAACTGCATAGACATATCTAGTAGGGATGAGCTTCGTGTTCGAGTCGAACGTACGTTCGACTCGAACATTGGCTGTTCGTCCGTTCGGCGAAATCCGAACATTTTGGTCCGTTCGCGTCAAATTCGTGTGGCGCTCACGGCCCACAATGCACTGCGATGGCGCAGTGCATTGATGGCTCATGATTGGCCAAGCATGCACTGTGACCCCGCATGCTTGGCCAATCGCAGCGCCAGCAGCGAGGAGAGCCATGATTGGCCACAGGCAGGATGCCTGTGGCCAATCATAGCTCAGGCTGTGTAGTGCACGCCCCACACTATATAAGGCCGCCATCGCGGCGGCCTCGTGTAGTGTGTTGGCGTCTGAAGCAGTGGGTGTTCTGTGTACCTTCAACACAGTACACACCGATCGTTTTTGGCCGATTTTCTATCTTGCTGTTGTGTAGTGGTTATTGTCTGTGTGCCCTGACCGCAGTATACACCGCTATATTCACCTCACCTATATAGCTAGTGATCTATCTTTTATAATAGAGCTTGCAGTCAGTAGTGTTAGGAGATAGTGCGTGCTGTCTGCGTGCTCTGTACCCAGTACATACCGCTATATCCACCTACATAGCTGTTCTCTATTTGAGCCCACTTGCCATCTGCAGGAGTTATTGGAAGTTGTGTGTGCCTCCAGCACAGCACAGTATACATCTGTATATACCCCTTTATCTCTGGTGTTCTCTGGTTATTGTCTGCGTGCCCTGACCGCAGTATACACCGCTATATTCACCTCACCTATATAGCTAGTGATCTATCTTTAATAATAAAGCTTGCAGTCAGTAGTGTTAGGAGATAGTGCGTGCTGTCTGCGTGCTCTGTACCCAGTACATACCGCTATATCCACCTACATAGCTGTTCTCTATTTGAGCCCACTTGCCATCTGCAGGAGTTATTGGAAGTTGTGTGTGCCACCAGCACAGCACAGTATACATCTGTATATACCCCTTTATCTCTGGTGTTCTCTGGTTATTGTCTGCGTGCCCTGACCGCAGTATACACCGCTATATTCACCTCACCTATATAGCTAGTGATCTATCTTTAATAATAGAGCTTGCAGTCAGTAGTGTTAGAAGATAGTGCGTGCTGTCTGCGTGCTCTGTACTCAGTACATACCGCTATATCCACCTACATAGCTGTTCTCTATTTGAGCCCACTTGCCATCTGCAGGAGTTATTGGAAGTTGTGTGTGCCACCAGCACAGCACAGTATACATCTGTATATACCCCTTTATCTCTGGTGTTCTCTGGTTATTGTCTGCGTGCCCTGACCGCAGTATACACCGCTATATTCACCTCACCTATATAGCTAGTGATCTATCTTTAATAATAGAGCTTGCAGTCAGTAGTGTTAGAAGATAGTGCGTGCTGTCTGCGTGCTCTGTACTCAGTACATACCGCTATATCCACCTACATAGCTGTTCTCTATTTGAGCCCACTTGCCATCTGCAGGAGTTATTGGAAGTCTGTATATACCCCTTTATCTCTGGTGTTCTATAATAAAGGCATCTGCAGGAGTTAGTGGGTGTTGTGTGCCTCCAGCACAATATACACTACCCAACTGCTGTTTTACCCAACTCCCTTCAGGCCATTACCATGTCTGGAAGGCCAGCAAGGAGAGGCAGACAGGCGCGAGCCGATAAAAGAGGGCAAGCAGGCTCTGTGTCTAGAGACAACAGTGCTGGTCGTGGACGCGGTGCATTGTCATCAGCACGTGGCCATGGGACATGCTTGTCCTTCTTTTCGGCAGCTGGACATGTTGAACCGCAACATGCCAACGACTTGGTAGAGTGGATGACCAAGCCCTCTTCATCCTCCTCATCCTCTCTCACCCAGTCTCAGGGTAGTAACAAAGCAGCTGCCAACGCATCGTCTTCCCTCCTCTCAATGTCATCATCAGTGACTCCTTCCCTAGACCCACCACGTCCTCCTGAGGAGTCTCCTGAACTCTTTGAGCACAGTGTTGGGTACATGCTCCAGGAGGATGCCCAGTGTTTTGTGGGCTCTGATGATGACACTCAGCTAGAGGAAGGCAGTAGCGTGAGCGCAGAGAGAGGGGATGCTCAAGAAGGACAGCAATCTGGCAGTCATGTTCCACAAGCTGCTGCATACTGCCAGGTTTGCTACAGCGATGAAGAGGGAGGGGATGATGAGGGCACTGACTCCACGTGGGTGCCTGGAAGGAGAGAGGAGGAGGAGGAGGAGGCACATGTCCAACGAGGCAGGATGCCCTCCGGGGGCCAGCTTAGGGGCAGCACACCGACTGAATCGCACCGCAGAGCTCCGCCTGTGCAGAGCGCTGCCTCTGCGCGTTATTCTAAAAGTTCTTTGGTGTGGGCCTTTTTTGAGACGAGTGCATCAGATCGCATCGCTGCTATTTGCAACATATGTCTCAAGCGTATCTCACGTGGCCAAAACATCAGCCGCTTGGGCACCACATGCTTGACCAGACATATGTTGACCTGCCATGCAGCTCGTTGGCAAGCGTACCTCAAAGACCCACACCAAAGAACAAAGCGGACCTCTCTTTGCTCCTCATCAGCTGGCATCTCCAACCCCACTAGACCTTCAGTCCTCTCTGAAACCTGCTCTGAGAGGAATGAAGGTGTAGAATTAGGTGTGTCACAGCCAAGTGCTTCCGGGAACTCTGCTAGCGGTACACCCACGTCCGATTATAGCAGGCAAATGTCCCTGCCCCAGCTGCTGGACTGGCGGAAGAAGTTCACTCCCAGCCATCCACATGCCCAGCGGTTGAATGCTAGCTTGGCTAAATTGCTAGCACTTCAACTGCTGCCTTTTCAGTTGGTAGACTCGGCCCCCTTCCGTGAGTTTTTACAATGTTCAGTTCCTCAGTGGCAGGTCCCCAAACGCCACTTTTTCTCACGGAAGGCGATTCCGGCTCTCTACCGGCATGTGGAAGGCAATGTCCTTGCCTCGCTGGACAGGGGCGTCAGCGGTAAGGTGCATATTACCGCTGACTCATGGTCCAGCAGGCATGGACAGGGACGTTACCTGTCTTTCACGGCCCATTGGGTCACTCTTCTGGCAGCTGGGAAGGATGCAGGACAAGGTGCAGTAGTGTTGGAGGTTGTTCCGCCACCACGCCTCCAAAATGCTACTATTGGTTGTGACACACCTCTCTCCTCCACCCCCTCCTCTTCTTCTTCCTCCATGGCCTCTTCCAGTGCTCTGTCCTCAGAACCAGCGGTGCTTCGTAGGCGTTCTAGGGGCTACGCAAGTACGCAGGCAAAACGATGCCATGCCGTGCTTGCGCTGGTTTGTTTGGGGGACAGGAGCCACACTGGGGCGGATGTTTTGTCAGCTCTGCAGGGGCAGGCCCGAGAGGTGGTTGACGCCACGCCAGCTTAAGCCAGGAATGGTGGTTTGCGACAATGGCACCAACCTCCTCTCCGCCCTCCGACAGGGACAACTGACCCATGTGCCCTGTGTAGCTCACGTCCTTAACCTGGTGGTGCAGCGGTTCTTGGGCAGGTACCCCAGCTTACAGGATGTCCTGAAGCAGGCCAGGAAAGTCTGTGTGCATTTACGCCGATCATTTAATGCCTGTGCTCGGCTGGCTGAGCTCCAAAAGGACTTGAACCTGCCCAAGAACCGCCTTATATGTGACATGCCCACCAGATGGAACTCAACATTGGCCATGCTGCAGCGGCTGCACACGCAGCAGAGGGCCATCAATGAGTACCTGTGCGACTACGGCACCAGGACAGGGTCAGGGGAGCTCGGTTTTTTCTCACCACGCCAGTGGGGCATGATCAGGGATGCATGCACTGTCCTGTCACCGTTTGAGGAGGCCATAAGGATGGTGAGCAGTGACAGTGCATGCATCAGTGACACTGTACCTCTTGTCCACCTCTTGGAGCATACGCTGCGTGGAATAATGGACAGGGCACTTGAGGCAGAACAGAGGCAGGAAGAGGAGGACTTCCTTGCCTCTCAAGGCCCCCTTTATCCAGACAGTGTTCCTGCTGTGCCACCCATCACACAGGAAGAGGATGAGGAGGAGGAAGAGGAGGAGGAGGATGATTGTATCAGCATGGAGGTGGAGGCTGGCACTCAGCATCAGCAGCAGCAGTCTTGTAGGGATGATTTACAGTCCCAAGAAACACGTGGACTTGTACGTGGCTGGGAGGAGGTAGCTGCGGATCATGTTGTCCTTAGTGACCCAGAGGACTCCGGACCGAATGCCTCAGCTAACCTACGCTGCATGGCCTCCCTGATCCTGCAAAGCCTGCGGAAGGATCCTCGTATTCTTCGGATCAAGGAGAGGGACCATTACTGGCTGGCCACTCTCCTTGATCCACGGTACAAGGGTAAGGTTGCCGACCTTATCTTGCCATCGCAGAGGGAGCAGAGGATGAGACATCTCCGGGAGGCCTTGCAGAAAGGTCTGTGCAACGCGTTCCCAGAGACTGGGAGGTTACAAACTCCTGGTCCTGGACAACGTGTTGCTGAGGCATCGGTCAGAAGGAGCGGTGGAAAAGGTGGCCGTCTGACTGATGCTTTCAGACAATTTTTTAGTCCGCAGCCCCAAGGTATGATCGGTTCTAGCACCCATCGCCAGCGTCTGATTTACATGGTGCAGGAATACCTAGGGGCAAGGTCAGACTTGGACACCTTTCCCTCCGAAAATCCTCTGGCTTACTGGGTCTTGAGGATGGATCACTGGCCAGAGCTTGCACAGTATGCAATTGAGCTACTGGCTTGTCCTGCATCCAGCGTTCTTTCGGAACGCACCTTCAGTGCTGCTGGTGGCTTTGTTACCGATCACAGGGTGCGCCTGTCCACCGTATCAGTTGATCGACTGACCTTCATCAAGATGAATCAGTCTTGGATCACCCACAGCTACCAAGCACCTGAAGCTGATGTAACCGAATAATTTTTTTTTAAATACCACATCCCTTTAAGACTGCCTATGCTGATGCTGAGTGACTGTCCTGTTATGTTGATTGTCTATCCTCTTCCTCCTCCGCTGATATGTTGGAAGAACATTTCTGGTTCTGGTTGATGCCATCAGCCCAATTTTTCTGCCCCTGTTTAACAGGGGCGTTTAAGTACAATTTTTGATGCAATGCTTTGCAGCAGGGCTAATTCCTGCAATCAAACAAGAGTATATGGGAGAGGTTGCAGTGTGGTGGCACCAGCACCAGTGCCTAAGGCCCAATTTTTCTGCCCCTGTTTAACAGGGGCGTTTAATTACAATTTTTGATGCAATGCTTTGCAGCAGGGCTAATTCCTGCAATAAAACTAGAGTATATGGAAGAGGATGCAGTGTGGTGGCACCAGCACCAGTGCCTAAGGCCCAATTTTTCTGCCCCTGTTTAACAGGGGCGTTTAAGTACAATTTTTGATGCAATGCTTTGCAGCAGGGCTAATTCCTGCAATAAAACTAGAGTATATGGGAGAGGTTGCAGTGTGGTGGCACCAGTGCCTAAGGCCCAATTTTTCTGCCCCTGTTTAACAGGGGCGTTTAAGTAAAATTTTTGATGCAATGCTTTGCAGCAGGGCTAATTCCTGCAATAAAACTAGAGTATATGGGAGAGGTTGCAGTGTCGTGGCACCAGCACCAGTGCCTAAGGCCCAATTTTTCTGCCCCTGTTTAACAGGGACATGTAATTACAATTCTTGATATAATATTTCACAGGAGGGCCCCTTCCTGTGCCCACCCAGAGTAACGGTGAGGACTTATAGTGTTGTGGCACCAGCACCACAACCACCAAAGGTCAATTTTTCTACCACTGTTCAACAATGGCATGTAATTACAATTCTTGATATAATCGTTCACAGCAGGGCGCTCCAGCGCCCACCAAGAGTCACTTTGAGGGCTTACAATGTTGTGGCAAAACCAACACCTTGTTCCGCCATTTCTGCAGAGCATATAGGGCAAGCCCCTACTTTCAAACATCCAACTTACAAACATCTCCTACTTGCAAATGGAAGGAGACAACAGCAAGTGAGATGAAAAAAGATGTACGACAAAACAAATTATACAGGGGTGATAACCCTTCCCTATGTTTTCCAAAAAGCTTAAAAATATTTTTTTTGACTGGAGCTACACTTTAAAAATTTACCAGTTGAAAATTACAAACAGATTCAACTTAACACAACAAACCTTCACAGTCCCTGTTTTGTTTGCACCGCCTGTATACTGCTGTTCTGAGTATATAGGGCCTGGGGGCCACACGCATTTCCTTTTTTTAATATGGGAACGGGGTTCCCCTTAATATGCGTACAAGACCCAAATAGGCTGGTAATGGGCAGGGAGGGCTACCCATGCCATTTTTCTCAATGATTTTCAACCATATTGCAGGAACCAGATATAACATTAAAACCGCAAGCAGTTTTAAATGGTGTTATTTCCGTTTAATGTCATTTTGTGCAGGGACTGTTCTAAACATGGGAAAGACGTGGCACTTCACAGGCATACTACAGACACCCCCCAGGCACCATATTTAAAGGAATATTTCACTTTTTTTTTCACTTTAATCATCATTAAAATCAGTGCTCCCGCCAAAACGGCCATTTTTAAAAACATTTTAGGCATTGACCCATGTTCCCTGGGGCAGGAGCCAGGTCCCCAAACCCTTTTTAAGACAGTATCTTGCATATTAGCAGTTAAAATTAGCACTTTTCATTTCGAACGTTCGAGTCCCATAGACTTCAATGGGGTTCTAACGTTCGTCCAAATTTGGGGTCCGTTCGAAAGTTCTGGTGCGAACCGAACCGGGGGGTGTTCGGCTCATCCCTAATATCTAGGATCTAGATAACTTGGGCTGATACAATCTCCGTTTTTTCCGTTTTCTGGAAACCATTGAGCTGCCTCAACTGGAGCAAGCTATCCTTCATGTCTGCAATGATCTCCTGGATAGACTGCAGGAATCCCCGATTGAGCTGAAATGGTCTTACAGTGCTTTGAGGCTCAGGGGCTGAGACACTAACCCAGCTTGGGACATGGTATTCTGTCTTGTCAGCAAAGGCCAAAGACCGAGAGCATATTGCCTATCGAAGGACTCTCAAACATCACCCTACAACGATAATGGGCTTTATGCCCTTGCCTTCAGGTCTTTCAATCCAGTGGGATTTAATACTGGTTTAGTTTCCTGTTTTGCCTCTCAGCCACCCAAACTGGATGTACGACCAATCTCTATGTACCAAAAAAAGATAAAAATAAAAGAGAGAGAGTCGCCCTGGAACTTTAAATTAATTGGTCACAGTTAGCCACTGAGTAACAAGAGTAATAGCAGTATAAATGTTTATTAAAATTAATGTACATGCATGGATAATATAGCATATTCACTCAGCCAATGGATTTGCACAAAATAAAGAGAATAAATAAAGTTGATACAAACATTATACAATGCAGTATACACAAGGTATATGTTTCTATACATATAATTGTACAACTTTTGTCTACTCTGCACATTTAGTAAGGCTTGACATATATACTTATGTTAGAGTATACATGCTCTCATACAAAAATATTATTACATTATACGACTTGATGTTCAGCTTACTAAATTTGGCAAATCAATGAGACATATACATCTATGTTTACAGCTGATATCATATCAAGTTACATACTGAGACATTTAGGACCATTCACCTTCACCCATGTCATGTCTGCCGCCTGGCATCCCCCTTGGGGGTACCCGTGTCTGTCTTCTCCCCCTCAGCTCCCGTGCCATACTCTGGCTGCTGCCATCCATTTGGGGGTTCAGCGATGGAAACTCTGGTTTCTTTCATTGGTAAGTATTGGGCTGTTTTGCTTTGGCCCATTCTGCCATTGTTCTTACATTTACCACTGTAACACATCTTTTTGTCTATTTAGATACATCTCATCTGCTTCCACCCCTGATGAGCGAGCAATGTGCGTCGGGTTTTCTGATGCGTGCATTTGTGCATACTGCATTGTATAATGTTTGTATCAACGTTATTTATTCTCTTTATTATGTGCAAATCCATTGGCTGAGCGAATATGCTATATTATCCATGTATGTACATTCATTTTAATAAACATTTATACTGCTCTTACTCTTGTTACTCAGTGGCTAAATGCGACCACCTCATTGAAAGTCCCAGACTCTCTCTCTTTTATTGTATTGTATATAGGGATGGAGGTGTTTCACTGGTGACTGCAGACCTTTCATTTTATTTTGAATCTCTATTAGACATGTGTAAAAGGAAAAAATTTGTTTAGTTTCGTTTAGTTTTAATTCGTTAATTCATTAATTTCGTTTAGTTATATTCGTTAACTTCCTTAAATTTGTTTTCGGATTTCGTTTAGTTTTCTACCGAATTCAAAAAATCGCCCACATTTGAAAATATTTCAACCAAATTCGAAAATATTTCTACCGGATTCAAAATTATTTCAACATGATTCGACATTATTTCAACCACATTCGAAAATATTTTGTGACCCGACTTTAGGGCCATGTATCTCGGGGTCACTTGGTGCTAGAAACTCCAAATTTGGATATGTTGTAGTTCTAGAACTATTGTGTTTGCATCCCAAATTTGGGGATTCTAGCTATAAGTGACCCCGAGATATGTGGCCCCAAAATCGGGTCGCAAAATGTTATTCTCTGCTCTAATAACTAATAACATTTTGCGACCCGATTTTGGGGCCACATATCTCGGGGTCACTTATAGCTAGAAACCCAATTTGGTATGCAAACACAATAGTACTAGCACTACAACATATCCAAGTTTGAAGTGTCTAGCACCAAGTGACCCCGAGATACATGGCCCTAAAGTCGGGTCACAAAATATTTTCGAATACGGTTGAAATAATGTTGAATCATGTTGAAATAATTTCGAATGCAGTTGAAATAATGTCGAATCATGTTGAAATAATTTCGAATGCATTCAAAATTATTTCAACATGATTCGACATTATTTCAACCACATTCGAAAATATTTTGTGACCCGACTTTAGGGCCATGTATCTCGGGGTCACTTGGTGCTAGACACTTCAAACTTGGATATGTTGTAGTGCTAGTACTATTGTGTTTGCATCCCAAATTTGGTATGCTAACACAATACATGGCCTTAAATTCGGGTCACAAAATATTTTCGAATGTGGTTGAAATAATGTCGAATGCAGTTGAAATAATTTCGAATACAGTTAAAATAATTTCGAATGCGGTTGAAATCATTTCGAATCATGTTGAATTCATTTGAATTTATTCGTTATATTTCTTTCGTATTCGTTGTAATTTGTTATTTTTTTATTCGGACATTCGGATGCATCCGAATGTCCGAATAAAAAAATAACAAGATGCAAAATTCGGCCGAATTTCGATTCGTTACGAAACAAATTGTACAAGCCTAATCTCTATTAGGGATGAGCCGAACACCCCCCGGTTCGGTTCGCATCAGAACTTTCGAACGGACCCCAAATTCGAACAAACTTTAGAACCCCATTGACGTCTATGGGACTCGAACGTTCGAAATTAAAAGTGCTAATTTTAACGGCTAATATGCAAGATACTGTCCTAAAAAGGGGACATGGGTCAATGCCTAAAATGTTTTTAAAAATGTCCGTTTTGGCGGGAGCACTGATTTTAATGATGATTAAAGTGAAAAAAAAGTGAAATATTCCTTTAAATATGGTGCCTGGGGGGTGTCTGTAGTATGCCTGTGAAGTGCCACGTGTTTCCCGTGTTTAGAACAGTCCCTGCACAAAATGACATTAAACAGAAATAACATCATTGAAAACTGCTTGCGGTTTTATTGTTATACCTGGTTCCTGCAATATGGTTGAAAATCATTGAGAAAAATGGCATGGGTAGCCCTCCCTGCCCATTACCAGCCCCTTTGGGTCTTGTACGCATATCAAGGGCAACCCTGTACCCATATTAAAAAAAGGAAATGCGTGTGGCCCCCAGGCCCTATATACTCAGAACAGCAGTATACAGGCGGTGCAAACAAGACAGGGACTGTGTAGGTTTGTTGTGTTAAGTTGAATCTGTTTGTAATTTTCAACTGGTACATTTTTAAAGTGTAGCTCCAGTCAAAAAAACTATTTTTAAGCTTTTTGGAAAACATAGGGAAGGGTTATCACCCCTGTATAATTTGTTTTGTCGTACATCTTTTTTCATCTCACTTGTTGTTGTCTCCTTCCGTTTGCAAGTAGGAGATGTTTGTAAGTTGGATGTTTGAAAGTAGGGGCCTGCCCTATATGTTCTGCAGAAATGGCGGAACAAGGTGTTGGTTTTGCCACAACATTGTAAGCCCTCAAAGTGACTCTTGGTGGGCGCTGGAGCGCCCTGCTGTGAACGATTATATCAAGAATTGTAATTCCATGCCATTGTTGAACAGTGGTAGAAAAATTGACCTTTGGTGGTTGTGGTGCTGGTGCCACAACACTATAAGTCCTCACAGTTACTCTGGGTGGGCACAGGAACGGGCCCTCCTGTGAACTATTATATCAAGAATTGTAATTACATGTCCCTGTTAAACAGGGGCAGAAAAATTGGGCCTTAGGCACTGGTGCTGGTGCCACGACACTGCAACCTCTCCCATATACTCTAGTTTTATTGCAGGAATTAGCCCTGCTGCAAAGCATTGTATCAAAAATTGTACTTAAACGCCCCTGTTAAAAAGGGGCAGAAAAATTGGGCTAATGGCATCACCCAGAACCAGAAATGTTCTTCCAACATATCAGCGGAGGAGGAAGAGGATAGACAATCAACATAACAGGACAGTCACTCAGCATCAGCATAGGCAGTCTTGAAGGAATGTGATATTTCAAAAAAAATTATTCGGTTACATCAGCTTCAGGTGCTTGGTAGCTGTGGGTGATCCAAGACTGATTCATCTTGATGAAGGTCAGTCGATCAACTGATACGGTGGACAGGCGCACCCTGTGATCGGTAACAAAGCCACAAGCAGCACTGAAGGTGCGTTCCGAAAGAACGCTGGATGCAGGACAGGCCAGTAGCTCAATTGCATACTGTGCAAGCTCTGGCCAGTGATCCATCCTCAAGACCCAGTAAGGCAGAGGATTTTTGGTGGGAAAGGTGTCCAAGTCTGACCTTGCCCCTAGGTATTCCTGCACCATGTAAATCAGACGCTGGCGATGGTTGCTGGAACCGATCATACCTTGGGGCTGCGGACTAAAAAATTGTCTGAAAGCATCAGTCAGACGGCCACCTTCTCCACCGCTCCTTCTGACCGATGCCTCAGCAACACGTTGTCCAGGACCAGGAGTTTGTAACCTCCCAGTCTCTGGGAACGCGTTGCACAGACCTTTCTGCAAGGCCTCCCGGAGATGTCTCATCCTCTGCTCCCTCTACGATGGCAAGATAAGGTCGGCAACCTTACCCTTGTACCGTGGATCAAGGAGAGTGGCCAGCCAGTAATGGTCCCTCTCCTTGATCCGAAGAATACGAGGATCCTTCCGCAGGCTTTGCAGGATCAGGGAGGCCATGCAGCGTAGGTTAGCTGAGGCATTCGGTCCGGAGTCCTCTGGGTCACTAAGGGCAACATGATCCGCAGCTACCTCCTCCCAGCCACGTACAAGTCCACGTGTTTCTTGGGACTGTAAATCATCCCTACAAGACTGCTGCTGCTGCTGCTGATGCTGAGTGCCAGCCTCCACCTCCATGCTGACACAATCATCCTCCTCCTCCTCTTCCTCCTCCTCATCCTCTTCCTGTGTGATGGGTGGCACAGCAGGAACACTGTCTGGATAAAGGGGGCCTTGAGAGGCAAGGAAGTCCTCCTCTTCCTGCCTCTGTTCTGCCTCAAGTGCCCTGTCCATTATTCCACGCAGCGTATGCTCCAAGAGGTGGACAAGAGGTACAGTGTCACTGATGCATGCACTGTCACTGCTCACCATCCTTGTGGCCTCCTCAAACGGTGACAGGACAGTGCATGCATCCCTGATCATGCCCCACTGGCGTGGTGAGAAAAAACTGAGCTCCCCTGACCCTGTCCTGGTGCCGTAGTCGCACAGGTACTCATTGATGGCCCTCTGCTGCGTGTGCAGCCGCTGCAGCATGGCCAACGTTGAGTTCCACCTGGTGGGCATGTCACATACAAGGCGGTTCTTGGGCAGGTTCAACTCCTTTTGGAGCTCAGCCAGCCGAGCACAGGCATTAAATGATCGGCGGAAATGCACACAGACTTTCCTGGCCTGCTTCAGTACATCCTGTAAGCCGGGGTACCTGCCCAAGAACCGCTGCACCACCAGGTTAAGGACGTGAGCTACACAGGGCACATGGGTCAGTTGTCCCTGTCGGAGGGCGGAGAGGAGGTTGGTGCCATTGTCACAAACCACCATTCCTGGCTTAAGCTGGCGTGGCGTCAACCACCTCTCGGCCTGCCCCTGCAGACCTGACAAAACATCCGCCCCAGTCTGGCTCCTGTCCCCCAAACAAACCAGCGCAAGCACGGCATGGCATCGTTTTGCCTGCATACTTGCGTAGCCCCTGGAACGCCTAAGGAGCACCGCTGGTTCTGAGGACAGAGCACTGGAAGAGGTCATGGAGGAAGAAGAAGAGGAGGGGGTGGAGGAGAGAGGTGTGTCACAACCAATAGTAGCATTTTGGAGGCGTGGTGGCAGAACAACCTCCAACACTACTGCACCTTGTCCTGCATCCTTCCCAGCTGCCAGAAGAGTGACCCAATGGGCAGTGAAAGACAGGTAACGTCCCTGTGAATGCCTGCTGGACCATGAGTCAGCGGTAATATGCACCTTACCGCCCTGTCCAGCGAGGCAAGGACATTGCCTTCCACATGCCGGTAGAGAGCCGGAATCGCCTTCCGTGAGAAAAAGTGGCGTTTGGGGACCTGCCACTGAGGAACCGCACATTGTACAAACTCACGGAAGGGGGCCGAGTCTACCAACTGAAAAGGCAGCAGTTGAAGTGCTAGCAATTTAGCCAAGCTAGCATTCAACCGCTGGGCATGTGGATGGCTGGGAGTGAACTTCTTCCGCCGGTCCAGCAGCTGGGGCAGGGACATTTGCCTGCTATAATCGGACGTGGGTGTACCGCTAGCAGAGTTCCCGGAAGCACTTGGCTGTGACACACCTAATTCTACACCTTCATTCCTCTCAGAGCAGGTTTCAGAGAGGACTGAAGGTCTAGTGGGGTTGGAGATGCCAGCTGATGAGGAGCAAGGAGAGGTCCGCTTTGTTCTTTGGTGTGGGTCTTTGAGGTACGCTTGCCAACGAGCTGCATGGCAGGTCAACATATATCTGGTCAAGCATGTGGTGCCCAAGCGGCTTATGTTTTGGCCACACGAGATACGCTTGAGACATATGTTGCAAATAGCAGTGGTGCGATCTGATGCACTCGTCTCAAAAAAGGCCCACACCAAAGAACTTTTAGAATAACGCGCAGGCGGAGGCTGCTTTTAGAATAACGCGCAGGCGGAGCTCTGCGGTGTGATTCAGTCGGTGTGCTGCCCCTAAGCTGGCCCCCGGAGGGCATCCTGCCTCGTTGGACATGTGCCTCCTCCTCCTCCTCTCTCCTACCAGGCACCCACGTGGAGTCAGTGCCCTCATCCCCTCCCTCTTCATCGCTGTAGCAAACCTGGCAGTATGCTGCAGCTTGTGGAACATGACTGCCAGATTGCTGTCCTTCTTGAGCATCCCCTCTCTCTGCGCTCACGCTACTGCCTTCCTCTAGCTGAGTGTCATCATCAGAGCCTACAAAACACTGGGCATCCTCCTGGAGCATGTACCCAACACTGTGCTCAAAGAGTTCAGGAGACTCCTCAGGAGGACGTGGTGGGTCTAGGGAAGGGGTCACTGATGATGATGACATTGAGAGGAGGGAAGACGATGCGTTGGCAGCTGCTTTGCTAGTACCCTGAGACTGGGTGAGAGAGGATGAGGAGGATGAAGAGGGCTTGGTCATCCACTCTACCAAGTCGTTGGCATGTTGCGGTTCAACATGTCCAGCTGCCGAAAAGAAGGACAAGCGTGTCCCATGGCCACGTGCTGATGACAATGCACCGCGTCCACGACCAGCACTGTTGTCTCTAGACACAGAGCCTGCTTGCCCTCTTTTATCGGCTCGCGCCTGTCTGCCTCTCCTTGCTGGCCTTCCAGACATGGTAATGGCCTGAAGGGAGTTGGGTAAAACAGCAGTGTAATGGAGTCACACAACACCCACTAAGCCCTGCAGATGGCTCTATTAGAGAACAGCAATAAACGGTAGATACAGGTGTATATTGTGCTGGAGTCACACAACACCCACTAACTCCTGCAGATGCCTTTATTATAGAACACCAGAGATAAAGGGGTATACTGTAATTGAGTCACACAACACCCACTAAGCCCTGCAGATGCCTCTATTAGAGAACAGCAATAAAGGGTAGATACAGGTGTATATTGTGCTGGAGGCACAAAAAACCCACTAACTCCTGCAGATGCCTTTATTATAGAACACCAGAGATAAAGGGGTATATACAGATGTACACTGTGCTGTGCTGGAGGCACACACAACTTCCAATAACTCCTGCAGATGGCAAGTGGGCTCAAATAGAGAAGAGCTATGTAGGTGGATATAGCGGTGTGTACTGGGTACAGAGCACGCAGACAGCACGCACAAGCTCCTAACACTACTGACTGCAAGCTCTATTATAAAAGATAGATCACTAGCTATGTAGGTGAGGTGAATATAGCGGTGTATACTGCGGTCAGGGCACACAGACAACAACCACTACACAACAGCTGCTGGCGCTGTGATTGGCCAAGCATGCGGGGGTCACAGTGCATGCTTGGCCAATCATGAGCCAGCAATGCACTGCGATGACGCAGTGCATTGTGGGCCGTGAGCGCCACACGAATTTGGCGCGAACGAGTCTCATCCCTAATCTCTATGTACCAGATGGTCTGCATTCCTTTTGTAGCACCTTAGGAATTTCTCAGAAGGAAGGACTGGTACAGCACTTTCAAAATTCAAGAGCCTTGGATAGCCCTGTGCAAATTGAATTATCTGAAACTATTTTTGCCTTCCTCTGGATCAACTGTGGGTATAGAATTGGGTATATGGGCTGGTATATGTATGTGTGTATGTATATATAAGAGGGCCAGTATGGTGGCCCGTAATTATGGGAGGAGCCCGGAGGGTATATAATCAGACCACCCACAACGGTCTGTGTCGGTTCCAGTGCAAGGTACTGCACATCAAGGGGCCGACGCTTCTCAGCTCCCTCACGGTCGTCTATCCGTGCGTCCAATCGTAGGTGCACTTCGGCTTCTTCATTCGTGGTCTTCGTCGGCGGTTCCCGCTCATGGTCGCAGATAAGTAGTATCCGAATCTTTTCATATCATGTGCAAACTTGCGACTTATCATGCTTACTATCCTGCACCCCTTTCGCAAAACCTACCTCTGAGTTGTTGACACTCATGTCCCGACATTGTTCGGCACAGGCATAGTACATTCGTAAATTCTTTCTACCAAACGTATGATTCATTCATAGATCCAAGCCTTCGAGTCGCTGTTGGTCGTTCTCCAATATCACTCGCCATAGGCTTCACTGGTTATAAAGTTCACTGTTCTCATCCTTTTTTGAGATAAACAGGTATTGTTTGTATGGGTTTCTGTGGCTGATTGGGGTGTAATTAAACCCACCTGATGTCTTTCCTGCACTTGACTAGCCTGGGGGATGGGTGGTTGATAGGTGTTTGGTTTCACAGTAAGGAATGGCATACACTCTACAACCAATTCGTATCAGATACTCCTTACTGCCAATTTATATCAGATTCATCTCATACATTTTTGAGCTGATTCGTGTCAAAAGCATTGCAGAGGCTGACTCTGCCAACTCACTGCATGTCCACGTAGTTGTACCTTCGAGATCGGTCGTATATCTTCATCGATTGTCCCACGCTCGGACCGCTACACACTCGCTGTCGCAGGTAGGACTTTGTTGTTACCGCTCTTCTAAACTCCAATAGTTACCTTATCATGTTCGTTTATCATGTTCGTTTTGCAAAGTCGCACTTACGCCACCATAAGTCTATGTCATCTTTCATGTATTTCATCCTTTCTACCCAACGCGGGTTTACTCGAGCCGATCACTTCACGGTCGATGCGGTCAAATCCGACATTCAAGCCCCTTACTCACCTCGCATCTACGGCCGATTCGAAATCTAGTCGCAACTTCGCTTCTATGTTTCGGATCCTCGGCAATTACAAGCCCCTTCAACCGTCATCACCATTTAGTTGATTTGAACCCAGCCATATCATCGGCAATATGGTCAGATCTGTCATACGAACCCCGTAGTCCCCTCACATCTACGGCCGATTCGAAATCTAGTCGCAATTTTGCTTCTATGTTTCGGATCCCCAGCAGTCATAAGCCCCTTCAACCGCCATCACCATTTAGTCGATTCAAACCCAGCCATATCATCTGCAACACTGACAGATCTGTCATACGAGCCCTGTAGTCACCTCGCATCTACGGCCGTTTCGAATCTAGTCGCAACTTCGCTTCCATGTTTCGGATCATTGACAATCACCAGCCCCTTCAACCACCATCACAATTCAATCAATCCGAACCCAGCCATATCCTCAGCGATACGGTCGGATCCCATATGCGAGCCTCTCAGTCGCATCTACGGAGGATTCGAGTCTAGTCGCAGCGTCGGCGCAACGATTCCAGTCCTTGCCAAACGCAACCAAGCCAAATCCTGTTGCATCACCGACTCAAATGAGTCAAATCTTTCGCAGACTATTCCATGGCCATAGCCCAGTTCAAACTAGTCACATCGACTGTACGAATTCAGCAGTACTTACATTTGACCTTCTCAGTCTATCCATACATTATCGTACACAATTCTCTCCACCAATTTGCTCAGTATTGCGCACGGTCATTCCTACATAATCACATTTCCTCTATAACCTTTCTTTCGCCTTTCAACAAAGCTGCGTTCTTGCAATCGCTGCAAGTCTTTCTGCATTTGGCTCAAAACTGCCAATCGTCTCCAGTAGCAACACTGCTGTTCACCTCATACCTACACACTTATAAATCCGCAAACATTGCTTTCACCTTTCAAATAAAGCTGCTTCCTTGCAACTGCTGCGAGCATCGATGCAATGGCTCAATACGGCCATTCATCTCTAGTAGCAAAACGGCTGCTCTCCTCATTCCTACACACTTATAATTAAATTTATAGATTCAAATAAAGCTGCTTTCTTGCAATGGCTTAATACGGCCACTCATCGTCTCCAGTAGCAACACAGCTGTTCACCTCATTCATTCATTCATTCATTCATTCTCACCTCATAATTCAATTTATAATTCAAATAAGGCCGCTTCCTTGCAATCGCTGCAAGCATTTCAGCAAATGGCTCAAACTGCCACTCATCGTCTCCAGTAGCAACACGGCTGCTCATCGTTTTCTCTGTCGCTTTCCCCTTTTAGGCCAGTTAGTACACCAGTTAGTCCACCCTGCACCAGGTTTGGACAGTATCTTCCAAAAAAAAAAAAAAAAAAAAAAAAAAAAAAAAACCCCATTGTCGAGGGCTTGCATCTTCACCAGGGGGCCAGCTTTGCCCCAAACAGCTCTTTGCATTCCCCATTGTCAAAACGAAATTCTCATGTCACCTTACTACAGGCTCCCGGTCAACTCAGTTCTCGCCTCCAACCAGTCAACTTCACAACTAGTGCATAAAGTTAGGTGTGTAGTTCAATGGGATTCCCCCTTTCTCTTAAACACTCTTTCACTACATATTTTTACTTCACATACAGAATTTGACCTGCTCCTGAGGCGTTAGCAACTGTCACATACTTCTGTGCACTTCACTCTGTTTTCGAAGCACAAGCCTTCAACACGCAGACAAGGTCGCCTAATCTCCATACTTGCTGGCAGTGCAAGCATTAGTAGACCGAACCCACGTCAATTAACTACAGATCGCAACATTCCTACTTAGTATACCAGACTTCAGCTACCCACCCCAGTCCGCCCTGGGGCGCTCTGGTTCATTAGTCTGTGCCGAGCACAGACTGACACCCGAGCTATCGGTTACCTAGCCAGTCACCTCCTGGCTCACCTCGGTTGTTACGCATTCTTTTGAGTTTTCTAAAGTCACACTCAACAGCGCTCAAGCGCAAACCAACTGTCACTATGTCTGTCGTTCCTTGTCCTATTCTTCTTGTTTCCTTCCGCCTTTCATCTTATCTACCCAACGCAACTATCCCCTCCTACCTTTGCAACTTACCTCAAACATACGCACTCCCCCTTGCTTTTAGTTGATGCCATGTCGCAGGCAGACAGTGAGGACTTTGCCTCAGCCCTGCCATCACCCTTTACGGGCTCAGCAAGCGGCGGTTTACAGTCTCACAAGAGCTTGGACCAATTAAAAAAAAATAAAAATAAAATAAGCTCATAGCAGAACGGTGTCGCAGGAGTAAATCCTACCCTGCTGCAGCCAGGAAACCAAGCCTTTAGGCTACTGTTTCCACCGCCAGTGGCAGCCCTTCCAGGCACCACTTCAGTCTATCTTCTTTGCGACTACTCAGCTGCACTCCTGGGTAACCACACTGTCAGCAGCAGTCGCCGAAGTCCAAGCAGAGTGACAGCCCTGGAGGTACGCCCAGCCGTGCCCCTACCAGCTCCAGTCACCACCGTCATTCCCGTACCTTCACTTACAGATACACCCAACTTCTGCACCATCGTCTTCCCTGCACACCTTGTCCTAGCAGGGCATCTAGGAGGACATCTTGGATGACAACGACGTTAACTTAGCATCCCTCCTCATAGCAGTACACAACTTGGCCTAGAACAAATCATATTCGCGGGGAGATGTCTCCGTCATCCTGAAGGCCAGAGACCCTTTACTTAATCACAAGCTCACTGTCACAGAGTTTGTGCGGGCCTTGGGGACAGTCAGAGACATGCTAGGCAGAGCAACCCCAACAGGAGGGTAGAATTGGACCCGTATCTGCATGCAGCAGGTCACAAGTATGCAGGGTGCCCATCCTTTGACTATCACTGCTCATTTTCAGCCAAGGTAGCAGCCAGACTCAAGGGGATCTTTTACCTCCCATCTTTTAGTGTTTCTCTTCCAGGCAAAGACCCTGACTAAATCCTTAAATTAAGATGTGCCAGCTATAGCAGATCTGCCCATGAGAGTCGATTTTCTCACAAATTGGAATGGCATGCCAATGTGTATTCCCTCAGCATCTCTCTTCATCTCAGGTAGTCATGGTCACCGCAGCCTCCACAGGTCCTCACCTCAATTTTGGCCAAATTGGGTTTATAGGGCCATAGCCGTCAGAAATCCTCTTGATTCCTGGGTTCAGTTAGTCCTCCTCTTTGTTCGACCTCTACCCCATTGTCGCAGCAGCTCTAGTCTGGTGCAACAACTGGGCAGGACAAACAGTGACGTTCGCCACAGACAACCAAACTACAGCAAGTATTATAAATAAAGGAGGTCCTAGTAGCTGGCCATTGTGGCCTTCCTGTGCAGGCTGGTGCCACTATCCCCACAGCACCAATCTAACGTCCTATGCGTCCACATCCCAGACAAACGCAATAATCTGGCCGACGCACTACCCGTTAACTTTGCTTCGTTGTTTTTTGCAGGAACCTGGAACCGACCCGACCATGTCTCTTATCCCACACTGGTCGTAGCTAACCTCGGATTCAAACAACACTTTCACGATGCTACCTGCCTTATTAATCTTTCATTATCTCACAAGACCCTGAAGGCCTACCGGGCAGCCTAGAGGTTCTATGTCAGGTTACTAGCCTCAAACCCCAGAGCAATACCAAAAGTTCTCCATCACATCCTGGTCTTCATATTATGCCACCGCACACAGTTGGCATTGTCACACATACCTAAGACCCCACTCAGCTGACATCCAGTATTTCATCCCCTTATGAGATCCTAACAAACCGTCTTGTTCGCCGCCCATACGGTCAAGACCATGTTGTGTGGTATTCACAGGCAATGACCCCAAATCAGTATCAAACGGCTACCCGTCACCAGCGCCATATTCCGAGACATGTCTTTCATCCTGTCACATTCCCCTTTTGGCTAAATTCAGCCTGGTCCTTCAAACAGCCATCTACCTGGCTTTCTACAGCTTCTTACGCCCCAGTGAATACTGTCACCATCCCAGTTGTAAAGTGTTACGTAGACACCACCTCACACGCCATCAGACTTCATCTTGCTCCTCAGCGTGTCCAAAACACAATAGTCCGGTCCAGGGGTTGACATAAAACCTTTCCAAACTCTCAAAGCCTGGTGCCCCGTGTCCATCCTAGATCAATTTTTGGCCCATATGTTTGATCCCTCGCTGGACAGCCCATTACTACCGTTCTCGATTAGTACCCCAGGCAGCAACCAGTTCATTAGTCACGTCAGGTTCCTTTTGAGCACATTAGGCCAGGACCTTGGTCATTTTCTTGGACATTCTTTCGCATTGGAGCAGCATCAGCAGCCTCACGAAACGGGGTCCCAGTCCACGCGATCAAAGATGGGCAGGCGGGAATCCACCTGCTTTACTCGATACATCTCTAATCCACAAGTGGAAATGTCCTGAGCCTTCAGAAACTTTGCCCCGTAGTGTCTTGTTGTACCTAAATTAATAATTACCTCCCTACACCAAATCTTTTGCGGCCTTCTCTTGGCATATCGCCCAGCAGAGCAGGGCTCACCGCCCAGCTCACCAGGGCTTACCTTACAGCAGACCAAGGGCACAACTCAGGTCTATTTTATGTTGTTAGTCTTGTGACGTGTTTATGTGTTCTTTCATATCTCTTACAGCGGAGGGCTCCGACCATAAATAAGAGGGCCAGTATGGTGGCCCGTAATTATGGGAGGAGCCCGGAGGGTATATAATCAGACCACCCACAACGGTCTGTGTCGGTTCCAGTGCAAGGTACCCACCCACCCATTTCCCTTCTCAGAGTACTTCACTTAAAACACGTTTCTCTACAGAAACATCCATTTACTTTCTTAAGGTATGCGGCCTTCTCTTGGCATATCGCCCAGCAGAGCAGGGCTCACCGCCCAGCTCACCAGGGCTTACCTTACAGCAGACCAAGGGCACAACTCAGGTCTATTTTATGTTGTTAGTCTTGTGACGTGTTTATGTGTTCTTTCATATCTCTTACAGCGGAGGGCTCCGACCATAAATATATATATGTATGTATATATATATGTATAGTATATTTTATTTTATTTTTTTTTATTTTATTTTTTTTGGTTGAACTGGATGGACTTGTGTCTTTTTTCAACCTGACTAACTATGTAACTATGTAACTATGTAACTATGTAACTATGAAACCCCAGAGGCATAGCTCTCAGAGACGCAGATCAGCTTTAATGTCCCTAGCACAACACCTGGGAATAGATGCTGTGCCCTGTAGCCCAGGCCCTTCTTCTGCTACCTCGAGGAGTCACATGGACAACTGAACCCCAAATGGGCTGTATTCATGATCTCTGGGGGGCCTTGTTGTGGTTCTACATCTGGTTTGCTGGGTTCGGGGAGGTTCATGTTTGATAGCCACAACAGCCCCCTACCTGCTGGCTTTCACTCCCTCTCTTTCCTCTGTTGTGAGCGATGCCTTGCAGACTTTCTGTTTTTACTGCACTTAGGGCTCGTTCACACGTTAATTTTGAAGAATGAAGCAATGCTCATTAAATGACTGAGGTTAATTTACTTAGAGTGAATTTTTGGTGAATGTCACATCCACTACTTTATAAATATGTCCTCAAGTGGTTTATCACCTAAAGATCTCTGTAGAATAATGACTAAATGTGTGTCATTTTTCACTGTGAGTTACTTTTCAAACAGAATTCAACTGTATCATGGTTTTATTTTGTTTTAGTGGCAGTGGACTTATGCCATTTTCAAAAAAAATGTATGAATAGGTTAGAATGACAAGTATTGAAAACATGTAATTTTGTACTCACATAATAGCCAAGTTATGCTTTTGTTGTCTCTTAAAGCTTTTTACATCATAAAGAAGAACTAAAGCTGTTTTTAAACAATTCCTAGCAACATATAATAGCTGAAGAGAATGTTGTTTGTCAAATGGTACACTGATAGCTATTGGGGCTCTGTCATACTACCGCTCCATTCAGGTCCGTCTGTCAGTTTTTCAGGCGGACCTGAACGGATGCTCCATAAAGGTCTATGTAGCGTCAGATGTCAGCGGTGACATGTCCGCTGACATCCGACCCACTCCGATCCGAAAAAGTGTGATGGAGGAAAAACCTACTTTTCGATCTGTCATCGGATCGGATCGGGTGACGACGGACTCTGAGGTCTGTCGTCATCCGATCTCCCATAGGGGAGAGTGGCACTCTGGTAGGTCCGTCCCTGCGTAGCGTGCAGAGATGGACCTGTCATCTTCCTGCGCCATCGATCCCCGTTTTAAAAACGGTTGTTTTTTTGGGAGCAGTGATTTTAATAATGCTTAAAGTGAAACAATAAATATTCCTCTAAATATCTTTCCTTAGTCTGCCTGTAAAGTAATGAATCTTTCCCATGTTTATAACAGTACCACAGAAAATTACATTTCTAAAGGAAAAAATGTCATTTTAAACTGCTTGTGGCTGTAATGTATTGTCGGATCCTGGCAATATAGATTAAAATCATTGAGAAAAACAGCTTGGGTTCCCCTCCAGTCCATTACCAGACCTTTTGGGTCTGGTATGAATATTAAGTGGAACCCTGTGCCAAAAATACAAAACCACGTAGATGTCACCCCCAAAATCCATACCAGGCCCTTGAATCTGGTATGGATATTAAGGGGAACTCTGAACAGCAGTATATATACTGTACGGCCTGCCCAATATAACCTGCAGAAAAATTGGGCCTTAGGTGTTGGTGGTGCCAGAATACTGTAACCCCTCACAGTTACTCTTGTTGGGAGCAGGAACAGGCCCTGCTGTGAAATATTATATCAAACATTGTAATTACATGGCCCTGTTAAACAGGGACAGAAAAATTGGGCCTTTGGTTTTGGTGGTGCCAGAACACTGTAACCCCTCACAGTTACTCTTGTTGGGCACAGGAGTGGGCCTTTCGTTGAAATATTACATTCAAAATTGTAATTACGTGCCTCTGTTAAACAGGGTTAGAAAAATTGAGTCTTTGGTTTTGGTGGTGCCAGAACACTGTATGCCCTCACAGTTATGCCGCGTACACATGAGCCGAATGTCCAACAGAAAAAGTCAGACGGGAGCTTTTCATCGTTTATTCTGATTGTGTGTATGATCCATCTGACTTTTTACTTCGAAAATTCTGATGGACCTAGAAATAAATCATGTTCTAAATATTTCACCAATTCCTATCGGGAAAACCGTTCATCTGTATGCTGTTCCGACAGACCAAAAACGACGCATGCTCTGATGCAAGTATGAGCCGAAAGCGGTGTGGTAAAACCAGCGTTCGTAATAGAGCTAGCACATTACTCACGCAGCAAATTCTGTGATATTTTGATGCAGCGCATTCTTTTGTTCTTTATAATGCTAGAATAACGAAGTTGTTTTGCTGCTCATATTCTCACAGAGTTCTCACAAACTTATTTCTTGATTATTTCTCCTGATGTCATGAATAATAATGTATTTTTTAAAAGCCCAATCTCCATAATAATGTTTACAATTATTTGTTATAGTCATCTTTTTTTTATTTCATCAAGATCTCTTTTTTTGTAGTATTCTTCATGTATAATTTTTTTTTTTGTGTGTCAAGTTACCACAATAACATTATTATCTTGTATTTTTTATTAACCTGAAGGAAGTTGGTGTCCCTTGTTAATTTGACATTGTCTTTTAGAAATGTACCTGCCTACTCAAAACAAACTGTTCTATTTGAATAAAAACACATAGCTAAGTATTTTCAGAAAATAAAATCTCCATTTATTCTGGGTAACCAAATAATGAGGAAGGCAATGCTGGAGAAACTTTTGGAATTTGTAAAGCCTTTTGGCCCCCAGGGCACACATCAAGTCTGTGAAAAATAAAATTGGTAGCTTGAGGAGTCCATATAATTTGGAGCACAATCTGGTCCAGGAATTACAGAGATTAGGACCAGCAACAGATGACATATCTGTCCCCAGGCAGATAAGTTTGTGAGAACTCTGTGAGAATATGAGCAGCAAAACAACTTCGTTATTCTAGTATTATAAAGAACAAAAGAATGCGCTGCATCAAAAGATCACAGAATTTGCTGCGTGAGTAATGTGCTAGCTCTATTACGAACACTGGTTTTACCACACCGATCGCTTTCGGCTCATACTTGCATCAGAGCATGCGTCGTTTTTGGTCTGTCGGAACAGCATACAGACGAACGGTTTTCCCAATAGGAATTGGTGAAATATTTAGAACATGTTTTATTTCTAGATCCATCAGAATTTTCGACATAAAAAGTCAGATGGATCATACACACAATCAGAATAAACAATGAAAAGCTCCCATCTGACTTTTTCTGTTGGACATTCTGCTCATGTGTACGTGGCATAACTGTGAGGGCATACAGTGTTCTGGCACCACCAAAACCAAAGACTCAATTTTTCTAACCCTGTTTAACAGGGGCACGTAATTAAAATTTTGAATGTAATATTTCAACGAAGGGCCCACTCCTTAGTTTTGTTCGCAGTACAGACAGATCTGATGCTGCGGACAAGGATGGGTTTTTCTTATTTTCTGTTTCAATAGTCCAAATCTCCCTCAGTAAATCATCAAGTCGCACCAACCTTTGCCTTTTGATACGTGAACACATTTGTATAAAAATACCTCTCATAAAGGCCTTATGAGCACACCAGACCATGAAGGGATCAGAAATTGAGTGGGAGTTGTTTTGGAAAAACTCCCGAAGTTGCCTATCAATATCTGCAACGTTATGCTTTGAGTTGGATATTTGGGAGTTAATTCTCCACACATTAGCAGGCTTGTGTGGGCAGTCTCCCAATATAGATATCGACACAGGAGCATGATCTGACCATGTGATATCATATATACTGGAAGTTGACACAGCCTGAAGCACGTTTTTATCCACTAGAATCATGTCTATCCTAGAGTAGGAGTTGTGTCGTACCGAATGAAAGGTGAAGTCTCTTTCCTCCGCATGTTGGCACCTCCAAGCATAGTAGACATAGTAGAGATCTTCTTTGTGCAGTAGGGGTTGAAGCGTTGGATGAGAGCGTGGGGGTTTAGATGACATGTCCAACATGGGGTCAGCAGTCAGATTAAAGTCCCCACAAATGATCAAGGGACCCCTTTTGAGTTTGGTGATTTTGGAGAAAGGTTTCCACGCAAAGCGCAGGTGATTTTTATTTGGTACATAAGCGTTCACTATAGTGTAGGGCTTGTTGTTAATCTCCCATAAGAGAATCAGAAAACGTCTGTCTGGGTCACTGATCGAATCATGCAATTTGAAGGTAACAGTGTTTTTTATCACTACAAGTAGTCCTTTCCTTTAGTGGGACACTGAGGCCGTAAAGATATGTGGGAATTTTTAATGGGCAAAGGTGGGTGTGGCAGAAGCCTGAAAGTGTGTTTCCTGTAAGCAAATTAAGTCACTTCCTAGTTTAAGAACCTCTTTCCAAAGGGAGGCACGCTTGGCACAAGGGTTAAGCCCACGTAAATTGAAAGAAGTTATTGTGAGTGCCATGTCAGAAAAAGTAGGAAGTATGAGTATTACCTTCTCCTGGGTGTTTCAGCAGGTTCCGTAGTCGCCTGGGGCCATGTAGTTGCAAGCCATAGGCCTCCACATAGGTCAGCAGGCAGATCCAATGAGGCAATAAATCGAGATGATAAAAAACAGACAAAAAGAGAAAAAAAAGAAGTGAAACATAACAACTTGTCCTTAACAAAGGGAAAACAATCCCAGATGGGACCTGACTGCAGTACCACTGCACAAAGCTCATAAGGAGGGTTTATGTGGTGAGCTCCACTTAACCGGGTAGTTGTGGTTGAGTTAGTGTGTTAGCTTGGTGATCCAGAGGCGACAGTGCCTCTAGATTTCTTAAGTTTCCACTTGTGAGAGACTGTTTACCATTCATCGTGGGTGTTTACCTTTGCAGGTGGGGAGTTGGCGTTGGGTTCTTGGACTGGTAAGATATTCCAGTCACGAAGGAGCACCAGTCTCTCTTCCAAAGATGTGATCACAGAGGAGGTTTTGTTCCGGGTAATAGTTAATTTAGTTGGGTATGTGATGTGATGATTTCTGAGGGCTTTCTTGATGGGTAGGAGTGATCTCCTTTTCCGTAAGGTGTACTTAGAAAGATCTGCATAGAGCTGTAGATGGGAGAACTGCTCCGGCAGCTGTTCTTTTATGTGAAAGCTGATCATGAGCTGATCTTTCACATGGTAAAAATGCACCCTCATAATCACGTCCCTGGGGACATCCTCATGAAGAAAGGAAGGTTTCAGTTGTCAGTGGATCCTATCAATTATCACTTCGGATGTTGGTATAGAATGTAGGGCTGCACGTATCAAATCGCAGGCATACTGGTTCAACTGCGCTGTTTGGACAGATTCAGAAACACCTCTGATCTTTAGGTTGTTCCTTCTGGAACGCTCCTCGATATCTGCGATTTTAGCTTTCAGGGTCTCTATTTGATCATCTTGCTCCTTATGTGCGTCTATAAGCATGTTATGAGACAAACTGCAAACTCACCCATTTTGTGCTTGACGTGATCTACTCTACCCCCCAGCTCATCCACATAAGCCTTGAACTTAGTGACACAGTTAAGCATATCTGCACTTAGGGAGGCTCTCAGAGAGTTCAACATATCTTTCAGTGTGGTCTCAGTAACAGGCTGGTTGGTGGCAGGGAATGAGTTAAAAGTATCAGACAGTTCCACAGTAGTGTTAGCAGAGTTACAGCCTGGGCTTACCCCTATCAGTGAGGAGTCTACTGTCAGTCTGGGCTTACTCTTCGCTGGGCTCTGTGTCGTCGGAGTGGAAGCTGCCGGTGATCTGGGCTGTGCGCTGTGGAGGAGGCTCCGCTGGACAAGGCCAGCGAGCAGACGCTGGTGCCATCTTGGCCTCATGCCTGCCGTCTGGGCAGAAAGAAATGTGGCAGTTTCCCCACACTAGCTGTCTCCCTCCTCCTCCTTCCCATCACGGAGTGTGCCTGGTCTCCCGCTACACTGTTTAGCGGAGTTCTGGTTCTGTTTTGCCGCCACTGGAGATACATTTCCCCGGGTGCCTGGAGGAGCTCTGAATCAAGCGTCCATTCAGCCACGTGCTGGCCATGGTCCTTTTTTTTTTTAGATATAGGCTACCCTGGATGTAGAGTGTATATATATATATATATATATATATATATATATATATATATATTAGACTGACTGTGTATGTGTATATATATATATATATATATATATATATATATATATATATATATATATATATATATATATATCGCTCGGTCTTGTAAAACTAGTATTCGTAATGGAGATATCACATTCGTCACATGGCAAATTATGAAATCTAGAAATGCAGCACATTCTCTTCTTCTTTAGAATGCTATAATAATGAAATTGCTTTGCTGCTGATATTCACAGAGTTCTGACAAACGTATTTTTTATTTTATCTCGTGATCACCAGAATACTCTTTTTTTTCTTTTTTTTTTCTAGTGACCTCCAAAATTTTAATTTTCGTTTTGTGTATCGAGTTACCACAACACCATTATTATCTAGTATTTTGTAACCTTAAAGATACAACTATGTTGGTGTCCCTTGTTAATTTTACGTATTTTTGAAATGTACCTGACTACTCACAAACAAACTGTCCTTTTTGGCGTAAAACACATAGCCAATTATTTGTTCAAACAAAAATGTGAAATCCACATCTTCTTCCTGTGTGGAAGGTCCAGGTTGGACTTCAGGAGCCTCAGCTGATATGGAAGAAAGTGTTGAAGGAAGTTTTGATGGCGATGGCCTGGGTTCCGTCTGGTCGACAAAAACGCAGGCTATCGTAGTACCACAGCCTGGGGACACATATATCATCTGCTGCTGCTCTGGATCTCATGGAATCCTGGACCTTCTTGCTCTCCCTATTATATGTGCTCCTCAGGCTACCAATTTTAGCCTTCAAATAGTTGATGTCTGTGGATACACAGGCTTCACCAATTCCAAAAGTTTATCCAGCGCTGCCTTCCTCTTTTGCTTGTTCAAATAGTCCTTGTATTGGACTTGCCAGGAAAAATGGCAGCTCCCTGTACTTGTCTATGAAGTTGGGCAGGAAGTCAGGGGCTGTGAATTTGTCAACCATTTTATCTGCAAGATACAACATAAGACAAACCCTAATGTCAGACTAAACTCTCCTAACATAACATACATGTTAATGTGCTTGGAGTAAAATGTTTTATACTCAACATGTGTGGCTTCTTCTTTCAATGCTCATTACCATTTTTTTTTATTAAGTTGGTGTAGTTACAGTGACAATGGGGCATATTTACTAAAGGCAAATCCAATGCAAGTGCACTTGTAGTGCAAAGTGGATTTGCCTTTGGTAAATAACCCCACTGGGCTGTAAAATTTGCCAAAATCAGGCCATTTTAGGGACTACAAGCAATTAATTCATGGAGTTGAAAAGGATGATTATTTTTATCATTAATGCATTACATACATTAACAACAAAAACATTATGTGCGTGTGTGTGTGTGTGTAGCAGACCCACAGCACATAATAATATTTAGCTGAAGAAGAGATTGTCACCTCATGTATTAAATAAGTTACGTTTGCACTATTGACGAAAATGGACAAAAATAAAAGGCCATTGGAGAACCTAGGAGACAGATAAGAAACAAAAGTGGTAAATCAAATGAAATATGCGTCTAGTTTAAAAAAAATATATATATATATATATTTTAAACAGCTTCCAGATTTTCTGTTAAATCAATTGCCCCCCCCTACCCATGAAGTTCTCCACATAGCTTTGCCATACTTAACGGGCACTTTGGGGGGCAAGCCAGGATGGCCAGTTTCAAGCGCCGTCCTTGTTAGTGCCGATGAAAAATCTGCCCCAGTTGCAGCTGAAGCCAGATAGTTGGCTGCATTCTTCTGCAGGAAATGATGAAGCATGCAGCAGCTTAAAATGATGTGGTTGAGTTTGTATTCGGCCATGTTGATAGCCATTTGGAAAAGCCAGAACCGTCGGTAATTAAAAACCCTCTGCTCCGGGGTCAGGGTCCTGATGGACATCAGATTGTCAGAATGTTTAGACTGAAATATTAAAAAAATATTTTATTTATGGAAATAAATAATGATGTGTAAAGGTGAAGATGCTACTTATTTCCATAAATCAACAAAACAACTCAAATTCTTTTATCCGTGCTAAGTTGAAGACCAATTGAAGATATGAATGAATATTGTGTAAATATATATATGTTTATTAAATAAAAATGAGTGCAAAATATCAAAATATACTTGGTGATAACACAGGATGTAAATTCACATTACAATGATTACAATGACACTTATGCCCCATACACATGGTCAGACATTCCGACCACAAAATCCGTCTGATTTTTTCAGACGGATTTTGGCCGAAACTTGTCTTGCATGCAAACGGTCGCACAAAGTTGTCAGAAAATTCAATCATTCGGAACAAGGTGACGTAAAAAACGTACGACTACATAGAGGCCAGTAGCTAATAGCTTTCGTCTCCAAATTTTTTCTGAGCATGAGTGGCACTTTGTGCGTCGGAAATCTCTACACATGATCGGAAAAAGTCCGATCAGATTTTGTTGTCAGAAAATTTTAGATCCATCTCTCACACCTTTTTCCATCGGAAATTCTGACAGAAAAAGTCCGATAGAGCCCACACACGATTGGATTTTCCGACAACATAATCCGATCTGACTTTTTCCATCTGAATTTCCGACCATGTGTATGGTATGCGCATTTAGACTTTTTCTCCAACAAATAGATATTCTACTCAACTTCTTGAAATACACAAACAAGATGTTGTCTTGTGTACAGCACTTGGTAATTGAGCCAAAGCTGTATTTAAAACAATAGAGTAATCAGACTATTCACTGAAATTCACAATAATATTGTGATATATATATTTTTCGATTAAATATAACGCACATACAGATCCAACTACTTTTATCTGATCTCCTTCCATTGCAACTCATTAGTCAGTGGTAAATGTGGTATACACTATATACAATCACCGGACACTAGTTTGTTTCCACAATCCATGACTTAACTTCACAGTTCACACAAATACGTTTTAAGTTCAAACTGTAGCACTAACGTAAGTCATTTTTTTTAATTAAAATTTAAGAAAAACGTAGAAAGTTCGTTTAACTTTAATTATAAAACTTATCTAATATATTGACTGTCAGTCACTTTATAGTAGGCAAGTAGGCATCACTTTAGCCAGTCACGCAGACATACCAGAGTGTTTACATTTTTTTTTTACAACAATGTTAAAAATGGAGCTTATCAAATTTGCCTACACTTAGCTCTCTGAATGATCCCAGTTAACCACATCCATATTTACCATCACTGTCCAGGCTGTTGACGTCACCGGACTCCTCCCCCCTTCACTTCTTTAGCAGACGGAGGCACTTGGGGAAGGGGGGAGAAGTCTGGTGATGTCGATGTCCGTGACAACACTGGATCCAACGAAACTCCCTGAAGACCCGGAAGCCAGCAGAAAGGTAAGTACCGATCAAAAGAATTTTGATCGATCAAAAAAAATTATTAAGGATTAATCAAGGAATTAATTTTTCATTTTCCCAGCCCTAATAAATATGTATCTATATATATTTGTTCTCTAATTGTATCCGTAAGATTTTATACTGCAGTTAAAAATCTCTCACATCCACTCAACACTAAAAAATATAAAGAAATGGCCCCCTTTGGTATCTGTTCAAACCATCTATTGCATATAGGATATAAGATCTATACGTTACCAAAACTTTTCAACTTCTTGTTGGAGAAGATGTCTGCTGTATCTCCAAAAGGAACTTTCTTTTCCTCAATATCCTTACATACCCAGCTCTCCTTTCAAGATTTGTATTAGTCTCCAATTCTTTTCCTCCTTGCTATCTGTCTCTACTTTTTATCTCCCCCTAAAAGTGGGTGTGTGCCTATTACTATGTAACTGATGATGTCCTATGATGATGGCGTTCTCATTTTACCATGAAAACCATGTATGTGCGGCCATCTTAGATTCTTACAATTTTCCCTTATGGGGGCAGTGTTGTATAAGAAATTACTTTAAATGTCAATTTGATGACCCTCTGACCTTGGCTTAGCAAAACACCATAAACTATCAAAAACTTTCAAAATCTATCAAACCACTCTAGCCATCTCTTCTTCTCTTTAAAATATGTGTATGAGAAAATATAACCCACATAATTAACTGGGTTGTAAATGCCATGAAAGTGATGATTCCAACGATAAGCATATCAGTTATTCATGAACATTCCCATTAATTAGGATACCACATTTGCAACCTTATAATATATATATATATATATATATATATATATATATATATATTGTAGACATGTCACTGGAGAAGTGATCGAGGGGGTGTACATCTCACCTAGGTTGCGACATAGTGTGAGATGGTAAATCCAGGATGGATCAGTTTCTCAGCAGCGATATGCTGTTGAGTGGTTAAGTAATTTTGCCGGGCCTGGGTTTATATGGAATGGCAGGTAGGTTTGGTAGAGGGACCTGTCATTCCACATCCCCCGATCCAGTTCTGGGTTTGGGATCAGGTGAGCTTTGATCCTAATTAGCCTGGGAAGGTAAAGGCTCTGCAAGGCCTGCAGGTGATTGCTCCCAGCCAGGGAATGAACAGCCTGTATGTTGAAGGAAGCTGCAAGCACAGACACTGCTGGAGCTAAAACCCACCCTGCGATATCCAGACGAAAAGACGCTGTCTTTATAAATGTCAGATAGGTGAGAAGAACCTGTTAGTAAGCGCCCAGCCGGGCTAGGTCTTTTGTTTATTTTGTTGTACTTAGAAAGCACGGTGTTGCTGTATGTTTTGTTTGCTGGACTGTTTGTACCACGAATAAACGCCAAGATCTGCTTCATATATTCCAAGTCTGCTGTGAACTGTGTCCAAACACACCCTACCCCGGGAAGATCCCTTACAATTGGTGTTCGAATGCGGGCAACAGACGGTTGCTAGGGGCAACGGTGTGGACAGACTTGGCTACAGCTGCTTATGTCCTGGGTGAAAGCTGCATCTAAACTCCAAGAACAGTCCAGCAACATGGAGGAGATGCTGAAGCAGTTTATGCAAGTGAGTTTGCAACAACAGCAGGCTCAGACAGAGGCCAATAAACGACATGAACAGTCCATGGCTGAACAACAGCAGATGATGGCTGCACAACAGCAGGCGCAGACAGAGGCCAATAGACGACATGAACAGTCCATGGCTGCACAACAGCAGATGATGGCTGCACAACAACAACTTCTCGAGCACCTGATAGCAAATCGAGAGGCGCCTGTGGTTGCTAATCCACCCACAGTGGAGGGAGCCGCTCCAGAAAATTTTTTTGGGAGAAGGACTGTGCAGAAAGCGCTGCAAAAGATGACTGCTGAGGACGATGTTGAGGCCTTTCTAACAATATTTGAGCGCGTGGCTGAGCGAGAGAAATTACCAGCCGCTGAATGGGCAGAGGTAATTGCGCCCTATTTAACAGGTGAACCTCAAAAGGCCTACTATGACCTCAGTGAGCAAGAGGTCAAGGACTATACTCGGCTAAAAGCAGAGATACTTGCCCGACTAGGAGTTACTACTGCGGTCCGTGCCCGGAGGGTACGCAACTGGAGCTACAGTCTGGACCAATCAGCGAGGTCCCAGATGTATGACCTAATCCATTTGGCAAGAAAGTGGTTGGAGCCAGATACTTCTACTCCTGCACAAATCCTAGAGAAGATCGTGATGGATCGCTACCTCCGAGCACTTCCTACTGACCTGCAACGCTGGGTGGGACAAGGTGATCCTAAGGATGCAAACGAACTTGTCAACCTTGTGGAGAGGTTCCAGGCGACTGAGGACTACCTCCGTGATGTTCCTGCAGCATCTTCACCTCCCCGGAGCGCCAGACCTGTGCCGTCAGCTGGTAAGAGACTTCCATCTATTGGGGGAGTGTGGAGGGCTGCTGATGGAGGGATAAGGGCTCAAGTGGTGTCTCAGGGACAAAAGACTGGTGATGGTCCCGGGTGGCTAAGGGGCTCTAAAAAGGACTCCTTGCCAAGGAGACCAGCCCCTATCCAGTGTTGGAGATGCCATGAGGCGGGACACGTGTCTGCCCATTGCCCTCTTACCTCTGAACCCATGGAATGTGACGCTAGCCGGCGCCAGTCGCTATTTGCGGAACCATCTTGTGCTGCAGTTCCTGGACTAGAGACTGAACCGCAAATCTGCAACATCACAATCAATGACTTTCCTGTTAAAGCGTTAATGGACTCAGGAAGCCTCGTAACCTTGGTGCATGCTAGCCTGGTGGCTGGGGACTTAGAGCCTAACAAGCATATGAGTGTTGTGTGCATACATGGTGATACAAAAGTGTACCCTATAGTGCGGGCTAAAGTCGGGACTAAACAAGGCACCGTACAATATGAAGTGGGTGTGGTTAAAAACCTCATGCATGATGTAATATTGGGCCGCGATTTTCCGTTATTCTGGGCTCTCTGGGAAAAAAGAGAAATCCCCAAAAGGAGTGAGGATACCTCTAAGGAGGTTGCCTTGTCCGCTGTGAATGATAAAAGTATGCAGGATGAAAATGATTGTTTTCCTTTGCAGGTCCTGGTTGGGGAGGAGGATCCTCCCACTGAGCAAAATATACTAGACTTAGAGGTGTCTAGGGATAATTTTGGGGCTGCACAATTACAGGACCCCACTCTCAAAAATGCGAGAGAGCAGGTTACTGTTATGAATGGGGTACCTCAGGAACCAGATGCTGAAAAAAGATTTCCACATTTTTCGGTGACTAATGATCTTTTCTATAGAGTCAATAAGATTAAGGATGAGATTGTGGAACAGCTTCTGGTACCTAAGCCGTACCGGCGTCAGGTGCTTGACATGGCTCATAACCATGTTCTTGGGGGACACTTGGGGACTGACAAAACGAGAGAGAGGGTTCTCCAGAGATTTTTTTGGCCGGCCATATATGATGACATTAAAAAATACTGTGAGTCGTGCCCCACATGTCAGGTTAATGCCCCAGTGTCTCATTTTCGCAGTCCTTTGGTTTCGCTCCCTATTATAGAGGTGCCTTTTGAGCGTATTGCCATGGATTTAGTGGGTCCCATTGTAAAGTCAGCTAGAGGACACCAGTATATTTTGGTAGTCCTGGATTATGCGACCCGCTATCCTGAGGCTGTACCCTTAAGAAACACTGCATCTAAAACAATTGCACGTGAGTTGTTTTATATGTTCTCTAGGACTGGGATCCCCAAAGAAATCCTAACTGACCAAGGTACGCCATTTATGTCGAAAGTAATGAAGGAGTTATGCAAACTATTTAAAATCTCACACATCCGTACCTCTGTATACCACCCCCAGACGGACGGATTGGTGGAGAGATTTAATAAAACTTTGAAACATATGTTGAAGAAAGTGGTGGAAAAAGATGGTCGTGACTGGGATCATTTATTACCCTACCTCATGTTTGCTATTAGGGAAGTGCCCCAAGCGTCCACCGGGTTCTCACCATTCGAGTTGGTCTATGGTCGTCACCCTAGGGGTCTACTGGACATCGCAAAAGAGACATGGGAGAATGAGTCCACCCCATACAAGAGTGTTATTGAACATGTAGCACAAATGCAGGACCGTATAGCCACTGTAATGCCCCTCGTAAGGGAACACCTCCAGAGGGCTCAAGAGGCCCAAAGTAGGATTTACAACCGGTCCGCAAGAATCAGGACATTCAACCCAGGCGATAGGGTCCTTATACTAGTCCCCACTGTTGAGAGTAAATTCTTGGCGAAGTGGCAAGGTCCCTATGAAATTGTTGAAAAGATCAGTGAGGTGAACTACAAGGTGCACCAACCAGGTAGAAGGAAGCCTTTCCAAGTTTATCACATAAACTTGATCAAGCCCTGGAAAGACAGGGAATCCTTGGTGGCGACAAATACTGTTAATAATTTGTCACAACCAATCCCTCCAGTCAAGGTAGGTGATACTCTATCAGTGTCACAGAAACAGGAGGCTCAGGAATTTCTACAGAAAAACAAAAACAAGTTCTCTGACCTCCCAGGGCGTACACACCTCATCCATCATCACATTGAAACTGAGCCTAGAAGCAGAGTAAACCTTAAGCCCTATAGGATACCGGAGGCACGTAGGGAAGCCGTATCTGCCGAGGTAAAACGTATGCTTGCTCTGGGGGTAATTGAGGTGTCCCAGAGTGAATGGTCCAGCCCAATTGTGCTAATCCCAAAGCCCAATGGAACTTGGAGGTTCTGTAACGATTTCAGAAAGTTGAATGAGATCTCCAAGTTCGATGCGTATCCTATGCCCAGGGTAGATGAGTTAATTGAGAAGTTGGGTAACGCCAGGTACATAACCACCCTCGATCTCACAAAGGGCTACTGGCAGATTCCACTGTCTGCTGAGGCTAAAGAGAAAACGGCATTCTCTACCCCTGATGGACTATTCCAGTATGTAGTGATGCCATTCGGGTTACATGGAGCGCCTGCAACCTTCCAGAGGTTGATGGACTTAATTCTGCGACCACATCGTGATTACTCAGCTGCCTACCTCGATGATGTGGTCATTTTTAGCCCTGATTGGGAAAGTCACCTCTGTAAGGTACAGGCCGTGTTGGATGCCATAAGTGATGCGGGGTTGACCATAAATGCCGAGAAGTGTGCTCTAGCCCTAGAAGAGGCCAAATATCTGGGCTACATTATTGGGAGAGGGTTGATTAAGCCACAGCTAAATAAGATTGAGGCAATACAGAATTGGCCTAGACCCCTGACAAGGAAACAGGTTAGAGCTTTCCTGGGTATTACGGGGTATTACCGTAGATTTGTGCCGAACTTTGCCTCAGTTGCTGCTCCACTAACTGACTTGACAAAGGGCGGAAAGACAGCAATGGTCACGTGGACCCCAGAGGCCGAGAAGGCTTTCCAAAGCCTTAAGTCTGCCTTGTGCCAACCACCTGTGTTAATCACCCCCGATTTCAGGCGAGAATTTCTGGTCCAGACAGATGCCTCTAACACAGGCTTAGGTGCAGTACTCTCACAAGTAGTGAATGGTGAGGAGCATCCAGTGACGTACTTGAGTAGGAAACTAACCCCGGCCGAGAAAAATTATGCCATTGTGGAGCGAGAATGTTTGGCAGTAAAGTGGGCTCTAGAAGCTTTAAAGTATTACTTGCTAGGCAGGAAATTCAAGTTGGTGACAGACCATGCCCCCCTAACATGGATGAAGTTAAACAAGGAGAGAAATGCAAGAGTGACTAGATGGTTTCTGTCCCTACAAAACTTTAATTTCACTGTGGAACACAGGCCAGGGAAATTACAGGCAAATGCTGATGCATTGTCGAGGGTAAGTTGTCTGTGGGGACAAAAGGCTCAGCCCTCCGGTCTGAAAAAGAGGGGGGGGATATGTAGACATGTCACTGGAGAAGTGATCGAGGGGGTGTACATCTCACCTAGGTTGCGACATAGTGTGAGATGGTAAATCCAGGATGGATCAGTTTCTCAGCAGCGATATGCTGTTGAGTGGTTAAGTAATTTTGCCGGGCCTGGGTTTATATGGAATGGCAGGTAGGTTTGGTAGAGGGACCTGTCATTCCACATCCCCCGATCCAGTTCTGGGTTTGGGATCAGGTGAGCTTTGATCCTAATTAGCCTGGGAAGGTAAAGGCTCTGCAAGGCCTGCAGGTGATTGCTCCCAGCCAGGGAATGAACAGCCTGTATGTTGAAGGAAGCTGCAAGCACAGACACTGCTGGAGCTAAAACCCACCCTGCGATATCCAGACGAAAAGACGCTGTCTTTATAAATGTCAGATAGGTGAGAAGAACCTGTTAGTAAGCGCCCAGCCGGGCTAGGTCTTTTGTTTATTTTGTTGTACTTAGAAAGCACGGTGTTGCTGTATGTTTTGTTTGCTGGACTGTTTGTACCACGAATAAACGCCAAGATCTGCTTCATATATTCCAAGTCTGCTGTGAACTGTGTCCAAACACACCCTACCCCGGGAAGATCCCTTACAATATATATATATATATATATATATATATATATATATATATATATATATATATATATATATGTAGTAAACAGGTTTATATGTGTCTAATTAATATAGATACACTGTAAACATATTATAAAAAATATATATATATATATATATATATATATATAATTTAACATCTATAATACGATGACTTATTGGTGAATAAGCCCTCTGGCTTTGTTCACGCAAAGAACACTACTGTGAGCTATGTTTCATCTGTAAAATCTCCCATTATCTTGTTTATTTTACTAAGTGTCTAACTCTTTCAATTATAACCTGGGAGATGGTACAACCTTACACAGTCTTATTGTAAGACAGAAAAACAATGTCTGTTCATTAGCAATGAACTCTAGATCAACTGTTAGAGAGAATATGGCTCTTTCTTTTTCGATATTTATAAAAAAAAATATTCAATATGTGGCTATATATACCTATTCTTTTAACCCCAAATGTTCGGGCAAATCGCCCCCTCCTTTCTTAGAATTCCAGAGAACAGCCTTGGACAAACTAGGAAAATGGGTCTGAAGGAATATCATAGTTGTTTAAAAAATGTGGCCATATTTATATATCTATTTTTTTTTTTGAAGAAGAAGAAGAACGGTTCTCTCTTTTCGTCCGGATTGATAAAGGAATATTATTATTGTCCTGGGAAATCAATTGATGGAATTTTTTTAGATAAGAATATTAACCAAAGGTTACATCCCATTATTAAGATTTATGTCACTCAGATGTATTTATTCTAACATTCAGGGATAACATTTGTTGATCACGTAATGAATACTTCAAAGTATTTATGGTTAGATTGTCTTTCTTTACTATTAACTAAATTGTATGATTAGGTTTATTATCGAGTAAAAACTTCAGATCAGGATTTATAGAAATCTCTTGTCCTTGAAATGCATCCACAATCAGGATCTCACTTTTCCAAACATTATTTCCCACTGGATAAAGTGTGATATCTCCAATAACAACTTTAGTGTCTTTAGGGACTTGAACGATAATTACTGGAGTAGGTAATAATATTGTTTTATTCTGAATTAACACTTTATAATAAACATTGGCTTCCTTTTCCATAGTACTCACTAACCATTTGTTTCATATTAATGTGGCCTGGACACTGGTATTAGCATGTGTTTTACTAATAGTAACCATACATTTTTCTGATACATATTTTACATAATCCAAACCACATAAAGCCTGTGATGCATCATATACAAAAGGTCTTCCTTCACATTGAAAATTATTGTCTTTAAATTTAACACATTCACTTAAAATTGGAACTGAAAATACTTCAGGTTCTGATAATTGATATGTAATTATTCCCGGAGTCTGTATCCTAATGTGAAAATTGTCCTGGTACGTACCAACATTATGAATGTAGTTCATCTGAAATATATTTATATTATCTATATAGGGTATTGACAATAGAGAACAAATCTCCATTCTCTCAGAATCGATACATAAAGGCAAAGCACTTCCTAACACATAGCATGTACATAGCAAAAACGACACCCCAAAATACATTCTGCTACTCCTCCTGAGTATGGCGATACCACATGTATGATACTTTTACACAGCCTGGCCACATACAGAGGCCTGCCAGTGAAGTAGCACCTTTAGGCGTTCTACAGGCATAAATTACACATCTTATTTCTCAACCACCTATTAAAATTTTCAAGGCCCTGGAGCAACAGGACAATGGAAACGCCCACAAAATTACCCCATTTTGGAAAGAAGACACCCCAACATATAATCTATGAAGCATAATGAGTCTTTTGAACTGTTAATTTTTTTTCCAGAAGATTATGGAAAATGTGGAAAAAAAATGAAAACACATTTTTTTTCCACAAAGTTGTCAATTTTTAAGATATTTCCAACAAATAGCATGTACATAGCAAAAATGACACCTCAAAATACATTCTGCTACTCCTGAGTATGGTGATACCACATGTGTGAGATTATTACCAAGCCTGGCCACATACAGAGACCCACCATTGAAGTAGCACCTTCAGGCATTCTACAAGCGTAAATTAGACTTCTAATTTCCTGACAACCTATTATTTTTGAAGGCCCTTATATTTCTAACACATAGCATTTACATACCAGAAATTACACTCTAACATAAATTCTATTGAGTAAAGGGTAAAAAAATAAAGTATTACCTGTGGTTTTGTAGGGTCCCCAGAGGAGGGAATTGGTCCAGGCAGCAGGCAGGAATATTGTCTATAGTCAGCACAAGGATATCGCTAGCACAGCAAAAGCATTTGTTCATGTAAATTGTCCAGACAGAGACAGCCAGCACAACCATAATATTGGTCCTGGTACACCGTTACCTGCCTGCACTTATTGTACTGCTCCCCAGCCCTTCATAAACACACTGCCTCTTGCTACAGCTAATTATTTCCATAGTCCAGGTAGCAGGCAGAGGTGTGGTCAGTTTATGCTGCAGGCAAGGAGATAGCGGCAGTAAGTCAGCAGCAGGCTGAGAGCCGCAATCAGATAAGGCCTGTGCACAGGAGTAGAGGCTTCAACCCACCCAAATCTCCAGACTCCAGACCCTAATCCGGAAATTACAAATCCCGGAGACAACAAAAGAATTGTTTTTTCCACCCGGAAAAACATTTCTGGAGCCCCTGACATGTGAGGCCCCTGTGTACTACAGTAGCAGGGCAACAGATCAGTCCAAGCGGTAGGCAAAAGTATAGTCCATAAAACAAGCCAGGGTCAGTTCACATGCAAGCAGTCCAAACAGTAGGCTGAAGCGTAGTTGATAAAACAGACCAGGGTCATTTCACGTGGAAGAAGTCCAAACGGTTTCAAGAGGCATAGTCAAAACACTGGCCAGGGTCAGTTCACGTGGAAGGCAGTGGCATGGTTATTTGAAGAAGCATGGGGAATTGTCAGCACAGGTGATGAAAATGGGGAAATGGTTAAGAATATGGGCTAATATTTTAGGGATGTGTGATATAGTCTGAAGCATTCACCAATGCAAAGGCCGGATTCAGAGGGACACTGGGGACAATGGTAGCTGGTATCTCTTCTAAATCAATTTTTGCTGCATAATCGCCATCTTTTTTGGCGTCTTCGGCCTGCTTCAGAAGGTGGAACATGGTCAGGGAAGTGGCGTTCATGAAGTCGGCTAACAGCATCAGAGCGAGGGGGGGGTCTTTGATGGTAGATGAGGGACGTGACAACTTCTTCTATGAATTTTAAGAAGTGGGCAGGGCTTTCTGTGGATTTGGTGGGAATTATGTTGGCATTATAAATGGCCAAATGAATTAAATAGAATGCTACTTTCTTGTACGAGAAATGGGACCTCCTTATTGCTAAATGGGGCTGAAGCATTTGGTCGTTGAAATCCACCCCCCCCCCCCCCCATGTACACATTGTAATCTTGTACACATGTTGGCTTTAAAATGGGACCTTGTATTCTCTTAACTTCAACTGTAGTGTTATCATGGATGGTGGACATCATGTGCACATTCCTGGTATCCTTCCACCTCAAGGCCAGCACTTTGTTGCATCTCGAAGTTGCTCTTTCTCCCCTTCGCAATTTTTTATTTACTAACGCTTGTGGGAAGCCCTTCCTATTCTTTCTGGAGGTTTCACAGACCAGGGTTTCTGTGAGGTATAGGTGTTTGAAAAGGGGCAGGCTGGTGTAGAAGTTATCCAGGTAAATGTGGTAACCTTTCTTCACCAGTGGGTATGCCAGGTCCCATACAATTTTACCAGTTGTGCCCATATAGGCCAGGCACTCAGGGGGCTGGAGCTGGGAATCTCTTCCTTCGTATATGCAGAACGCATACAGATATCTTGTGACTCTCTCGCAAAGCTTATAAAATTTCACTCCGTATTTGGCCCTTTTGCTAGGAATGTATTGTTTTAATCCCAGCCGGCCTGAAAAGGGTACCAGGGACTCATCTACACATATATGCTTTTCGGGACATAGAGTTATGCAAATCATTGGGAAAATAAATTTGGGGTTAGTGGACCAATAGGCATGCCCTTCATTTTTTTTGTAAGCCCCATGTTTATGGTGAGGCCCATAAACAATTTGAACTCCTCCAGAGTCAAACCTCTCCACTCAAACGGACGAGCGTGTGATGATTGAGGGTTGTTGGCAATATGCTGCTGGGCATATAAATTGGTCTGGTCCATGATGAGTTGCAGCAAAGTGTCAGGCAAAAATAAATGAAAACAATCAATTGCAGTAATTTTTTGGGTATTGGCCTGCACACCTGGCTGTGGGGTGAAAGGGGATATACTTGCTGATCCTGAGTCAGAAGGCAGCCATGTTGGATTGGCAAGACCATCTGGGAGGTATGTAGTGGCCCTGGCTCTTGGGGGGCGTGGCACTCAAATGCTGGTAGTTGGGGGATTTATAGTTCCTGTGCTGCCATTTGATGCAACAGTACTGGTACTGGGCATTTCTTGTGGCCTTTCACTGGTGGCAGCACTGGTACTGGGACTGGGAATTTGATCCTGGGGTATATTGCTGGTGGCTGACTAGTTTCCAGAGCGCCGTGCTCATTTAGGAGGGTGCACTTTTATAAGCACTGATGTGGTGACTGTTGGGTGACAGCTGTAATTGGGGGGGGGGCAATGTAACAGGTTCTCTTTACTGTGGTGTTGGTGCAATACACTACAAACACATAGATCGGTAACTCACTGCTCCTGGCTCTTCTCTCCTTAAACTGGAAATGGTGTGTGAGGAGAGAAGAGCCGGTAACAGCTAGTAACCGTTCTTTGTTTTACATTTAGTGATCGGCTGTGGATCACAGCAGATCAGGTGGTAAACAGCCACCAGCCATTGGCTGTTTACCCTTGTTGTGATGAGCAGTGTTCCTGGGAACACGCCCCCACTGACATGACCGTGTTGCACGCTCACGATCGCGCACATGCGCGGTCTAAAGCTGGGAATACCCATTGTGATCGGCCGCAACGTAATAGCAGCCGATCACATGCCCAATGGCTGTTCACCCCTGTCGGTGATGCAATGTGTCTCTGGGACACGCCGCCACCAACAGAGCAGGGCTGCGTGCTCTTGTTCGCATGCATGCCCTGTGTTTATCAGCCGCCGTCATGTGACGGAACTAGAGCCACACCGCTCCGCCGTCATATGACGGTGGGCGGGCGGCAACAGGTTAATAATCGGAGGTCCTCTTTTTGGGCCTAATCATCCTCCGAAATAGGATTTTTATTAGGCTCTTCAATGTATTTGTATAAGATCCCAATTATCAGATCCCCAATTTGTCTTTTAATTAAATCCTCACTAGTAAATTCTTGGCACCATTGGGCTACATCATTTAATTTCTGCACCTTGGTTTGTCGCCTAGTGACAGATTCAACAGGTACCATTCCTGGTAAATGATCTATCTCCACATTTTCTCCATTAAATGCACCCTGTTTATCAAGTTGATCAGCTAAATTATTACCTTCCTTATCCATATCATGGGTTTTAGAGTGGCCTTTAGTTTTCTTCCAATAAATAGTTAAGCTGTTTTTATTAATCAATTCACCAATGGTGCAAAACAATTTGGCATGTTTAACAGGTTTATTGTTAGACTGCAACATGTTATTTCTTTACCAAGTAGGCAGATACTCAACAAAAGTATTGCGTACATAATTGGAATCCATAACTATAACAAATTCAGTGATATTATGTTCTATAGCAATTTGGACAGTCTTATATACAGCTGTCAATTCTGTTACCTGGCTGCTTTTCACACCAATGCTAAACCCTATTGATACATTTGGAAAATTATTTGTCTATGTGATCCCAATACCAGACACTAGCTTTCTTTGCTCCCCTATAATAGTGTGATAAGCACAACCATCTATGTATACACAGGGGAGTAGAGGACAGTATTCCACATCATATGCTTTGTAAGGGGAAGAGATTTGTTTCTCTAGGTAATCATCTAACAGCTTTTCTCCATGAGAAGGAGCCACACAATCATGAAGCTTGGCAAGTCCTTGAGCTACTGGGCATTTCTTATTTTATTTGTATTGCACTTCTAATGGTCATTCTTGTAGAGATAATGTCCAAGCAGTGATTCTGCTATTTGACAAATTACCATCTCTTATTTTGTCACTTTGTAAATATTGTAAAAGTTGATGTGCGGTTTCAATGATGATTTTCTCACCTTGACTGTAACTTCTAGAGTTTTGAAGGGCCCAGACTAGGGATGAGCCGAACACCCCCCTGTTCGGTTCGCACCAGAACCTGCGAACAGACCTAAACTTCGTGTGAACTTTAGAACCCTATTAAAGTCTATGGGACTCGAACGTTCACAATCTAAAGTGCTCATTTTAAAGGGTAATATGCAAGTTACTGTCCAAAAAGTGTTTGGTGACCCGGGTCCTGCCCCAGGGGACATGGATCAATGCAAAAAAAAGTTTTAAAAACGGCCGTTTTTTCAGGAGCAGTGATTTTAATAATGATTAAAGTGAAACAATAAAAGTGTAATATTCCTTTAAATTTCGTAGCTGGGGGGTATCTATAGTATGCCTGTGAAGGGGCGCATGTTTCTGGTGCTTAGAACTGTCCCTTCACAAAGTGTCATTTGTGCAGGAAAAAAAGTCTTTTAAAATCACTTGCGGCTATTGTCGGGTCCCGTAATACAGAGAACACTCAATGAGTGTTCTCTGCATTAACCGACAATTCATTCATTCATTGATAAAAAAAAAAAAAAAAGCGTGGGGGTTCCCCTAAATTCAATTACCAGGCCCTTCAGGTCTGACATGGATATTAAGGGGAACCCCGTGTCAAATTAAAAAAAAAATTGACGTGGGGGTCCCCCTAAATATCCATAACCAGACCCTTCAGGTCTGATATGGATATTAAGGGGAACCCCGCATCAAATTAAAAAAAAAATTGACGTGGGGGTCCCCCTAAAAATCCATATCAGACCCTTTATCCGAGCACGCAACCTGGCAGGCCGCAGGAAAAGAGGGGGGGACGAGAGAGCGGCCCCCCTCCCTCCTGAACCGTACCAGGCCACATACCCTCAACATTGGGAGGATGCTTTGGGGGTCTGTGACCCCTCAAAGCACCTTGTCCCCATGTTGATGAGGACAAGGGCCTCATCCTCACAACCCTGGCCGTTGGTTGTGAGGGTCTGCGGGCGGGGGGCTTATCAGAATCTGGAAGCCCCCTTTAACAAGGGGACCCCCAGATCCTGGCCCCCCCGGAAACTGCGTTACATCAGAGGGGGCGGGGTCACCCACACGTCACTGGGGAACCCCTGGCTTCCCTCTCCAGCGTCAGAGGGGCGGGGTCAGGTGACGGGTGGCCCCGCCCTCCTAATATAAGAAACGTCAGCGCTGGGATCTCTGCAGTGTCTCCGGAGTGGAAACAGAAGAAGGATGTATGGACAGCGCTGGACTGAGAGATCCCCCGTCGCTGGATATGATCATCCATCGCTGGACCCCGGAGACCCGTCGCTGGATAGCAAGAGTGGATTAGCACCGCAGCAATCTTTTTTTTATTTTTTTTATTTTTAATAAAGGAATTTTTCAAAAGTGTGTTTGCCTTATTTAACCATTTTGACACTTTCTTTGTGAAATGGTAGGGGTATTTTTGTACCCCCTTACCATTTCAAACAGGGGGGGGCGGGATCTGGGGGTCCCCTTGTTAAAGGGGGCTTCCAGATTCTGATAAGTCCCCCGCCCGCAGACCCTCACAACCAACGGCCAGGGTTGTGAGGATGAGGCCCTTGACCTCATCAACATGGGGACAAGGTGCTTTGAGAGGTCACAGACCCCCAAAGCATCCTCCCAATGTTGAGGGTATGTGGCCTGGTATGGTTCAGGAGGGAGGGGGGGCCACTCCCTCGTCCCCCCTCTTTTCCTGCGGCCTGCCAGGTTGCGTGCTCGGATAAAGGGTCTGGTTATGGATATTTAGGGGGACCCCCACGTCAATTTTTTTTTTATTTGACACGGGGTTCCCCTTAATATCCATGTCAGACCTGAAGGGCCTGGTAATTGAATTTAGGGGAACCCCCACGCTTTTTTTTTTTTTTTTTTTTTATGAATGAATGAATGAATTGTCGGCTAATGCAGAGAACACTCATTGAGTGTTCTCTGTATTACGGGACCCGACAATAGCCGCAAGTGATTTTAAAAGACTTTTTTTCCTGCACAAATGACACTTTGTGCAGGGACAGTTCTAAGCACCAGAAACATGCGCCCCTTTACAGGCATACTATAGATACCCCCCAGCTACGAAATTTAAAGGAATATTACACTTTTATTGTTTCACTTTAATCATTATTAAAATCACTGCTCCTGAAAAAACTGACGTTTTTAAAACTTTTTTTTGCATTGATCCATGTCCCCTGGGGCAGGACCCGGGTCCCCAAACACTTTTTAGGACAGTAACCTGCATATTACCCTTTAAAATTAGCACTTTAGATTTCTCCCATAGACTTGTATAGGGTGTTCTGGCTTTTCGAATTTGCTGCGAACAGCCCAAATTGTTCACTGTTCGCTGAACAGGCGAACAGGCAATGTTCGAGTAGAACATGAGTTCGACTCGAACTCGAAGCTCATCCCTAGCCCAGACTGTGGAGAGTAATGATTTTTCACAGTCACTAAATTTTACCTCTACAGGTGACAAGGACTTACTTGCATAGGCAATGATTTTATTCAAATTGTCTTGTTTTTGACAAAGTACTGCACTGATACTGAGGTTGGTAAAACTGGTTTCCAAATGAAAAGTTTTACCCCCCTCTGGATATATCACACAAGGGGCTTGGGTGAGTTTTCTTTTAAGCTCATTCATGGCCTGCTCTTGAACCTCCCCCCACCTCAATAGCATATCCTTCTTGAGTAATGTCAACAATGGTTTACTGATTTCTACATAATTATCAATAAACTTACGTGAATAATTCATCATACCCAAAAATGATCTCAGTTCACTGATATTAGTAGGTGTTTTTGATTTCATCGCGGCCTCCACTTTCTTCTTTTCAGGAATGAGACCTTCAGAAGTAACCTCATGCCCTAAGAAATGTACCTTGTAACGGCACCATTGGCCTTTCTGTAATGACATTTTAACTCCTGCCTCTCTCAGCTGATTAAGAACATGTCTAATGTCTTGGATATGTTTTTTAAATGTAGTACTTTTTATCATGATATCATCCACATTAAATTTCCTCTTTCGGTGTCATCAGGCATAGCTTTATGTAAAAATACCGTAAAGTCATGACCAGAATGAATATAATCAAACAGCATTTGATTCCAGGTATATTGTTCCTTACCAGAGGTGAATGCCAGCTTGTATTGGTCTTCAGGACTTACCTTTACAGTCCAATACCCTTGAGCACAATCTAGTGTAGTAAAGTACTTAGCACCTTTCATCTGTACCAAACATTGGTCAATGTATGGCAAGGGCCACCCGGACATATATACTAATTTATTTAGTTGTCTGAGATCAGCACATAACCACAATTGACCATTTGGTTTAAGGATCCCAAGTATAGGATTTTTATAATAACTGTGCACTGATCTTATAACGTCCCTCTCCTTGAGATACATAATAGTTTTCACCAGCGAATCATAACAAGCTAGGGGAAGACAGTATTGCTTTTATATAAACAGGAGGTGCTGCAGGGTCAGTCTGAATCTTAGCAATGTGTATGTCTGTTAAACCACAATCATAGGAATCTTTTGCGAACATATCTTTAAACTCCAAAACACTTCTTTCAATATCTGACGCTCAATATCATTAGAACATAGATCAGCTAACAATATTTGCTCTTGAACCATATCCAGAAATCCTGGGAATATTTCAGGTTGACCTATTTCATAGGTTTCTTCAAGCCTGTCGGTGAGGTCATGATCTGACTTACTAGTCTTTTCATTGTACTGATGATACTCCTTGGCCCCCTGCTCTTTAAGTGTATGACCAAAGGTAATGCAAGTGCCTTCTTCAGGATTTACTGAATTTATAGTGAATAATCCTTCTGGAGAAGAATTAAATGTTTGTTCAACTATTTGTTCTTCGGTAAGACATTGTTCAGGTATTAGGCCAATAATTCCACTATGAAACTCAAAATTGTAATAATTAGAATCTAGGGCTAAATCAAGCATGGAATCCTTCTACAGAGAAACTTCATTTGGAAATCTATTATTAGCAATAATTTGGGTTTTACATAAATTGATATTGACTAATGCCGGGTACACACGATCAGAAAAAGACTGATGAGAGCTTTTCATTGGAAAATTAGACCGTGTGTATGCTCCATTGGAATTTAGCTGTCCGAATTTCCGCAAGCCAAAAATTGATAGCATGTTCTCAATTTTCCAGACGAAAAAAGTTTCTATCGGTAATTCCGATTGTGTGTATGCAATTCCGACACACCAAAAATCACGCATGCTCAGATTCAACTACGAGACAGAAGCTATTGGCTACTGACTATTGAACTTCCTTTTTCTAGTCACGACGTACGTGTTGTACGTCACCACTAGGGATGAGCCGAACACCCCCGGTTCGGTTCGCACCAGAACTTTCGAACGGACCCCAAATTCGAACGAACTTTAGAACCCCATTGAAGTCTATGGGACTCGAACGTTCGAAATGAAAAGTGCTAATTTTAACGGCTAATATGCAAGATACTGTCCTAAAAAGGGTTTGGGGACCTGGCTCCTGCCCCAGGGGACATGGGTCAATGCCTAAAATGTTTTTAAAAATGGCCGTTTTGGCGGGAGCACTAATTTTAATGACGATTAAAGTGAAAAAAAAGTGAAATATTCCTTTAAATATGGTGCCTGGGGGGTGTCTGTAGTATGCCTGTGAAGTGCCACGTGTTTCCCGTGTTTAGAACAGTCCCTGCACAAAATGACATTAAACGGAAATAACACCATTTAAAACTGCTTGCGGTTTTAATGTTATATCTGGTTCCTGCAATATGGTTGAAAATCATTGAGAAAAATGGCATGGGTAGCCCTCCCTGCCCATTACCAGCCTATTTGGGTCTTGTACGCATATTAAGGGGAACCCTGTACCCATATTAAAAAAAGGAAATGCGTGTGGCCCCCAGGCCCTATATACTCAGAACAGCAGTATACAGGCGGTGCAAACAAGACAGGGACTGTGTAGGTTTGTTGTGTTAAGTTGAATCTGTTTGTAATTTTCAACTGGTACATTTTTAAAGTGTAGCTCCAGTCAAAAAAACTATTTTTAAGCTTTTTGGAAAACATAGGGAAGGGTTATCACCCCTGTATAATTTGTTTTGTCGTCCATCTTTTTTCATCTCACTTGCTGTTGTCTCCTTCCGTTTGCAAGTAGGAGATGTTTGTAAATTGGATGTTTGAAAGTAGGGGTCTGCCCTATATGCTCTGCAGAAATGGCAGAACAAGGTGTTGGTTTTGCCATAACATTGTAAGCCCTCAAAGTGACTCTTGGTGGGCGCTGGAGCGCCCTGCTGTGAACGATTATATCAAGAATTGTAATTACATGCCATTGTTGAACAGTGGTAGAAAAATTGACCTTTGGTGGTTGTGGTGCTGGTGCCACAACACTATAAGTCCTCACCGTTACTCTGGGTGGGCACAGGAAGGGGCCCTCCTGTGAAATATTATATCAAGAATTGTAATTACATGTCCCTGTTAAACAGGGGCAGAAAAATTTGGCCTTAGGCACTGCTGCTGGTGCCACGACACTGCAACCTCTTCCATATACTCTAGTTTTATTGCAGGAATTAGCCCTGCTGCAAAGCATTGCATCAAAAATTGTACTTAAACGCCCCTGTTAAACAGGGGCAGAAAATTGGGCCTTAGGCACTGGTGCTGGTGCCACCACACTGCAACCTCTCCCATATACTCTACTTTTATTGCAGGAATTAGCCCTGCTGCAAAGCATTGCATCAAAAATTGTACTTAAACGCCCCTGTTAAACAGGGGCAGAAAAATTGGGCCTTAGGCACTGGTGCTGGTGCCACGACACTGCAACCTCTCCCATATACTCTAGTTTTATTGCAGGAATTAGCCCTGCTGCAAAGCATTGCATCAAAAATTGTACTTAAACGCCCCTGTTAAAAAGGGGCAGAAAAATTGGGCTAATGGCATCACCCAGAACCAGAAATGTTCTTCCAACATATCAGCGGAGGAGGAAGAGGATAGACAATCAACATAACAGGACAGTCACTCAGCATCAGCATAGGCAGTCTTGAAGGAATGTGATATTTCAAAAAAAATTATTCGGTTACATCAGCTTCAGGTGCTTGGTAGCTGTGGGTGATCCAAGACTGATTCATCTTGATGAAGGTCAGTCGATCAACTGATACGGTGGACAGGCGCACCCTGTGATCGGTAACAAAGCCACAAGCAGCACTGAAGGTGCGTTCCGAAAGAACGCTGGATGCAGGACAGGCCAGTAGCTCAATTGCATACTGTGCAAGCTCTGGCCAGTGATCCATCCTCAAGACCCAGTAAGGCAGAGGATTTTTGGTGGGAAAGGTGTCCAAGTCTGACCTTGCCCCTAGGTATTCCTGCACCATGTAAATCAGACGCTGGCGATGGTTGCTGGAACCGATCATACCTTGGGGCTGCGGACTAAAAAATTGTCTGAAAGCATCAGTCAGACGGCCACCTTCTCCACCGCTCCTTCTGACCGATGCCTCAGCAACACGTTGTCCAGGACCAGGAGTTTGTAACCTCCCAGTCTCTGGGAACGCGTTGCACAGACCTTTCTGCAAGGCCTCCCGGAGATGTCTCATCCTCTGCTCCCTCTGCGATGGCAAGATAAGGTCGGCAACCTTACCCTTGTACCGTGAATCAAGGAGAGTGGCCAGCCAGTAATGGTCCCTCTCCTTGATCCGAAGAATACGAGGATCCTTCCGCAGGCTTTGCAGGATTAGGGAGGCCATGCAGCGTAGGTTAGCTGAGCCATTCGGTCCGGAGTCCTCTGGGTCACTAAGGGCAACATGATCCGCAGCTACCTCCTCCCAGCCACGTACAAGTCCACATGTTTCTTGGGACTGTAAATCATCCCTACAAGACTGCTGCTGCTGATGCTGAGTGCCAGCCTCCACCTCCATGCTGACACAATCATCCTCCTCCTCCTCTTCCTCCTCCTCATCCTCTTCCTGTTTGATGGGTGGCACAGCAGGAACACTGTCTGGATAAAGGGGGCCTTGAGAGGCAAGGAAGTCCTCCTCTTCCTGCCTCTGTTCTGCCTCAAGTGCCCTGTCCGTTATTCCACGCAGCGTATGCTCCAAGAGGTGGACAAGAGGTACAGTGTCACTGATGCATGCTCTGTCACTGCTCACCATCCTTGTGGCCTCCTCAAACGGTGACAGGACAGTGCATGCATCCCTGATCATGCCCCACTGACGTGGTGAGAAAAAACCGAGCTCCCCTGACCCTGTCCTGGTGCCGTAGTCGCACAGGTACTCATTGATGGCCCTCTGCTGCATGTGCAGCTGCTGCAGCATGGCCAACGTTGAGTTCCACCTGGTGGGCATGTCACATATAAGGCGGTTCTTGGGCAGGTTCAACTCCTTTTGGAGCTCAGCCAGCCGAGCACAGGCATTAAATGATCGGCGGAAATGCACACAGACTTTCCTGGCCTGCTTCAAGACATCCTGTAAGCCGGGGTACCTGCCCAAGAACCGCTGCACCACCAGGTTAAGGACGTGAGCTACACAGGGCACATGGGTCAGTTGTCCCTGTCGGAGGGCGGAGAGGAGGTTGGTGCCATTGTCGCAAACCACCATTCCTGGCTTAAGCTGGCATGGCGTCAACCACCTCTCGGCCTGCCCCTGCAGAGCTGACAAAACATCCGCCCCAGTGTGGCTCCTGTCCCCCAAACAAACCAGCGCAAGCACGGCATGGCATTGTTTTGCCTGCGTACTTGCGTAGCCCCTGGAACGCCTACGGAGCACCGCTGGTTCTGAGGACAGAGCACTGGAAGAGGCCATGGAGGAAGAAGAAGAGGAGGGGGTGGAGGAGAGAGGTGTGTCACAACCAATAGTAGCATTTTGGAGGCGTGGTGGCGGAACAACCTCCAACACTACTGCACCTTGTCCTGCATCCTTCCCAGCTGCCAGAAGAGTGACCCAATGGGCCGTGAAAGACAGGTAACGTCCCTGTCCATGCCTGCTGGACCATGAGTCAGCGGTAATATGCACCTTACCGCTGACCGCCCTGTCCAGCGAGGCAAGGACATTGCCTTCCACATGCCGATAGAGAGCCGGAATCACCTTCCGTGAGAAAAAGTGGCGTTTGGGGACCTGCCACTGAAGAACCACACATTGTACAAACTCACAGAAGGGGGCCGAGTCTACCAACTGAAAAGGCAGCAGTTGAAGTACTAGCAATTTAGCCAAGCTAGCATTCAACCGCTGGGCATGTAGATGGCTGGGAGTGAACTTCTTTCGCCGGTCCAGCAGCTGGGGCAGGGACATTTTTCCTGCTATAATCGGACGTGGGTGTACTGCTAGCAGAGTGCCCGGAAGCACTTGGCTGTGACACACCTAATTCTACACCTTCATTCCTCTCAGAGCAGGTTTCAGAGAGGACTGAAGGTCTAGTGGGGTTGGAGATGCCAGCTGATGAGGAGCAAGGAGAGGTCCGCTTTGTTCTTTGGTGTGGGTCTTTGAGGTACGCTTGCCAACGAGCTGCATGGCTGGTCAACATATGGCTGGTCAAGCATGTGGTGCCCAAGCGGCTGATGTTTTGGCCACGCGAGATACGCTTGAGACATATGTTGCAAATAGCAGCGGTGCGATCTGATGCACTCGTCTCAAAAAAGGCCCACACCAAAGAACTTTTAGAATAACGCGCAGAGGCAGCGCCCTGCACAGGCGGAGCTCTGCGGTGTGATTCAGTCGGTGTGCTGCCCCTAAGCTGGCCCCCGGAGGGCATCCTGCCTCGTTGGACATGTACCTCCTCCTCCTCCTCCTCTCTCCTACCAGGCACCCACATGGAGTCAGTGCCCTCATCATCCCCTCCCTCTTCATCGCTGTAGCAAACCTGGCAATATGCTGCAGCTTGTGGAACATGACTGCCAGATTGCTGTCCTTCTTGAGCATCCCCTCTCTCTGCCTTCACGCTACTGCCTTCCTCTAGCTGAGTGTCATCATCAGAGCCTACAAAACACTGGGCATCCTCCTGGAGCATGTACCCAACACTGTGCTCAAAGAGTTCTGGAGACTCCTCAGGAGGACGTGGTGGGTCTAGGGAAGGAGTCACTGATGATGACATTGAGAGGAGGGAAGACGATGCGTTGGCAGCTGCTTTGCTAGTACCCTGAGACTGGGTGAGAGAGGATGAGGAGGATGAAGAGGGCTTGGTCATCCACTCTACCAAGTCGTTGGCATGTTGCGGTTCAACATGTCCAGCTGCCGAAAAGAAGGACAAGCGTGTCCCATGGCCAGGTGCTGATGACAATGCACCGCGTCCACAACCAGCACTGTTGTCTCTAGACACAGAGCCTGCTTGCCCTCTTTTATCGGCTCGCACCTGTCTGCCTCTCCTTGCTGGCCTTCCAGACATGGTAATGGCCTGAAGGGAGTTGGGTAAAACAGCAGTTGGGTAGTGTATATTGTGCTGGAGGCACACAACACCCACTAACTCCTGCAGATGCCTTTATTATAGAACACCAGAGATAAAGGGGTATACTGTAATGGAGTCACACAACACCCACTAAGCCCTGCAGATGGCTCTATTAGAGAACAGCAATAAAGGGTAGATACAGGTGTATATTGTGCTGGAGGCACAAAACATCCACTAACTCCTGCAGATGCCTTTATTATAGAACACCAGAGATAAAGGGATATATACAGATGTATACTGTGCTGTGCTGGAGGCACACACAACTTCCAATAACTCCTGAAGATGGCAAGTGGGCTCAAATAGAGAAGAGCTATGTAGGTGGATATAGCGGTGTGTACTGGGTACAGAGCACGCAGACAGCACGCACAAGCTCCTAACACTACTGACTGCAAGCTCTATTATAAAAGATAGATCACTAGCTATATAGGTGAGGTGAATATAGCGGTGTATACTGCGGTCAGGGCACGCAGACAGCAACCACTACAGAAGAGCAAGATCGAAAATCGGCCGATAACGATCGGTGTATACTGTGTTGAAGGTACACAGAACACCCACTAACTGCTTCAGACGCCAACACACTACACAAGGCCCCCGCGCTGGCGGCCTTATATAGTGTGGGGCGTGTACTACACAGCCTGAGCTATGATTGGCCACAGGCATCCTGCCTGTGGCCAATCATGGCTCTCCTCGCTGCTGGCGCTGTGATTGGCCAAGCATGCGGGGTCACAGTGCATGCTTGGCCAATCATGAGCCAGCAATGCACTGAGATGACGCAGTGCATTGTGGGCCGTGAGCGCCACACGAATTTGGCGCGAATGGCCCATAACGTTCGGAATTCGCCGAACGGGCGAACAGCCGATGTTCGAGTCGAACATATGTTCGACTCGAACACGAAGTTCATCCCTATTCTTGAGCATCCCCTCTTTCTGCACTCACGCTACTGCCTTCCTCTAGCTGGGTATCATCATCAGAGCCTTCAAAATGCTGGGCATCCTCCTGGAGCATATACCCAACACTGTGCTCAAACAGTTCGGGGACTCCTCAGGAGGACATGGTGGGTCTAGGGAAGGAGTGACTGATGACATTGAGAAAAGGGAAGAGGAAGCATTGGCAGCTGCTTTGCCAGTACCCTGAGCATGGGTGAGAAAGGATGAGGAGGGCTTGGTCATCCACTCTACCAAGTCTTTGGCATGATGCGGCTCAACACGTCCAGCTGCCGAAAAGAAGGACAAGCGTGTCCCATGGCCACGTGCTGATGACAATGTACCACGTCCACAACCAGACCTGTTGCCTCTAGACACAGATCCTGCTTGCCCTCTTTTATTGGCTCGTGACTGTCTGCCTCTCTTAGTTGGCCTTCCAGACATACTAATGGCCTGCAGGGAGATGAGACAACCAGCAATTGCTTTATATGCACACTGAGCAGATGACACAGTACACCGACTGTAATTACTGCAGCTGCCTACCTGTGGTATAGAATCTGAAGAACACCAGCAATTTGGGTAGCTTCAGGTGTATATTGTGCAGGTGGCACAATACACGGACTCTAACTGCTGCAGCTGCCTGTGGTATAGAAACAGAACAACACCAGGAATTGGGGGTAGCTTCAGGTGTATACGGTGCAGGAAGACCAATACACCCACTGTAACTGCTGCAGCTGCCTGTGGTATAGGAACAGAACAACACCAGCAATTGGGGGTAGCCTCAGGTGTATACTGTAATTATTTGAAGGTTGTTTTTAGTTTTTTATTTTCCTATGTTTATTGTCCGTTTGCCTTACTGTCATGTTGTTGATGTAGAGTTCTTCCCTGTATTGATTTCTGGATTATGTAAAGTGGAAGACTACCTGCCTCCTGATGATCATCCGTGGGTTGCGGGCTGATGTCGGTCTGTATGTTTGTGGGGTGACATCTCCCAAACTGCACACTCGGCGCACGGGGGCCACGGGGTTTATTTACTTTGACCTCTGTGGCCGCCGTACTTCTGTTTGCCAACACTAGGAGAACTTGTTGTCCTCCGTTGTCTTGGTGACCAGCATGCAGCGAATCATGGACGCGGACGCTGGTCACCTCCCATCCCACAATCCGCATCCCCTTTGGCGGCGCGTGATGTCATGACATGATCAGCTGGGGACTCATAAGCAGCAAACGCTTCTCTAGTCTCATGCTGCTATAGGCATCAGATGGACAGCATTGCTGCTCTCTCTTGCTTTCACTCATGCGGGTAAATTATGTACTGATCAAGTAATTCTAATGGTATGGAAGGGGTATACAGGCTTTATTTACCTGACTTTTTGTTATTGAACAAACACAGGGATTGATTTATTTCAATTGATTCCTGTAAATCTCCTTACATTTTGAATGAGATTATTTGATGCTTACCCTTTACCATATACCCTGTCTGGATATTTAGTGATATTGATCACCCTGTATCCATTTGATAGCACTTCTAATGCCTCCCCCCCTTTTTTTTTTCTACAGACAACTATAGCTGCAAATACTCTGCATTCCCTTTTCTTCCTATTTAAGGGGATGTGGTGCTTTACCATATTTCAAACTGTGGTACGGTTGATTAAGCAATACGCCTGCATGTAGTAAATCATAGGTACGTGTGATTTTGGCCAAAATATCATACTTACTATTTTGACATTTTTCACCCATGGGCAATTTTTGCCCAATCTGTCATTGCTGATGTTCAGTGTTATACCTTTAATGCACACTAAACAACACGGGTTTACGTAGGATTTTTTGATCGATTTTCTTTTGATCTCTTTCTTTTTTTGAATATAGAGCGACTGGGTGATACCATACTGGGTAGAATATTTCTGGCTAGGACCCACCCTTTGTGTGCAGTTGGGAAGTCTTCTCCGCAATATCTCCCTGGTTTCTCCCCATGGGCTCACTGATCTGATCCTTACAGGCAGACATTCTCCCACTATATGTTTTATTATTTGGATGCTCCTTGAATAGCGATGCACAACATTTTACAGTTAGATTATACCTTATACTCTATTTGTTGGTTACACACCACTGTAGTATACAATAATTTGTTTACATTACAGTGGTAAATATGAATATTGTTTGTTCATGGTTGTTTGTTCTCTATAATGTTTACAGACAAGGATAGACTGTACCACCTGCCCCTGAAGAAGAGGTTCCACTCTCTAATAGCCTTGAAATGCGTCGGGCCGTATTGTTCCTAATCTTGATTTGGGATCTATAAATGTGGTGCAATGATTTTTGCTGTTGTTGGTATATAGTACTGTAATTTTGTGCATATCAGCTAGTAACTATGGTGCATCCTTTTGTTCTTATTGTGATCTATGTTTTTAAACTTTTGTAGAAATAAATTTATACTTTAATACAACCTTTCTGAGACTGCTGCCTATTTATCTTTCAAAAAGTTTTTATTATCAATACACAGACAGAATATACAGTACACTGTTAATGTAGTTTCGGTATAACAGAGTATATAAAACAATAAAACAGAGAACAAGCGACATCATACTTAATAATACGGTACAGACAAGCTTATGCGTATGTCGCTTAGAGTTGTACAAAGAGTATCAACTGAAGCATATATCGAACAGAATTGAAACACTCCGATTGAGTCGGAGTCAGCTAACTTAGATACACTCTTCCTCTATATTGGTTTTAAATAGAGGAGTAATGGTACTGCATGTACAAAAAGATTTCCATATAAAGAGAAGGGTGGAGAAGGAGAGAACAGCTAGAAGAAGACAGAAATACAAGACGGAAGATAGAATGAAGGGAAAGGGGAGAGAGAGTAGGAGAAAAGAAAAGAAGGAGAGTTGGTCAACCGGTCCGCACAGACCCAGGCTTTCATACGTCTGAGGCCATCCCAATTCTGCAATTAACCTAGGGCTCAAATAGATAGGGGTCGAGATCTGGGGGTAGAAAGTGTTGTATCCAGGGCTGCCATATTTTATAGAATTGGGGCATACGATCGAGGAGTTTCGCCTCTGATTTAGAGTGAATCATGGCCTTTGCAACCCTATTCTTCATTTCCGCTACCGGGAGCGTGGGGGTTTTCCACGCCTTGGCAATAGTTTGTTTAGCTGCTGTGGTAAGTGACTGCTGCCTATTTAAAGACCCATGAGAGGAAAAAACGCTTTTCTATATACTGTGCAGGTGGCACAATACAGTGACTCTAACTGCTGCAGCTGTCTATGGTATAGAAACAGAACAATACAAGCAATTGGGGGTAGCTTCAGGTGTATACTGTGCAGGTGGCACAATACACCAACTCTAACGGCTGCAGCTGCCTGTGGTATAGAAACAGAACAACACCAGCAATTGGGGGTAGCTTCAGGTGTATACTGTGCAGGTGGCACAATACACCAACTCTAACTGCTGCAGCTGCCTGTGGTATAGAAACAGAACAACACCAGCAATTGGGGGTATCTTCAGGTGTATACTGTGCAGGTGGCACAATACACCGTCTCTAACTGCTGCAGCTGCCTGTGGTATAGGAACAGAACAACACTAGCAATTGGTGTAGCTTCAGGTGTATACTGTGCAGGAGGCACAATACACCGACTGTAACTGATGCAAATGCCTGGGTTATAGAAACAGAACAACACCAGCAATTGGGGGTAGCTTCAGGTGTATAGTGTGCAGGAGGCACAATACACCAACTGTAACTGCTGCAGCTGCCTGTGGTATAGAAACAGAACAACACCAGCAATTGGGGGTAGCTTTAAGTGTATACTGTGCAGGAGGCAAAATACACCAACTGTAACTGCTGCAGCTGCCTGTGGTATAGGAACAGAACAAAACTAGCAATTGGGGGTAGCTTCAGGTGTATACTGTGCAGGTGGCACAATACACTAACTCTAACTGATGCAATTGCCTGTGGTATAGGAACAGAACAACACCAGCAATTGGGGGTAGCTTCAGGTGTATACTGTGCAGGTGGCACAATACACCGTCTCTAACTGCTGCAGCTGCCTGTGGTATAGGAACAGAACAACACTAGCAATTGGTGTATTTTCAGGTGTATACTGTGCAGGAGGCACAATACACCCACTGTAACTGCTGCAGCTGCCTGTGGTGTAGGAACAGAACAACACTAGCAAATGGGGGTAGCTTCAGGCGTATACTGTGCAGGAGGCACAGTACACCGACTGTAACTGCTGCAGCTGCCTGTGGTATAGAAACAGAACAATACCAGCAATTGGGGGTAGCTTCAGGTGTATACTGTGCAGGTGGCACAATACACCGACTCTAACTGCTGCAGCTGCCTGCGTTATAAGAACAGAACAACACTAGCAACTGGGGGTAACTTCAGGTGTATACTGTGCAGGAGGCACAATACACCGACTCTAACTGCTGCAGCTGCCTGTGGTATAGGAACAGAACAAAACTAGCAATTGGGGGTAGATTCAGGTGTATACTGTGCAGGAGGCACAATACACCATCTGTAACTGCTGCAGATGCCTGTGGTATAGAAACAGAACAACACCAGCAATTGGGGTTAGCTTCAGGTGTATACTGTGCAGGAGGCACAATGCACCAACTGTAACTGCTTCAGATGCCTGTGGTATAGAAACAGAACAACACCACCAATTGGGGGTAGCTTCAGGTGTATACGATGCAATAGGCCCAATACACCCACTGTAACTGCTCCAGATGCCTGTGATATAGAAACAGAACAACACCAGCAATTGGGGGTAGCGTCAGGTGTACACGGTGCAGGAGGCCTAATACACCAACTGTAACGGCTGCAGCTGTCTGTGGTATAGAAACAGAACAACACCAGCAATTGGGGGTAGCCTTAAGTGTATACTGTGCAGGAGGCACAATACACCAACTCTAACTGCTGCAACTGCCTGTGTTATAGGAACAGAACAAAACTAGAAACTGGGTGTAGCTTCAGGTGTACTCTGTGCAGGACGCACAATACACCAACTGTTACTGCTGCAGATACCTGTGGTATAGAAACAGAACAACACCAGCAATTGGGGTTAGCTTCAGGTGTATACTGTGCAGGAGGCACAATACACCAACTGTAACTGCTTCAGATGCCTGTGGTATAGAAACAGAACAACACCACCAATTGGGGGTAGCTTCAGGTGTATACGATGCAATAGGCCCAATACACCCACTGTAACTGCTGCAGCTGTTTGTGGTATAGGAACAGAACAATGCCAGCAATTGGGGGTAGCTTCAGGTGTATAAGGTGCAGGTGGCACAATACACCAACTCTAACTGCTGCAGCTGCCTGTGGTATAGAAACAGAACAACACCAGCAATTGGGGGTAGCTTCAGGTGTATACTGTGCAGGTGGCACAATACACCGACTCCAACTGCTGCAGCTGCCTCTGTTATAGGAACAGAACAACACTAGCAACTGGGGGTAACTTCAGATGTATTCTGTGCAGGAGGCACAATACACTGACACTAACTGATGCCTGTGGTATAGAAACAGAAAAAACTAGCTGTTGGGGGTAGCTTCAGATGTATACTGTGCAGGAGGCACAATACACCATATGTAACTGCTGCAGATTCCTGTGGTATAGAAACAGAACAACACCAGCAACTGGGGTAGCTTCAGGTGTATAGTGTGCAGGAGGCACAATACGCCAACTGTAACTGCTCCAGATGCCTGTGATATAGAAACAGAACAACACCAGCAATTGGGGGTAGCGTCAGGTGTATACGGTGCAGGAGGCCTAATACACCAACTGTAACGGCTGCAGCTGTCTGTGGTATAGAAACAGAACAACACCAGCAATTGGGGGTAGCCTTAAGTGTATACTGTGCAGGAGGCACAATACACCAACTCTAACTGCTGCAACTGCCTGTGTTATAGGAACAGAACAACACCAGCAATTGGGGGTAGCTTCAGGTGTATACTGTGCAGGTGGCACAATACACCACCTCTAACTGCTGCATCTGCCTGTGTTATAGGAACAGAACAAAACTAGAAACTGGGTGTAGCTTCAGGTGTACTCTGTGCAGGACGCACAATACACCAACTGTTACTGCTGCAGATACCTGTGGTATAGAAACAGAACAACACCAGCAATTGGGGGTAGCTTCTGGTGTATACTGTGCAGGGGGCACAATACACTGACTCTAAGTGTTGCAGCTGCCTGTGGTATAGAAACATAACAACACCAGCAATTGGGGATACCTTCAGGTGTATACTGTGCAGGTAGCCCAAAACAGTGACTCTAACTTCTGCAGCTGCCTGTGATATAGAAACAGAACAACACTAGCAATTGGGGGTAGCTTCAGGTGTATACTGTACAGGAGGCACAATACACCCACTGTAACTGCTGCACATGCCTGTGGTATAGAATAAGAACAAGACCAACAATTGGGGTAACTTCAGGTGTATACTGTGCAGGAGGCCCAATACACACACTGTAACTGCGCTAGGTTCACAAGAAAAGAAGACACTGTCCCTGCCTATCCTGCTCTCTCCCTGAAAGCTGCAACACACTACACAAGGCCCCCGCTCTGGCGGCCTTATATAGCGTGGGGCGTGTACTAAACCCCCTGAGCTATAATTGGCCACAGGCTTCCTGCCTTTTGCCAATTATGGCTCTCCTTGCTGCCAGTGCTGTGATTGGCCAAACATGCATGGTCACAGTGCATGCTTGGCCAATCATCAGCTAGCAATGCACTGCGATGGCACAGTGCATTGTGGGCCATGAGCGCCACACGAACATGTTGCAAACAGCCCACAAAGTTCTGGATTCGCCATACGGGCAAACACACAAGCTCATCCCTACATATAAATATGTAGCTATATATATGTGTTCTCTAATTGCATCCGTAAGATTTTATACTGCAGTTAAAAATCTCTCAGATCCAATCAACACTTACTAAAAATATAATGAAATGCCCCCCTTCGGTATCTGTTCAAATCATCTATTGCATACAGGATATAAGATCTATACGTTACCAAAACGATTAACTTCTTGTTGGAGAAGATGTCTGCTGTATCTCCAAAATAAACTTTCTTTTCCTTAATATCCTTGCACACCCAGTTCTCCTTGCAAGATTTTTATTAGTCTCCAATTCCTTTCCTCCTTGCCATCTGTCTCTCCTTTTTATCCCCCATAAAAGTTGGTGTGTGTCTATTACTATGTAAATGATGATGTCATATGACGATGGAGTTCCCATGTTACCATGACCACCATGTATGTGTGGCCATCTTAGATTCTTACTATTTTCTCCTCTGGGGGCACTGTTGTATAAAAAATGACTTTAAATGTCATTTTGATGGCCTGCAGACCTTGGCTTAGCAAAACACCATAAACTTTCAAAAACTATCAAAATCTGCCAAAGCACTCTAGCCATCTCGTCTCCTATTTAAATATATGTGTATGAGAAAATATACCCCACATAATTAACTGGGGTTGTAAATGCCATGAAAGTGAATTCATGATTCTAACGATAAGCATATCAGTTATTCATAAACATTTCCATTAATTATGATACCCTATTTGCAACCTTATAATAATAATATATGTACTAAACAGGTTTATATGTGTCTAATTAATACAGATATACTGTAAACATATTATAAAAAAAATATTATTTAACATCTATGATATGATGACTTATTTGTGAATAAACCCTCTGGCTTTGTTCACGCAAAGAACACTACTGTGAGCTATGTTTTATCTGTAGAATCTCCCATTATCTTGCTTATTTGTTTAACTCTTTGAATTATAACCTGGCAGATGGTAAACTCTACACAGTCTTATTGTAATACAGAAAAACAATGTCTATTCATTAGCTATGAACTCTAGATCAACTGTTAGAGAGAATATGGCTTCTTTTGTGGTAGAAAGCTGGCTGTACGCAGAGCACACAGCCATATATCTTGTGCTAAGCACCCATTTCCGTCTTAATGATATAATGTACCTTACCTATAAACCCACTCATCCAAGTAATCAGACATGACCATCCTTCTCATGTCCTCATCTCAGCATGGCTGCTTTTCTTAGCAGTCTCCCTTGCTTTTATTTCGAACAACAAAAGAAATTACAAAGGGGAGGGATTGGCTCCAACAGCCAATAGCCTCCTACTCAGATTGTGACCTCACAGGAAATGAACAACACAGGATTTGAATGACCATATAAGTACATGACCAAATAAAGACATGACACAGAATAAATGAATTTATACAATAACCAATGAATGATGACTACAATTCCGCTGATAGGAATTCTTCCAGAGAACAATGCATACCTGGATTATGCTACCCTTCCTTGTAGGCTATTAGCAGGTGCATGATGTGAATCTCGACATTTGCTGATCAGACACAGCAGAGACAATGAGCCCATGTACAAACATATCCCATCTGACGATCATCTGTGCAATGCACAGGGGCCCTTTCGCTGGTGGACATACCCCCACTCTGCAAAAACCGCTTTCCAAACAATAGGAAGTTTTCCACTACCTAATGGATCTTCAACCAGTGTCAGTCTGCCCCAGGCCGCTCTTTCGAGCGGCCTGTGGGAGTGCTAACACTGGGAGGCTCTTATGACAATACATTAAATTACATCTTATGAAATTTTCACAATACTTTCCTATTCAATATTTATAAAAAAATAATTATACAATATGCAGCTATATATACCTATTCTTTTAACCCCAAATGTTCTGACAAGATGGTCCCCCTAGTGCAAAGGCTCCTTCCTCCACAAAAACAAACTGGAGGCCCGTCATGTTAGCCGCTGTAAAATTCCATCTGTGAGATCACTCCTCCATCAATTATAGGGCAAGTCTTCCCTACATCCAGATATAAGAACTCATAATTCGTCGTCACCACCGCCAACAACACAATACTACTGTACCCCTTATAATTAAAGTAGTATGACCCCGAGTTGAGTGGTGGGACGATCTGGATGTGCTTCCCATCTATTGCACCATTGCAGTTGGGAAAGTCCCACTGCTGGTGGAATTGGGAGGTCACAGTCTGCCATTCCTGCGGGTTGGAAGGAAATTGTGAAGTCAAACAAGAATAAAAAGTAGTACTTTTGCACATAACATTGCAAGCAGATTAGACACAAACATTATTGGCCAACATAACTATAAAAAAAATTTAATTAGTATTTATAGACAAAAGTATAAGGTCCAATTATCATATTCCTCATCCCCTCTGATGGCCCATTGTAAAAATGTGAGGGTGGGGGGAGATGTTTTGGACAGGTAACCCCCTCCACTTCATTGAGAGCTGAATGCCTAAATAATGTGTGTTACTTTGGCCAGCCCCTTCTTACTTATATTATTGGCAGCCCACTGGACAGGTAAGAAGTGTCATCATCATCCGAAAATATGAATACAGATTGTAAAAATTGAAGCACATTTTGATATTATGCAATTACCTCCTCCCCCATTCATGGACTGGACTTGGGTCAAACCAATAACTCCAACACAAACCCCAACAGCACAAACTGACAAGTACGTAACCGCAACATGGCTAAAAAACAAATGGCTGCTCAGAACGAACTGAGAGAATGCACTGAAAATCAGAAAGGACTTGAGAAGAGCAAGCTGAAAATCAGAAATGAGAGGACAAGACTGCACTGAAAATCAGAAGCAAACTATAAATAGAATGTACTGAAAGACAGGAACAAACTGACAACACGCACTGAAGAACAGATATGAACCGACAAGCGCAAACTGAAAAGTAGAAACGAACTGAAAAGCACCCGGCTGAAAAGCATGAATCCTCTCTCACCAAACTTCTACTAACACGAGATAAACATGAGATTAGCAGAAGGAGCCCAAAGGGTGGTGAGTGAGTGAGTGACTTGTATAGCACTACCTATGCAAACTGAATTGCCTCAGGGCCCTTTCTTGCCACCAGAGTCCATCTGCGGCTTGCATGGTCCTTTACCCCTTAAGGTCCTGACACGCTTACAAACACATACAACATCAACATACACATATTAAGGCCAATTTTTTATAGACAAGGTCTAATTAACTTACCAGCATGTCTTTGGACAAAATGTGGGAGGAAACCGAAGTAAACCCACGCAGGCACAGGGAGAACATGCAAACTCCAGGCAGATGGTCGGGATTTGAACCAGCGACCCTATTACTGCTAGGTGAAAGTGCTAACCACTAAACCACTGTGCTGCCCTTGTGCACTGTGGTGCACTGGCTATTGAACTTCCTTTTTATCAGCTCATCATACGTCTTGTATGTCACCACGTTCGTAATTGTTGGCCAACATTTGTGTGACTGTGTGTATGCAAGACAAGTTGGAGCCAACAACCTTTGAACAAAAATCCACGGTTTTGTTGTCAGAAAGTCTGATCGTGTGTGCGAGGCATTAGTCTCTTTGAGCCATGGCACCCTGCCTTTGGCCAATTATGGCTCTCTCAACAGAGTGTGCTGTGATTGGCTAAAGCATGCAGGTCAGGTTTAGCTTTGGCCAATCATCATACAGCAATGCACTGCTATCTCCACGGTGCTCGAATTTCCTGCAAACGCCCCATATGGTCAGTTCATTTTAGAACAAACGAATATGGCTTGTCCCAAATAGCTATGTAAAGGCAAAGCTGCTCCTGTACTTTGGAAATGTAGAAATGATTATTTGATACACATTAAAAGTAACAATCGAGACTTCCGGTTCCGGCGCCACATGAGGAGGAGGTAAGTGGGTATCGCTCCGACTGCTCACCCCCCTGAAACCGGCCTCTAAGCCTGCTATTCGCCTCGGGGACCCCCCCACCAGACTCCGGGAGTAGCTGAGCCGCCGATGGATCGCTTTGTGGAGCGATCCGCGCAAAGGTCGCTCGCCGCGGCGATCGACGCTGACACGGACCCGGCCGAGACAGTGGCCAAGATGGCGCCTATGCAATGCCTCACAGAGCCTCCCCCGCTGTCTCCGGCGGCTCCCAACGTTGCCACGGCCCCCTCTGCTGACATCGCACAGGCAGTGGTGTCACTCCTGACCCCCACGCTAACTGCTACTATAGACACTGCTATACAAAAGGCCATGGAGCAGCTCCGCACTGAGCTTCACCTGCAGGCCCAACGCCTCACACACGCAGAGGAACGTATCTCCATCATGGAGGATGACACCACAGCACAGTCTGCGGCCATAGCACGCCTTACCCATTCTAACAGGGACCTCTGGATTAAAATCGACGATTTGGAAAATCGGGCCAGAAGGAACAACTTGAGGGTTGTGGGACTGCCTGAATCGGTTACTGCTTCACAACTGACTGACATTTGCGCCGAAGCCATTCCTGCACAATTAGGCCTCAAAATGCCATGCATTGTCGAGCGGGCCCACCGCCTAGGCCACCTCAATGAACAGCGCTCTAAACCCAGGGCGGTCATTGTCCGCTACCTCAATTATGCTGATAAGCATGCCATTCTACAAAAGTTTCGATCCCAACGTTCCCTAACTGTTGACGGGGCGACCTTGCTTCTATTTGCTGATTACTCCATTGAAGTCATGAAGATGCGCAAAGCCTTTTCACCAATCTGTGCGGCCCTCTTTAACAACCATGTTAAGTTCACTCTAGCATACCCGGCAGTACTCCATGTTACTTCCTCTGATGGTACCCGTCGCACGTTTACTTCTCCTGCTGAGGCGGAACACTTTCTCAACTATCCTGCAGAAATGGACACTGCCCATGCCCCCTCAACCAGAAGCCTCTCGCCAGAATCTGCACTCGAGCCCCACGCCGGCACCCCCCAACGTATGAGTCCTGAAAAACCACCTTACAAGCGTAGCCGCTCAACCACTCATCCTCACCGCACAGCTCTTCACTGAAGATCTCCTTTTAATAAGCTTCGGTACCTTTCCTTGTGTTGGGGATCCTGCTACCCTTATTGATTCAATGCAGGATGGATGTTTGCTGCCCTGCAGTTTTGCAAGTTGTTTTACAAACCTTCAGTGTGTTGGGTTTGCAACTGCTCCCTCACTTTTTGCCTCTCACAACGTTTTTGTTACGGATTGGTATATACAGGGTAATGGTTCACATTTTTTCTGTTTTTCTTAACCTAGGCCCTGCTGCCTGCATTAGACTGTTTACTGGTATGTTTTATTTTTTTATTTTTTTACCTGTGTTAATTTATATATCGATGCTCCCATTATTTTGCTGCTGTTCTCTGATTCCTCCTGCAGTCCCTTCCCCTACCCTTCTTCCCTGATCTTCCCTCCCCTTCTTTCCTCTTCTCCTCCCTTCTCATCCCTCCCCTCCCTTGTTTTGCCCGGGCCCTCCCCCTCTTCCCCTAGCTTTTCCTTCTTACCCCTCCCTCTCCCCCGGGGTACAAATCCTGCCTCTCCCAGGGGGTGCGGTCACTCTCTGGGAGATGTATTTATACAACATTCCTTGTGTGGAAAAAGGTGAAGATGTGGTTTGCACTTGTTTAGTAGCTCTACTGTCCTGTCTTTCTCTCTCTTCTTTACTCTTTTTCTTGCTACTACTTTTACTACTCTCCTTTCTTCTCCCTCTCTCTCCTCCCCCCCGTCCTATGTGCCATCTTATGTACACATACCCATCCCTATTACAATACCCACCCTAAATCCCTTCAGATCTCCTTTAATAGTAGCTCTGAGGCTCTTATACACTCACCACACACCTGATGGCTGACACAAGCGGAAACCAACTGACCGTGGTTACGTGGAATGTCAAGGGCCTTAGATCACCTGCTAAACGCATGAAAATACTTCGACATCTGAAGCGTCTGCGGGCAGATGTTGCGCTCCTTCAGGAGACTCATCTGTCCGCTGACGACATCTTTCGCCTCCGGAAACTTTGGGTCGGAGAAGTCTTTGGCTCACCTGCTGATGGTCGCAAGGCAGGTGTAGTTATTCTGCTACACAAACACCTTCGCTATACGACACGGGACGTTCGTACTGACTCGGGTGGGCGTATGCTTACCGTACATCTCTCTTTGAATAACAAAGACCTAGCCTTTACTAACATCTATGCCCCTAATTCACCTGACTCTGCGTTTTTCCAAGACATGCTGGCTTGGATATCAAACGTACCTGAAGCTCTACATTTAGTTGGTGGGGACTTTAATTCGGTCATTAATCCACTCGAGGATAGACAATATCGGGATCCTCCTGTCACCACCACGATCAGTCCTCGCACACCTGCTGTCACTCCACTAGACAGGACATTTTCCACCCTGCAGTTCACTGATGTCTGGCGCCTCACCCACCCCACTGATCGGGAATTCACTTTTTTCTCGCCCCCCCACAAATCTTTTTCGCGACTCAATTACTTTTTTGCATCCCCGCCCCTAGTGTCGTTTGTTAGAGACCTGGAGATTAAAGATATGGTAATCACAGACCATAGCCCAGTCTTAGTCCGTTTACTATATGCCAAACCCTCGTCGCCATTAAACACATGGCGCTTCCCTACACATTTATCAGATAGCGAGGATTTCAAGCAGATGTTGTTAACTAGCTGGTCGGAATATACTGACACTAACGCTGCACATTTGGCTGACCCCAATTTGTTTTGGGAAGCGGGAAAGGCCTACCTTAGAGGCAAAATCATAGCCTATGTTTCCAGACACAAGAAACACTCCAAGCAGCAATACTTGCTAGCCAGCCAAAAACTACGTACAATGCATCTCAACCTTCTGTGCAGTCGTACTCCTGCCAACCTCCTTGCCTGGCAACTAGCCAAGCAGGAATTTGACTTGTGGGCCGACGCACAGGAACGTCTAACCTCCTCCTACCACACATTGCGCCTCCATAAATACGGCAACAAGGCAGGAAAACTTCTCTCTAGGCTTTGTTCAGGCTTTCATCGCCCCACCTATATACATACCTTGAAACGCGCAGATGGATCTCTTGCTTCTGCTCCTGAGGAGATTAGTAATATTCTTACTGAATATTATACGTCCTTGTATGCCACTGACCCTATCGACCAATCCTTAGCGGATCGGCTACTATCCAAAATCCACTTGCCAAAAATAACTACCCCGCAACTAGAAGCCATTAACGCCCCATCACGATAGCAGATGTTAAATCCACTATTAAACACCTATCCTCCTCCAAAGCCCCAGGTCCTGATGGCTATACTGCGGAATTTTATAAGATTACTCAAGACTTCCTCCCTGACACCTTGTGTAACGTATTTTCTACTCTCTGGCGGGGGGCTCCTATCTTCCTACGGGCTCTCAGGCACATATTAAACTAATAGCAAAAAAGGGCAAGGACCCCTCCCACCCTGGATCTTACAGACCGATATCCCTAATAAACGTTGACGTGAAGATCCTGTCCAAAATTATTGCCTCCCATCTAGCTACGCTCCTCCCCTCTCTTATCCACCCAGCTCAATCTGGTTTCACCACTGGTAGATCTGCAACCCTTAACATCCGCAAAGTTGTCTTGGCACTGGAGTGTGCTAAGCGAAATCCGGATTGTAACATGGCCATTATTTCGGTTGATGCCGAGAAGGCCTTTGATAACATCAATTTTACCTGGCTGTTTAAGGTTCTCCAGACATTTGGCTTCTCTGGCCCGGTTTTGCATTTCCTGCGCCAGATGTATGCTGCCCCGACTGCTAAACTGGTGACTCCAGATTTTGTCTCTCCGACTATTCCCCTCACTAAGGGCACACGTCAAGGCTGTCCACTTTCTCCTCTACTTTTTAATTTGGCCATTGAACCCCTGTCAAGAATCCTAAATTCCCCTGAAGGAATTAGTGGTATCCCCATACACGGCCACAACTTGCAATCTGCCCTCTTTGCGGATGACATTCTCCTCTTCTCCTCAGACCCTCTAACTGATTTTGCCACCATTCGCGACCTGTTTACAAATTTCCGGCAATGCCCGGGGTTTCGAATTAACTGTGACAAAACTGAAGTTCTATCCCTAAATCCACGCAAAGCCAAATTCTGGCAGTCATCTTCACCCTTCACTCTTGCACGACACTTCATCACATATTTGGGTATATGTATAGGTAGAGAACCCTCCTCACTGTACTCCCTTAATTACCCTCCACTGTTGACTAAGATTGTGCAGGAACTGGAGTCTTGGGCAGGCCTGCCGCTCTCTCTCTTTGGGAGATGTCACTTTTTCAAGATGGTATCATTTGCGAGACTTTTATACCCGATGCAAACTATCCCACTTTTAATAAAACACTCTGACGTCCAAAAAATACACAAAGCCCTGAGTGCCTTTCTATGGGCAAATAAGAAACCTCACATTGCTCTTCAGAAACTAAGTCTCCCGAAGTCCGAGGGAGGGGCTGGCCTGCCCAATATTCGCTTTTACAATCTGTCCTGTCTAATACGCCAAGGGTTGGATTGGCTAGTGGGTAAATCTAGATATTCGAATTATGTTCTTGAAAGTGCACTGGTACACCCCTATACTCTTTCTGCTGTTCTTCACTCCAATTTACATGTCCTTCCGGGTCATCTCAAGGTTAATGTCCTTATCCGTGACACAATTATTGCCTGGAGGGAAGTCAGAAAACTCATGGGACTACCTACCAACATCTCTAAACATCTGACTATCCAGGGGAACCCAATGTTTCCTCCCTCCACGACTCATCAGGCCTTCACACTCTGGGGCTCGAAAGGTCTTACTTCGGTAGCCTCCCTAAATGACCTTCCTCGGGGACGACTCAAACCTTACCATACTTTGGCTGGCGAATACTCCCTCCCACCATCTCAGGTGTTCCATTACTTCCAACTAACTCACTATCTGCAAGCTATAGGAGGGACTCGGCCTGACTCATGCTCCAACTCTCCCCTTGACTCCATGCTTCAACGTGACACTTATTCCATCTCTGATCTCTATACCCAGTTAATCACCTATCAAGCTGACAAATACCACATCGCTCCTTTCAAAAATTGGGCCTCCATCTTTGGCGACAAGAGCCTCTCTGACAATATTCTAAAACGATACAGACTCATTCATAAACTCATCATTTCTGAAGTCTGGCGGGAAACGCAATTTAAAATTGTACACAGGGCCTACTACCCATTTCGCACCAACAATGGAGATCCCTCCCAAGCCAAATGCCCTTGGTGTTCTCTGGATCGCCCCACCTTGCTTCATCGCCTCTGGGAATGTACTTCAATTTCCACCTTCTGGGACTCGGTGATATAATACATATTCACTGTTACCAAGGTACATTTGCCGAAGGAGCCACTCATCTGCTTGTTTAGCTGTGACCCAGCTAACTCTGAAAAGCCTCAACCTGGATCTGGGGTGCTCTCACATTGGATGCACGTCTGTCTGCTCGTAGAACTGTTATGTCTCATTGGATCTCCTCGTCCCCTCCGAGTCTACATGGAGTACAACAGGCTCTTTTGTCCCTGTTCTACATGGAAAGATTGGACACTATTTCTTCGCATCTCCAGTCTACTACCCGGTTCTTCGCACGGTGGAAAATCTACATTGAACAGTCGTTTTCTCCTGACGACATTCCATCAATTATGTACCCTTTCAGGTATACCGAATGGTACCTCAACCGTAACCTCACTAACTCGCTGGGGGTACTTAAGCTACCGACCTCCCATATTCCTACCCATCCTCTCAATGTAGTACATTATCCGCCATGAATCCATGGGATAGCCTTCCGGCTGCTCCGGTCATCCTACCGCTTCATAGGCGGTTGATCTCTCTATCCACCATGCATTTCATTTGACTTCTCTTTTTGTTTACCACAGGTCTACTATTAGTGTGTCTTAAGCCTGTCAACTGTCAGTGGTAATTAGGGGTATTTGATATTGATATTGTGCTTATTGTGTTTGTCAGTTCCCCGTGCAACGGAGATTTACTGTACTATGCTGCGATTGAGATGGCACACAATCCCCATATTCATCTTCCCCCCTCCCCCCTCCTCCTCTTCTCTTTTCTTTTCTTTTTCCCCCTCTTTTCTTCCTTCTTCTTGAATAATTCTTATGTTTAGACTTTCTCCTAAGACTTGTTTTACCAGATATTTGGCACTCATATCTCATGCAATCTGTCAATTGATATTCTTCTTGTATCTTGTTAAGCTTTAATAAAAATATATAAAAAAAAAAAAAAAAAGTAACAATCATGCTTGCACGCTCACGTGTTTCTACCTTATGTGGTCCTTAATCAAAGCAAAGCAGAAGACACAGCAACAGCCTTTTTAAAACTTCCCCTGCCTATCGGTGATTGAGTCACACAGGTAACATTCAGTTCATTCAGTATCATTCCCCCTGGACATAGTCCCAGAGAGGCAGGCAGATTACAAATATATATATAGTAACAATAATGTTTCTATAAAAAAAGAAAATACAAAGTACAAATAAAATACAAAAGAAATATTGAAGGTCGCGGCATGGTGTTCTAACTTCCAGACCAGTATTCATTTTAAAAAGATGCTAATACGGTGGTCTGGCCAGCTGTTGAATCTTAAAGTGGGAGTCCGCCGGGACTCCGCGTTTTTTTTTTTTTTAAAGCCAGCAGCTACAAATACTGCAGCTGCTGACTTTTAAAATAGTGACACTTACCTGTCCAGCGCGCCCGCGATGTCGGCACCCGAAGCCGATCTCTAGATCGTCTCTCAGGTGCTGCCGCCGCCATCTTGGGTATGGGAATCAGGAAATGGAGCCTTTCGGCTTCATTTCCCGGTTCCCTACTGCGCATGCGCAAGTCGCGCTGCGCAATAAGGATGGTCCCCGCTGCCTCTGGGATCTGTGTGTTTCCCAGCAGGCAGCGGGGCACTTGCGGAAAGGGGCGGGCACTTGCGGAAAGGGGCATTACGCCCTTTCCGCAGAGAGCTATCCCGGAAGTGGGTGCAGATACCTGTACTGTACAGGTATCTGCACCCCCCTCCCCCCTGAAAGGTGCCAATTGTGGCGCCGGAGGGGGGGAGGGTTCCAATGAGCGGAAGGTCCACTTTAGGGTGGACCTCCGCTTTAAATCTCTGACTGCACACTGTTCTTTACACTGGTCCATCATACCTGCTAAAACACCATCGACACTGCTGTTATGTCCAGCAATAATGAAGACACCCAAACTGTTCACAGAGCCTTGTAAAATCAAGAAGGGGGAGGGGAATCACAGCTCAACTCACAGACAGCAGAACCAACTCCTAAATCACTGACACTCAGTGTTGTGTCTTTGCCTAGGTTGACAAGGCCCAGGCCTAGGGCTGCACTTTGCAGGGGGGCAGCAAAAATGCAGCCCCCTGATCTGTCCTTCCAAGTCCCGCCTCCCATGGCTGCCTCCTGCACAAATACAGTCCCTGGTGGCCAGCTTGTGGTAGCGCAACACTTGTTATTATGATCGCACTTGAAGGGTGGTAGAGGAGAGACTGGCGCCCCCATAAAGTGCCCTGTAACTGGCCAGACCAGCTGCACATAATTCAACTAACAGAGGCGGAGCCCAATGCTCCACCTACCCTCCTCCATGATGTTCACATTTGCATGGAAGCACAATTGAATGAATGCTGATTATTCAGAGAATTACCGTATTTATGTTTATTGAGGATTTATTTTTATTTTTTTATGTACTAACAGTTAAGCTTCATACAAACAATACGAAAATTGGATGAAAAATACCACTTTTGAAGCGTTTGTGCATATGAGCGTATCATTTTTTTTTGGTTGGAGAGTGGATCTTGAGTGGGAGTTCCCACACTTTTTTCTCCAGGACTTGACCCCTGATATACACTAATAAGCAGTGATATTATGAAACTGATGAAGCTAGACTGATTGACACTGAGGAGGCAGCACTGATAAGCTGCACTGATATGGGCACTAATATCAGTGATGTCCCATCAGTGTCACTGATGGGCACTAATAGACTGCTCTGAGATGGCACTGTCTTGGTTGGGATTCAAACCAGTAACCCTTTTTACTGCTAGGTGAGAGGGCTACCCACTACACCACTGTGCCGCCCATACAAAGCTGGCTTCCATGAATTTAAATCAGAATTCACTCAGCTGGATATTTCAGGTTGCGTCTCTGGAAAACCACCAGATGATTATGAAAACAGGAGCCACAGGAAAAATATTAGAATTAGAGGATTGCCAGAAACTACAAAGATAGCTGACCTGATGCCAATATTGATCACTGTGTTCAACAGAGTACTGGACAGGCCTCTCCAGCATCCTATAGAAATGAGACATGCACATAAAGCACTGATGCCAATGAACACATAAGTAAGAAAACCAAGAGATCTAATTTGTACACTGCTGCATTTACAGAACAAGGATGCCATCATGAGGGTCATGTGAAAGAGGTCCCACCTGGACTTCGATAGAACTAAACTTTATATATTCCCTGACTTGTCCCACGGCAAGTTAGCAATGCATAAGCTGCTACACCCCCTTCTGTGTGTTTTGATTAGGGAGACGCCACATATTTCCCCGTCCAACTAATTGCTGTTAAAGAATGTGTCACAGTGTACCTTTGGGACAAAGATGACCTGTCAAATTTCATGCAGTCCCTTCATCTGCTTGAAGTAGACTTCCCTGATTGGAGGGGCCGGAGTTACTTTTCACAGTAGGAATTTACACCATCCATAGACAGGGCCGGACTGGGAATAAAAAACAGCCCTGGAAATAATTTCATTTATCTATATCTAGATAGATAGATATATCAGCAAATTTCACAGAAAGAATACACTAAGGTAACGGGGGGGGGGGGGTTACTGATATAAGGGGGAAACCTTTATATCAGTGCCCCCTTACATTATTATATTCACTTCCCCCTTACATCAGTGACCCCCTCTCAGACTGGCCTTGCGGTGCTGTCACTGGCCTCCTCCCAGGTGCATCTTGCAGGGCTTAGTCAGTGAGGTCCGGCTTGGTTGCTCTGGTTTTCCTATAGTCTCCTCTCCACAATCCACAAGTCTGACTTCTCCCATGACCTCTATCCCCACTCTTGACTCCTCTCCAGACTCCCCTCAGAGACTGTAGACAGGCTATAAGACAAGAGATGATCAGAGGATGCGAGTATGATACAAGAGATGGTTAGGGGCTATGGGCATAGTACAGGAGATGGTCAGAGGCTGTGGGCATGGTACAGGAGATGTCAGAGGCTGTGAGCATGGTGCAGGAGATGATTAGAGACTGATGATATGATACTAAAGATGGTAAGAGAATGTAGACATCATACAGGAGATCAATGCAGCCTCACTGTGCCCATCCATGCAGCCTCACTGTTCCCACCCATGCAGCCTCACTATGCTCACCCATGCAGCCTCACTGTGCCCACCTATGCAGCCTCACTGTGCCCATCCATACAGCCTCACTGTACCCATCATTGCAGCCTCACTGCCCATCATTGCAGCCTCACTGCCCATCATTGTAGCCTCACTGTGCCCATCATTGCAGCCTCACCGTACCCATCATTGCTGCCTCACTGTACCCATAATTGCCTCCTCACCGTGCCCCTCATTGCAGCCTTACTGTGCCCATTATTGCCACCTCACCGTGCCCAGCATTGCCTCCTCACCATGCCCAGCATTGCCACCTCACTGTGCCCATCATTGCCTCCTTACCGGGCCCATCATTTCCACTTCAACATGGCCATCATTGCAGCCTTACTGTTCCCATCATTGCTGCCTCACCATTCCCTACATTGCAGCCTTACTCTGCCCATCATTACTGCCTTCCCATGCCCATCATTGCCGCCTTACCATGCCCATCATTGCAGCCTTACTGTTCGCATCATTACTTGACTTCCGTGCCCATCATTTCCACCTCACCGTGCCCATCATTGCCAACCTCACCGTGCCCATCATTGCAGCCTCACCATGCCCATCACTGCCACCTTACCATGCCCATCATTGCTGCCTTACTGTGCCCAGCATTGTCTCCTCACAGCGCCCTTCATCGCAGCTATACTGTGCCCATCACTGCCACCTTACCATGCCCATCATTGCCACTTCACTGTGCCCATCATTGCCACCTCATCATGCCCATCATTGCCGCCTCACTGTACCCATCACTGTAACTAAACTGTGCCCATCATTTCAGTTATACTGTGCCCATCACTGCCGCCTTACCGTTCCCATCACTGCCGCCTTACCGTTCCCATCACTGCCGCCTCACCATGCCCATCATTGCCACCTCACAGTGCCCATCATTGCAGCTATACTGTGCCCATCACTGCAGCCTTACTGTTCGCATCATTACTTGACTTACCATGCCCATCATTTCCACCTCACCGTGCCCATCATTGCCAACCTCACCATGCCCATCATTGCAGCCTCACCATGCCCATCACTGCCACCTTACCATGCCCATCATTGCTGCCTTACTGTGCCCAGCATTGTCTCCTCACAGTGCCCATCATCACAGCTATACTGTGCCCATCACTGCCACCTTACCATGCCCATCATTGCCACCTCACTGTGCCCATCATTACCGCCTCACCATGCCCATCATTGCCACTTCACTGTGCCCTTCATTGCCACCTCACCATGCCCATCATTGCCGCCTCACTGTACCCATCATTGTAACTAAACTGTGCCCATTATTGCAGTTATACTGTGCCCATCACTGCCGCCTTACCGTTCCCATCACTGCCGCCTCACCATGCCCATCATTGCCACCTCACCATGCCCATCATTGCAGCTATACTGTGCCCATCACTGCCTCCTTATCATGCCAAACTCACCAGTCAGTGCCTGTGCAGTGGATTACTCAAAGCACGCATCTCCTGTTGTGTCACGGAACTCAGGCGGAAATATTCGGCTGTGCTGTTGCAAAAGTCCCGCCCTCCTCCTAGACCAGCTTGTATGATAGACAGAACACTGCATCTATCACACGAGCTGGTCTAGGAGGAGGGCGGGACTTTTGTCATAACGTGGCATAACATTTCACAGACACACTAACCTCTGTGACACAGCGTGACTCCTCTTTGAGCAATGCTGCAACCACAGCGTAGCTCAAAGCAGCCCCAGGACAGGCAACCTCCTTTGCTGATATGGGTTTCTTGGGGTGCACTATGTTGGAGGTTCCCATTAGGGTGTCAAGTGCCTCAGCCAAGACAGAAGATGCTCCGCTGGCAGGAGCTCTGCTCACTTCACTAGATGTAGATGATGCATGGGAGAGGGGGTCTTCAATATCTTCTTCCTCCTCTTCCTCTTCTCCCAGACTTACCATCTGCCTTTCCCTCTGACGCACCCTCTCGATTAGTCTGTCCCGCCATGTTGTCAGAGCATTACACTGCACAGCCATTTTGCCCTTGATGCGAGGGTCACACATGGCAGCCAGCATCAGTCTCCTTGCTGACCACTGCCAAGCTCCCTGTAGTGCTGATGGTGATGGCACTGGCAGCAATGGTGGTGGTGACATCATCATGAGCCTCGGCCTCCTGACATGTTTCCTGCTGCATGGCCAGGATCTCCAGCTTTGGCTGCACAAATGTATGTGCACTGGGAACCCCTTTGGCATGCCCTCTTCCATAAAAGGTACCAATGGGCAGCATGTTACCAGCAGCAGTGACAGAGGTGGTAGCGCCACTTTTGCTATGAATTGTGCTGCTGGTTCTAGGAGGTAAATCCTGGAACAGCTGGCGACATGCAAATGTCTGCTGTTTGCCAGGCTCTTTACCACCAGCAGTCTTCACTCCCAGTCGCCTCAGCTTTATGGGAGGTGAGCTGAGCTCAGAGGGCGCAGAGACAGAACGTCCCACCTGCTGCTCATGTACACGGCGGTTGTCATGTCCTATTTGTCAGCCCCACCAGTGCACCCCACCACAGATCCAATGTTTTTTTGGCAGGGGAAGAGCGAGGAGTGGCCTGCCCTCGCAGATATTGCCAAAGAGCTACTGTCCTGCCCTCCAACAAGTGTCCAGAGTGAGCGGGTGTTTTCTGTGATGGGAAACATCCTGTCACCCCAAAGATCCCAGTTGTCACCCCAGCTAATGGAGCAGTTAGCATTTTTGAAAATCAATTTGCCAAAGCTGGGGTACCCCTCCCTCACTCTGAACATTCCTTGAACTGACTGTCTGCAGCAGAGATGGCCATTTGGTCTTAGTAGTTGGTCCCTGTCCCTCCTCCACACAATCCCTCCCCTCGCTTCTCATCTACCCCTATTTGCTTGTGACATCATCTGGGATGGATGAGAAGAGAGTGCCCTGATGTGCCCTGATGTGCCCCAATGTGCCCTGATGTTCCCCAATGTGTCCCAATGTGCTCCAATATGCCCTGATGTGCCCGATGTGCCCCAATGTGCTCCAATATGCTCTGATGTGCCCCAATGTGCTCCAATATGCCCTGATGTGCCCCGATGTGCCCTGATGTGCCCCAATGTGCTCCAATATGCCCTGATGTGCCCCAATGTGCCCCGATGTGCTCCAATGTGCTCCAATGTGCCCTGATGTGCCCCAATGTGCCCTGATGTTCCCCAATGTGTCCCAATGTGCTCCAATATGCCCTGATGTGCCCCAATGTGCTCCAATATACCCTGATGTGCCCCGATGTGCCCCAATGTGCTCCAATATGCCCTGATGTGCCCCGATGTGCCCCAATGTGCTCCAATGTGCCCTGATGTGCTCCAATGTGCCCTGATGTGCCCCCACCATTCTTCTCATTTACACATATGACTGCTAGAACAGATAAAAAGACATTTAGGGAAATTGATCAAGCTTGAAGCGAACAGAATCTGGAGCAGTTTGACCATGGCAACCAATCAGCTTCTCTTCAGTTTGTTCCGTTAAGATTTGAAAATACAAGAGAGAAGCGGATTGTCTGCCATGCATCGCTGGTCCGGTTTTCGCCTGATCACCCCACACTGTTTGGGGTCACCGGGGATGTGCGGAGAGCACATGCTTGGTAACACCAAACAATTTCCAGTGACCCCGCATATCCCCGCTGACCCCGTACAGTGTGGGGTATAAAAACAAAAGCAGCTGTGCATGGCAGCCATGTGCTCATTATGAGGGGCTCCCACCATCCCTGTGCTGTGCTGACTTCCTCCTGGGGCTGTACCCCTTCTATGCTCAGTATGTCAGCACAGGAATGGTGGAAACCCCTCATAATGAGCACAGCAAAGGTACAGCCCCAGGAGGAAGTCAGCATAGCACAAGGATGATGGGAGCCCCTCATAATAAGCAAAATGACTGAGTCGTCGATGCGAGGACAACTGATCCGAAATTCGTAAACAAAAGTTCGTTTTGCGTACAAAATTCGGACGCATGGCAATTCGTATTTCGGATCCTCCCGAACTTACGAATTTAGGGAAATTTGTACGAATTTGCGATTCGTACTAAACTAATCGCACATGTCTAGTATGCTCCAAGTCAAGCTGTGCCTCTGCCTGAGGATGCCAAATGGCTGCAGTTACTGTGACCCTTCTTCCTTTGCCATAACATTTAGAAGTTTCACGTGCATTGTAGGAATTTACTTACAATACTTTTAAGAAATAAGTTCACTTTTTGGAACATGTTACATGTTACACCCATATTTAGGGTGTAACATGTAACATGTTCCAGCACATGTTCCCCCTACCCAACTAAATTACCTGCGACAGTGGGCAGAGGTTCCTCTACTCTACAGCCACTGCCACATTTAAAATTGGCAAGGCTGTGCGGGCCCCACCCACACAGCCCCATCAGTCTATGCCAGAGATCTGTGAATGAATAAAAATGATCTGCTGACTGCACTCATAGTCTATTCACAGGACTTGTCTGCAGGAGCTTGACATGCTATACATGCTATAAATGCAAATTTTTTTCCTACAAAATGTGTGCATTTATTATTTTCCTTAAAGAGGAAGTCTTTAAGTCAAACCTCTAAGGCCGCGTACACACGGGCGGACTGTTGGCTCAACTTTGTCCGCTGAACAGTGTTTCAGCGGACAGTCCGCTCGTGTGTGGGGCTTCAGCGGACAGTTTCAGCGGACAGTTTGACGAACAAAGTTTTTCGGAAATTCCGAAAAACTGTCCGCTGAAACTTGGTTTGAGCGAACAGTCCGCCCGTGTGTAGGCTACTTTCGAAATGAGCAAACTGTTCCCGCTCGGAGGGAAGTCTGCTCATTTCGAGCGCGTGTGCAGGTAGGCGGGGCCCGCGACGGAGACGTCGCGGGCTCCGCCGCCTGGAATGGACTTAAAGGGGAACCCCAACGCCAAAAAAAATCGGCGTGGGGGTCCCCCCAAAGTCCACAACAGACCCTTGTCCGAGCACGCTACCCGGCCGGCCAGGAAAGGGGGGCGAGCGAGCGCGCCCCCCCTCCTGAGCCGTACCAGGCCGCGTGCCCTCAACATGGGGGGTGCCTTGGGGAAGGGGGGGCCGCGCGGCCCCCCCCCACCCCAAAGCACCTTGTCCCCATGTTGATGAGGACAAGGGCCTCTTCCCGACAACCCTGGCCGTTGGTTGTCGGGGTCTGCGGGCGGGGGGCTTATCGGAATCCGGGAGCCCCCTTTAATAAGGGGGCCCCCGGATACCGCCCCCCCACCCTATGTGAATGAGTATGGGGTACAATGTACCCCTACCCATTCACCTGTAAAATAAAAGTACCCAAAAAAAAACACAACACACGAGATAAAATATTTTATTGCACAGCTCCGGGGGTCTTCCGTCTTCGGGGGTCTTCTCGCCGGACTCCTCCGCTATCTTCTTGTAGCTCTTTTGCTAGCGGAGGAGTCCGGCTTTCTTCCTCCCCGCCGCCGGCCTCTTCTCCCGACTTCGGGGGTCTTGTCCCCCTCTTCGGTTCTTCTGCCGGGCCACCGCGCCTTCTTATAGCTCTTTTGCAGGCGGTGGCCCGGTCTTCTGTCGCCGCTGTCGCCGCCGCCTTCTGTTCTTGTTCTTCTTCTTGTTCTTCTTGTTCTTCTCCAGGAGATGTTGACACGTCGCTCTCTCCGGCCGGAATGCCAGAGCCGCGCTGAGCGGCCACTTATATAGTGACAATGGGGCGGTGTCACATGGTATATGTCACATGGGTTGGTCACATGGGTTGATGTCACATGGGGACTATGACATCGTAAGGGGGCGGGGTCACCATGTGACCAACCCATGTGACATATACCATGTGACACCGCCCCATTGTCACTATATAAGTGGCCGCTCAGCGCGGCTCTGGCATTCCGGCCGGAGAGAGCGACGTGTCAACATCTCCTGGAGAAGAACAAGAAGAACAAGAAGAAGAACAAGAACGGAAGGCGGCGGCGACAGCGGCGACAGAAGACCGGGCCACCGCCTGCAGAAGAGCTATAAGAAGGCGCGGTGGCCCGGCAGAAGAACCGAAGAGGGGGACAAGACCCCCGAAGTCGGGAGAAGAGGCCGGCGGCGGGGAGGAAGAAAGCCGGGCTCCTCCGCGAGCAAAAGAGCTACAAGAAGATAGCGGAGGAGTCCGGCGAGAAGACCCCCGAAGACGGAAGACCCCCGGAGCTGTGCAATAAAATATTTTATCTCGTGTGTTGTGTTTTTTTTTGGGTACTTTTATTTTACAGGTGAATGGGTAGGGGTACATTGTACCCCATACTCATTCACATAGGGTGGGGGGCCGGTATCCGGGGGCCCCCTTATTAAAGGGGGCTCCCGGATTCCGATAAGCCCCCCGCCCGCAGACCCCGACAACCAACGGCCAGGGTTGTCGGGAAGAGGCCCTTGTCCTCATCAACATGGGGACAAGGTGCTTTGGGGTGGGGGGGCCGCGAGGCCCCCCCTTCCCCAAGGCACCCCCCATGTTGAGGGCATGCGGCCTGGTACGGCTCAGGAGGGGGGGCGCGCTCGCTCGCCCCCCTTTCCTGGCCGGCCGGGTAGCGTGCTCGGACAAGGGTCTGTTGTGGACTTTGGGGGGACCCCCACGCCGATTTTTTTCGGCGTTGGGGTTCCCCTTTAAGTCCATTCCAGGCGGCGGAGCCCGCGACGTCTCCGTCGCGGGCCCCGCCTACCTGGACACGCGCTCGAAATGAGCGGACTGTTGCCTCGTGTGTGGGCGAGTCCGCTCATTTCAAAAGTTGCGCGGACTTAGTACGACGAACAAAGTTTGCTGTATTTGTCCGCTCAAAATGTGCCGTGTGTGGGCGTGTTCGTTCATTCAAAAGTTTGAGCGGACTGTTTGACGAACTTAGTTTCGGCAGACAGTCCCCGCGTGTGTACGCCGCCTAAATGTTTCAAAAACAAAAGACAGACTTTCGTGTGATAATGGGTATTTGCTGCAGATAGAAGATAGGCAAGCTGTCTATTATGGAAACAAATAATCAAAGGATGTAATGCAAAATATTAATTAATTGCATAGTATGGTAATGCTGTACTAATTCTTGTAGAATTTAAGTGAGAATAACTCCCAAATATTTAAAGTATTAACACTTAAAAAGTTTTATAGTGTTACTTTTTGACTTTTGCAGAAGAGGAACTTTTTACCTTCAATCTGAAAAGTGCAAGGTCACAGTGGCAGTATTTGCATTGTGAACAGAAATCTAATCACAAAAAGCTTGCATTTATTTGTATTTTAAGCAACATCAAAAACCATGACACAAGCAGCATGTCACAAAGTAAAAAAATGACATGTTGCTAAAAAAAAAATTGCTTTGACCATTGCATACAGAATGTTCAAACAACCAAGCTGAGAAGTTTTGAAAGATTTAAGGGTTTATGTGTTACAATAAAACTTAGTAAAATAATTTAAAATGTTATTTGATTTATCAGCATTGCTGAAAATAAGTATGAATTCTTCATTGTGGCAAGGTAATTTGCAGGGTGTTGCTAGGTTTGGAAAAGACCAGAGGCTTCAGCATAAAGTCCAACCATGGCGGGCGGGGGATTGACTGCAGGACGGGGGGGGGGGGTTAGGCTTACTTGCTGGTTGCTGCCTGGCTCACCAGTGCCCATCCATGCTGACCACAAAACTTACCTACCAGACCCCTACACTGACCCCCCTGAAACCTACATTGATCCCCCTGACACCTGCTCTGACCCCCCTGACACTTACAATGCACGCACCAGGGAGAGAGAGCCAGGATAGGAGAGTCGCTCTGCTGCACGCCCATTTACACAGAACGAGCAGTGATCTCCAGTACCCAGCGTGGCCACAGTTCATTCCCACCTCCTCCAGCACCCTATGATGGACGTCATATGTCCTGCGGTCTCTACATTGAGCCAGTGGGATGTCCATCACAGGAGCCGGGTCCCATAAAAGGGACTTTTTGTATGTCACTCATCCGCGCTGGATAAGCGGGAGATCGTTCCCTGTTGCCTGTGGAAACGGCTCAGGGCTAATAACGAATTTAGGACTATCGAGACCTGGGGCTTTTTGGGGGCACACTCGGGGCTCTGGCCAACATCAGTCCCCCTCCCCCCCCCTCCCGACGCCACTGGTCATTCGGTTAAACTGGAAAATTTAAAAATAAAACAGCAGTATAATAGTAGGTAAATGGATACCAGCAAAAGTTGAATTGACTTTCACTTCAAATGTAGCTTTCCACAACTCAGCACAGGTCATAAAATGGTGAAGGAAAGATAATGAAAACTAGATTTCCCCAAGAGACATCTGCAAGACAACTCTAAGTACACACATATTATTAAATAAGGAAGAGATGTTGCAAATCAATTTTATAATGGCAAGGGACAGAAAATCTATATCAAAAGAGGAATACAAAGGCAGCAGACCAATGCAGTGTGATAATTCATCATCACACAAGAATATTTATTATGCAGGACTGCATGAAACGTTTGGCAAATATAAAATAATGCTTTAGCTGTTCATGATTTATATTTTGTTGTGTATAAAGATAAAACTTAACTGCAATAATTTACCCACACAAATCTACTGACTTTTCTGATCTCCAAATCTTTGCTCAAGAGTTGTCATACACATTTCCATTTGATTATGAAGCATTTTGGTTAGTGATGTAGAGTACTCGATCGGTCATAACTGCCCTTCCCATTTCTTTGTCCAGTTTAGAATTTTGTTGTAAGTTAATATTTAATGCACATACACCAATGGTGCATTCATGTGACATTTTTAAAGCTTATAAGATAAATGTGTTATTGTTCGAGAATAGAGATCTGTCAGCAATGCAAAACATTTTCTGCCCTCAATATACAAAATTCAGAGCAAAAACAAACCTATTTCTGTACTTGGATATGTACCTATACAAGGGCAACAAATAAAACAGCTGCATTCTCATCTGGCATATGCAGTTCAGTGCCAAGCTGCTTTCTTGCATTAAAGCGGAGGTCCACCCTAAAGTGGACCTTCCGCTCATTGGAACCCTCCCCCCCCTCCGGCGCCACAATTGGCACCTTTCAGGGGGGAAGGGGGTGCAGATACCTGTACAGTACAGGTATCTGCACCCACTTCCGGGATAGCTCTCTGCGGAAAGGGCGTAATGCCCCTTTCCGCAATTGCCCGCCCCTTTCCGCAAGTGCCCCGCTGCCTGCTGGGAAACACACAGATCCCAGAGGCAGCGGGGACCATCCTTATTGCGCAGCGCGATTCGCGCATGCGCAGTAGGGAACCGGGAAATGAAGCCGAAAGGCTCCATTTCCTGATTCCCATACCCAAGATGGCGGCGGCAGCACCTTACAGACGATCTAGAGATCGGCTTCGGGTGCCGACATCGCGGGCGCGCTGGACAGTTAAGTGTCGCTATTTTAAAAGTCAGAAGCTGCAGTATTTGTAGCTGCTGGCTTTTAAAAAAAAAAAAAAAACGCGGAGTCCCGGTGGACTCCCGCTTTAAGAGACGTATGGACTCCAGAGAGAGATATCATTTTGCCCCTGTACAAATCATTAGTAAGACCTCATCTGCAATACGCAGTTCCATTTTGGGCACCAGTTTTAAAAAAGGATATTGGGGAACTGGAGAAAGTGCAGAAAAGGGCAACCAAACTGATAAGAGGCATGGATGAACTCAGCTATGAGGAAAGATTAGAGGAATTGAATTTATCTTCTCTTGAGAAGAGAAGGTTAAGGGGGATATGATCAACACGTGCAAATATATCAGGGGTTCAGTAAGAGCTGTGAAAATTTTAAATATACTCCCTCTAGAGGTGGTTCTGGCCAGCTCAGTAGATTGCTTTAAAAAAGGCCTGGATTCTTTCCTAAATGTACATAATATCCTTTTGTACTGACATTTATAGATAAAGTTGATCCAGGGAAAATCTGATTGCTTCTTGGGTGATCAGGAAGGAATTTTTTCCCCTGCTGAAACAAATTGGATCATGCTTTGCTGGGGTTCCAAATTCCTCTGGATCAACTGTGGGTATAGGATTGTGTATATGGGATTGTATGATATTATTTTTTATTTATTTTTATGGTTGAACTAGATGGACTTGTGTCTTTTTTCAACCTGACTACTGTAACTATGTATCTACTGTATGTACTGATTTGGCTAATGGCAATAAATGGAGATGACTGTTGGTGCCGATAATATATTTATTTTGTGGCAGAAAGTTTAGGTGACAAAATGTCAGTTTACCCAGGTCTTGTTTAATGGACATCTACCTTCTGAAGCTCATTGGTTACAGTCTGGTGGGCTTTCTGGAAACTTTTCCACTTACCACTAATGCCCTGTACACATGAATCCGACAACAAAATCCATCAGATTTTTTCCGACGGATGTTGGCTCAAACTTGACTTGCATACACATGGTCGCACAAAATTGTCAGAATTTCCGAAGGTAAAGAACGTGGTGATGTACAACACACACGATGGGACTATAAAAGGGAAGTTCAGTACCAAGTGCGCCACCCTTTGGGCTCCTTCTGCTGATCTTGTGTTTATCTCATGTTACTAGAAGTTTGGTTAGAGACGATTTGCGCTTTTCAGACTTGTGCTTCAGATCATTACTTCTCTTCTGTTTGTGCTTGTGGGTTTGTATCTGGTTTTCAGTGCGTGTAGTCAGCTCACATTTGTTTGTCAGTGCGTGCTATTTATAGTACCATATTAGATTTTTAGTGTGTTCTTGTCCGCTCGTTGCTGATTTTCAGCTTATTCTGTCAGGCCTTGCTATTTTTCAGTGCTTTCTATTAGTTCGTTCTGAAACACTGACCGTTTTGAAGCCATGCTGTGGGTACGTACTTGTAGAGTTTGTGCTGTGCAGGAGCTTGGTGTTGGGCTTCTAGCTTTGACACAAGCCCAGTCCATGAACAGGGTGAAGAGGAGTTCATGGACCAAGAATTGGTTGCTCCAGTGTTACCAATTCTCGCACATGCCTTTGCTTCGTGAGATCCAGAAGAATAATCCTGATGATTTCAGGAATTATCTAAAGATGACAGACCCCATTTTTCACCACCTGTTGGCTTTGCTTTCCCCTTATATCAGCAGGCAGGATACCTGCATGCGGCAAGCCATCACTCCAGAGCAGAGGCTCGTCACCACATTGCGATACTTGGCGACTGGGAGAAGCCTGTAGGACCTTAAGTTCTCGACTTTGGCAACCCATGCACATTATACCTACCTCTTTTGGCAAGGATAATGTATTTGTTTTGTGGCAGAAAGTTTGGGTGACAAAATGTCAGTTTACCCAGGTCTTGTTTCATGGACATCTACCTTCTGAAGCTCATTGGTTACAGTCTGGTGGGCTTCTGGAAACTTTTCCACTTACCACTAATGCCCTGTACACACGAATCCGACAACAAAATCCATCAGATTTTTTCCAACGGATGTTGGTTCAAACTTGACTTGCATACACATGGTCGCACAAAATTGTCGGAATTTCCGAAGGTCAAGAACGTGGTGATGTACAACACACACGATGGGACTATAAAAGGGAAGTTCAGTACCAAGTGCGCCACCCTTTGGGCTCCTTCTGCTGATCTTGTGTTTATCTCGTGTTAGTAGAAGTTTGGTTAGAGACGATTTGCGCTTTTCAGACTTGTGCTTCAGATCATTACTGCTCTTCCGTTTGTGCTTGTGGGTTCGTATCTGGTTTTCAGTGCGTGTAGTCAGCTCACATTTGTTTGTCAGTGCGTGCTATTTATAGTACCGTATTTGATTTTTAGTGCGTTCTTGTCCGCTCGTTGCTGATTTTCAGCTTATTCTGTCAGGCCTTGCTATTTTTCAATGATTTCTATTAGTTCGTTCTGAAACGCTGACCGTTTTGAAGCCATGCTGTGGGTACGTACTCGTTGTAGAGTTTGTGCTGTGCAGGAGGTTGGTGTTGGGCTTCTAGCTTTGACACAAGCCCAGTCCGTGAACAGGGTGAAGAGGAGTTCATGGACCAAGAATTGCTTGCTCCAGCGTGACCAATTCTCGCGCATGCCTTTGCTTCGTGAGATCCAGAAGAATAATCCTGATGATTTCAGGAATTATCTAAAGATGACAGACCCCATTTTTCACCGCCTGTTGGCTTTGCTTTTCCCTTATATCAGCAGGCAGGATACCTGCATGCGGCAAGCCATCACTCCAGAGCAGAGGCTCGTCGCCACATTGCGGTACTTGGCGACTGGGAGAAGCCTGTAGGACCTTAAGTTCTCGACAGGCATCTCCCCCCAGGGTCTGGGGATCATTATCCCAGAGACCTGTTCTGCCATCATTCAGGTCCTGCAGAAGGACTATATTAAGGTAAATTTTATCCTTTAACATCACATTCTATGTATTTAATGTTTGCTAATCCCAGCATGCTCTCCTGGGCCCATACACACCTAGCCTAGTCACGTAACAATGTATTTTGTCAGCTCCATTGTAGTTCTTTACCCTAAACACCTCCTAAAATGTGTACAAATGTTATTTGTGTCCTCATTCATGCAGAGTGCCGGAGGCTTTTTTTTGGTGGCCTCATTTGGAACCCCCCCAACCGCTAAGTCAGCTGATATCAATCTGCTGACTTTGGCAACCCATGCACACTATACCTACCTCTTTTGTGGTCAGATTTATGGATGAATTCACCAAAGCATGTAGTTCAAGGGCCTGTCTGAATACTTCCAAATGGTACTGTTTAAAGTTTGTTTCTCCTATTATTATCTTGATAGGTAATAGCAGAATGTAAAAATGTGCTTCCATTTGTTCAGTGTGTATTTTTATTATTTTTATTATGACACTTCTTACCTGTCCAGTGGGCTGCCAATAGTGTAAGTAAGGAGGGGCTGGCCACACATTAGTTATGCATTCAGCTCTCAATGAAGTGGAGAGGGTTACCTGTCCAAAACATCTCCCCCCCTTAAATTTTTGTAATGGGCCATCAAGTGGACCTTATACTTTTGTCTTTAAATACTTATTTAAAAAAATGTTAACTTATGTTGGCCAATAATGTTTGTGTCTAATCTGCTTGCAATGTTTATATGTAAAATTACTAATTTTGTTTTCTTGTTTGACTCCAGTTTCTTTTAACACCACAGGAATGGCAGACTGTGGCCTCCCACTTTGCCGCCCGTTGGGGCTTTCCCAACTGTGGAGGGGAAATTGATGGGAAACATGTCCACATAGTCCCCTCCCCCAACTTGGGGTCATAATATTATAATTACAAGGGGTTTAATAGTATTGTGATGTTGGTGGTGGTGTCATCTACCTACAAGTTTCTCTATGTGGACATGAGGAAAAATGGCTGGATGTCGGATGGTGGAGTCATCGTTACCAGACCGAGTTTTACCAACAGTTCCAGAATGGCAGCTTGGGCTTGCCACCTCCAGAAGACAATGTGGAAGGACTCCCGTTCGTCTTCGTTGTGGATGAAGCATTTGCACTGGGGGACCATCTTATGCGATCATTCCCTATCAGGACCCTCACCCCAGACCAGAGGGTTTTAAATTACCGGCTGGCCAGAGCCAGAAGAGTGGTGGAGAACACTTTTGGGATAATGGCCAGCCAGTTCCACCTATTTATAACACCAATCCACATGGCGGAATATAAACTGAACCATATTGTGCTTGCCTGCTTCATTCTGCACAATTTTCTTAGAAAAAATGCTACAAACTATGTGGCCTCAGTTGGGCCTGAGGCCAACTTTCCAGATCCTTCAACACTGATGGCACTTGAAGCTGGCTGTCCTGGCTTGCCCCCAAAGTGCCCGTGAGGTCAGAAGAAAATACAAGGAATACTTTGCGGGTAGGGGGCCATTGATATGCCAGACAATGTCTGAGACATTTTAAAATTAATTTATTTTTTAAACCGGAATAATATTTGCTTTGATTTACTGCTTGGGTTTCTTTTAGCTGTCTCCTAGGTTATCTTTTTTTTTTGGGGGGGGGGGGCTTTTTCTTCAACAGTGCAAACCAAATTTCTTTGAGACACGAGGAGACAATCTCTTCTTCGGCTAATATTATTAGTATGTTGTGGGTCTGCTACGCACACACCTTGTTTTTGTTATTAATGTATGTAATTCATCACTGACAAAAATATTCATAATTTTCAGCACTGTGGGTGTTATTTACTAAAGGCAAATCCAATTTGCACTACAAATGCACGCAAAAGTACACTGGAAATGGCACTTGTAGTGCAAAGTGGATTTGCCTTTAGTAAATAGCCCCCGTTGTCACTGAAAACACCAACTGAAAACACCAACTTTACTACAAAAACTGCTTTTGAGCATTGAAAGAGGAAGCCACACATTGTTGATGATAAAACTTTCTACTCGAAGAACATTCACATATGCGTTTATAAAAGGGTTTTTCAACAAACCAACATCTTTGGTGTATAACATTATTTTTGTCACATTAATATAACTAGCCTTTTTTGTTAAAACAGACATGTTTCAAAGCATAACATACACAACTCAGAAACTTACAAAGTTCACATTTTGAAAAGTGAAGGCAATATCAGGCATTAGTATGTCAAAACTGTGTTGATATTGCCTTCTTCAGATGTGGTGATGTCACCCCTGCAAAAGCCAAATTTTGAAGATGCACACAAATTGGGATTCAAACTGGGGATTTACCTCCTTATCCAATGCCTAATGTCATCATGTGCTATCTACCATCATGGGTGATCAATGAATGTGTTTTGGGGGTCCAACCCTTTCATCTCAGCCACTTTAGTAGCGAGGAAGGGGTTGCACCCACAAAATGTGTACACTTATCTCCCGTGATGGCAGATAGCACATGTTGACACACTGTGTGCATCTTCAAAATTTGGCTTTTGAAAAGAATGTAAACTTATTTTTTAAAAACACAAATCAATTCTAGGTATTTTTGTGTGTTTTAGATTCTCCCTAAAACATCAATGATGTTCTTCATTTTTTGTTGAACATCATTGATGTTTTTCTTTAGATTTTCTAAATCGCGATTGCACTTCCATTATCTCCCCGAAAAGGATCTGGGCACTTTCACTTGTGAAATTAGATTTTTCTTCCACAACATCCACATCACCTAAAAAAAAAAAAAAAAAACACACCATGTATTATAAAAATGTAGGCATACATCTATTACCTGAAGCTGTGGTCTCAGACACTCACCTGTTGTGTTGACAATTTCACCAATTTCAAAAACCTCTCCTTCCTCCTCCTCTTCTGCTTGTGGTTTTGGGATTTCCCCTTCTTTCAGAGGTGGGGGATTCCTGGTGTCCTCAGACGTCCCGAGTCTTTTCTCCTCTATGAGAATTTAAAAAAGGAGTACTTAGCACAACGATATTTGAGGGCAGAAATAGGAATATGAAACATTGCTTGGAAGTGTCGTACAATTGTATTTTTTGGCAGAGTTCCAAGCTGAAAACATTATTTTTTACACTTTCTAAAGCTGGAATACTTACCTGTTTTGTGCAAGTTTCACAGAGGGAGACCAGTCCAGATGTGTAAACAGCTGCTGAGTGTCCTCTCCTTTACACTGAATCAAGTTTGCATTTCTTTCTAGTTACAAACGCATCTAGACTTCTTAACTTCTTTTAATAGAAATAGACCTGAACAAATGTAGTTAACTGCAACTTCCCAAAAGATCGTATTTTAATGGGCGAACGAACGATGTTTCCTACGACCGATTGAACCCATGACATGAAAGTTGACATTTTAAACTGTACAACAGTAAAGAAAAGCACATGGACCAGTATGCAATATATAATAATAACACACAACTAGCTAATTCCGAACGTTATGGGCCATTCGCGCCAAATTCGTGTGGCGCTCACGGCCCACAATGCACTGCGTCATCGCAGTGCATTGCTGGCTCATGATTGGCCAAGCATGCACTGTGACCCCGCATGCTTGGCCAATCACAGCGCCAGCAGCGAGGAGAGCTATGATTGGCCACAGGCAGGATGCCTGTGGCCAATCATAGCTCAGGCTGTGTAGTACACGCCCCACACTATATAAGGCCGCCAGCGCGGCGGCCTAGTGTAGTGTGTTGGCGTCTGAAGCAGTTAGTGGGTGTTCTGTGTACCTTCAACACAATACACACCGATCGTTTTCGGACGATTTTCGATCTTGCTGTTGTGTAGTGGTTGTTGTCTGTGTGCCCTGACCGCAGTATACACCGCTATATTCACCTCCCCTACATAGCTAGTGATCTACCTTTTATAATAGAGCTTGCAGTCAGTAGTGTTAGGAGCTAGTGCGTGCTGTCTGCATGCTCTGTACCCAGTACACACCGCTATATCCACCTACATAGCTCTTATCTATTTGAGCCCACTTGCCATCTGCAGGAGTTATTGGAAGTTGTGTGTGCCTCCAGCACAGCACAGTATACATCTGTATATACCCCTTTATCTCTGGTGTTCTATAAAAAAGGCATCTGCAGGAGTTAGTGGGTTTTTTGTGCCTCCAGCACAATATACACCTGTATCTACCCTTTATTGCTGTTCTCTAATAGAGCCATCTGCAGGGCTTAGTGGGTGTTGTGTGACTCAATTACAGTATACCCCTTTATCTCTGGTGTTCTATAATAAAGGCATCTGAAGGAGTTAGTGGGTGTTGTGTGACTCCAGCACAATATACACCTGTATCTACCGTTTATTGCTGTTCTCTAATAGAGCCATCTGCAGGGCTTAGTGGGTGTTGTGTGACTCCATTACACTGCTGTTTTACCCAACTCCCTTCAGGCCATTACCATGTCTGGAAGGCCAGCAAGGAGAGGCAGACAGGCGCGAGCCGATAAAAGAGGGCAAGCAGGCTCTGTGTCTAGAGACAACAGTGCTGGTCGTGGACGCGGTGCATTGTCATCAGCACGTGGCCATGGGACACGCTTGTCCTTCTTTTCGGCAGCTGGACATGTTGAACCGCAACATGCCAACGACTTGGTAGAGTGGATGACCAAGCCCTCTTCATCCTCCTCATCCTCTCTCACCCAGTCTCAGGGTACTAGCAAAGCAGCTGCCAACGCATCGTCTTCCCTCCTCTCAATGTCATCATCAGTGACTCCTTCCCTAGACCCACCACGTCCTCCTGAGGAGTCTCCTGAACTCTTTGAGCACAGTGTTGGGTACATGCTCCAGGAGGATGCCCAGTGTTTTGTGGGCTCTGATGATGACACTCAGCTAGAGGAAGGCAGTAGCGTGAGCGCAGAGAGAGGGGATGCTCAAGAAGGACAGCAATCTGGCAGTCATGTTCCACAAGCTGCAGCATACTGCCAGGTTTGCTACAGCGATGAAGAGGGAGGGGATGATGAGGGCACTGACTCCACGTGGGTGCCTGGAAGGAGAGAGGAGGAGGAGGAGGAGGAGGAGGCACATGTCCAATGAGGCAGGATGCCCTCTGGGGGCCAGCTTAGGGGCAGCACACCGACTGAATCACACCGCAGAGCTTCGCCTGTGCAGGGCGCTGCCTCTGCGCGTTATTCTAAAAGTTCTTTGGTGTGGGCCTTTTTTGAGACGAGTGCATCAGATCGCACCGCTGCTATTTGCAACATATGTCTCAAGCGTATCTCGCGTGGCCAAAACATCAGCCGTTTGGGCACCACATGCTTGACCAGACATATATTGACCTGCCATGCAGCTCGTTGGCAAGCGTACCTCAAAGACCCACACCAAAGAACAAAGCGGACCTCTCCTTGCTCCTCATCAGCTGGCATCTCCAACCCCACTAGACCTTCAGTCCTCTCTGAAACCTGCTCTGAGAGGAATGAAGGTGTAGAATTAGGTGTGTCACAGCCAAGTGCTTCCGGGAACTCTGCTAGCGGTACACCCACGTCCGATTATAGCAGGCAAATGTCCCTGCCCCCGCTGCTGGACCGGCGAAAGAAGTTCACTCCCAGCCATCCACATGCCCAGCGGTTGAATGCTAGCTTGGCTAAATTGCTAGAACTTCAACTGCTGCCTTTTCAGTTGGTAGACTCGGCCCCCTTCCGTGAGTTTGTACAATGTGCGGTTCCTCAGTGGCAGGTCCCCAAACGCCACTTTTTCTCACGGAAGGCGATTCCGGCTCTCTACCGGCATGTGGAAGGCAATGTCCTTGCCTCGCTGGACAGGGCGGTCAGCGGTAAGGTGCATATTACCGCTGACTCATGGTCCAGCAGGCATGGACAGGGACGTTACCTGTCTTTCACGGCCCATTGGGTCACTCTTCTGGCAGCTGGGAAGGATGCAGGACAAGGTGCAGTAGTGTTGGAGGTTGTTCCGCCACCACGCCTCCAAAATGCTACTATTGATTGTGATACACCTCTCTCCTCCACCCCCTCCTCTTCTTCTTCCTCCATGGCCTCTTCCAGTGCTCTGTCCTCAGAACCAGCGGTGCTTCGTAGGCGTTTCAGGGGCTACGCAAGTACGCAGGCAAAACGATGCCATGCAGTGCTTGCGCTGGTTTGTTTGGGGGACAGGAGCCACACTGGGGCGGATGTTTTGTCAGCTCTGCAGGGGCAGGCCAAGAGGTGGTTGACGCCATGCCAGCTTAAGCCAGGAATGGTGGTTTGTGACAATGGCACCAACCTCCTCTCCGCCCTCCGACGGGAACAACTGACCCATGTGCCCTGTGTAGCTCACGTCCTTAACCTGGTGGTGCAGCGGTTCTTGGGCAGGTACCCCGGCTTACAGGATGTCCTGAAGCAGGCCAGGAAAGTCTGTGTGCATTTCCGCTGATCATTTAATGCCTGTGCTCGGCTGGCTGAGCTCCAAAAGGAGTTGAACCTGCCCAAGAACCGCCTTATATGTGACATGCCCACCAGGTGGAACTCAACGTTGGCCATGCTGCAGCGGTTGCACATGCAGCAGAGGGCCATCAATGAGTACCTGTGCGACTACGGCACCAGGACAGGGTCAGGGGAGCTCGGTTTTTTCTCACCACGCCAGTGGGGCATGATCAGGGATGCATGCACTGTCCTGTCACCGTTTGAGGAGGCCACAAGGATGGTGAGCAGTGACAGTGCATGCATCAGTGACACTGTACCTCTTGTCCACCTCTTAGAGCATACGCTGCGTGGAATAATGGACAGGGCACTTGAGGCAGAACAGAGGCAGGAAGAGGAGGACTTCCTTGCCTCTCAAGGCCCCCTTTATCCAGACAGTGTTCCTGCTGTGCCACCCATCACACAGGAAGAGGATGAGGAGGAGGAAGAGGAGGAGGAGGATGATTGTGGCAGCATGGAGGTGGAGGCTGGCACTCAGCATCAGCAGCAGCAGTCTTGTAGGGATGATTTACAGTCCCAAGAAACACGTGGACTTGTACGTGGCTGGGAGGAGGTAGCTGCAGATCATGTTGTCCTTAGTGACCCAGAGGACTCCGGACCGAATGCCTCAGCTAACCTACGCTGCATGGCCTCCCTGATCCTGCAAAGCCTGCGGAAGGATCCTTGTATTCTTCGGACCATTACTGGCTGGCCACTCTCCTTGATCCACGGTACAAGGGTAAGGTTGCCGACCTTATCTTGCCATCGTAGAGGAAGCAGAGGATGAGACATCTCCGGGAGGCCTTGCAGAAAGGTCTGTGCAACGCGTTCCCAGAGACTGGGAGGTTACAAACTCCTGGTCCTGGACAACGTGTTGCTGAGGCATCGGTCAGAAGGAGCGGTGGAGAAGGTGGCCGTCTGACTGATGCTTTCAGACAATTTTTTAGTCCGCAGCCCCAAGGTATGATCGGTTCCAGCACCCATCGCCAGCGTCTGATTTACATGGTGCTGGAATACCTAGGGGCAAGGTCAGACTTGGACACCTTTCCCACCGAAAATCCTCTGGCTTACTGGGTCTTGAGGATGGATCACTGGCCAGAGCTTGCACAGTATGCAATTGAGCTACTGGCCTGTCCTGCATCCAGCGTTCTTTCGGAACGCACCTTCAGTGCTGCTGGTGGCTTTGCTACCGATCACAGGGTGCGCCTGTACACCGAATCAGTTGATCGACTGACCTTCATCAAGATGAATCAGTCTTGGATCACCCACAGCTACCAAGCACCTGAAGGTGATGTAACCGAATAATTTTTTTTTAAATATCACATCCCTTCAAGACTGCCTATGCTGATGCTGAGTGACTGTCCTGTTATGTTGATTGTCTATCCTCTTCCTCCTCCGCTGATATGTTGGAAGAACATTTCTGGTTCTGGGTGATGCCTAAGGCCCAATTTTTCTGCCCCTGTTTAACAGGGGAGTTTAAGTAAAATTTTTGATGCAATGCTTTGCAGCAGGGCTAATTCCTGCAATCAAACAAGAGTATATGGGAGAGGTTGCAGTGTGGTGGCACCAGCACCAGTGCCTAAGGCCCAATTTTTCTGCCCCTGTTTAACAGGGGCGTTTAATTACAATTTTTGATGCAATGCTTTGCAGCAGGGCTAATTCCTGCAATAAAACTAGAGTATATGGAAGAGGTTGCAGTGTGGTGGCACCAGCACCAGTGCCTAAGGCCCAATTTTTATGCCCCTGTTTAACAGGGGCATTTAATTACAATTTTTGATGCAATGCTTTGCAGCAGGGCTAATTCCTGCAATAAAACAAGAGTATATGGCAGAGGTTGCAGTGTGGTGGCACCAGCACCAGTGCCTAAGGCCCAATTTTTCTGCCCCTGTTTGACAGGGCGTTTAATTACAATTTTTGATGCAATGCTTTGCAGCAGGGCTAATTCCTGCAATAAAACTAGAGTATATGGCAGAGGTTGCAGTGTGGTGGCACCAGCACCAGTGCCTAAGGCCCAATTTTTCTGCCCCTGTTTAACAGGGGTGTTTAAGTACAATTTTTGATGCAATGCTTTGCAGCAGGGCTAATTCCTGCAATAAAACTATAGTATATGGGAGAGGTTGCAGTGTGGTGGCACCAGCAGCAGTGCCTAAGGCCAAATTTTTCTGCCCCTGTTTAACAGGGACATGTAATTACAATTCTTGATATAATATTTCACAGGAGGGCCCCTTCCTGTGCCCACCCAGAGTAACGGTGAGGACTTATAGTGTTGTGGCACCAGCACCACAACCACCAAAGGTCAATTTTTCTACCACTGTTCAACAATGGCATGTAATTACAATTCTTGATATAATCGTTCACAGCAGGGCGCTCCAACGCCTACCAAGAGTCACTTTGAGGGCTTACAATGTTGTGGCAAAACCAACACCTTGTTCCGCCATTTCTGCAGAGCATATAGGGCAGGCCCCTACTTTCAAACATCCAATTTACAAACATCTCCTACTTGCAAATGGAAGGAGACAACAGCAAGTGAGATGAAAAAAGATGGACGACAAAACAAATTATACAGGGGTGATAACCCTTACCTATGTTTTCCAAAAAGCTTAAAAATAGTTTTTTTGTCTGGCGATACACTTTAAAAATGTACCAGTTGAAAATTACAAACAGATTCAACTTAACACAACAAACCTACACAGTCCCTGTCTTGTTTGCACCGCCTGTATACTGCTGTTCTGAGCATATAGGGCCTGGGGGCCACACGCATTTCCTTTTTTTAATATGGGTACAGGGTTCCCCTTAATATGCGTACAAGACCCAAATAGGCTGGTAATGGGCAGGGAGGGTTACCCATGCCATTTTTCTCAATGATTTTCAACCATATTGCAGGAACCAGATATAACATTAAAACCGCAAGCAGTTTTAAATGGTGTTATTTCCGTTTAATGTCATTTTGTGCAGGGACTGTTCTAAACACGGGAAACACGTGGCACTTCACAGGCATACTACAGACACCCCCCAGGCACCATATTTAAAGGAATATTTCACTTTTTTTTTTCACTTTAATCGTCATTAAAATCAGTGCTCCCGCCAAAACGGCCATTTTTAAAAACATTTTAGGCATTGACCCATGTCCCCTGGGGCAGGAGCCAGGTCCCCAAACCCTTTTTAGGACAGTATCTTGCATATTAGCCGTTAAAATTAGCACTTTTCATTTCGAACGTTCGAGTCCCATAGACTTCAATGGGGTTCTAAAGTTCGTTCGAATTTGGGGTCCGTTCGAAAGTTCTGGTGCGAACCGAACCGGGGGGTGTTCGGCTCATCCCTACACACAACAAATACTTACTTTATTGAACAACTCGCTTTATCTTTCTGTACTGATCATGCTCCCTCAGTTTCTCCACAACTTTAGCCATGATCATGGGCTTTTTCACATTTTGGTTTGGGTAAGGTCCATACTTCCCTTCATAGTCGGCCCTCTTTAAGATGTCCACCATCTCTACAAAGGACATATTTGAGGCCTTAAATCTCTTAAATTAGATTGGGACGTTTTTGGCTCTGGGCTTTCCTCGTCCTCCACGTTGCTGAAATTATCATGCACCTGCTGTGTCTTCACCGTGTGCTCTCCCCACTGCACCAAAAGAGAAGGGGCGGGGAATAGACTATAAAGAACATCAGGGGTGGGTGGCGTTTCACGCATGCGCAGTGTATATAAAACTTAATGCCCATGCATCATACATATGATCTGTGAGCGGAGTACGGGGTATCGGAAACGATGATTGTTATAACGAAGGTACAATTTAAACTTGGTGCATCACTGGTCTATACTGCTTATAGATTGAGGCCTATATTGGGATTAGGAGAGTTTAGCCTGACATTGGGGTTTGAAAAAATTGAAAAAATGGATGGGTTTAAAGACCACAACTTTCTCCCAATTTTCATAGACAACTACAGGGAGCTGCCCTGTCTGTGGCAGGTGAAACATCCACATTATAATAAAAAATTATAGAGGCAAGCAGCACTGGAGAAACTGCTGGAGTTGGTTAAGCCGGTGGTCCCCACGGCAACCATTCCCTACTTAAAAGCCAAAATTGGTGGCCTGAGGGGCACATATCTTAGGGAGCGCAAGGAGGTCCAGGATTCCCAGAGGTCAGAAGCTGCAGCAGATGACATTTATGTCCCCTTGCTGTGGTACTATGAAAGACTGCATTTTCTGCTAGACCAGACTGAAGTCAGGGAATCCCTCTCAACCCTTCCTTCCATGCTTCCTTCCACCCCAGCTGAGGCTTCCGATGCCCACCCTGGGCCTTACAGCTTGGAATAAGTGGAAAAGCCCAGCTTGAGCCAGGTATACTATTGTTCTACATATTTTTTTGTAAAAATTAATAATGTTAACTAGATGTGATTATTGATCACTGATTGCTGATTTAATAAAGTGTTTTACATATCAATAGACAATAGTAGCCAAAAATAATTGGAATAATTGGGAAAAATGCTGGGGTCAGAATGATAGTCTTTTCTATTTGTTAACATTCAATTTGCAACAGTCATGAGCTGAAAATTCTGTGTGATTAATGAACCAAAAACTAAAAGTTCTGTATGTCCCTTTTTCATACACAGGAAGACCTCAGCCAGGAGGAGACCATGGAATGTGGCAGCGAGGAGGTGGATGTGGAATGTGGCAGCCAGGAGGAGGCAGAGTTAGTGTCAGCCAGAAGGTGGGCAGGCCTAGGAACAGAATCCCAGGTCCCTCCCCTCTGCTTTCCAACCAAAAGGCCCAGGAAGGGGAGGAACGTGGAGGAGTCACTGTTCAGGTTGATTCAGGAGGCTTCTGCGGCCCTCAGAACCACCCCCACTCATCAAGAGGCCTTTGCCTTCATGGCTGCATGCAGACTTCAGGACATGGAGGAGGGGCAACGCCTCATGTGTGAGTAAATCATGTACCACACACTAAATAAGGGGTTGAGGGGCGAAATCACCAAAAAAAGCCACCTGTGTGAGTTGGACCATCCTCCTGCCACACCTTCAACACCACAGCCACAGCCTGGAAGGAAGACAAGATAGTGATGGCTTGGGTTCAGTCTGGTCTAACAAAAGATGCAGGCTCTTGTATGACCACAGCCTGGGGACATATATGTCATCTGTTGCTGTTCCTGATCTCTTGTACTTCTGGACCAGATTGTAATCCCTTATATATGGACTCCTCAGGCCACCAATTTTGCCTTAAAAGAGTTGATGTGTGCCCTGGGGGCCAAAGGCTTCGCCAATTTCAGCAGTTTCTCCAGTGTTGCCTTCCTATTTATTTGGTTTATTTTTCTTAAAGAAAAACTTGCCTATGTGTTTTACTTAAAAAGGACAGTTTATTTGGAAGTAGGCAGGTACATTTCAAAAATACGAAGTTAAATTAACAAGGGACACCAACACCAAACAACCTCCTCGAGATAAAAAAATAAAAATAAAATAAAAAAAGATAATGGTGTTGTGGTAACTTGACACACAAAACACACAAAAAAATAACGGAGATGACCCAAAAAAAACAGATCTTGATTAAAAAAACAACCACAAAATAATTAAAATTATTAAAACATTAAAAAAATAATTATTATATCTATGATATCTGACAAATAAAAATATAAAATTCATGAAATGATGAGAAATAATAAAGAAAGAAGTTTGTGAGAAATCTGTGTGAATATGAGCAGCAAAACAACTTCATTGTTCTAGCATTATAGAGAAAAAGAGAATGTGCTGCATTAAACAATTTTAAATATTACAGGGTGACGAATGTGCTATATCCATTACGAACACTAGTTTTACCAGACCGAGCGCTTCCGTCTCGTAATTTATTCTGAGCATGCGTGGCACTTTGTGCGTTGGAATTGTCTACACAAGATCGGAATTTACGCGATCTGATTTTGTTGTCGGAAAATTTTAGATCCAGCTCTCAAACTTTGTGTGTTGGAATGTGTGTGTGAATGGAAAAAGTCAGATGGAGCCTATACACGGTCGACAAAAAGGTTTACGACAACAACCTCCGATTGCACATTTTCCTTTGGAAAGTCAGACCGTGTGTACGGGGCATTACTCCTTTTCTGGTAAGAATGCTAGAGAGTGAGCAGGAGAGAAGTCTATTGCAGACTGGACTCTTTCAAGCACTGGCCCAGCTTGCAGAGCTCAGAATTTAACCACCTCGCTCCCGCCCTATAGCCGATTTACGGCCTTAGAGCAGGCGCTTTCCTGCAATTGGCCGTCCCTGGACGTCCTATTGTTTACTTCCGCAATGCACGCCACCGCGGGCGTGCATCGCGGAAGTTCTGTGTTCGCCGTGTCCCCCGGGGACAGGCAAACACAGATCGCTGTAAACGGCCAATCACAGCGGCCGTTTACAGCGTGATCGGCGTGTCCAATGGGAGATGATCTCATATGTAAACATATGAGATCATCTCTCAGCGCCGCTCTCCCTCCTCACACAGACAGCGTGTGAGAGGGGAGAGATGAACGGCTGCAGCAGCCGTCAGTGCACAGAGTAAAAAAAAAAAAAAGTGTAAAAAAAAAAAGTGCCATCCTCCCCCAGTGCCATTCTCCCCCAGTGCAATCCTGCCCCAGTGCCATCCGCCCCAGTGCCATCCTGCCCCAGTGCCATCCGCCCCAGTGCCATCCACCCCAGTGCCATCCACCCCAGTGCAATCCACCCCACCCCAGTGCCACCTGCCCCCAGTGCTATCTGTCCCCAGTGCCACCTGTTGTCAGTGCCATTTGTCCCCAGTGCCATCTGTCATCAGTGCCACGTATAAGTGGCATCTGTCATCAGTGCCACGTGTCATTAGTGCCACATAGTGCCATCTGTCATCAGTGCCACGTATTAGTGCCATCTGTCATCAGTGCCACGTATCAGTGCCATTTGTCATCAGTGCCACCTGTCAGTGTCACGTGCCATCTGTTGTCAGTGTCACGTGTCATCAATGCCACTTATCAGTGCCATCTGTCATCAGTGTTTCGCGTCATCGGTGCCACGTATTAGTGCCATCTGTCATCGGTGGCACGTATTAGTGCCACGTGTCATCAGTGCCACGTATTAGTACCACGTGTCATCAGTGCCACGTATTAGTGCCACGTGTCATCAGTGCCACATATTAGTGTCATCTGTCATCAGTGCCACATATTAGTGCCATCTGTCATCAGTGCCACGTGTCATCAGTGCCACGTATAAGTGTCATCATTGCCACGTATCAGTGCCATCTGTCATCAGTGTCACGTGTCATTGTCCTGGTATTTCAAAAGTGTAATAAGTAGTCAACAAGTTAGATGTGTAATTTATGCTCCTAGAACACGTGATGGCGCTCCCTGCATGTTGGGCCTCTCTATGTGGCCAGGCTGTGAAAAAGTCACACACATGTGGTATTGTAATACTCAGGAGGAGTAGCAGAATTTTTTTGGGGGTGTCATTTGTGGTATACACATGCCATGTGAGAGAAATAACCTATTACAATGACAATTTTGTGGAGAAAAATAAAAAAAATGAAAAATCTTAATTTTGCAAAGAATTGTGGGAAAAAAATGACAACATCAAAAAGCTCACCATGCCTCTTACTAAATACCTTGGAATGTCTACTTTCCAAAAAGGGGTCATTTGGGGGGTATTTGTACTTTCCTGACTTGTTCGGGTCACAAGAAGCGAGATAGGCCACCAGTACATCAGATGTGATCAATTTTGTGCGATTCGCACCACAGCTTGTAGATTCTATAACTTTCACAAAGACCAAATAATATCCACTAATTTGGGTTATTTTTACCAAAGATATGTAGCAGTATAAATTGTGGCCAAAATTTATGAATAAAAATTAATAATTTGCATAATTCTGTCACAGAAACAAAGAAATATGCGTTTTTTCTCAAAATTTTCGGTATTTTTTCATTTATAGCGCAAAAAATAAAAACCCCAGAGGTGATCAAATACCACCAAAAGAAAGCTCTATTTGTGGGAAAAAAAGGACACAAAATTAATTTGGGTACAGTGTTGCATGACTGAGTAATTGTCATTCAAAGTGTGAGAGCACCAAAAGCTGAAAATTGGTCTGGTCAGGAAGGGTGTTTAAGTGCCCAGTAAGCAAGTGGTTAAATAACAGCCATGTTGTATGAGATAAGCCATAATCTAGCTACTATAAATAATTTACATATTTCCAGAGAAACTCACAAAGTAGATATATCAAGATAAAGTAGCACATTATGAGTTATGTTTACAAAGAACAGTTGACATCTTTTCACATTAGTTTACATTTCTCCTCTATGCTGGAGACAATGCGGGGAGGTTGGGACACATGCTCATATATGGTAACAGTGCCATCTGATTCAATCGATTTGGAAGGAAATAATAGATGTAATTAAAAAAAATCAGTGGAAATGAAATTGGGCTGGATCCGTGGCAATGTATGTTCCATGCGATAAATTCCACAAGGAATAAATATAGAGCAGCAATTACTCCTTTTGTGCTGAACGCAGCAAAGGCATTAATCCCCAAACATTGGAGGTCTAAAGCCCCGTACACACGAGCGGACTTTTCAACATCCAAAGTCTGACGGAATGATTCCGGCAGACTATTCGATCGTGTGTGGGCTGCAACGGACTTTTGATTCGCAAAAGTCTGACAGACTTTAGAAATGGAACATGCTTCAAATTTTTCCGCCAGAACTCTGCCGGACCCAGTTCCTACCGAAAAATTCGTTCGTGTGTATGCTATTCCGATAGACTAAAACCGACGCTAGGGCAGCTATTGGCTACTGGCTATGAACTTCCTTATTCGAGTCCAGTCGTACCTCATCACGTTCGAATCCGTCGGAGTTTGGTGTGATTGTGTGTGGCCAAGTCCGCTCATTTGGAAAGTCCGTCAGAACTCTGTCAGAACTCCGGCAGAACTCCTTCGAAAGTCTGTCGGACATAAGTCTGGTCGTGTGTACGCGGCATAAGAAGGCCCCGACAATGGTTTAGAGAGATAGATAAGACTAGACTAGGTAATTCACTTGCAAAATGATTCTGAAGTAAGATTTGCTACTACTTGGAAAGGATGGCTAGAATTTAAACAATCTCCGGTTTATGTGAGTTACATGGAAAGCGAGGGTGATAGTTAGGGTCCTGCACCGGGCCTCTTCCCTTTCCTTGGGGGGGAGTGAGAGGGGGTGTTTTTTCTCTCTCTCTTTTTCTTTCCTTTCTCTTCCCCCCTTCTCTCTCGATCCCTCACGAAGAGTGCGCATTATTAAGGGTATATAGTGGCGGGGAAAAGGGTATGGGAGGCTCACAGATTCACTCATGTATATATATATATATATAATTGAGACACTTGTCATTCAATAAATTTGGAAGGAGGTGGGGAGTGTAATAGTAAAATAGAATGTAGAAAGTAGAAAGAGGGATAGGCACCTCATGGCAAGGAAGGGGGAGACTGGAGGGGGGGGGGGGTTGAATGTATATATATTATACATTTAAAAAGAAATGGGGGGGTGGGTGGAAGGGAGAGGGGATGGGGAGGGGGAGGAGGGGAGACAGGTTAAGAGGGGAGAAAAGGAGAAGGGGAGTGGGGGTTCCCCCTTTCCTTTTTTTCCCTTTTCGCTCTTCTCCTCAGGGATGCTAAGCAAAGGGTGCAGTACCTCGAATTCCTTGCTTGATTGATTGATCATGATTGATTGATCATGATTGATCATGAATTTTTAGAAATATGGCCATTCAAGATGCAATATCAAAAGGATAGAACCATTTTTCTCTGTTTTTGTTTTGTATTTGTATATGTGTATGCATTTTCTTTGAATGTTTTGTATTTATGTATTTGGAATGAAATGGAAGATCGTGCATGTATTTTAAAATGTAATAAAAATTAGAAATGTGCATTCGTTTTCGTCCGAATTCCTTTTTTTTCCGAATTTCAGCTATTTTCGTTTTCGTTTTGACAAACGATAACGAAAGCACAAAATCCGAAAAACGAAAGATCCGACATAAATAAATGCTTTATTTTCGTTTTCATTGTTACAACAGTTCGATATAGAATAGGAGATTCGACATGACTCTGACAACAATCTGTGTCTATAGAACCTGTGGTCGAATGTGCCTAACCTTACCTCTATTAGTCCAAGATTATATAGAGAAAATATTCGACAGAGAAAAAAGATTTGACAGAGAGAAAAGATTCTGCAAGTTACTGTCCTAAAAAGTGTTTGGGGACCCGGGTCCTGCCCCAGGGGACATGTATCAATGCAAAAAAAAGTTTTAAAAACGGCCGTTTTTTCGGGAGCAGTGATTTTAATAATGATTAAAGTGAAACAATAAAAGTGTAATATTCCTTTAAATTTCGTAGGGGGGGGGTGTCTAAAAACTATTGAAACACAAAAACAGCAAGAATTCACAACCAAATACAAATGTTTGTAAGCCTTCTTTAACCACCTCAATACAATGCACTTACACCCCCTTCCTGACCAGACCAATTTTAAGCTTTCAGTGCTCTCACAGTTTGAATGACAATTGCTCAGTCATGCAACACTGTACCCATATGAAACTTGCGTCCTTTTTTCCACACAAATAGAGCTTTCTTTTAGTAGTATTTAATCACTAGTGGGTTTTTTATTTTTTGTGCTATAAATAAAAAAAACTTTTTCTTTGTTTATGTCATAAAATTTTGCTAATTAGTAATTTTCCTTCATAAATTTTGGCCAAAATGTATACTTCTACATACCTTTGGTAAAAATAACCTACATTAGTGTATATTATTTGGTCATTGCAAAAGTTATAGAGTCTACATGGTGCCAATCACTGAAAATTGATCACATCTGATCAGGCCTTCAGTACATCAGGTGTATTTCATTTCTTGAGACACTAACAAGTCAGGAAAGTACAAATACCCCCAAATGACTCCTTTTTAGAAATTAGAAATTCCAAGGTATTAAGTAAGTAGCATGGAGAGTTTTTTATGTTGTAATTTTTTTCCCACAATTCTTTGCAAAATGAAGATTTATTTTTTATTTTTTACAAAATTGTCATATTATCAGGTTATTTCTCACACACAGCATATGCATACAACAAATTACACCCCAAAATACATTCTGCTACTATCATTTCACAACCACTTATTACAATTTTGAAGGCCCTGGAGTACCAGGACAATGGAGTTGTCCATAAAATGACCCCATTTTGGAAAGCAAACACCCCAACGTATAATCTGTGAGGCATAATGAGGCTTTTGAACGGTTCATTTTTTTCCAGAAGTTTTTTTTTGGGAAAATGTGGAAAAAAAGAAAACACATTTTTTTTTTTTTTTACACAAAGTTGTCAATTTATAAGATATTTCTAACACAAAGCATGTATATAGCAAAAATTACACCCCAAAACACATTCTGCTACTCCTCCCTAGTATGGCGATACCACATGTGTGTGACTTTTACACAGCCTGGTCACATAGAGAGGCCGAACATTGAAGTAGTACCTTCAGGCATTCTAGGAGCATAAATGACACATCTCATTTCATTCCTACCTATCACAGTTTTGAAGGTCCTGGAGCACCAGGACCAGGAAATTACCCACAAAATGACCCCATTTTGGAAAGCAAACACCCCAATGTATATTCTAGGAGGCATGGGCTGCAAATAGGTACTGGGGTACTCTGATGGGCTGCAGATAGGTACTCTGGTACTCTGATGGGCTGGTGGCAGGTACTTGAGTACTCTGATGGCCTGGTGACAGGTACTCGGGTACTCTGATGGCCTGGTGACAGGTACTTGGGTACTCTGATAGCCTGGTGACAGGTACTCTGATGGCCAGGTAACAGGTACTTGGGTACTCTGATGGCCTGGTGACAGGTTCTCTGATGGCCTGGTAACTGGTATTTGGGTAATCTGAAGGACAGTGATAGGTACTCATATGGACTGTGACAGGTACTCGGGTACTCAGATGAACTGTGACAGGTATTCAGGTACTCAGATGAACTGTGACAGGTATTCAGATGAACTGTGACATGTATTTAGATGGAATGGGACAGATACTCGGGTACTCAGATGGACTGGGACAGGTACTCAGATGAACTGTGACAGGTATTCAGGTACTCAGATGAACTGTGACAGGTATTCAGATGAACTGTGACATGTATTTAGATGGACTGGCACTGATACTCGGGTACTCAGATGGACTGGGACAGGTACTCGGGTGCTCAGATGGGCTGGGACAGGTACTCGGGTGCTCAGATGGGCTGGGACAGGTACTCGGGTGCTCAGATGGGCTGGGACAGGTACTCGGGTACTCGGATGGGCTGTGACAGGTAAGCGGGTATTCTGATGGACTGTGACAGGTACTCTGATTGACTGTGAGTGACAGGTACTATGATAGGTGGTCACAGGTCCTCTTTATTGGGGGCAATCAGTGTGATTGGTGTGTACACTGTAAGCGGTAACGAGATTTTACCGCAATCTCCCCCTCACACACGATCGGTATGTGAGTAGGAGAACCCGGTAACATCTCGTTACCGTGGTTTGTTTACATTTAGTGATCAATGATCACAGCCGATCAAGTGGGTAAACAGCCGGCCAATGGCTGTGTACCAGCGTCGGTGACGAGCAGTGTTCCCGCGCGCCGTGCACAGTGAGGGTGTAACCATCTGTGATTGGCCTGTGACTTCATCATGGCCGATCATGTGGTAAACAGCCTTACCCAATGGCTGTTCACCCCCCACGGTGGCGAGCGGTGTCTCCGTGGCACGCTGCCACCTAAGGAACAGGGATGCGCGCGCACGATCGCGCGCATTCCCTGTTTAAATGGGAGGACGTCATATGACGCCCTCCTGCCACAAGAGCTGCACTGCCTGGCTGTCATTTGCGGTCGGCAAGTAGTTAAACGCTCATACATTTGATAAATATTTTGTCAACATAACACCTGATTCAAAGGGACCCTGTCACTTTAACCGCTTCAGCCCCGGAATATTTTACCCACTTCCTCACCAGAGCACTTTTTGTGATTCGCAACTTCGTATCTTTAACTGACAATTGTGCAACGTTGCACCCCAAAAAAATTGATGTCCTTTTTTCCCACAAATAGAGCTTTCTTTTGGTGGTATTTGATCACCTCTGCAGTTTTTATTTTTTGCCCTATAAACAAAAAAAGAGCGTCAATTTTGAAAAAACACATTATTTTTTACTTTTTGCTATAATAAATATCCCCCAAATATATATATATATATATATATATATAAAAAATATTTTTTTCCTCAGTTTAGGCCGATGTGTATTCTTCTACATGCGGCGCACAAAAAAAAGTTAATTAACATGTATTAATATGTAATTAATACATAAAAGTCCAGAGAAGTAAGAAAGAGTTCAATGAATCAACAGCTGATCTCCCTCCACCTCACCCAGCAGGTATAAAGACAGTAGGGGTCTTATCACCATCACCCAACACGACAGACCCTTACATCAGTGCAACGATAATGCACATGTAATGACATCACTCTGCTCTACAAATCCTCCCAAACAATACTCTGGAACAAGATCTTTCCAATTATGAAACAGGAATAAGGACTCAGCAGTCACATGGGTAAAAAGAAATAACATCGCTCATTGCGCAGATAACTTAAAAAACATTGACCAGTTTATTATTGAAAAAGTTCCACTCACATTTTAGTTGATTCATAAAAGCAAACAGCTGAAGTGTCCAGGGCTTCAGTAACAATCGCTGCAGTGTAGTCAGTCTGCGTCCCACATCAAGCAAAGCTCCGCCCAACGTTTCGTCACTCAAAGTGCATCATCGGGGGGCGTGGCTAGAATGTCTATAGGGACAGTATTAAATGGACAAACAAAACCCGGAAGCAGAAGTGCTGTGCATTCCACGCGTCAAGCGGGAAGAACCAGCCTAACCGGAGGTGATATCTACTCTGAATCACCACTGACCAACCGCAAAAAGACAAGAAATAAAAAAGAACAAAGTACCTTAAGTACTCAATAATAGCCTCCATGCATCTCCTATAAAAATAGAAGGCACCATATAGAGAATTATTACCTGCTTAAAAACGCAGTTACTACTGCAAGGCTAACGTGGAATGCAGACAGACCACAAAACAGCGACATCTTGTGGTGGTGCAATGAACAAGTATACAAAAACATTGATTAATGACAGATTATAAATACATGAAAGCATACGGAAAAATAAAAATAGAAAATAGAAATATAAAAAAAGATGAAAAAAAAACAGGGGTGTGGCCATGGGGGCAAAGTTTGCCCCCAGTATGGCCAATCTTTTTATGGGAGGAGGATGTCATCTATCATCCGGGGAGGAACTGGTACTCTGGAAAAGATATATAGACGACATCTTCCTCCTACGGGATGCTGATTCGGATTCATTGGCTACGTTTATCGCTGGCCTTAATTCAAATGATAGTGGCATCTGTCTTACTATTGAGGCGAGTAATGTTGAGATCCATTTCCTTGACTTAAGAATTAGGGTCATAGAGGGCCAATTAGTGACCTCTACCTATTTCAAGGAAACGGACCGAAACGGTTATATCGATACTAAAAGTTGTCACCATAAAGCTTGGTTAGCTTCGATATCCAAGAGCCAGTTCCTTAGACTCAGGCGAAATTGTACCAATTACGACGATTTTGTATCTCAATAGTTGGTTCTGAGGGACCGGTTCTTGGAAAAAGGGTATGCTGTAGAAGAATTGGATGCTGCTGTTGCTTTTGCCTCAAATAAGGATAGAAACTCTGTTGACCACTAAGCTCAAAATGGCTGATGAATCATTCAAATTCTCATTTAAAACTTCTTATTCTAGCCAACACAATGAAATTCATAAGATCATACAGAGGCATTGGAAAGTTTTGAAGGGGGATCGCTATTTAGGCTCCAATCTACCAGACAAACCCCGGATGGTCTATAAGGGGGTTTCCCCATTGGGCTTACAGGTAGCCCCAAATGTTGTGGATCCACCCAAGAAAAAAGTTTATTTTTTCAGGACATGGAGGGCTTTTTTCCTTGTCGGAGGTGTCCTATTTGTAAAATGAATGCCAATAAGTGTAGGCGTACCCAGTCTCTTGTTGCTGCCTCCACTCAGGAGACCTTCCCCATAAGATCTTTTATTACATGTACTACAAAGAATTTAGCTTCCATAATTAGGTGCCCCTGTGGGTTACAATATATTGGACGCACAATACGCATGTTACACGTCAGGCTTGGCGAACATGTGGGTAATATCAAGAGGGGATACCCGAAGCACAGTTTGTCAAAACATTACGCGTTAAAACATAACCGTAACCCAGAGGGTACCACCTTTTTGGGTATAGACACATTTATTGGCCATTGGAGGGGGGGGCAGCTATATTCGGGGGGTTTCCCAGTTGGAAACCAAATGGATCTATCAGGCCCAGACATACCATCCACATGGAGTGAACATTGAGTGGGAGTGGGATCTAAATGCTTTTATCAACAATAGTTGAATTGGTTTCTTTCCATGTGGGATGGTATGTTGCTAATGGGTATAGCATATGTTAGTTTTATTTGTATTCATTGCTATATTTTTTCATTTCTATTTTTATTGCTATTTTAATTTTTTTTACCTTATTTTTTATCTTTATCATTTTTATTTTTCATTTTTTTATTTAATTTTTTATTATTATCTGTATCTTAACTTTTACATATTTATTGCTATTTTTCTTCTGTGCATTTTTGTTTCTTCATTGTTTTGGGTATTTTCTAATATATATTATTATTATTTTTTTTTTTACTAGTAATGGCGGCGATCTGTGATTTTTATCAGGACTGCGACATTATGGCAGACACATCGGACAATTTTTACATATTTTTGGGACCATTGGCATTAATACAGCGATCAATGCTATAAACATGCATTGATTTCTGTAAAAATGTCACTGGCAGTGTAGGGGTTAACACTAGGGGGTGATAAAGGGGTTAATTGTGTTCCTTAGTGTGTGTTCTAACTGAAGGGGGGAAGGGACTGACTAGGAAGGATGACAGATCGCTGTTCATACATTTTATGCGAGCGTGCGCCCCCCTCGGCAAGCACACTTCCCTAGTATCCACCAGAGGGAGCAATGTAAAATGACGGCAATTCATGCAGCCGAGCCATGTTGCTATAGTACAACTGCGGCGGCTGGTTGGCAAGCGGTTAATAGAACAAAAACTTGCTGAAAGGCATGAACCTGTAGCAGCTTTCATAACTTCTTTTCCTGAATGTCAAGCTTTTTGACAGGCAACATCTTCTGATAGCACTGATTCTTGTCTGCCCCTTTCTTTCACTTGTACATTCCAATTGATCAGTCAGGGCCGAACGGAAAGTGTGTGTGAATGTGTGTGAATGTGTGTTAGGGGTGGGGGGGGAGGGGGATTGGACGGAGAGTGGGAGAGAGGGACCAGGCAAGCTCTGGCACAACGTGAATATATCACAGTTTTTCAAAAAGTTTTGAAGTTTGAACACAAAGCAAGATATATTAAAAGCTTCTGCATGTATTCTCTTTTTGTGCTATTCCAATGCAACATGACTACCCAAGCATAGAGCTACATATGTAGGTTTTACCTACTGTACCTATGTATATGTATGTACATTAGGGATGAGCTCGGTGTTCATGTGTTCGACTTGAACATGCATTCGACTCGAACATCGGCTGTTCGTCTTCCGGCGAAATCAGAACTTTGTGGACCGTTCGCACCATATTCGTGTGATGCGAATGGCCCACAATGCACTACGTCATCGCAGTGCATTGCTGGCTCATGATTGGCGCTGTGATTGGCCAAGCATTCAGGGTCACAGTGCATGCTAGGCCAATCACAGTGCCGGCAGCGAGGAGAGTCATAATTGGCCACAGGCAGGATGCCTGTGGCCAATTATAGCTCAGGGGGTTTAGTACACGCCCCACACTATATAAGGCCGCCATTGTGGCGTTCAGGGAGAGAGTAGGATAGGCAGGGATAGTGTGTTCTTTTCTTGTGAACCTAGTGCTGCTAAAGTGGGTGTTGTGTGCCTCCAGCACAGTATACACCTGAAGCTACCCTTTATTACTGGTGTTCTGTAATACAGGCATCTGCAGGAGTTAAAGTGGGTGTTGTGAAGATACCCCTTATTGCTGGTGTTCTGTAATATAGGCATCTGCAGCAGTTAAAGTGGGTGTTGTGAAGATACCCCTTATTGCTGGTGTTCTGCAATACAGGCATCTGCAGCAGTTAAAGTGGGTGTTGTGTGCCTTCAGCACAATATACACCTGAAGCTACCCTTTATTACTGGCGTTCTGTAACACAGGCATCTGCAGCAGTTAAATTGGGTGTTGTGTGCCTCCAGCACAGTATACACCTGAAGATACCCCTTATTGTTGGTGTTCCATAATACAGGCATCTGCAGCAGTTAAATTGGGTGTTGTGTGCCTCCAGCAAAATATACACCTGAAGCTACCCTTTATTACTGGTGTTCTGTAATACATGCATCTGCAGCAGTTAAAGTGGGAGTTGTGTGCCTCCAGCGCAGTATACACCTGAAGATAACCTTATTGCTGGTGTTCTGTAATACAGGCATCTGCAGCAGTTAAAGTGGGAGTTGTGTGCCTCCAGCGCAGTATACACCTGAAGATAACCTTATTGCTGGTGTTCTGTAATACAGGCATCTGCAGCATTTACAGTGGGTGTTGTGTGCCTCCTGCATAGTATTATCAGCAAAGAGGTACTCACCGAGGCCAAGATGCAGAGAGCGGTGGCTGTTGCGACTCAGCGCACACCACCCCTGGAGGTGATACAGGGAATGGGTTGCACCAAGAGGCACAAGCCTCCAGCGGGATACCTGTCTTGTGTGAAGGTCTGGAAGAAGGCTTGTGCAGAATGGACCGGACCAGAAGGTAAGCAGCCAGCAGGTCTGTAAAACAAGTAAAGAAAGTGCAGAAACAGGCCGAGGGTCAAACACCAGTAATCAGTCCTGGAGCCAGCAAGGCTGAGTGCAGAGGATAATCCAGAGGCAGGCCGAGGGTCAAACATGTGATCAGTCCTGGAGCCAGCAAGGCTAAGTGCAGCAGACAGAGAATAATCCAGAGGCAGGCCGAGGGTCAAACACAGGTGATCAGTCCTGGAGCCAGCAAGGCTAAGTGCAGCAGACAGAGAATAATCCAGAGGCAGGCCGAGGGTCAAACACAAGTATCAGTCCAGTGCGCAGCAAGGCTAAGAGCAGGAAGTCCGTTTAAACAAGCCAGGGGTCAGGTCAGGAGAGAATCAGCATAGTCTTCAGGCAATCCGGGTCAAAACAGGAAGTGGCAAACAGGAAGCAGGGAAACACAGGTGAGCTGAGACAAACCAGCAACTTGTCTGTGTGCTAAGGATCCTTTTATAGGCTGGTCAGGGAATTCACGTTATGCGCGCGCTTGAGCGCACTCGCGCACGCCTCTCAGTAGGGCTGCGAATGTGCGTGCGCCGGAGCGCCGATCCATGGCAAATTTGTGTGCGTCCTTGCGCAGGGAGATGGTGAGTTTGATACAAATTACTTCCCTGATAAGTATACACCTGAAGCTACACCTTATTGCTGGTGTTGTTCTGTTTCTGTAACACAGGCAGGCAGTAATTACAGTCGGTGTACTGTGTCATCTGCTCAGTGTGCACCTAAAGCTACCCAACTGCTGGTTTTCCCATCTCCCTGCAGGCCATTACTATGTCTGGAAGGCCAACAAGGAGAGGCAGACAGTCACGAGCCAATAAAAGAGGGCAAGCAGGCTCTGTGTCTAGAGGCAACAGTGCTGGTCATGGACGCGCCATTGTCATTAGCACGTGGCCATGTGACATGCTTGTCCTTATTTTCGGCAGCTGGACGTGTTGAGCCGCATCATGCCCAGGGTACTAGCAAAGCAGCTGCCAACGTGTCCTCTTCCCTTGTCTCAATGTCATCAGTCACTCCTTCCCTAGACCCACCATGTCCTACTGGAGCACAGTGTTAGGTACATGCTACAGGAGGATGCCCAGTGTTTTGAAGGCTCTGATGATGATACCCAGCTAGAGGAAGGCAGTAGCGTGAGCGCAGAGAGAGGGGATGCTCAAGAAGGACAGCAATCTGGCAGTCATGTTCCACCAGCTACAGCATACTGCCAGGTTTGCTCCAGTGATGAAGAGGGAAGGGATGATGAGGTCACTGACTCCACGTGGGTGCCTGATAGGAGAGAGGAGGAGGAGGCACATCTCCAAGGAGGCAGGATGCCCTCTAGGGGGCAGCTTAGGGGCAACACACCGACTGAATCACACCGCAGAGCTCCGCCTGTGCAGGGCGTTGCCTCTGTGCGTTATTCCAAAAGTTCTTTGGTGTAAGCCTTTTTTGAGACGAGTGCATCAGATCGCACTACTGCTATCTGCAACATATGTCTCAAGCGTATCTTGCGTGGCCAAAACATCAGCTGCTTGGGCACCATATGCGTGACCAGACATATGTTGATCTGCCATGCATCTGGTTGACAAGCGTACCTTAAAGACCCACACCAAAGAACAAAGCGGACCTCTCCTTGCTCCTCATCAGCTAGGATCTCCAAACCCACTAGACCTTCAGTCCTCTCTGAAACCTGCACTGAGAGGAATGAAGGTGTAGAATTAGGTGTGTCACAGCCAAGTACTTGCGGGCACTCTGCTAGCTACCCACATCCAATTGTACCAGGCAAATTTCCCTGCCTCAGCTGCTGGACCGTCAAAAGAAGTTCACTCCCAGCCACCCACATGCGCAGCGGTTGAATGCTAGCTTGGCTAAATTGCTAGCACTTCAGCTGCTGCCTTTTCAGTTGGTAGACTCGGCCCCCTTCCGTGAGTCTGTACAATGTGCGGTTCTTCAGTGGCAGGTCCCCAAACGCCACTTTTGTCTCATGGAAGGCGATTCCGTCTCTCTACCGGCATGTGGAAGGCAATGTCCATGCCTCGCTGGACAGGGCGATCAGCAGTAAGGTGCATATTACCGCTGACTCATGGTCCAGTAGACATGGACAGGGACGTTACCTATCTTTCACGGCCCATTGGGTCACTCTTCTGGCAGCTGGGAAGGATGCAGGACAAGGTACAGTAGTGTTGAAGGTTGTTCAGCCACCACGCCTCCAAAATGCTACTTCCAGTGCTTTGTCCTCGGAACCAGCTGTGCCCCGTAGGCGTTCAAGGGGCTACGCAAGTACGCAGGCAAAAAGATGCCACGCCGTGCTTGCGCTGGTTTGTTTGGGGGACAGGAGCCACACTGGGGCAGATATTTTGTCAGCTCTGCAGGGGCAGACCGAGAGGTGGTTGATGTCACGCCAGCTTAAGCCAGAAATGGTGGTTTGCGACAATGGCATCAACGTCCTCTCCTCCCTCCGACAGGGACAACTGACCTATGTGCCCTGTGTGGCTCACATCCTTAACCTGGTGGTGCAGCAGTTCTTGGGCAGGTACCCGGGCTTACAGGACGTCCTGAGGCAGGCCAGGAAAGTCTGTGTGTATTTCCGCTGATCATTTAATGCCAGTGCTCAGCTGGCTGAGCTCCAAAAGGAGTTGAACCTGCCCAAGAACCGCCTTATATGTGACATGCCCACCAGGTGGAACTCAACATTGGCCATGCTGCAGCAGCTGCACATGCAGCAGAGGGCCATCAATGAGTATCTGTGTGACTACGGCACCAGGACAGGGTCAGCGGAGCTCGTTTTTTTTTCACCACGCCAGTGGGACATGATCAGGGATGCATGCACTGTCCTGTCACCATTTGAGGAGGCCACGAGGATGGTGAGCAGTGACAGTGCATGCATCAGTGACACTGTACCTCTTGTCCACTTGTTGGAGCATACGCTGCATGGAATAATGGACAGGGCACTTGAGGCAGAACAGAGGTAGGAGGAGGAGGACTTCCTTGCCTCTCAAGGCCCCCTTTATCCAGACAGTGTTCCTGCTGTCCTGTGAGGGCTTACCTAGGTTGGAGTCCATGGTGCAGAGATGTACACTCACCCTTGCAAATACACACATCCCACAGTAACAAAGAGATAAGCTACCTGGGCTGTGAATCTGTGCACGGGGGCTTGACAGGAATAGCCAAGGGATAGTCAAAGTAAAGCCGTAGTCAGGGATTCCAGAAGTCAGAATAAACGATAAGCAGAGCCAGGGTCAGAAGCCGGAGTCAGTCTTGGAACGCTGTAACTGTAGCACAGGAATACTGGAGCCTTAGGCAAAACAGGAGACAATGAACTGACCAAGCTCTTAGAGTGAGGCAGTGCTTTATACCCAGCTGATTGGATAAACTGCCTCAGATGAACCAGGAGAGAAAGGTACTTATTGCAACAAGATCCAGAGTATGGTCCTAGTATTCATGCAGAACTCTGCAAAGCTGGAAGGCAGGCTGAAAGGAACTGAGGTGTGGCTCAGAGGCAAAGTAACAGGCTCACTAAACATGCAGTCACAGGTTCAATACCTCTGCATGGCACGGTAGGTACCGTGACATATCACACAGGAAGAGGAGGAGGCCTGTGTCAGCGTGGAGCCTGGCACTCAGCAGCAGTCTTTTAGGGATGATTTACAGTCCCAAGAAACACGTTGACTTGGGCTGGGAGGAGGTGGCTGTGGATCATGTTGTCCATAGTGACCCAGAGGACTCCGGACCGAATGCCCCAGCTAACCTACGCTGGAATGCCCTCCCTGATCCTGCAAAGCCTGCGAAAGGATCCTTGTATTCTTCGGATCAAGGAGAGGGACCATTACTGGCTGGCCACTCTCCTTGATCCACGGCACAAGGGTAAGGTTGCGGACCTTATCTTGCCATCGCAGAGGGAGCAGAGGATGAGACATCTCCGGGAGGCCCTGCAGAAAGGTCTATGCAATGCTTTCCCAGAGACTGTGAGGTTACAAACTCCTGGTACTGGACAATGTGTTGTTGAGGCTTCGGTCAGTCACAGAAGGAACGGTGGAGAAGGTGGCCGTCTGATTGATGCGTTCAGACAATTTTTTAGTCCGCAGCCCCAAAGAATGATCGGTTCCAGCAACCATCGCCAGTGTCTGATTTACATGGTGCAGGAATACCTAGGGGCAAGGTCAGACTTGGACACCTTTCTCACCGAAAATCCTCTGGCTTACTGGGTCTTAAGGATGGAGCACTGGCCAGAGCTTGCACAGTATGCAATTGAGCTACTGGCCTGTCCTGCATCCAGCGTTCTTTCAGAACGCACCTTCAGTGCTGCTGGAGGCTTTGTAACCGATCACAGGGTGTACCTGTCCACCGACTCAGTTGATCGACTGACCTTCATAAAGATGAATCAGTCTTGGATCACCACCAGCTACCAAGCACCTGAAGTTGATGTAACTGAATAATTTTTTTGAAATGTCACATCCCTTCAAGACTGCCTATGCTGATGCTGAGTGACTGTCCTGTTATGTTGACTGACTATCCTCTTCCTCCTCAATGATCCTACTGATAGCTTGGAAGAACATTTTTAGTTCTGTGTGACACCAACAGTGGCTAAGGCCCAATTTTTCAGCCCCTGTTTAACAGGGGCATGTAATTACAATTTTTGATGCAATGCTTTGCAACAGGGCTCATTCTTGCACTCCAACTACAGTATCTGGGAGAGGTTGCAGTGTCGTAGCACCAGCACCAGTGCCTAAGCCCCAATTTTTAAGCCCCTGTTTAACAGGGGCATGTAATTACAATTTTTGATGCAATGCTTTGCAGCAGGGCTCATTCCTGCACTCCAACTAGAGTATCTGGGAGAGGTTGCAGTTAGACATGTGCAAAAGGAAAAAAATTGTTTAGTTTTGTTTAGTTTTAATTCGTTAATTAATTTTGTTTAGTTATATTCGTTAAATTTGTTAAATTCATTTTCGTATTTCGTTTAGTTTTCTGTCGAATTCGAAAAATCGGTCACATTCGAAAATATTTCAACCAAATTCGAAAATATTTCTACCAAATTTGAAATGATTTCAACATGATTCGAAATTATTTCAACTGCATTCGAAACTATTTCAACCGGATTTGAAAATATTTTGCGACCCGAATTTAGGGCCATGTATCTCGGGGTCACTTGGTGCAAGAAACCCCAAATTGGATATGTTGTAGTGCTAGTTCTATTGTGTTTGCGTACCAAATTTGGTGTTTCTAGCTATAACTGACCCCGAGATATGTGGCCCCAAATTCGGGTCACAAAATGTCATTCTCTGCTGCAGAAAAGTACTTTCATATTGGCCATATCTGGGGTCGCTTGGTGGCAGGTGACGTGGCAAGTGGACAATCCACAACTTGGTCACATGGCACTTGTGGCCAGTCACATAGCACTCGTGTCAAGTCACGTGGCACTAGTGGCCGGTCACGTGACACTCGTGTCAGGTCACGTGGCACTCGTGCCAGGCCACATGGCATTCGTGGCTGGCCACATGGCACTCGTGTCAGGTCATGTGGCACTCGTGTCAGGCCACGTGGCACTCGGGGCAGGTTACATGGCACTCGTGGCAGGTGTCGTGGCAAGTGGACAATACACAACTTGTGGCAGGTGACGTGGCAAGTGGACAATACACAACTTGTGGCAGGTGACGTGGCAAGTGGACAAATACAACACACAACTTTTGGCAAGTGGACAATGACATACAGCATATGCACTTGCCTTGCGATCGACATCTGTGACTTCTTCAATCAGGCATGCTGACAACTTCATTGATACCATAAATAAAATAAGATGTGTGTGTTTTTTTTGCACTGGTACACTGCAAGTATGAAAAGTTGATGTGACAGATATATAAAAGTGGCAGGTGTCGTGGTAAGTGGACAATACACAACTTGTGGCAGGTGACGTAGCAAGTGGACAATACACAACTTGTGGCAGGTGACGTGGCAAGTGGACAAATACAATACACAACTTTTGGCAAGTGGACAATGACATACAGCATATGCACTTGCCTTGCGATCGACATCTGTGACTTCTTCAATCAGGCATGCTGACAACTCCATTGATACCATAAATATAAATGAAATAAGATGTGTGTGTTTTTTTTGCACTGGTACACTGCAAGTATGAAAAGTTGATGTGACAGATATATATAAGTAACTAACCATCTTCCAAAATTTCTAATTCAAATCGAAAAGATTAGAACAGATTAGAAAAAAAAGAATTTAATAGAATAAAATAGAATATACAACCATCTTCTGAAATTCAAATGTGAATAGAATAAATTTGAATTTCGATTAGTATGAATTCAAATTTTTGAATGAATTAATTTTAAATTTGGATAGGAAAGATTATAATAAGTTAGAAAATAGACTAGAAAAACGATAGAACAGAACAGAATAGAATATATTATATTCTGTTCTGTTCTATTGTTTTTCTAGTCTATTCTTTTATATTCTATTAAAATCTTTTCTATTAAAATCGAAATCATTATATACTAAATTCAAATGTAAGAAGATGGTTATTTATATATATATATATATATATATATATATATATATATATATATATATATATTTCCGACATTTGAATTTCGTATAGAATGAATTTGAATTTGAATAGAAAAGATTAGAATAGAAATAGAGAATAGACTAGAACAATAGAACAGAATAAAATTTAGATACTATCTATTTCATTTTAAAAATTTTTGCAGATTACCATTTGTTTTCACCAGATCTCCTGCAGACTATTAGCATCTATTTAATTTTTTGCAGATCTCCTGCAGACTATTAGCATCTATTTCTTTTTTAGCAGATCTCATGTAGACTATTAACAGCCATTTCACTTCTTTTTTTGCAGATCTCCTGCAGACTGTTAGAATCAATTTCATTTTTCTTTTTTTTGCAGATTACTATTTATTTCCATCAGATCTCCTGCAGTATGTTAACATCTATTTCATTTTTTTGCAGATATCCTGCAGACTATTAGCATCTATTTAATTTTTATTTTTATTTTTTTGCATTAGAACAGCCATTTGCTTTAGATATAGATGCTAATAGTCTGCAGGAGATCTGCAAACAATGAAATATATGTTATTATACTGCAGGAAATCTGATGGAAATAAATAATAATCTCAAAAAAAAAATGAAATTGATTCTAACAGTCTGCAGGAGATCTGCAAAAAATTTAAATAGATGCTAATAGTCTGCAGGAGATCTTATGGAAACAAATAGTAATCTGCAAAAGAAATTAAAAATGAAATAGATAGTATCTATATTCTATTCTGTTCTACTGTTTTTCTAGTCTATTCCCTATTTCCATTCTAATCTTTTCTATTCAAATTTGAATTCATTCTATACGAAATTCGAATGTCGGAAAGAAATATATATATATATTATAAAACCACCATCTTCTGAAATTCAAATTTAGTATATAATGATTTTGATTTTATTAGAAAAGATTTTAATAGAATATAAAAGAATAGACTAGAAAAACAATAGAACAGAACAGAATAAAATATAATCTATTCTATTCTGTTCTATAATTTTTCTAGTCTATTTTCTATTTTATTATAATCGTTTCTATCCAAATTTAAAATTAATTAATTACAAATTTTGAATTCATACTATTCGAAATTCAAATTTATTCTATTTGAAATTTGAATTTCAGAAGATGGTTGTATATTCTTTCTATTTTATTCTATTAAATTATATATTTTTTTAATCTTTTCTATTTGAATTAGAAATTTTGGAAGATGGTTAGTTACTTATATACATTATATACATAATTTCGTTTGAATTAGTTAGCATTGTAATTCGGTAATTCGGATGCATCCGAATGTCCGAATAATGAAAATTCGTCCGAATTTCGATTAGGAACTAAACGAAATGCACATGTCTAGTTGCAGTGTGGTGGCTCCAGCACCAGTGGCTAAGGCCCAATTTTTAAGCTCCTGTTTAACAGGGGCATGTAATTAAAATTTTTGATGCAATGCTTTGCAGCAGGGCTCATTCCTGCACTCCAACTAGAGTATCTGGGAGAGGTTGCAGTGTCATGGCACCAGCACCAGTGCCTAAGGTCCAATTTTATAGCCCCTGTTTAACGGGGGCATGTAATTACAATTCTTGATATAATATTTCACAGCAGGGCCCATTCCTGCGCCCACTAAGAGTAACTGTGAGGACTTATAGTGTTGTGGCACCAGCACCACCACCACAACCACCAAAGGCCCAATTTTTCTACCACTGTTCAACAATGGCATGTAATTACAATTCTTGATATAATTGTTCACAGCAGGGGGCTCCAGCGCCCACCAAGAGTCACTTTGAGGGCTTACAGTGTTGTGTCAAAACCAACACCTTAGGTCCACATTTCTGCAGAGCATATAGGGCAGGCCCCTACTTTCAAGCATCCAACTTACAAATGTCTCCTACTTGAAAACTAAAGGAGACAACAGGAAGTGAGATGAAAAAAGACGGACGGCCCAAAAAATGATACAGGGGTGATAACCCTTCCCTATGTTTTCCAAAAAGCTTAAAAATAGTTTTTTTGACTAGAGCTACACTTTAAAAATGTACCAGTTCAAAATGACAAACAGATTCTACTTAACACAACAAACCTACAGAGTCCCTGTCTTGTTTGTACCGCCTGTATACTGCTATTCTGAGTATATAGGGCATCTGGGCCCTACGCCTTTCCTTTTTTCCATTTGGGTATGGGGTTCCTCTTAATATCCGTACAAGACCCAAAGGTGTTGGCAATAGGCAGGGGGGCTACCCATGCCATATTTTTCTCAATGATTTTTATCCGTATTGCCGGAACCAGATATTACATTAAAACCGCAAGCAGTTTTAAATGACTTTTTTCCATTAAATGTCATTTTGCGCAGAGACTGTTCTAAACACAGGAAACATGTGCCACTTCACAGGCATACTGTAGACACCCCCCAGGCATGATATTTAAAGGAATATTTCACTTTTTTTCACTTTAATCTTCATTAAAATCAGTGCTCCCGAAAAAACAGCCGTTTTTAAAAAACATTTTGGCATTGATCCATGTCCCCTGGGGCAGGAGCCAGGTCCCCAAACCCTTTTTAGGACAATATCTTGCATATTAGCCATTAAAATTAGCACTTTTTATTTCAAACGTTTGAGTCCCATAGACTTCAATGGGGTTCTAAAGTTCGTACGAATTTCCGGTCCGTGAGAAAGTTCTGGTGCAAACCGAACCAGGGGGTGTTCGACTCATCCCTAATGTAATACATATGTAGGTGAGTTGTGATGGTGAATTGTGTTAGCATAGCACCCAACTGTCCCTGATTTCAAGGGACTGTCCCTGATTTGGAGCAATGTCCCTCTGTCCCTCATACCTCCTCATTTGCCCCTAATTTTAGGCTGATCTATATAGTTGTTTTTATCTATCAAAAAGTGTTTTTTAGCACTAAATCTTTCATCTAATTTCTAAATTGATGCATCTATAAATTCCAAAAGCCAATATAAAGGAATAGTAGTGGTAAAAAAGCACCTGTGGGTTTAATCAATCTTGTTTTTTTTTGTACAATTCTCTTTTAAGTGGACGTGGCAGGGGATGTGTCTTATGCCTGTAAGCTTTTGCTGATAGGTGTCCCTCATTCCCATCTCAAAAAGTAGGGAGGTATGGTATTAGTAAAAGAGTTTTAAAACACATAAGAAAAATTACGTTCCTCACCAAAACTTTTTAAGTGAATACATAAGAAATGTATGAGGAAACACATGGCTCTGTTACACAGAACTTGATGTGAGCAGTACCTCAGTGTGACAAGTTGACAGCAAATGGCACACCCTCCTTGTGGCTGAAGGGCACCTTTGCTTTCTTTTAGGGTGCTGCTAATACACCATTTCCTCCCCCTCCTCCTGATGGGTGCATAGCAGCTACTTTCATTTCAAGGAGGGATGTAAGAAAATTAGAAAGTCACCTCCTCTTCTACAGTAGGTACATGTGAGAAGGGCTGGTAGTATAAAAAAATAAGGTTGGAAAAAATAATGCCAGAGTGAACGGGAGTATAAATATACATATAATCCCATGGCTATAGGCTTCAAACCATTCCCCTTCTTCCTATGATGGGCAAACGATGGGCAGTGAGGACATGCATTGGGGAATTGTTCATTAATTCTCCACAAAAGCGTGATTTCCTGCAGGAGTTAGTGAAGTTGCCAACAAACCATTTCTTGCTTTAATCCTCCCAGGCACAGAGCAGCCATTTGCCTGCAAGTCCTGCTAATGCTCTCTTTCTCTCTTCCTCCTCCCATCCAGGTGCACATCAGCCATTTCTATGAACTCCTAATGTGGCCTTTTCCTCCTGTAAGGCGTAGACCAGCCATGTTTTTTGGTCTGCTATTGTGCTCGTTTCCTCTTCCTCTTTACCCAAGGGTGCATAGCAGCCACAAGGTCCTTTCCCTTTTTCCTCCTTATGCTCATGTGCATAACAGCAATGTATTAAGGACCGGTTAATGTCCCATGGACCACAGGGTCAATCTACAGGACCTCTGTCATACCGGTGAAGAAGCAGAAGAAAAGAAAAACCCAAGTCAACTCCAAACTCAGCATCTTCATGCCTGCTTTGCCTGATGCCCTGTACACATGACCGATTTTCTCGTCTGAATAAACTCTGAAGGTTTTTCGATGGAATTCCGCTGAAACTGTCTTGCGTACACACAATCACACCAAAGTCCGATCGCCAACAATGCGGTGACATACAGCATGTACGACGGGACTAGAAAAACAAAGTTCAGTACTTACTGCACCACCCTTTGGGCTCCTTCTGCTAATCTCATGTTAGTAGAAGTTTGATTAAAGACGATTCACGCTTTTCAAACTCCAGCTTTTTCAGATCATTTTACTGCTGTTCAGTTTGTGCTTGTGGGTGTGTATCTGGTTTTCAGTGCATGCAGTCAGTTCGTATCTGTTTTTCGGTGCGTTTTTGCCCGCTCATTGCTGATTTTCAGCTCACTCTTCACAGGCCTTGCTGTTGTTCAATGCTTTCTGTTAAGTTCGCTCTGATCAGCCGACCGTTTTAAAACCATATTGCGGGTACGTACAGTAGGTGACCGCGATATTGTGTCAATCTCGCCGCTTCTAGCGGCGAGATTAACACCCTACGAGCTCCGTTGCGGGAGCCAGTGCCGAGCTGGCTTGCATCGGGAAAAAAAAAAGTTTATTTTCCTTTCCCGATAAGCGACAAGCATCACTGGCCGGGTTGACACTGGTGCGGGGATCCGAATTGGATTCCCGTCAATACCAGGCACTGTGTTTGGTATGAATTCTAAGGGAGAACTCCACGCCAAATGTAAAAAAAAAAAAGGCATAGGTTCCCCCTTGGGAGGCATACCAGGCCCTTAGGTCCGGTAGGGATTTTAAGGGGAATCCCCTTCGCCAAAAAAAATGGCGTGGGGTCCCCCCCAAAATCCATACCAGACCCATATCCGAGCATGCAGCCCGGCCGGCCAGGAAAGGGGGTGGGGACGAGCGAGCGCCCCCCCTCCTGAGCCATACCAGGCCGCGTGCCCTCAACATGGGGGGTGCCTTGGGGAAGGGGGGCACGCCCCCCCACACCCACACCAAAGCACCTTGTCCCCGTGTTGATGAGGACAATGGCCTCTTCCCGACAACCCTGGCCATTGGTTGTCGGGGTCTGCAGGTGGGGGGCTTATCGGAATCCGGGAGCCCCCTTTAATAAGGGGGCCCCCGGATCCCGGCCCCCCACCCTATGTGAATGAGTATGGGGTACAATGTACCCCTACCCATTCACCTGTGAAAAAAATGTACAAAAAAAACACAACACACAAGGATTAAAATAGTTTATTGCACAGCTCCGGGGGTCTTCCATCTTTGGGGGTCTTCTTGCCGGACTCCTCCGCTATCTTCTGCTAGCTCTTTTGCTAGCGGAAGAGCCCAGCTTTCTTCTTCGCCGCCGCCCTCTTCTTCCGACTTGGGGGGTCTTGTCCCCCTCTTCGGTTCTTCTTGCCGGGCCACCGCTTCTTCTTCCAGCTCTTTTACTAGCGGTGGCCCGGTCTTTTGTTGTCGCCGCCGTCACCGCCGCCATTGCCGCCGCCGCCGCCGCCTTCCGTTCTTCTTCTGGAGATGTTGACTCGACGCTCTCTCTGGCCGCAATGCCAGGGACGCGGTGCGCGGCGACTTATTTAGGGACAAGGGGCGGGTTTCACAAGTGAATGAGTAGGGGTACATTGTACCCCATACTCATTCACATAGGGTGGGGGGCCAGGATCTGGGGGCTCCCTTATTAAAGGGGGCTCCTGGATTCCGATAAGCACCCCGCCCACACGCCCCGACAACCAACGGCCAGGGTTGTCGGGAAGAGGCCCTTGTCCTCATCAAAATGGGGACAAGGTGCTTTGGTGTGGGTCTGGTATGGCTCAGGAGCGGGGGCGCTCGCTCGCCCCACCCCCTTTCCTGTCCCGCTGGGCTGGATTTTGGGGGGGACCCCACGCAGTTTTTTTCGGCGAAGGGGATTCCCCTTAAAATCCCTACCAGACCTAAGGACCTGGTATGCCCCCGAAAAGGCATGCGGGCTTCATGTGTGAGACGACATTATCGCCTCGCTCTGGTTGCTATAGGAAAATGACATTTTCCTATTGCAGCCAGCCCAACGGTATCGCGCTGGTTAGAGGAGCCTGTCGCCGGGAACCAGCACGATACTGTCGCGCTGGAAACACAATATCGGCGGCACCTACTGTACTCGTCGTACAGTTCATGCTGTATGGGGGCTTGGTGTTGGGGTTTATACTTTGACCAGGCTCAGTCCATGAACAGAGCGAGGAGGAGTTCATGGACCAAGAATTGGTTACTTCAGCAGGACCAATTCCCTCTTATGTCTCTGCTGCTTTCTCCAGGAGAATAATCCTGATGATTTCAGGAACTTTCTCCAGATGACGAACCCCATTTTTCACCTTCTGTTGGCTTTGCTCACCCTTTATATTATGAAGCAGGACACCTGCATGTGGCAAGCCATCACTCCAGAGCAGAGGCTAGTCGCTACCTTGCGGTACTTGACGACAGGGAGAAGTCTTCAGGACCTCAAGGTCTCTACTGGCATCTTCCCCCAGGCTCTGGTGATCATTATTTCAGAGACCTGTTCTGCCCTCATTCAGGTCCTGCAGAAGTACTATATTAGGGTAAATTTCATCACATTATATATATTTAATGTTTGCTAATGTAGTGTATTTATTTAATTGTCCCCTAATTACCATGATGATTGGAATATGCTGTGAATTTCCCCTGTATCCTCATGCATGCTTTTTGAATGTTCCTTTTTTGGGCTACATGCATATTTGCCTTCACTAACCTCCCCAGCATGCTATCCTGGAATCATATACATTTATAGCCTAGTCCCTTAACAATGTATTTTGTCAGCTCAATTGTAGTGCTTTACCCAAAACACCCACTAAAATGTGTACAAATGTTATGTGTGTCCTTAAATTCAGGCAGAGTGCTGGAGGCTTTTTTTTGGCTCTCAAAGTCACCTCAACCCCCCCGCCCTAAAATGTTTACAATGGACCATCAGAGGGGGGGGGGGGATTATGATACGTGGACCTTAAATTTTGACCTTTAATACTCCTTTAAAAAAATGTTATACTGATGTCGGCCAAGAATGTTTTTGTTTAATCTGCTTGCAATGTTATGTTTTTTTTTCTGTTTTGACTTCACAGTTCCTTTCAACACCACAGGAATGGCAGACTGTGGCCTCCCATTTTCCCGACTGCTGGGACTTTCCCAGCTGTGGAGGGGCTATAGATGGGAAGCACGTCCACATCATGCCACCATCCAATTCAGGGTTCTACTATTGGAACTATAAGGGGTTTAATAGTATAGTGTTAATGGTGGTGGTGTTGGCACAATATGAGTTCCTCTATGTGGATGTGGGGAAGAATGGCCGGATGTTGGATGGTCCAGATGGAGTTTTACCAACATCTCCAGACTGGTGGCCTGGCATTGCCACCTGATGGGGACAACGTGTAAGGATTCCCATTAATCTTTATTGCTGATGAAGCATTTGGTCTGGGCGAGCACCTGTTGAGGCCATTCCCCCAAAGGACTCTCAGCCTGAAGAGGAGGGTTTTTAACTACTAGCTGGCGAGAAGAGTTGTTGAGAATACCTTCGGGATAATGGCCAGCCGGTTCTGCCTGTTTCGGACAGCAATCCATATGGAGGACTAAAAATTCAACCATATCATCCTATCCTGCTGCATATTTCACGATTTTTTAAGGAAAAATGCCCAAAATTATATTGCCTCAGTTGGACTTCCTATTAAACCCCTGATGGGCCTGGATACTGGTCGTACTGAGCGCCTGTGAAGTTTGGCAGAAATATGTAAATTATTTTATCGGTAGGGAGGCCATTGCTATGCCAGACAATGTCTAAAAAATTTTAATAAAAAAATTATCTGATAAAATCTTGATTTTTCTTTGTTGCTTGTGTTTGTTTTTGGCTGTCTCCTAGGTTCTCCTTGTGCACTTGTAGTGCGAAGTGCAATTTCCTTTAGTAAATAAGCCCCATTGTCACTGTAAACACAAAATGACTTCAAAAACTGGTATTGACCATTGAAATAAGAAGCCATACATTGTTGATGAGCAAAGTTTTTACTCTGTGCACATTCACACATGTGCATTTTAAATTTTAGGTATAAAAATTTGTTTTTGTATTTTTCTAAAAATAGGCATGTTTAATAACATAACATACAAAACTCTGGAACTTACAAAGTTCAACGTAGAAAACCAGAAGGCAATATCAGACATAGTATGTCCTAAATGTCTGGATATTGCTTTCATCAGGTGGGCTGATGTCACCCCTGTAAAAGCCAAATTTTGAAGATGCACACAATTTGGGAGTCAAAATGGGTAGTTCCCTCCTGATCCCATGCCTAATGTCAATATGTGCTATCTGCCATCATGGGGGATCAATGGACGTGTTTTGTGGGTGCAACCCCTTCCTCTCACTTCATTTGGGAGGAAGGGGTTGCACCCACAAAATGCAAAAATTCAAATCCTCTGATGGCAGATAGCACATGTTGACACACTGTGTGCATTTTCAAAATTTGGCTTTTAATAATTACAAAAAAAAGTTGGTTTAGAATAATAATGAAAATGTTTGCATTTTCAAGAACTTTTAAATTCTCCCCAACACATCAATCATGTTCTTCATTTGTTGTTCAAGAAAAATTTGTTTGTTTCTTATGATGTCGATTTCATGATTCCATGTCATGATTTCCTGGATTAGGAGTTGTGCACTTGCACTTGTGAATTTTTTTTTTTTTTTTTTAACAAATAGTTTTTACTGAAAGGCTGATAAGATACAAATATCAAAACATCATATTGATAACGCATATACAGTTGTATAGCATACAGGAGAATAGTTTCAAACAAAAATACCAGTAAACACAGTGTCTTATCAAGCAAATACAGGATAAGTAGCCACATCTATTCATGGATATAGTAATATCTCCTCTTAAGTACAGCCAAAAGTTTTTATATAACTGAGCAACGATGTAATACAACAGAAAGAAAAAAAAGAGCATAAAGTTAAGGCCGAAAATTATACAATTTTTCTAGTGCCGATGCAAGGTGCCCATTGAAAATACAGGGCAGAAGACTTCCCCTCTGATGTGGAAAGAATTTGTTCATATTTAAAAGTTTCATCTATTTTTTTCCTTAGTTCACTAATACAGGGGGGATCCGGGGTTTTCCATTTTTGGGCTATCAGAAGTCTGGCTGTTGTCAAAATTTGAACTACGATAAATCTAAGGGATGGCGGAAATTGGTCTATGTGTATGTTCAGGATTGCTAGTTCAGGGGTTGCTTCCTTAAGAATGCCAGTAGTTCTAGAAATAAGGGCAAAAACTCCTCTCCAAAAATTACTAGTGCAAGGGCATTCCCACACCATATGTAACAACGTGCCCACTTTTCCACACCCTCGCCAGCAAGTGTCTGAGTTCTCTTTTGCAAATTTCGCTGTGATATATGGAGTGAAGTACCACCTAAGAAGTAGTTTCTGTGTTGTTTCCCAATGCGTTATGGATCTGATATAGCGACCAGTACTTTTAATAGCTGCTTTCCATTGCTCATCTGAGAATGAGGCGTCAAGATCTCTCTCCCACCTTTGGAGAGGATGTATTTTCGTAAAGTAACTTTTAGATTGTAAGAGATCATAGAAAAGGGAAATACCTCCTTTGACTCTCGCCACATCAGTCCAAAATGACCATGCCTTGTGGGGAATTAGTACCACGTTCCCCCCATGTTGTTTTAGAAAAGAAGCTATTCGTAAATAGGTAAAATAGGCTGTGGGGGGAATGTCATATTTAATCGCTAGAGTTTCAAAGGGGATCAGCTTACTGTTCTTGAATAAATCTGAGACCAGTGTCAGGCCCTTTTGTTCCCAGAGTGATAAATCAATATCTGTTATGCAAGTACATAGTGAAGAAATAGGAGTTGATATCTCCGTCAGATTTTGGTGGTTGGATACATTAAGAATAAATTGAGTCGGGGGGCGTGGCCTGGAGCTCGGAGCGGATGGCAGCAGACTAGGTGAGCTCCGCTAAACCCTCAGCCCCGATAGCACGTTTACCACCGTAACCACCGGCAAACATGAGCAGGCTCACCCGCCACAACTCAGGCAGCCGCCCGAACCGTCACACACCGACCTCCGGAGCCAGGAACATCCCGGACATTTTTAAATCACAGCCTCGCCGCACTAAGGCCTTGCCCAAGATGGCGCTGCCTCGTGGAGAGGACGAGCTCAGTGATGATTCGCAATCCGCTTATGAGGAGGAGGTAAGGGAAGCGCAAGCCGAGCACCCCCTTACACTGACTGACATGATGAAAATAGCGGCGGACATAAAGGGCACTTTTTCATCCGCCATTACCGAGCTGAAGGCAGACATTCTCTCCATATCAGAGAAGCTGGAGGGGGTGGAGAGGGCAGGCTCCAAACGGGACAAAGCCATCACGCGCCTGGAAAGAATATTGGATTCCCACACAGCCCATCTCATTGCGATGAACAGGCAATTAGAGGACTTGGATAACAGGGGGAGGAGGAACAACGTTAGGGTGAGAGGCATACCAGAATCGGTGGAGCCCGATAACATCCCCTCCGCCCTTCAATATGTATTCAACGACCTACTAGAGAGACAAACCGACACGCCAATAGACTTTGTCCGGGCACACCGTGCACTGAGGGCACGACCCGCAGATACAGCACCACCGAGGGACGTAATATGCTGTCTCTCGGACTTCAAGTTGAAGGAGGACATTATGGCCAAAGCAAGGAATGCTGCACATATTTCGTTTAATGAAACTGAACTTTCCATTTTTCAAGACCTCTCGCCCATAACTCTGAGTAACAGGCGTGCGTTGCGTCCCCTGCTGGAAGCCCTACGCAGGCAAAATATCCCATACAAATGGAAGTTTCCCTTTGCCCTACATGTCACTTTCATGGGCAGGCAGCTGTTCTTACGCACGCCGGATGACTTACCGGATTTTTGCCAGGCAGTTCAAATTCCACCGATCGATCTCCCGGATTGGTACAAGGACTTTCACTATGTCCCAGCAACTCAGCCCTCACCGGATTCCCCCAATTCCATGCCCTCTAAGCCCCCACACAAGAAGGGGAAGTTCCAGAGGCTACCGACACCGGGCCGGAGCACCACACCCAGGCACTCCTCCGCTCCGAGGGCATTACAGATGAATCCACCTCAGGAAGGTTGAACGGTCGGTAAGATGACCTCTTATATCACCCTTAGGATCTTACAGGCGGTTATGCTTGGAATAGAGTAGTGGTCCGAACGGCCCTCCTTCTCTCTTCTTTTGTACACCGTTCGTTGGTTCGCTTCGTACCCAGTTTATACCTTTACGTTGTTGCGGTACCTGCATGTTTTTGCGGACCTTACACGGACACACCCCTGCGATGGATTGGACGGATCAGCCGATCGATTTCTACGCCTCCTTCTTTGTTAAGGTGTCTACAGGCTTCTACACGGACGCGCTCCTGTTACAGACCGGGCGGACCGTCCGACCGGTTGTTATGTTCCCTCTTACCTTTTTTACTCATCGCAGGAGGACAATAGCTGGCATGTAGCTGTGACTGAACTGCTTTATTCTAGATAAGTACTAACACTGTGATATAAGGTTTCTCTTTTTTACACCCAACGAATGGGTTGGTTACGGTTGTTAATTTTATTATGCACGAATATAATTAGGCTTCATATTAAGGGGCTGGGGGATGCGGAGAATGATTGGCAATTGCAGACGGATTAATCACCCCGGGTTGACTGGGTTTCTGTCTGTTGGCATTGCTTTGAGTGCTCTCCCACTTCCCCCGCAAGGGGTTTCGTGGCTTGGTGCCCTGGGCGGCTTCACTGGGGCTCTCTTTTGCCCTGGGGATTGTCGCTGGGGGGACCAATCTACGGCCCCACTTTTGGATATTGCCTCTGGGGGACACCCCCCTGGAGGTTGTTAACTGAATTTTCTTGACCCACTCTCTTGGTGTCAGTTAGTGGGCTTCTCTACTCCCCTTCTCCCCCACTTCCTCCCCTTTTCCCTTCCCTCTCCCTCCCCCCCCCCCTCTCTCCCCCCCAATCCCTCGTGCCTCTCTGGGCCTCCCCTAAACCTACTCCCTTTCTTGTTCATATTCTGATCTATTTCCTCTTCTTTCCCCTCCCTCCTCTATTTATTACATAATGATTTATTCTGCTCTAGGCCAGAACCCGACTGTGGTCTCACACAATGTGCGCGGTCTCAATATACCGCATAAAAGAACGCAACTGCTCCGCCACTTGAGGAAGGGGAGGCCGTCCTTCGTGTCTCTGCAAGAAACTCATTTTAGGGCTGATTCCATTCCTAAAATGACTGACAAATTCTTCCCTAAAGCCTTTCATGCGGCTAACCCTGACTCGAAGACTAAAGGGGTCTCGATATTGTTAGGGAGAGACTCTGGATTCGAGCTCACACGGCAGCTGGCGGATCCGGGGGGACGGTACCTATTCCTCAAGGGCACAGTCGGGAAGCTCCCTGTTACGTTAGCATGCGTTTATTTTCCAAATACAGCACATGTGAGTTTTTGCCAAACTATGATTGATGAACTTGCTGGGTTTGCCGCCGGGTGCATAATCCTGGGTGGGGATTTCAATGTTCCGTTGGATCCCCTCCAGGATACCTCGGACGGCAAGTCCGCTATCACTTATCGTAAGCTCAAAAAGATTAGAACTATCTTGAACTCTCTAACATTGGCGGACTCATGGCGAGTTTTGCACCCACTGGACAGAGATTACACCTACTTTTCCACTGTACACGACAAGTATACTCGTATCGACTTTCTATTTGTGACACAAAGGGACTTGAACAACCTTAAAGAGGCGCATATCGGGACGAGATCGATCTCGGATCACGCACCGATATCTTTGAACCTCGCATTACAACCTTCACGCCCACAGTCGAGCGGTTGGAGACTTAACCCAACACTACTGACGGATCCTACAATCCTAGACCAGATCAGAGAAACTATACAACACTACTTTAGTGAGAACACCACTGAGGATGTTTCCCATTTAACTGTATGGGAGGCACACAAGTGCGTGCTCAGGGGCAGGCTGATAGGCTTGGCAGCACAAAAGAAAAGAGCGACGGAACAGGACTTGAAAGAGGCTTTTATAAAAGTGAGGGATTTAGAAGCTCAACACAAACGATCGATGGCGATTGCTCGGGCTGATGACCTGCTTCTTGCGCGCAAGGCGCTCCAGGATAAACTGGACTTACAAGCTAAACGGATATTATTTTTTCGACGAGGATTCTTTTATGAACACGGGAACAAAAATGGCAAGTTTTTGGCACGAGCTTTGAGGGGCGTACGGTCTTCTAACACCATTATCCAGATTAGAAACAAGGAAAACAGGCTCATACACGATACGGAAGGCATTGCGGCGGAATTCCATAGGTTTTACTCTAAGCTTTACAACATCCCACCCTCACACAAACCGGCGACGGTGGATGGGCCGAGATGTGCGATCATAGACCGATATCTACGTAACAGCGGCATGCCAGGCCTATCAGTGGGTGACGCCACAGAACTAGATAAACCCATTGAGGAACCGGAACTAATCCGGGCTATTAAATCCTTGAAAACGGGCAAGAGTCCGGGCCCAGATGGCTTTTCCGCTATCTACTATAAGACCTTTATACCCTTATTGACGAAACCATTGCTCCGCGCTTTAAATTCCCTCTCAGCACCCCAGGAACCCTCACCTTCCTTTAATTTAGCGCACATCACAGTGCTCCCTAAACCTGGGAAAGACCCCAACTCCTGCTCCAGTTACCGACCGATTTCGTTGCTCAATTTAGACATAAAGCTCCTATCGAAAATTATTGCTACCAGGTTGAACACTCTGCTACCCGATCTAATCGGGCCGACACAGGCGGGCTTTATGCCAGGGAGGGAGGCGCGGGATAATGTGGTTAAGGCGATAAACCTTCTCCATTGTATGAAGGGAGATGCTGTCGAGGGCCTTCTCCTATCCACGGACGCGGAGAAGGCCTTCGACAGAGTGGCATGGGACTTCATGTTTGCAGTATGCAGGTGGGTGGGTTTCCAACCAAAATTGATGGCCTGGATCTCCGCACTCTATCGCAGCCCGACGGCCCGGCTCAAAATCAATGGAACCCTTTCGGAACCAGTACTTATACGAAACGGCACGCGTCAAGGGTGCCCTCTATCCCCTATATTATTTATCCTAGCATTAGAACCCTACATCCGCACAATCAATGCCAATCTGTCGATCAAGGGCCTTACGTTAGGACAAACGCAATTCAAAATAGCCGCTTACGCGGATGATCTCCTATTTGTCATAACCCAACCCCACATTTCAATCCCTAACCTCTTGAAGGAATTTGAGCTATTTGGATACATCTCCAACTTTAAAATTAATTACGAAAAATCAGAGGCTCTGAACATCTCCCTAAACCCTACCCGCCTGCTGTCTGCCAAAGCTAACTGCCCCTTCAAGTGGGTGGACCACAGACTTAAATATCTGGGGATCTGGCTAACACCCGACCTGGACAACCTATATATACAAAATTTCCAACCCCTCCTAAATGAACTCCGCACAGATCTTCAGGACTGGCACCGTCACCCACTGTCATGGTTCGGAAGGGCGGCGGCGGTCAAGATGACGGTTTTGCCACGGGTACTGTACCTTTTTCACACTCTGCCCATCAAACTACCTAGGCGGTTTTTCGCACATCTGACAGCGTTAATAAGGGACTTCATTTGGGCCGGGAAAAAACCCCGAATTAGCTTATCGACCTTGACCTTGCCAAAAGTTAAGGGGGGGATTAATCTACCGAACTTCAAATATTACTACTATGCGGCACACCTGGTTCGTATTCTAGACTGGAATTGCCATGCAGCATCCAAAGACTGGGTGGGACTGGAGGGACGACTGACAGAGACTCCCTTGCGGTTTCTGCCTTGGGTCACCAGGGAGGCCCGTTCGACCTCACTGTCCTCACACCCCCTGATAGGGCCCACCCTGGAGGTCTTTGGAGAGGCTTCACGCCAATGTGGACTGGCCTCCGACCCGGGCCCTTTGACACCCTTAGCCCACAACCCTAGCTTTGCATCAGGACACACTACGGTTTCGTTCCCGCACAGAAATGATGGGACGCCTGTGACAATAGCACACTGCGTAGAGGCAGGCAAGCTTAAGTCTTTTCAGGACCTCTCTGGAGACTTAAGAGCAAAACATTTCACACACTGGCAATACCGACAACTGCACGACTTTGTACACTGCCCGACCAACAGACCGCATGTTTTGAGGGAACAGACATGGTTTGAGCAGCTGTGCATCACGGGAGAACCAGTCCGGAAGGCGACCTCTCTGATTTACAGTTGGCTACAGGCGACCAGGACAGACCACTCGACCAAACATAAACGAGACTGGGAGAGGTTCCTCTCCACAACCTTTACTGATGAGCAGTGGAAACATGCCTGCATATTGGCGCATAAGTGCTCCATAAGCACCAGTTCCCAAGAAACAGCATACAAAGTCTTGTCAAACTGGTATTTTACACCAGTCAGACTTAGCAAATGGTATCCAGGCACGTCAGAACTCTGCTGGAGATGTGGAGGGGCAGGGGGTGATATGATACATATTTGGTGGGATTGTCCACAGTTGCGGAATTTCTGGATTGAGATCGGTGCACAGATCAGGGCCATCACCGAAACCAAAATTACTCTCACACCTGAGTGCTGCTTGCTCCACATCTCCAACTACTCTTTGGGCAGGTACAAAAGATCAGTGGTACGCCATATGCTGAATGCGGCTAAGACAATCATTCCTCGGCACTGGAAATCGCCTCACCCCCCTTCACTGCGGGAATGGCTCTTAGAAGTAGACTTTCTATATAAGCTAGAAGAAACCGTGGCGATGGCCTCGGAAAAAACCGATAAATTTCACAAACTATGGAGACCCTGGTTTATTTTTAAACTCACAGATGGTTATGCAAAACTCTGTACTGGTTGATTTGTGACAATCAGCTCGTCTACCTATTTCTCTGACTAATTGTAAATGTGATTCTGCCGAAGCTGGCTATTATGATGTTCGAATATGCAAAATGGTATCTCTGTCCACCCCTCGGGTTCGGGGCCAATGGAATTGGTACCCCTCGAACTACCCCCCCTCCCCTCTATCACCTATTCTCCTGTCTTGATCCTTTACTTCCCTCTTCTAACCCTTTTTCAGACACTTCAAAAATTCCCACCCCCACAAATGAAAATATTATTCTGTACGAGTCTCAGGGGGTTTTTGACTTTGACACTGATGTTTTATGTTGAGATTCACGTTTCTATGGAGACCCTCCTATGGTTTGTTTTTCTTATGTACCAACTTATAACACTGGATTGTGCGGTGCTCTATAGCGAACTTATGTAATAGAACAACATGTTTTTTCCTTTTTCAATGCCATGTGGGCTGAATGTTGATGGATATACTTGTTCTTTTTTACAATGTATCAAGCTGTCAATTGTTCAATAAACTATATTGTTCAAAAAAAAAAAGAATAAATTGAGTCCAGGCATCTGTCACTAACTCGATTATGGGGTGTTGTGTCTTAACCCTCGCGTTGGGAAATGAAGACGCCAGCAACGTAGAGTATAATGAGTTGGGGAGCAGCCATGCTCTCTTCATTGTGGCCCATTGTTTATCCGCCACTGGTAGAATCCAATACTTGATTTGATCAAGTATACATGCCTTGTAATAATCTCTTAACACAGGGAACCCCATACCCCCCATCTCGTTTCTCCTAGATAAAATAGTGTTAGAGCTTCTAGGTTTCCTTCCTTGCCACACAAAGGAAGATAGTTGCGCTTGGGCTGATACGAAAAAGGACGAGGGAATTCGGATTGGTAGCGCCCTGAAAAGATATAGAAGTTTCGGAAGTACTAGCATTTTGTACGCTGCTAGTCTTCCCATCCAAGATAGACAAAATTTCGTAAGTCTGTTCAACTCATGATGAAGGGAGGAGAGTAAGGGTAGAAAGTTAATTTTAAACAGGCTGGAGCTAGGCGATATTATCTTAATACCTAAATATGAAATTGGTTGGTTCGTCCATGGGTAAGGAAATCTTGTGGCTAGGTCTTTACGGGTTTGCCTCTTAACATTTATTGCAAGTAGGTTTGATTTAGATGCATTTACCTTATAATATGAAATTTTATTAAACTGATCCAAAGTGTCATGAACTGCTGGTAAAGAGAGGGATGGCTGTGAGAGGGACAAAATGACATCATCGGCAAATAACGTGATCGAGTAAGAGGATTTCATAACTGGAATACCTATGATGTCTGGATGCGTGCGAATTGTTTCAGCTAGGGGCTCCATTATAAGGGCAAAAATTAACGGAGATAGCGGGCACCCTTGCCTCGTCCCATTTGTAATATTAAAGCTTTCCGAAAACATCCCTTCCGTGAATACCATCGCCGAAGGATTGGTGTACAGGGCCGAAATAGCAGAATGTATGTTCCCCTCCACACCAAATTTGGTGAGTACTCGACTTAGGTAGCCCCAGTGGACCCTATCGAAGGCCTTCTCTGCATCTAAAGTAAGAAGCAGAGAAGGATCCCTCGAGGTTTCTGCCGCATGGATCAAATTGATAATTTTCCTGGTAGCATCAGGAGCTTGACGGCCCTTAATAAATCCCACTTGGTCGTTTTTGATGAGGGAGGGTAAAATTGTGGATAGTCTATTTGCCAGGATTTTTGCGAAAATTTTTAGATCCACATTTAATAGGGATATCGGTCTAAAGTTTTGAGTGGACTCTGTTGGTTTCCCTGGTTTAGGTATTGTTGTTATTGTGGCTGCCAACATTTCTTGAGGGAACGAGGTGGATAGAGTAGCTTTCTCAAACGTTTGTAGTAAGTATCTACCTATGATGGGGTAAAACGATCGATAATATTCCGACGAAAAACCGTCTGGGCCTGGGGACTTATTAAGCAGTAGCGCTAAGATTGTTTTGTGAAGTTCACTCAGTGTAATGGGTTCATTTAAGTCACTCAGTTGGTCTCTGTTTAGTCTCGGGAGTGTTAACTTGTCAAGGAAGCGTTCAATGTCGTCTGTGGTCGGTTGGGGAATGGAGTTGTCGTCTTTTAAATTGTAGAGGGCACTGTAATAGTCCCGAAAAGCGTTAGCGATATCTTTTGGATTGGAAAGTTTGGCCCCAGTACTCGGATGATAAATGAAAGGTATCTTTTGTTTAATGTTTTTTTCCCTAGTTTGTCTAGCTAATAGCTTTCCTGCCCGAGTACCTTGTTGATAAAAGTGGGCTTTCCATTTCTTAAGCACGTGCTCATGTTGTGATATTAACAATAATCTGAGTTCGTGTCTAAGGCTGTCTAGCTGAGAGCCTACCTTATATTGGGGCGCCTGTTTATTTTGGGATTCTAATTTTTCAATCTGTGAGAGTAGACTATCAATTTTAAGATTTCTCTGTTTGACAACCGTACATTTCAACTTGATTAAGACCCCTCTCATAAACGCCTTGTGTGCGTTCCATAACGTGAAGGGGTCCGACACAGACTGGGCATTATGTTTAAAATATTCTTGTAGCTCCAAGATAATCTGCTGCTTGAATTTGGGATGTGAGAAAAGAGAGGTATCATTTCTCCATCTATTTGCTCCAGTCTCTGTCGGACGCCCCCCCACCACCACGGAAACTGGGGCGTGGTCAGACCACGAAATATTATGAATCGAGGACATAGTAACTTTTTGAAGTAAAAATTTGTCAACCAAAATTAAATCAATTCTAGAGTACGAATTGTGCACGCTAGAATAGTAAGAATAGTCCCTCTCTGAGGAATGTTGGCATCTCCATACATCGAACAGATTATAATTTGCCATAAAGTGCGCAAGGGTAATCCTGCCTCTGGATTTGCGAGGTCTAGAGGACACATCTAGAACCTGGTTCGGTATCGTGTTGAAATCGCCACAGAGTATGAGATGACCCCTGCGCACCGATACCACTTTCTTGCCTAGCCTGTGTAAAAAAGACAGTTGTTTGGAATTAGGTACATATACATTAACAATGGTGTAAACCACGTTATCTATTTCCCCTATTAGAATAATATATCTGCCCGCAGGGTCTAATTCGGTCTGCAAGCATTTGAATTGCAACTTATCTCGAAGCAGTATAGCTACTCCCCTCTGCTTCTTCTGAGCATTGGCTAAAAATACAGTTGGAAAATGTCTGTTCTGAAGTTGCGGGTGTTTTGAGTCTAGAAAATGTGTTTCTTGAAGACAAAGAACGTCACTTTGTAGTTTCATGGCTTCTTTCCACAGTAAGCTTCTTTTGTGAGGGCTATTTAGACCTCTAACATTAAATGTTGAAATCTTAAACCCCATCCTGATATCGTAAAGGGTGATGAATGAGCAGGTTCCTGGACCGGCACTAGTCTCAGTGTAAGGAAGTCCAAACCGACTAACTGTTGCGGTGGACCCAAAAAATTAAAAAATAGGAAAGAAAAAATAAATCAAAAACAATAAAGATAAAGTGTAGGCACTTAGACTGTAGAAAAAAATGAGGCAGTTATTTCCAAGTAGTGTCACAACGAAAAATTCAAAACGTCCGCTTGTAAAGTCCTGAAGTAACAGGATATAGCCGACCACAAGGTAGCAGGGAACCTAGCTTGGTCTAAGTATAGTCTTGTAGATAAAAAATAAATAAAAAACAAAAAAAAAAGGAAAATAGCAACGAATGAGTAGGGAAAAAACCCTTTAAACAACGGAGGGCAAAAGAGAACCACATAGTTAGCCACCGAGCACCGGAGCTCTAAGATTTAGTATGAATGAAAAGAAATACCTGGGAGGTCAGTCCTGTAAACGTCTCGGCCAGGCAGGGGATTCGGTACGGGGGGATGGAGACCCGGACGGTGAATCCTCCTCCTTGTACAGGATTTGCCATTCTCTGAGGAGTCGAATGCCTTCTTCGACTGATTTGATAGCTGTGGTGGATCCATCTTTGGAGATTAGGAGCCTAGCTGGATATGCCCATTTGTACGGAATTCGATGGTTTCGCAAGGGCTTCGTTATCGTCGCCAGGGATCAACGTCTTTGCATCGTAAATGCCGACAGATCTGGAAAAAAAGATAGGGCTTGTGCGGACAGAGGTATGGTGTCCGGGTTGCGGATACAGAAAAGGAATTTTTCTTTCGTTTGAAAAAAATGGATTCTAGCGATCGTGTCCCTTGGTAAGTGAGCTGGGATGTGTCTAGGCTTCAGAAGCCTGTGAATTCTATCAATGGCGAGGTCTGTTAGCGATGCGTCCGGCAATGCTTCTTGCAAGATTGTTTGGAAAAAAGGGAGCAGGTCAGTAGGTTTCACTGATTCTGGAATACCTCTTATTTTGATGTTGTTGCATCTCGATCGGTCTTCGAGGTCAGCCATTTTCTCTTTCAAAGTAAGCAATTCGTCCTCCTTCTCATTATGTGCATCTATAACCTCATTAATAGTGCCAGCGAACTCACTCATTTTACGTTCTATGTGAGTAACTCTATTATCCACAGCTCTGACTTCCTCTTTGAAATGGTTAGTGAGGGATAGAATGTCTGCATGCAGGGTGCTCCGTAGTGATACCAGCATATCTTTCAGAGTGGTGTCTATAACCGGCTGATTCTTGGTAGGGAATTCAAGTATGGAGTCTTGTAATTCTCTCGTGTCATTCAAGGACGCATTGCCCGCACCCTCGTCTTCCTCCCTCTGCATGTGAGGCAGTTTAGCTTTGATAGGGCTGGAGGTGGATGAAGCTGAAGGAGAGGTAAGCTTATCTCCCTGCGGCGAATCAGTCTGTTCTTTGGCATGGTAAGCTACATGTATTCTGCTACTCACATGGCCGCCTTCCCCCTCATCGCTCTGCTTACCGGTGCCATCTTGGGATTGTGAAGTGCGAGGCTGCCGATAGAAGTCCGTCATTCGGCTTAGACGTTTAGCCTCTTTTCTCCGGCGGGACATGTTCCACGTGTCTGCCCGACCTCCGCTCTGTGGAAACCGCTGAGTTTGACCTCCCAGGTCTGTCGGAAAAAGCTCCGGTGTGCAGGCGGTGGACGGAGCTCTCTTACTCTGCGGCCATACTCCTCAGCTGCCGGCCAAGCCCCCTCCACTTGTGAATTTTGGAGCTTGCTGTTCCACAACCAGCAAATCACCTAAAAATTTTGGGAAAAACATGTATTATAAATATGCAGGCATACGTTTATTACCTGAAGCTGGGCTGTCAGACACTCACTTGTTGTGGCGACAAGTTCGCCCACTTCCTCCACCTCTCCTTCCTCCAGATCCTTGGGGTGTGGTTTTTTTGGAGAGTTCCCCTTCTTTGTCAGGTGGGGTCTTCCTGGTGTCCTCTGTTGAGAGGTGTCCTCCAAGTCTTTGGTCCCCTATAAGAATGAAACAAAAGGTATACTTTAGCACACAGATATTTAGGCATGACCAAATGTATTTAACCTGTATCTGCCCAAAACATCGTACTAAATGTTTCCTACGATCGTTTACTGTGCCCACTAACCTGAAACTTGCCATTTTAAAATGTCCTACAGTAAAGAAAATCAAATTGCACAGCATGCAAGTAATAATAAAGAATCGGAACACACAATAACTATTTATTTTTTCTAAGCACTCTCTTGATCCTCCTATACTGATCCAGCTCCCTCAGTTTCAGGTGTGACCAGCGTTTCCTTATTTGCTCCTTTGTTCATCGTACCCCATAATTTATGTGCAGACTCTTCACAACTTTCATAATAATTTTGGCCTTTCTCACATTCAGAATAGTGTACGGTCCATTCTTGCCGTCATACTCATTACTCCTCAAGATGTCCACCATCTCAAGAAAGGACATATTTGTAGCCCCTGGAATCGGGACGTTTCGGCCTCCCAGCTTTCCTCCTCCTCGTTACTCCAATCAATAACAGCCACCTGCTGCGTCTCCGCCATGTCACTCCTACTGCGTGCTAAAGAGTAGGGGCGGAGAATACACTAGAAAGAACATCAGGGGCGGGCGATGCATGCACAGTGTGCATAAAGTAACATGTGTGTGTTGCTGTCGCTGTGCTGAGGAAGGAGGACGAACGTTCTAATGAAGGTAAAATCTTAACTTTGGTACATCAGTGGCCTATACTGCTTCAAGATTGAGGCCTATATTGGGATAAAATTATGAGAGTTTAGTTTAGTGTTTTTGTCTTGTGTATTGTCTTACAAGCTAGGAGGTCAACGATGGAGAAACTTCTGGAATTTGTGAAGACTCGGGTCCCTGATGCAACCATCATGTTCTTGGAAATTGGGATCTTGAGGAACATGTATAAGAAGGAGCATAATAAGATCCAGAAATCACTCAGTTCAGGAGCATCAGCAGCGCAAGTGTATGTCCCCAGGCTGTGGTACTTCAATAAACGGCGGTTTCTGAATAACCAGACTGAAGGCAGCCTTCCCTCCACCTGCAGCCTTCACTCCACCTTTCCCTCAACCCCAGCAGAGGCTGACGAGGAACAACCTGGGCCTTCCATCATGGAAGAAGTGGATGTGCCCAGCTGGAGCCAGGTATATTATTTTTAGACATATTTATTGTCCTAATATTAATGATGTTAACTAGATGTTATAATTGCTAACAAATTAATGATTTAAAAAAAGTGATGTATACATATCAATAGACAGTAGTGGCCAAAAATATTTGGAACAAGAATGAATAATGCTGGGGTCAGAATGATAGTCTTTTCTATTTATTAACATTCAATTTGCAAGTCATGAGCAAAAACTAAAACTATATCCCTTTTTTATACACAGGATGAGCTCACCCAGGAGGAGGGTCTGGAAAGCATCAGCCAGGAGGAGGCTGTGCCCAGTGGCAGCCAGGAGGAGGCCGTGCTCACTGGCAGCCAGGAGGAGGCCGTGTCCAGTGGCAGCCAGGAGAAGGGCGGGCCCAGTGGCAGCCAGGAAGTGGCTGGGCCCAGTAGGAGCCTCAACCAATCCCAGATTACAACCAAAAGGCCCAAGAAGGGGACGATGATGGAGGAGGCAGCACTGGGCCCCATTAGGGAAGCAGGTGATGTCCTCGGGAGCCCCCCCAAAGCTGACGAGGCCTATGGCTGCTATCTAGCCACAAAATTGCTGAAATTGGAGGAGGGCCAATGCCTCCTCTGTGAGGGAATTATAATACCCTTCAGAAGGGGTTGAGGGGCAAGCTGACTGAGAACAGCCACATATATGAGCAAGCTCATCCTCCTCCTCCTCCTCCTGCCACAAGTCCACCACCAGAGGCACAGCCTCCAAGGAAGGCTGCAGGGAAGGGTGCAGGGAATGCTGCAGGGAAGTGTGGAGGGAAGGCTGCAGCGAAGAGAATAAAGTGATGGCCTGGGTTCAGTCTGGTCTGACAGAAGACACAGGCTGATGTAGTACTGAAATGGATAAGAACTACAAACTAGTTCGAGGTTATCTGCTGCTATTTCCAATTAAAAAGTATAAATGTGCATGCACATTGGAAGTAAACACTCTCTGAGACAAGTCCAGCTCGGCTACTTCTAACTTTGATTTATTCGAGGGCGGTGTGGATATTTTATACAGAAAGATACGTCATTGCTATGTCAGTCTAATAGGTACATCTTATTGGTTAAAATACAAGAGAAATGAAGAAACTTGATGCTTGAAGTTCGGTTGAAGCTGTTTCTGTTATCTCAAATGCATTCTTCTAACGCGTGGGATGTAGGGTGTAGACGCCATTTTAAACTCCGAACAGAGAGCCAATCTGTATACTACATAATAAGTAAGGAACATAGAAACATATATACACATAAGCAAATAGACATTTTCTGATTATCATTATGTACATTAGATTCCTTAACAGTACCCCCTAAAATTTTCTTCTGTCCCTCATCTAAAGGTCCTACTCACCTGGCCCATTCTCCTCAGCAACTCTTTTTAAACTGTATATAGAGTTAGGCAGCAACTAGTACACTACCCCCTCGATACAGCTGGAGAAGGGCAATCAGGTGCTATCTGATAATCTAATCCCTATAACCCTAGAGGATTGTGAGATTTTGGACAGGGAGTGACTGTAGAGGAGTGAAGGGTTTGTCATCCTCCATCATAAGAGGGTCATCTTCTTCTTGGTGGAGAAATGTAGGTGGGCTGTTGTCTACAGCCTTGCTCATTAACTTCTTTACGAAAGGTAGAATACAGCATACAATCGGGGCTAAAAGAACCAGGATTATTAGTACCGTTACCACTATCTGGGCGAGCACTTTTTGCCACCCACTCATCCAGCTAAAATATTGATCCCATGGGTCTGTAATACCTGAGTTCTTCTTCAACTCCAATGACAAATCTTCTAATTTCTTTATAGCTAAAGTTACTTTACCATTTAGGCCGGTATTATCAGGAATGTAGGTGCAACAGGTTCCCGTTTTTTCTATAATTTTACAGACATCTCCTTTCTCAGCTAACACCATGTCTAAGGCTATCTGGTTCTGGAATGTCATGTAGGAAGTGGGGGCTAACTGGTCAGCAATTCCCTGGAGGGCATATTTAGTGTAATTCACAAATCTTTGTTGGTTATAGTATATGTAATTGATCCAATCTACATTCTTGTTCACATTTACTATGGGGATTAGTGATGGCCGAACGGTTCGCCCGGCGGTCGTTTCGCGGCGAATTTCCGACTTTCGCCGTCCGCGGGTTCGAACGCCTTTTTCCGTCGTTCGCCCCGGCGGACTTACGTGTTTAATGTATACAAGAACTTTAACCTTTCGTGACACGTTTATCATGTGTTACAGGACAACCAATTGAGACATGACAGCTCATGGACACTTGGACATTCCCCCTAACCTATAAATACACCCGATCCGGTGGCCATTTTACATTCTTTCTTCTGTCACTGTAGGGAAAGGATCCTGTGTGGAGTAGGGACAGAGAAAACGCTAGCTATTTGGTACACAAAAGTTCTTTTCAGGACTGGTATAGGTGTTAGGTCAGCAGCCTGAGTTTCTTTTGTCAGTTTAGATAAAGGGACAGAGCGCTGTATGCTGCTATTTTAGGGACAGCTCAGCCAGATTAGTCTTTCTTCATCATCATCATCATCATCATCATTAGCTGTTACTATCAGGTCCACAAAAGAGCTGTTCCAGCTAATCGTTCCAGCCTACTCTTTTTTGCCAATTTGTATAGGGACAGGCAGGAAGCAGTGTGTCAGGCAGTGAGGATAATTTTAAAGACTTGCTGTTACTATTAGTTCCACAAAGGTTCTTTTCAGGACTGGTATCAGTGGTACGGTAATAGGCTTGTACACGTATAATATTCTTTCTTCCAAATATAGAAAGAATATTATACTTGACTGCTGCCCTTCTGCTGCAGTCTGCTAATCATTCACAACTCACTTGTTCCACAAAGCTCTTTATCAGGACTGGTAACTTGGTCTGTCTAGGGTGCTACGGTACATAGGCTTGGGTGCGGTACAGTCTGCTGTTCTGTAAGGACCGCTATCGGTCCACAATACATAGGGTTGCCGTGCACTACTGCTGACCGCTGCCCTATACTGCAGCAGTCCTTCATTGGTATAGGGACTGACGTACAGTCTGCTAATCACTAACACACAACCTGCTTGGTCCACAAAAGTTCTTATAAGGACTGGTAACTTGGTATAGGGTGCTACGGTACATAGGCCTGAGTGCGTTACAGTCTGCTGTTCTGTAAGGACCGCTATCGGTCCACAATACATAGGGTTGCCGTGCACTACTGCTGACCGCTGCCCTATACTGCAGCAGTCCTTCAGCGGTATAGGGACTGACGCACAGTCTGCTAAACACTAACACACAACCTGCTTGGTCCACAAAAGTTTTTATAAGGACTGGTAACTTGGTATAGGGTGCTACGGTACATAGGCCTGAGTGCAGTACAGTCTGCTGTTCTGTAAGGACCGCTATCGGTCCACAATACATAGGGTTGCCGTGCACTACTGCTGACCGCTGCCCTATACTGCAGCAGTCCTTCATTGGTATAGGGACTGACGTACAGTCTGCTAATCACTAACACACAACCTGCTTGGTCCACAAAAGTTCTTATAAGGACTGGTAACTTGGTATAGGGTGCTACGGTACATAGGCCTGAGTGCGTTACAGTCTGCTGTTCTGTAAGGACCGCTATCGGTCCACAATACATAGGGTTGCCGTGCACTACTGCTGACCGCTGCCCTATACTGCAGCAGTCCTTCATTGGTATAGGGACTGACGTACAGTCTGCTAATCACTAACACACAACCTGCTTGTTCCACAAAAGTTCTTATAAGGACTGGTAACTTGGTATAGGGTGCTACGGTACATAGGCCTGAGTGCGTTACAGTCTGCTGTTCTGTAAGGACCGCTATCGGTCCACAATACATAGGGTTGCCGTGCACTACTGCTGACCGCTGCCCTATACTGCAGCAGTCCTTCATTGGTATAGGGACTGACGTACAGTCTGCTAATCACTAACACACAACCTGCTTGGTCCACAAAAGTTCTTATAAGGACTGGTAACTTGGTATAGGGTGCTACGGTACATAGGCCTGAGTGCGTTACAGTCTGCTGTTCTGTAAGGACCGCTATCGGTCCACAATACATAGGGTTGCCGTGCACTACTGCTGACCGCTGCCCTATACTGCAGCAGTCCTTCATTGGTATAGGGACTGACGTACAGTCTGCTAATCACTAACACACAACCTGCTTGGTCCACAAAAGTTCTTATAAGGACTGGTAACTTGGTATAGGGTGCTACGGTACATAGGCCTGAGTGCGTTACAGTCTGCTGTTCTGTAAGGACCGCTATCGGTCCACAATACATAGGGTTGCCGTGCACTACTGCTGACCGCTGCCCTATACTGCAGCAGTCCTTCAGCGGTATAGGGACTGACGCACAGTCTGCTAAACACTAACACACAACCTGCTTGGTCCACAAAAGTTCTTATAAGGACTGGTAACTTGGTATAGGGTGCTACGGTACATAGGCCTGAGTGCAGTACAGTCTGCTGTTCTGTAAGGACCGCTATCGGTCCACAATACATAGGGTTGCCGTGCACTACTGCTGACCGCTGCCCTATACTGCAGCAGTCCTTCATTGGTATAGGGACTGACGTACAGTCTGCTAATCACTAACACACAACCTGCTTGGTCCACAAAAGTTCTTATAAGGACTGGTAACTTGGTATAGGGTGCTACGGTACATAGGCCTGAGTGCGTTACAGTCTGCTGTTCTGTAAGGACCGCTATCGGTCCACAATACATAGGGTTGCCGTGCACTACTGCTGACCGCTGCCCTATACTGCAGCAGTCCTTCATTGGTATAGGGACTGACGTACAGTCTGCTAATCACTAACACACAACCTGCTTGTTCCACAAAAGTTCTTATAAGGACTGGTAACTTGGTATAGGGTGCTACGGTACATAGGCCTGAGTGCGTTACAGTCTGCTGTTCTGTAAGGACCGCTATCGGTCCACAATACATAGGGTTGCCGTGCACTACTGCTGACCGCTGCCCTATACTGCAGCAGTCCTTCATTGGTATAGGGACTGACGTACAGTCTGCTAATCACTAACACACAACCTGCTTGTTCCACAAAAGTTCTTATAAGGACTGGTAACTTGGTATAGGGTGCTACGGTACATAGGCTTGAGTGCGGTACAGTCTGCTGTTCTGTAAGGACCGCTATCGGTCCACAATAGATAGGGTTGACGTGCACCACTGCTGACCGCTGCCCTATACTGCAGCAGTCCTTCAGCGGTATAGGGACTGACGTACAGTCTGCTAAACACTAATACACAACCTGCTTGGTCCACAAAAGTTCTTATAAGGACTGGTAACTTGGTATAGGGTGCTACGGTACATAGGCTTGAGTGCGGTACAGTCTGCTGTTCTGTAAGGACCGCTATCGGTCCACAATAGATAGGGTTGACGTGCACCACTGCTGACCGCTGCCCTATACTGCAGCAGTCCTTCAGCGGTATAGGGACTGACGCACAGTCTGCTAAACACTAACACACAACCTGCTTGGTCCACAAAAGTTTTTATAAGGACTGGTAACTTGGTATAGGGTGCTACGGTACATAGGCCTGAGTGCGTTACAGTCTGCTGTTCTGTAAGGACCGCTATCGGTCCACAATACATAGGGTTGCCGTGCACTACTGCTGACCGCTGCCCTATACTGCAGCAGTCCTTCATTGGTATAGGGACTGACGTACAGTCTGCTAATCACTAACACACAACCTGCTTGGTCCACAAAAGTTCTTATAAGGACTGGTAACTTGGTATAGGGTGCTACGGTACATAGGCCTGAGTGCGTTACAGTCTGCTGTTCTGTAAGGACCGCTATCGGTCCACAATACATAGGGTTGCCGTGCACTACTGCTGACCGCTGCCCTATACTGCAGCAGTCCTTCAGCGGTATAGGGACTGACGCACAGTCTGCTAAACACTAACACACAACCTGCTTGGTCCACAAAAGTTTTTATAAGGACTGGTAACTTGGTATAGGGTGCTACGGTACATAGGCCTGAGTGCAGTACAGTCTGCTGTTCTGTAAGGACCGCTATCGGTCCACAATACATAGGGTTGCCGTGCACTACTGCTGACCGCTGCCCTATACTGCAGCAGTCCTTCATTGGTATAGGGACTGACGTACAGTCTGCTAATCACTAACACACAACCTGCTTGTTCCACAAAAGTTCTTATAAGGACTGGTAACTTGGTATAGGGTGCTACGGTACATAGGCTTGAGTGCGGTACAGTCTGCTGTTCTGTAAGGACCGCTATCGGTCCACAATAGATAGGGTTGACGTGCACCACTGCTGACCGCTGCCCTATACTGCAGCAGTCCTTCAGCGGTATAGGGACTGACGTACAGTCTGCTAAACACTAATACACAACCTGCTTGGTCCACAAAAGTTCTTATAAGGACTGGTAACTTGGTATAGGGTGCTACGGTACATAGGCTTGAGTGCGGTACAGTCTGCTGTTCTGTAAGGACCGCTATAGGTCCACAATAGATAGGGTTGACGTGCACCACTGCTGACCGCTCACCTATACTGCAGCAGTCCTTCAGCGGTATAGGGACTAAGAGTTTTGTCACAGGGTCATTTAAAAAATGACATGCAGAGGAAGAGGCAGGCCCTTCCGCAGGGGTGGTAGGGGTAGGGCAGGAGCAACAGGCTTGAGCCAAAGTGGGAAGTTGCAGAAGGTGCGTTCAATTACTTTAAAGGATGCACCAGACTTGGTTGAGTGGCTCGCTCAGCCTTACTCTTCTGCACCCTCCTCATCCTCTCGATCTGCACCCTCTTCTTCACTCTCTGCTATGTGCACCCCCAAAGACACTACCACCAACAACACGACCACCACCACCACCACCACATACCTTCCGCTTGAGTCACTGGAATTATTTTCCGATCCATATCAAGAGGACATTTCTGATGCGCAGCCACTCTTGGTATTGGATCAGGAAGAGGAGGTAGCAACAAGCGCTACTCAGCAGTCTGACGCCAGTACCCAGATCAGCCCAAGGAGGAGGTTGGTCCCCGGTGTTGCTGCCTACTCTACTTATAGCGGTGGGGAAGGTGACGTTGATGATGACGTGTCTAGTGATGTCACGTGGGTGCCCACAAGAGAGGAAGAGGAGGGGAGTTCAGAGGGAGATATGGACCAGCAGATAGGGAGGAGAAGCAGCAATGACTTACATTGCACAGCAGGGACAAAGCAGACTGCAAATGTATCAGGAGCGAGTCATCGACCATGTACGGTCACATCTGGCGCTCCCAGGACACCGGCACATGGCTCCGCAGTGTGGGCTTTTTTTAACGTGTCCGCTGCTGACAATAGCGTTGCCATCTGCAATCTTTGCAGTCAACGCGTTAGTCGCGGTAAGCCCAATACTCACCTAGGGACGACCGCCTTAAGAAGGCACATGAGCAGCCATCACCGAGCCCAGTGGGAGCAACGGAACACACAAAGCCACACTGCAGGCTCTCACCGTCCAGCCTCGTCTTCTACTTCTCCTTCTCCTCTCTCCTCACAATTGTCCTCCACTCCACCTTCCATCACGCCAAGCTCACATTTTTCTGCAAAAAGGCAGGCTTCCGTGGGCCTAATGTTTGAGCGTAAAAAAATGATGACGCCGGATAACCCTCTTGCCCAACGGTTGGCGGCTGGCTTGTCAGAACTCATAGCCCGCCAACTACTGCCATATAAACTGGTGGACTCGGAGGCCTTTCGCAAATTTGTGGCCATTGGAACACCACAATGGAAGGTCCCAGGAAGGAAGTATTTCTCAGAGAAGGGCATCCCAGAGCTATATGGCCATGTTCAGCGGCAAGTGAATGTATCTCTGGCACACAGTGTCGGTGCCAAGATACATCTGACCACAGACACGTGGTCTAGCAAACACGGGCAGGGAAGGTATATCAGTTTTACTGCCCACTGGGTGAACCTTCTGACGGCCGTCAAGCATGTAACCCGTGGCACCCGTGTAGATTTGGTTTTACCGCCACGGATTGCATGCAGGCCTGACTCTTCTTCTCCTCCTCCTACTCCATCCTCCTCCCTCTCCTCCTCAGCTGCCTCCTCCTTTTCCGCTGCTAGCGTCTCTTCCACTGCACCGCCCAAGCTCCCCAGAACCTATTCCACATGCCAGGTGAGACGTTGCCATGCCGTGCTGCGTCTGTTGTGCCTGGAAGCAAAGAGCCACACTGGCCCGGCACTCCTTTCAGCTTTGCGTTCACAGGCAGATGAGTGGCTAACACCGCTCAATTTGACAGTTGGTAAAGTGGTGTGTGACAACGGTGCCAATCTGCTTAGCGCATTGAAACAGGGCAAAATCACGCACGTGCCGTGCATGGCACACGTCTTAAACTTGGTCGTGCAGCGATTCCTTGTCAAATACCCTGGGGTCCAGGACATCTTGCGGCAGGCAAGGAAAATCTCGGCCCATTTCAGAAGATCTTACACGGCCATGGCTCGCCTTGCTGACATTCAGCGGCGACACCATCTGCCGGTCAGACGTCTTATTTGCGATTGCCCGACGCGATGGAACTCAACCTTCTATATGCTTGATAGGCTGCTCCAGCAGAAACGTGCAGTTAACGTCTACCTGTATGAACTCTGCGAAAGAAACGGTTCTGGGGAGCTGGGTTTTTTTTCACCGCGCCAGTGGCTGCTCATGCGCGACACATGCAGACTTCTGCGGCCATTTGAGGAGATCACCAAACTGGTCAGTCGCAGCCATGGCGCCATCAGTGACATGGTACCTTATGCCTTCTTTCTGGAGCGTGCATTGCGTCGTGTCATTGATCAGGCTGTGGAGGAGCAGGAGCGGGAAGATGAGGAAGTCGCAATGCTGGATGAATTCCCAGGGGGGGCTACTCTATCTGAGACAAGTCAACAACAGGAGTCTGATGAGGAGTCAGAGGAGGATGGTGCCGGGGCGGATGAGCAGGAGCAAGAAGAGCATGCTTTAAACCTTTCTGGGATCCCTGTTGTGCGAGGATGGGGAGAGGAGAATGAAGAGGACGACATTATCCTGGATGATGAGCAGGAGCCAGGCCACCACACCGCTTCCACTTTAGTGCAAATGGGGGCCTTCATGCTCCAGTGTTTTAATAGGGACCCCCGTATAAAAAGCATGAGGGTCAAGGACCAGTACTGGGTGGCAACGTACTTAGACCCCCGGTACAAACACAAAATGGCGGAAATGTTACCGCCGTCGCAGAGGGCTGTCAGAATGCAGCACTTCCAGGCCTTGCTTCGAGAAATGCTGCATTCTGCTTTTGCGTGCGCTGGCAGAGGAGCAATTCCCACTCCCAGAGAAGGATTTGCGGGTACCAATCCAACAGCGCCTGCAAGAAGAGGCCGGTTTGAAGATGTGTTGGTGACTTCGGATATGAGGTCATTCTTTCAGCCGACCCATCGACAGGTGTCATCCGGATCCAGCATCAGGGAACGCCTAGACCGTCAGGTGTCCGACTACATTGGGTTAACGGCCGATGTGGACGCTCTGAGGAGTGATGAACCCCTAGACTACTGGGTGGGCAGGCTTGACCTCTGGCCAGAGCTTGCCCAATTTGCAATCGAACTGTTGGCTTGCCCCTCATCCAGTGTCCTGTCCGAAAGGACGTTCAGCGCAGCAGGGGGGATTGTGACCGATAAGCGTACTCGCCTAGCTCACCACAGTGTTAACTACCTCACATTTCTAAAAATGAATGAGGCATGGATCTCGGAGGAATTCAACACATGTGATCAGTAGACCATGTATATGTCTATAAACAATTTTTGGAATCAAGCACACAGACCTTCTTAATTCATTTGGCTCACTTCCCTGACCCAAAAAAGCACACCGTACTATATGCCCCTACCCTCCTCTTTGAAGAGGTTGAGCGGTGTCATATTTCTACTGGGGCTGCTTATTATGAGGGGTTCCCACCATCCCTGTGCTGTGCTGACTTCCTCCTGGGTGTTCTTATTATGAGGGGCTCCCACCATCCCTGTGCTGTGCTGACTTCCTCCTGGGGGTTCTTATTATGAGGGGATCACACCATCCCTGTGCTGTGCTGACTTCCTCCTGGGGCTGCTTACGGTGCTGCTGTCAGCGCTGTATGTCACGGAGCTGCTGTCAGCGCTGTATGTCACGGAGCTGCTGTCAGCGCTGTATGTCACGGAGCTGCTGTCAGCGCTGTATGTCACGGAGCTGCTGTCAGCGCTGTATGTCACGGAGCTGCTGTCAGCGCTGTATGTCACGGAGCTGCTGTCAGCGCTGTATGTCACGGAGCTGCTGTCAGCGCTGTATGTCACGGAGCTGCTGTCAGCGCTGTATGTCACGGAGCTGCTGTCAGCGCTGTATGTCACGGAGCTGCTGTCAGCGCTGTATGTCACGGTGCTGCTGTCAGCGCTGTATGTCACGGAGCTGCTGTCAGCGCTGTATGTCACGGAGCTGCTGTCAGTGCTGTATGTCACGGAGCTGCTGTCAGCGCTGTATGTCACGGAGCTGCTGTCAGCGCTGTATGTCACGGAGCTGCTGTCAGCGCTGTATGTCACGGTGCTGCTGTCAGCGCTGTATGTCACGGAGCTGCTGTCAGCGCTGTATGTCACGGAGCTGCTGTCAGCGCTGTATGTCACGGAGCTGCTGTCAGCGCTGTATGTCACGGAGCTGCTGTCAGCGCTGTATGTCACGGAGCTGCTGTCAGCGCTGTATGTCACGGTGCTGATGTCAGTGCTCTGTATTACGGTGCTGCTGTCAGTGCTCTGTATCTCCTGCACCCTCTTGTTTGCCTACCCTGGTCCCTGACCTTCCCTCTCCTCCATTGCCTTCATTAGCTCCATAGTCCTGAATTGTCAGAACAATTTCCCAAATAAAAAAAAAATGCTTGTAGTTATCGATCCCAAATTCACCTCATACATGTATTATGCTATTGTCCAGGTGGTGGGACTACGTGCTACCCCCTAATAATTACCCCGTGGCCGCAAATTCGACCTAAAGGTTTGCGAAATTCGCCTCCCATTGAAGTCAATGGAGCCCACGGCGAACGGTCGTTTTCGCGAACGTTTGTGTCCGTTCGCGTTTCGCGTTCGCGAAACGTCCCGTCGGAAGTTCGTCCATCACTAATGGGGATCAAAGACTCAAAACCAACTTTTACCTGATCCCTGGATTTGAATTCATCAGGGACCCCCCTTTGGAACTCCTATAGCATCTATGTACACATGAGGGTCAAAGCTTCCGGAGAGAACTGCTCGCTTCCTCCTCTGACTGTGTGCTGGGTCAGTGTATGTATCAGGAGTATCTTCTGCTAGGATATGGAGGGGCATAATGACCTTTTCAAGGGCACATTCACCGGTCCAGATTCCCTCTAATCTGGTCCTATGTTCCAACCCACTGTCCCTCCCAGGAACCACAATTCTGTCCCCAGTAACTGTCTGTAAAACACACATATATATCCTTACCATCAGGGATGTCACTGTACCAATGGCATTGCCATGAAAGAGTCAAATGGACAAGGTACTATGTCACAGTAATCAAAGATAAAGGTGGTTACATGTGTACCTGAAGAGTTAGACCAAAATGTAATTATGTTATCATTTTTTGTGATGGCCACCTCCTGGGCCTCCCCCTTAGACCAAACAGAAAAAGGATATGCAGCATGGTCGTCATGAAGTGGGCGGGATCTTGTCCTCAGGGGTTGGAGCTTTCTTGCAGTGGGAAGCGTGTATTCAGGTGTCCTTCCCAGCCAATTCGACTGAGGTGGCTGTGGTCAGCAAAACTTGGAATGGACAATCATATATGGGTTCAAGAGAATGTTTTCTCACAAATGAATTTGTACTCAGAGTCACTCTGTGGATGGTGAGGAAAGGAACAAAGAGCAACAAGGAAACAAAGACCTGAAGTGTGCCAAAGGTCACGTGGTCAGTATGCCTAAAAGGGGGCATACCCAAGTATGAAATGTAAAGAATAAAATTAAAAGAAAAAGGGAATGGGTGGGTGGGACACGCGACCGACGTCCAACGAGGAGGAGGCAGAGGAGGGCAGGCTTTATGCAGCCTGACTCCTCCTACAAATACAGGCTTACCCTGCGGTCAGCCTTTACACTTGTACTCAGAGTCACTCTGTGGATGGTGAGGAAAGGAACAAAGAGCAACAAGGAAACAAAGACCTGAAGTGTGCCAAAGGTCACGTGGTCAGTATGCCTAAAAGGGGGCAAAAAATAAAACAGTAGGAAGAAAGCTCAACAAACCAGATGACCCAGTGAATAACGTTTAACCTGGAGTGGCGGCAAATGAGTTATGCCTTTGCCGCAGAGAAGGAAACGCTAAGAAAGGCAGTAGCCCCTCCCCTGGCTTCAGGAACCACAAAGCCAGCTATAGCACCCCCTTGAGCCCCAACCCAGCGACCCACGCAAGATAAAACCTAAGAGTACGTGAACGTCATAAAATGAACCCACAATGGAAAGTCAGCTAAGCACAGCAGGGAGTCCCCACCGCTAGAGACCTGGATGGCTTCAAACGGAAAAGCAGAAAATAAAACAACCTGACAGATCATTCAGCATGAAATGCTGAGACTTAACTGGATACGCCCAGAAAGTGCTGAAGGCTGATACAAGCTGGAGGAGGCAAAAAAGGAAACTAAAACAAAACAGAAAAGCAAAAAGGAACTAGATGTTTCACCAACAGGACTGGAAACCTAACCTGGAAACATGCCAAGCAGTGTCATGGGCCTTCCTGGAATTTAAAACAAACCCAATGATCAAGGCTGCAGTGCTAACCAAATGGAACACCAAACTACCACAACTGGAACTGAAAAGAAAGTGCGTTACTGGAACCTGCTTCTGAGACCCGAGCCTACAGATACTGGCCCGGGCCCCATGATCCACGAAAGTCCCTGAGCCAGTAGAAACTGTGGATCAGTGAAAAACTGACTAACCAAACTTTCCATATCCCAGGGCAACTCCTGGCCGGACGCAGCTAGGAAATTAAAATAAATAGTGAGGAATGGCACCCAACTGATCAGGAACACAACTAGCGAGAGAATCGTGATCGGACAAAAAATACCTGCGACAAGAACGAAACCTGCGATAAGGAAACGTGACTGAACGAAAACATGAGTAGCGTGAACTGATCACCGTGAGCGGCATAAGAACTGCGGCTGCTTATAAAACACGACCTGCCTAGGAAATACAGGTTGCATGAGAGACGCAAATCAATAAAAACACAAAAGAAAACCCTGGGGGGTACACAAGAGAAAACCCTGGGGGGTACACAAGAGAAAACCCTGGGGGGTACACAAGAGAAAAGAAAAGCATAAGACACGAAACGTGCGGCAAATAGGAATATGTAAGAAACACGAGAAAAGGCAAGAAAACACGAGAAAAAACAAAAGAAACATGGGAAACGCAAGAAAATGCATGAGACATGCAAATAGCATCAGACACGTACAATACATCCGACACTAACAAGCATGAGGAACGTAAAATGCCTGAGAATCATGAAATTACACAAGGGTACAGACATGAAAGGCATAAGACATGAAACGTGCGGCACATGGGAAATACGGAAGGAAACACAGGACAACGCGAAATAAAACACGTGAATACGTCAAAACCATGGAAATACGTCGGAAAATGCTAGAAAAACATGGGGAAACGTCAGAAACAAGGGAAACGCAAGAAGTTGCATCACGTAAATAATAGCCATGAACATTACCTCTGAAACGTGAATTGCATGATAACCATAAATTCATGAGAACCATAAGAGCATAAGAACTGTAAGTCGTTTGAAAACGGTCAACTGCCAGCAAAAACGCACGAGAACGCAATTTGTATGAGAAACCCTAAAATTGCATGGAAAATAATTAAAAATATGAGAAACACCAACTTCATAAGTAAATCGCACAAAAACAAAATTGCGTAAGAATTGTAACTTCCTGAAACACCAACCGCATGGAAACCGTGAATTGCATAAACTGAATTGCATGAGAAACGGCAATTGCATGTGAAACCGTAAAACGAGTGAGAACCGTGCGTGAAACAAAGCATGAGAACGTCAAATCGAATGATACATAATTGCATGAAAACGTAAAACGAAACGAGAACATGATTGCATGAGAACGCAAACGAAAAGAGGACATGAGTGCATAAGAACGTAAAATGAAACGGGACATGAGTGCATGAGAACGTAAAATGAAACAAGGACATAACTGTATGAAACGCAAAATGCATGAAACGGCAATTGCAAGTGCAACCGTAAAACGAGTGAGAACCGTGCATGAAAATCGAAACGAGAACAAAAAATGCATGAAAACGTAAAACGAAACGAGGACATGAGTGCATGAGAACGTGAAACGAAACGAGGACATGACTGCATGAGAACGCCAAATGCATGCAACGCAACATGCATGAAACTCCAAGCGCATGAAACGTGAAACGCAAAATGCATGAACACACGCCACGGGCGGGGGCACGCCACGTGGAGCTCGGGCGGGGGCACGCCACGTGGAGCACGGGCGGGGGCACGCCACGTGGAGCTCCGGCGGGGGAAGGGCACGTGGAGCTCCGGCGGGGGAAGGGCACGTGGAGCTCCGGCGGGGGAAGGACACGCCACGTGGAGCTCAGGCGGGGGAAGGGCACGCCACGTGGAGCTCAGGCGGGGGAAGGGCACGCCACGTGGAGCTCAGGCGGGGGAAGGGCACGCCATGTGGAGCTCAGGCGGGGGAAGGGCACGCCACGTGGAGCTCAGGCGGGGGAAGGGCACGCCACGTGGAGCTCAGGCGGGGGAATGGCACGCCACGTGGAGCTCAGGCGGGGCACGCCACGTGGAGCTCAGGCGGGGCACGCCACGTGGAGCTCAGGCGGGGCGGCTGAGTCTCGGAGTCTCGCACTTACTGATCCTCATTGACAAGAGCAGACCTGTCCCTGGGATCCCCCCCCAGCTGCCCCAATATCAGAGATCGAGCTCAGGCGGTGCGGCTGGAGGGAAAAGATAGAACCATAGTCAGGTTTTTTTTTTTTCCCTATTGCTGTCTGATATGACAAAATGTGGGGAATGTCAAAGGGCATGAACACCCCCCCCCCCCACACTGAAAAGCTTCCAGTGTGCGAGATTTTATATTATTTTTTATTTTTTTGCTCTGCTTTCTCTGTCCCACCGAACATACACTCACTCACCACCCCCCGTGGGCAAAGTGTGTGCAAAAACACACAGTCTCCCTGCACTAGAATGGACAAGAAGATGCGAGGGGAGAGTGGGAGCCGGTGGCCAGCCGAAACCCCCCCCTTTTCCAGCGGAACACCGGGAGAAACAGGCGGGTGGCCCCCAAGTGGAGCCTGATCTACCCTGGACAGGGGAGCTGACGGCAGCCGAAAGAACCCCCCACCCCCATCCCGGCGGAAACCAGGAGAAGTGGGTGGCCCCCTCATGGAGCCAACCCCCCCAGAACAGAGGAGCGGATGGCAGCCAAACCCACCCCCCTTCTCCCGGCGGAACAGCGGGAGAAGCGGGCGGGCGGGCTCCCCCACGTGGAGCCAGGACAGGGAAGTTGATGGCAGCCGAAACCCTCCCTCTCCCAGCGGGAGAAGCGGGCGGACGGCGTGTCCCCCTCGTGGAGCCCCCCCTACCAGAACTGAATGCACCAGCCGGCGGATCCCTCATGGAGTTGGATGAGCATGCAGATGCCCCCCCCCCACCCCTGCAGCCAGATCTGCCCCGGGAAAGGTGGCCAATCACCTCCCCCTCCCCCCAGGAGAGACAGCGGGTGCACTGCGTATGTGAGGGGGGGGGAGGGGGAGCCGGCACAGCCGAAAACCTCCCCCTCCCCCGCCAGGAGAATCGGCGGGTGCAAACCCCCCAGTGGACAAGCACTTGCAGAAAAATATAAATACAATTTTTTTTTTTTCCTAGGAGAGGAGCGGACGGGCAGCCAAACACTCCCTCCCCCCGGCGTGAACACCGGGAGGAGCGGGCAGTCCCCTCATGGCGCCGGATCAGCCCGAGGAGAGAAACAGACGGGCGGCCGAACACCCCCCCTCCCCCCGGCGTGAACACCGGGAGGAGCGGACGGGCAGCACCCTCTGGAGCCGGAAACAGCCCGAGGAGAGGAGCGGACGGCGGCCAAACACCCCCCCTCCCCCCGGCATGAACACCGGGAGGAGGGGCGCGCAGCACCCTCTGGAGCCGGAAACAGCCCAAGGAGAGGAGCGGACGGCGGCCAAACACCCCCTCCCCCTGGCGTGAACAACGGGAGGAGGGGCGGGCGGGTGCACTGCATGTGTGAGGGGGGGGGGGAGCCGGCGTGGCCGAAAACCTCCCCCTTCCAGGAGAATCGGCGCTGTAGTAGCAAACGCACCACCGCAGCGTCGTTCGCATAGTTGTAGGCAGGAGGAAGGCTCCCCCCGTGCAGACAGCAGCTGCCGGCGGGAGAACTCCCCCCACCCACAGATGCCCATAACGGAGCCGTCGGGGGCCACAAGCACCCCCGTCCATGTGCGAGCAACAGAATGACATCCTCCTCCGACCCGCCGGAAGTGACGTCAGCCACACGCGACCGATGTCCAACGAGGAGGAGGCAGAGGAGGGCAGGCTTTATGCAGCCTGACTCCTCCTACAAATACAGGCTTACCCTGCGGTCAGCCTTTACACTTACCAGCCCCCAATCTCCAGGCAGTAGTTGGTGTGTTCCTGTATCTAATTCAGGATCTGGAATGGAAGAAAAGACCTGGACATGCATTTGGGTTAATTCTCGTGATAATGCGGTTACATAATTAGTCAACACATCAGATTGCAACTGTAACTGTTGGGGAAAGTGACAGCCAAGTCTGGGGGCTGAACCAAACAAAATTTTATAAGGGGATAGGGCATGTTTCCACCGGGGAGTGTGTCTGACACTGAACAGGGCAATGGGCAAACTGTCTGGCCTAATCATGTTAGTCTTTTGGGCCATCTTTAACATCCTGTTTTTCTAGTGTCCCTTTCATCCTTTCTACCTTCCCGCTACTTTGAGGGTGGTAAGGGGAGTGTTGAGCCAACTGAACCCCCAGTGCTGCCCTAATCTTTTGTAAGGATTACTGTGAAGGCTGGGCCTGATCGCTCTCTATCACCTCTGGGACCTCAAACCTACATACTATCTCACTCAGTAGTTTCTTAGCTGTGGTCCTGGCAGTCATGTCCACCTCCACTAGGGCGTATTCAAATCTGTCACTCCTTTGGCATTTGGGAGTGATCAATTTGTATTCTCTGGAAGGGGTATAGAGCTTTTGCCAGGTGCTTCTTCTGTGCCTTTTCTGTACATTCTGGGTTACATTTGTTGCATGATCTGCAGAAGTTGTTGGTCAATGGAGTAACTCATAAGTTCATAAGAGTCTTTGTCAAGTGGGCAGCTCTATTTGCCCATTGCACCATGGCTGGGTACATACTCCTGGGTAGACAAGGCTTCTTGTTGCACTCGAATAGTCCATCTCTGAGAGTTCCTTCTCTCCATTTCCAGCTTTCCTTCTCATCCGGACTAGCTGCTTCCTGTAATTCTTTCAGATAAACTCTGTCCACTGGGAGAGTCTGTAGGGTAAGCACGGAGTGGTCTTCTTCTACCACCCTGCTGTCCACTTCCCGTGGACCACTGGCTGTCTGGCAGCTGAATCGGCTAGATTGCCTCGAGCTTCCTTCGAGTTGAGTTTGTCATGTGCTTTACTTTTAGAATAGTCACTTGGGTTGGGAGAAGCAGGGCGTCCATCAAGTCCTTGATGGCTGAGCTATGTTTCACAGGTGTTCCTGCAGCCGTCAGGAACCCTCTGTCCTTCCAGATAACACCAAAATCATGGGCAACGCTGAAAGCATATCTTGAGTCCGTATTAATGTTGGCTCTTTTTCCCTCTGCCAATTTACATGCTGTAGTGAGTGCTTGCAACTCTGCCACCTGTTCAGACATCACCGGCGGTAAGGTTTCAGTTTGGAGAACCGAGTTTTCAGTGGTGACCTGGATCCTGCAGGGGTATTTCACTCACGGTGGGGAGATGCATGGTTTCCAGCTGCATTCGTTCGATGCAGTCATGGGGTGACAAGTCAAGACTCGACTCCTCCTCCTTTCCCCCCTCGAGAAGTGGAAGAAGGGTGGTAGGTTTCAGTGTTTGACAACATAATAGAGTAATTCTGCCTAGAAGGTAGGAACACAGGAGTCTCAAGTGTCTGGCAGTGGATAGATGTTGCGGCTGGATCTTGGTTGAGTATGGGAGCAATGTCATGGGGAGCAAGCAGAACAAGGCAGAGTTCGAGGACCAAGCCCGAAGTTTTGTCAAACAAGGCTTGTGCAGCAAAGACAGCTCGCAGACACGATGGGCCTTCTCTTGCTATCGCATCCAGCCGACAGGAATAATATCCTATAGGGCGTAGGCAGATGCCGTGTGATTGGGTGAGTACACCTGTAGCATGTCCCAGATGTTCAGATACAAAGGGCTTGAACGTTTTGTCGTAGTCTGGGAGCCCTAGCGCCAGAGATGGTGTGCTTGAAGGCCTCAAAGTTGGATATTGCTTCAGGAGACATCTGGAAGGGGTCTGATTTCAGGGCATCATACAAAGGTTGCATCAGTAGGGAGAGTTCTGGAATCCATGCTCTGCAATAGGAAATTAGTCCAAGGAAGGAATGAAGGGGCTTCTGGCCTTGTGGCAGTGGTGATGTCGCAGATTGCTTTCACCCTGTCTTCCGTGAGGTGTCTTGTCCCATGGGACAAGACAGTGTCCAAGAAAAATGACAGATGCTGAGCACCACTGCAATTTGGGCTTTGAGGCTTTGCAACCCTGTTTGGCAAGATAGCATAACTAGCTTTCTGAGGTGACTTCAACAGTGGGTAAGTCAGCTGCACAGTGGAGAAGGTCATCAACATATTGGAGGAGAATCACTTCCAGGTGATCCTCTTGTTATGAGTCAAGGGTGATAGCCATAGCGTTTGCAAACTAGCTTGGAGAGTTCTGTGCCCCTTCTGGCATTACTGTTTAGGTATGTTGTTGTTGTTTTCGTGGGTGAATGCAAAAGGTACTAGCAGGAGGAGTGAGGGTGGACACTGAAGAGAGCATTTGCATGGTCCACCACTGTGAAGTACTTTGCAGTCAGGGACACCCCCGCAAGTAGCTGGTTCTCTTTTAGGGGTTCTCTTCTTCTTAGAGAACAGAGGTGTGTTGCATGGAGGTGCGCAGGGTATCAGGGCTCCATTTGACACGAGGGCCTTGACATGCTTCAAAATAGCTGCAGATTGAGCTAACTTTAGGGGAGGGGGGGTATTGTGGTTTCCGGGGCAATGATGCGCCCTCTTTGAACTTGACTTAAACTGGTGGCACCTTTAAGTGACAGTTGTCTTCCGGTCCTGTGGATCATAGGCATGCAGGGATTCTGTCAAGTACTTCCTGTGGTATTTAACTTGGAGTTATTGCTCCATGAAGTGTCATCAGGAGAGGCAGAGAATACAAAGCAGATGAGTCTTCCAAGGATAGGGGAGTATGTAACTTCACCCCCCCCCCCCCTTCAGGTGTGAAAATGATTGACGCCTGTAGTCTGGACAGCACATCAGCTCCTAGTAGATTCAAGGAACATGTAGAGGACACCACAAATTTGGCAAGCAAATCAGGAAATGTCCCCACTTGGAGAGGCTCAGTGAGCGGGGCACCCCATCCACTCCCACGCAGGAAACATCAATAGTGGAAAGGAAAGAATTATCAGGCAGGTCCTCAGCCCTCAACACACTCCTGGATGCACCCATGTCAATGAGAAAAGTGGTAGGTTTTCCTTGTATAGGTAACGTAACCTTTGCTAGGGGTCCCCCAGTCTCATTTGAGCACACTGTCATAAGGGGTGACACAGGTTTTCTCATTTCCTAGCATGAGTTGGGGCGTGGTGGTGGAGGTTCATGTCCACGTTGCCCTTCACGGGGATCCCTGTCTTGTCTCGGATGTCTTGGGGCTCTGCATGCTCTTCTGGTGTGACCCCGCTTCCCACAGTTGTAACAGATGATCTTTTCCCTGGTATTGGGCAGTGGTGGTGGACGAGTGTAGGCGGGATCTTCGTCTTGTGTTACCATGAAGGGTGTTGCTTTTTTTCCCCTTTTGGTTTTCTAACCTTCTGGCCACCAACAGTAAATCTGACATTTTCATTGAGCGATATTAAGGGCGGACCACCATCAGGTTTTTTCTGATATCCTCTCTGAGTCCTGAGACAAAAGCAGATGATAACGTGTGTGTGTGCCTTTTCATAGAGGGAGAAGCCCAGATCATCAAAGGCCTGTATGAGTCTAGCATGATACTTCTCCACAGACTCCCCTTTATCTTGGGCAATATCTTGGATTGTGGTGGTCTGATCTGCCAATTTCTCCTTTGCCTAGTCGTGGAGTTGGGCACAGAACTCCAAGCCTGAGGTGTAAGGAGTGGCACTTGCCAGGCAGGCATCATTGAAGGCTGTCTGCATGACCGGCCAAAAGACATGTCCTGCTTTAATTTGGCATAGGCTGATCAAGTCTCCCCAGGCAGCTGAGTAAGTTTCTTGTATCTGCACTATCCTGCAGTAGAAGGGCATTGGCTGTTTCTCTGGGTCAGGCAGACTTGTCACTAAGGTTGCTGCTTGTGATGGGGTAAAAGCGACATACATCACCTGTGCCCCTTCTGGTAACCGAGACTGGTGTTGGGGCGGGGGCTGAGAATGGGCACTGTTTCTTATTGTTGCCAGCATATGTTTGAGATCCTCTCGGAACTGTGAGTCCGGAGCCGGATTGGGGGTTAAATCAGCAGGTGGCCTTGCTGCCTGTTGTTGGCCTTCCCACTCAGACGCTTCTTCATCATTAACATATCCGGCCTGTGAAGGTAGTGCTTCCGTATTGGGGAAGACAGGTGTGTGGTAGGAACCATCCTGGTTTAAAACAGGAAGGACTGGGTAAAGGCCATGGCTACTGGGTGTACCAAGATGGCCGCCGGCAGGAAGTGCACTGGGCTGTGCCTGAGGTGAGGGCTTGGGTGTACCAAGATGGCTGCCGGGTGGAGTTGTCACAGTGGGTTGTACTTGGGCTGGAGTGGTGAGAAGGGAGTGGGAGTTAGAGTTGCCCCTCCCCTCCTCTGTTTCAGATTTTTGCACAACACAGTGATTCCAGCATTTCATCAACTCTGTGATACAATTGTCAGCTTTCTTAACTTCCTTTATCCAATTTTCTTTATCACACGATTCCTCTGTTTCTTTAGCAACATAACACAACTTTGTTAACTATTTCAACATCTTCACAATATCACATGCTAGCATTCCCTTCTCTCTCTCTTTCTCTCTTTCAGCGGACGGCTTCAGAGGAGAATACAGGCAAGTAATGGGTTAATACTCCTATGACTGCTGTCTTATCAAAGAATTCCTAGGGTGGGGGCTCGCATTCCCTGCGCGATCCTGTCTCCTTGCAGACTCCTGGCTGTTCTATCTCTTTGAGGGTCTTCCCAATACGTAACCACTGCTTTTTACTCTGTTCTGCTCTTCTACAGCAGTCTTGGCTGACGGTTTGAGGGGGGAGTGAGGACAACTGATAGCTTGATAACCCTCCTGCGTGGCTCTCTGTTCTATCTCTTCGAGGGTCTGCCCAAACCCCCCTTTCACCAGGTAATGTACGTTTAATCTCAAAACTAGCAAGTCAGGGGTTGTGGGGAGCAGTGGCTTATGGCCCAACTGATCCTTCAGGTAGCCACCTTCTCTCACCTTCACCAATCCCCAACCCTCCTCGTGTATGGCAAACAGTAATCCACAAATACACTCAGGACAGGACATTACACCTGACACTCTTTGAACTGCAAAGATAGCTCTCGGGAGAAGCTCACCTGAGTTGCAAGACCGCCAAATTCAAGCAAGCCTTCGTTCAGTCTGCCCAATCCGCAGCTGAGATTAACCCTCAGGAAAAGCTCACCCGAGAAAACCGTTTATAGACGTTTGCAAGACTGCCAATTCCGCAAGCCTTCGTTCAGACTGCCCTATTTCGCAGCTGAGATTAACCCTCAGGCCGCGTACACACGCGCGGACTGTTCGCCCAACTTTGTCCGTCAAACAGTTTCGGCAAACAGTCCGCTCAAAATTAGCATGGACGGACATGGCCACACACGACGGACGAACAGTTTGCTGAAACCGTGCGCGATGACGTGAACGGCACGTACGACGGGACGAAAAATACGACGTCCTATACACTGCATTATAACTTTCGGCGTGTAAATCCTTTCTGAGCATGCACGGAACTTAGTTTGACGAACAAGCCTACACACGAGCGGACTGTTCGCTGAAACAAGGTTTCAGCGGACAGTTTTTCGGAAATTCCGTAAAACCTTGTTCGTCAAACTGTCCGCTGAAACTGTCCGCTGAAAGCCCACACACGAGCGGACTGTCCGCCCAAACACTGTTCAGCGGACAAAGTTGGACGAACAGTCTGCCCGTGTGTACGCGGCCTCAGAGGTCCTCTAACCTTGAGTAACCTGTCTATAAACGCCTGCAGAATTCCACCCCACCACTAGAGGCAGAATCTAGGGGGGAGGATGGACACATGCCTGCAGCTGCACTTTCAGTCTGCTAAATTTGCAGTCCTTCAGAATGACAGACACTGAACAGATAAAAGTCAGCAGAAAACCATTGGCAGGTTTATTAAAACAGACCCAGGTGAGAAATAAGTTACCTGCCTCTTTGAACAATCGAAAGGAGCCAACAAGACAAAATCAACCGACCCAACCAGAGAAGTCGTGCAATAGTAAGAATAAATATGCTTACCGTACTGTTAGGGCTGCGAGCTTAACCCCCTTCTCTGATCTGGCCAGCTGTTCAGTCCTGGAATCCTTCGATTGAAGCATTTGTTTGAGAGTTTGAGGTTATCTGCTGCTATTTCCAATTAAAAAGTATAAATGTGCATGCACATTAGAAGTAAACACTCTCTGAGACAAGTCCAGCTCGGCTACTTCTAACTTCTGATTTATTCGTGGGCGGTGTTGATATTTTATACAGAAAGATACGTCATTGCTATGTCAGTCTAATAGGTTCATCTTATTGGTTAAAATACAAGAGAAATGAAGAAACTTGATGCTTGAAGTTCGGTTGAAGCTGTTTCTGTTATCTCAAATGCATTCTTCTAACGCGTGGGATGTAGGGTGTAGACGCCATTTTAAACTCCGAACAGAGAGCCAATCTGTATACTACATAATAAGTAAGGAGCATAGAAACATGTATACACATAAGCAAATAGACATTTTCTGATTATCATTATGTACATTAGATTCCTTAACAGTACCAGCCTGGGGACAGATATGTTATCTGCTGCTGGTCCTAATCTCTGGAAGTCCTGGACCAAATTATATGGACCTCAAGCTACCAATTTTGTTTTCCATAGGCTTGATGTGTGCCCTGGGGGCCAAAAGGCTTTGCGAATTCCAAAAGTTTGCCCAGCGTTGCCTCCCTGTTTATTTTGTTACCCAGAATAAATGGAGATTTTATTTCCTGAAAATACTTTCCTATGTGTTTTTCTTCAAATAGGACAGTGTGTTTGTGAGTAAGCAGGTACATTTCTAAAAGACAATGTCAAATTAAAAAGGGACACCAACCTCTTTGAGGTTAATAAAAAATAAGATAATAATGTTATTGTGGTAAATTGACACCTAAAAAATAAAAATACATGGAGATCACTAGAAAATAATTTCTTCAATAATCCAAAAAAAGGAGATCTTGATGAAATTTGAAAAAATAAAAGATGACTATAAAAAGTAATTGTAAACATTATTATGGAGATCGTGCTTCAAAAAATAGAATATTATTCATGAGATCAGGAGAAATAATGAAGAAAGAAGTTTGTGAAAAGTGTGTGTGAATATGAGCAGCAAAACAACTTCATTCTTCTAGCATTCCAAAGAAGAAAAGAATGTGCTGTATTAAAAGATCACAGAATTAGCAGCGTGAGGAATATGCTAGCTCCAATACGGATGCTAGTTTTACCAGACTGAGTGCTACCGTATTGTACTTGCTTCAGAGCTGCGTCATTTTTGGTCCGTCGGACTAGCATACAAACGAACGATTGGCACGCTAGAAAGCTGAGTCCGTCCAACAGATTTGAAACATGTTTTATTTCTAGGTCAGACTTTTGGGGAAAAAAAGTCTGCTGGAGCCCACACACGATTGAATTGTCTGACGGATTCCGGTCCACCGGACCTAGTCTGACGGAAAGTCTGATCATGTGTACGCAGCATAAGAGTAATGGAACACAGCAGGCAACATCCACAGCTATGTGTGTCCTCAGTGAAGAGTGAGATTGAAATCCAAGCCATGCCTGAACTCCAATTTAACCCCTCTATAGTACATATATACTTAGTATAATTATCCCCTCCTAGAAAAATACCTGTGTTAGTGCTTATTCCCAGGAGGGAAAGAGGGATACCATCCCAGGGAAAATTGCAGGTGTTGTATTGAATATAGCCGATAATACTCATCTATGGGGTGGTTCGCTGAGAAAGAGTCATTTTAAGGAGCGTTTAAACCCACGAGGGAAGGAAGGAAACCATCCCAAGGGGAATCACAGGAGTTGTATTGAATAGAACCCATAATACTCATCTATGAGTTTAGCAGGTTTTTCACCTGGTACAGAGAGGCATAACACGCAGTAGCGCTGCACTATTTGAGTCCCTTTGTATGCTTATTATATCATGCTTGAGCTAGATTTACCTCTCTAAAAATTAGCTCTAGCATAGAAAATGAGAGACATATTTGAGTTTCAAAGTGAAAACTGGAATGTTATTATCTGTGTTTTGGTTTCTGTGTACTATTCTTTTACATCACACCCTGCTGAAAGTTTACAGTCTGAAGTCATAGCTTTTATGTATTTTTTCTAGGATCCAGACCTTCATACAACATCATAATCAGGTGTGTTTTACACAGTGGTGGTCCATCAATTAGGGGCGCTGGGGCCACGCCCCCTTATCCGTGGGTCCAGCCCCTAATCTATGTGCAGGGTGCCGGACACATGGATTTCAATGTTTGTTTTTTAAGTACATGATTAGATCCTGAGGCTCTAATTGGCTTAAGAAAGGGGTAAGCTCTGGGCACAGAGCACTGCACAATGAGCCCACCCAGTTGTTTGACAATAACAAATCAATATTCGGTATTGTCTTCCTGATTCTCCTCCTGGCCAATCAGGAAGCGGGTTTTAAGAAACGATTGTATTGGCTGCTGGGAGAAGGAGGAGGGAAGCTGCTGTGAAGCCAGAGACGCAGGGTGAAGCCACAGAGGAGGAAGCTGCCACCAAGGAGGAGGAGATGCAGGAAGGATCCGAAGCCACTGCTAAATTGGGTAAGTGCAGGGCTGGTTGGGGATGGAAGAGTGACCGATATGGGGGGTTGTCTCGTCGGGTGTCTTTGTTGCCGCCCCCCCCCCCCCCCCCCCAAAATATAAAGCACCAGCCACCACTAGTTTTATATTTTGCATGGCACGAGTAGCATTTAAATTGTTGGACTAGTATAACGTTTTCCTTACCTAAACTCTTCCGCAACGAAAATATAATGCAGGAATGTATGTAAAAAGCAGAAGCAACCTGTTTATCAGACAACAGCACACAATGCTATAGGGCACCATGTGTTTCTGTGACCAAAATCTTTCAATATACATTAAACTGTACCTTTCAGTAATTGTACAAGTCTGATTAAATAAATAAATGTTATGTCGCGATAAACAGCAACAGTACTATTTTTCAGAAAATAATTTTCTTATAATTAAAAAGCCATCTTTGAGTTTCATTCCAGTGACTTTGCCTAGATTGAGATGATGTCATAATTCTTCTGCAGCCAGGTATATGCATTTCCTCAATTTCCTCCCCCATTGTGTGGCAAGTTACAAGGAGAGAGGCTGTAGCAGAGGCTTATCTGAGCCAGACCATTGTGAACACAGGATAACATTACCCAGGCACCAAGATTTACAAACTGTACATCTCTGAGTCATAATCTCAGTACTGGGAGTAAAGGGTAACCCTGAACAATTTCTGAACAAAGATGACACGGCCCATCTTGAGAGAAGAGCCATTGTCAAGAGGAGTCCAAAGCAACTCAAAACATTCTTAAAGAGGTGCTGGAAACTTTCAAACTTGTGAATGCAGCCATTGAAGGGAACTTTAAACAGGCTCAATAGTTCTGAGAAGGTGGTTCCCAGACAACAAAGCTTCCTCCACTATGTGACCCAAATAAAGAAGTACAGAAAAGAGTTCCAGGTCAAAACCCAGCTGAAATAGTCCAAGACAATATTAATTGATGATAAATAAGTCATATACGTAAAAACAGCAAATATATTTCAGGAACAACACCACTACCTTTCATCAGGTGTCAACCCAGGTAAAACTTGGATGGACTCAGTGGAAAACAGTGACTTCACAGATCCTTATTAGAACCAGTTGTGAACCCTCCTCATGGAGTGACCACTTGAAAGAAGTTGCTTAGCTGAAATGGGCAATAGGCCCACAAAATGCATTGGTATTGTTTTATGTATGACCAGTTTACCAACAATTAAAATTATCTTGGACTCTTTCATCCAGTTTTGGTCTGTGGTTTTAGTTCTGTATTTCTATCATTTGAGCTTTTGTCGGGGGGTAGGATACTGTGACTTTTTACACCTACACATTATTATGTATGCTGCATTTTACATAAAAACTTGTATTTAATTCTAATTATATTTTAAAGAGGCGCTCCAGTCTGGAAAAAAATAAATAAAAGTCAGCAGCTACAAATGCTATAGCTGGTGATCTTTAATATAAGGACACTTACCTGTCCATGGATCCTGTGATGTTAGTACCCCGAGCCGATAAGTCGATCAGTTTTGGGTGCAGGCATCGGCATTGTAAGTAAGGGAAACCAGCTGTGAAGCCTAGAGGCTTCACACCCGGTTTCCTACTGTGCATGTGCAAGTAACTCTACACTTTCTAAATGGTCCCGCCATCTTCTGGGACCTGTATGTGTCCCAGAAGGCAGCGGAAGAAAGGAAGAGGGTTGTAAATGCATGTAGATCACTGATCGATGATCTTACTAAGTGGGGGTGGGTGTCTGTCAAAACCAGGTACTCGCTCCGCCCTCCCACCCAAAAAAGTTCCAAATGTGGCAGGGGAAGGGGGGAAGGTGTGAACAAACTGAGCTCCATTTTCAAGTAGGACTGATGATAAAAGCTTGTATAGTTTTAGAGTGTTGATAGGTTAGGACCTCTATCAACATTTTATTGCTGCAGAGGGCAGGTTTGTTAGCATCATATCAACAGTAAGATTAAAATATGATCTGTATATTCAGAGCTTAAGCAAGGTCTGGGTAGGCTTCTAGAACAGTTAATAAAACAAAAGTGAATAAATGTGTGCTTCTAGTAACACTTTTTTCAGATCCAATATTTAGCCAGCATGGTTTGAGGGTCAGAACATCCCTCCCCCCCTTTCCCCTACATCAAGCCTGTATAAATGGCAAGTGTTGCCAATGGGGATCCAATGTAGTAATAGTAATGTGTTTTGGCCAAAAAACAGCTGTCAGAGTTTGCGGTTTCAAATTCAGATAAGCCTTGGATTTATGATTGAAATACATAAATGCTTACATTTTTTTCCTAAGCCTTCAATGTGTTTAGGGTATATAATATGCGTTGTGCTTTGATATTAACTGAATATATACCATAATGTAAAACTTTGGTATTGTATATACCCATTCTGATACCAGGCTTTATTGTATTCTACAACCTATACAAATGTCATATGTATATGTATAAGGAAAGGTAATACCACATTGCTGTATTTTGTTCTTTTGTTCGATCAATAAAAAACCTTTGTGAAAAAAAAAAAAAAACATGCGTTGTGCTATAAGGATTTAAGCACATTTTTGTATCCAAATAGTGCTAGCTAAGAGAAGGACAACATTAAGGTTTATAATGCATCTTTGACAGGCAAAGTGTTAAGGATATTTGAATTGCAAGAAACAATTTGTTATAGTTTGTAGGAAGCATCTGTTTCATGTCTATTTTTTGTTTAAATGAAGGCTAAAAAAGTAATTCAATTACTTTCTTTTTATCCAAATGGTTGGCAAAGGATAAATAAATTTAAAAAAACCAAGGTAATTTTACCTGGAACTTTGAAAATGCAATACCTCATATACGACATTGACTAGCCTTTTGCTGTCATTCAGTGATATTTGTGCTGCTGTGCAAGGTCGCTTACACCTCTCATGGCTTTCATGAATAACTGGAATTACTCAAATATCCAGAATAGACGACATATGGATTAACTCATTTAACGATGTCCCTCCTTTATTTTGTACTACAATATTTAAAATAAATAAACAGATATGTAAACATATTAAGTGATAAATCCTAGAGAGCAGCCCTGGCTGAAATACAATTTATTTCCCCTAGTAATAGATTATGAAAAACTTTTAAAAGGGAAGTCTGCAGTATTACATATTTTCTGTTACCCTATGTGTTATAGAAGTGATTTATATGCAATAACTAACTTTTTCATAAAGTGTGAAGATATTGGCAATTAATGCATAATACACAGAGAAACACAAGATGATTAATGAGATAAGTGATATTTTGTACTATCAAATGTAGTTATTTTTATATTTATACAGTATATATTTGTTTCATAGACTGAGTAGATTATTTAGGAGTTTTCAGGCCTAATCCCTATTTTTCAATTCATGTTTTTTTATTTATTTTTTTATTCATGTTTATGACAATACAGCTCAGTACTGTGATACTTTTTATATGCGCTAACAGTTACATTTTCAGGACAAGTTTTTAGGTCATACCCCCTTCTTCTAAGGTCCAAGCAATAGCTAAAGGAGAGCCACAAAGTGGACAGGGAGATTTCTGAAAGTATATACATTCTCCTCCAATTTCCAATTGGTACCTACCGACAACTTTACAATCTGTTGTTGCTGGACACCTACTACAGTATATATATAATTCTGACTTATCACTAAGGTATACTCCCGATGTATCCTGCAATGCAAAAAATCTCAATGGTCTGATTAATATTGAGAGGTGCCCCTGGAATTCTAGCATGTGTTAGGAGCATTATTGGGTGTTTTAATCTATAAAAAATGATCGTTGAATACTACAGACAAACTGTAGCAATTTATTATCAAGTGATTGCTATTTTTAGCATTTGATACTTTTTTTTGTTAGGTTTGTTTTGTGGAAAATATGCACTGACTTATTTTCTTTCACTAGAATGTGACTAGAGTAGTATTCAACATAATAAGGGTATGTAACCTGTGTAGCAGATGTAATATGTGTGGTGTATTATCACATTTTGTTATTCATTTGACTGCAAGGCAACTACATAAGATTCATTTTGCATTCAATGTTCATGCATAGATGTTGGCTGCTAAATGCAGTGAGTCAGCTGACCTATTCTGGTGACATCCCAAGCTCCCAGTAACAACAACATGAGAAAGGCAGTGTAACAGACACAGCCTAACTTTATTTATCAGCTAAAGCAGCAAGGATTGGTTAGTTAGTTTTTAAAGACACAGCTATAAGTGGTGCAGGTGCTGCACAGATTCAGCAAAATCTGGTGACTGGTGGCAAGCAATAAAGGAGAAATCCTAAAGTCCACAGAGATCTTCACATCCAGGGCTGGACTGGCCTACCGGGATAGCGGAAAACTTCCTGGTAGATTGGCTGCCGTGGGACCACTGTCAGCTAGGAGCTGTAAACAGGAGGTGGGGCTGGCTGAGGAAAAGATCTCTGGCAGAGGAGGGCCGGAAGAGCACATGGCTATCATGCGGCAGGCGGCACCGAGCAGGCAGGTCTGTGGTGTGCAGGAGGATAATGCAGGTGGGGGAATGGACACTTTCTGTGTGTTGTATGGGCAGTGCATTTGGGTAGTGGGGGGCCCACAGCCAATAGCGCTGCTTAGGGGAGTACAAGGAGGGACCTACTCCTCCTCCCATCCATCCACAGCCAATCAGCAGGCAACTTAGCCTTCCCTCTATTCAGTCACATTTGACTGAAAACAGTGCTGGAGCGGGGCTGAGTTCACCCTAATGCATAGAACTCCTTTAATAAGGTCACCCATTTTTCTTCACTTCCACTGTACCTCATGCTTCCACTCTGCTGCTCCTCATTCAGCGACTGTCTACCTAAAAGTATATAATAAATGCATAAGCATAGGGTGGAGCAGCTACTGTATATTCAGATATGAAGATAATTTTGCTAATGTAAAATGTTAATACTGGGCTGCAGTCTTCTTGAAGGAAAAGAGAATGCAATTAATCAATGATAAATATTATGTTACATTATGCTGAGTTACATTAAATATGAATTCCACTGAAAAAGTTAAGTTTTAAGATGCATAGATAGACCATGGCCGCTCTACTCAGCACTTTCATTTGTTATGTAGACACAGCATGTAGACATATAGACATACAGTTCCGTATTGCCCAATGCAACCCTGACCCATAGAACATTTTTTGGGATAAAACAAAGCACCAATACTGCTACTGAGTGTCCCAGAGTTCATATTGTCGTTCACATTAGTATTTATTTATTCATTATGAGTAAAAAGTGTGCTTTGTCCGCTTACTGAGGAGTAGGGATTAGGTTCGGGGGTTTACCACTATCACAGTTTTCACACTATCAATCCTGGGGAAATATATTGCACTAAATTGCTATGTATTTCATTGTGGCGGGCTACATATTCTTGTCTACCTCCTGAGTTTAAAGTTCCGATACCCAACAGTCCTTGTTAGGACTACCTTTTTGTCTATGTTAGCAATAACTGTGGTTGCTGTTTAGCTGCTGGGCACCCCTTTGCTATCTTTTTTTGTTGTTTTATTGTTTTATGGTATACAGCATGCAACGTGCAGTTTTATTTATTTTCTTCCTCTTGACTATGGCAATGATTAGTTGGTGGACTTTTTTGATCACACAATCACTGACATGCTGTAGAAGGATGATCTTGGTGATGTGCAAGCATTCCTCCTACCAAAATTTGAGGATCAGGAAGACCATAGAAAGAGGGGCATCAGGCAGGAAGTGGCAAGAGGTTAGGACAGGCTACAAGGGGAATGTTTTACCCCTCTCAAATTCTGGGAGTTGCATGTGGGTGAGGTTTAATTGTTATTAACAGTATTGTGTCCTCCGCTTCAGGCAATTTATAGTGAATTACATAGTTACATAGACAGGTTGAAAAAAGACAAAAGTCCGTCTAGTTCAACCAAAAAAAAAAAAACATACAATCCCATATACACATCCTATACCCACAGTTGATCCAGAGGAAGGCCAAAAACCCCAGCAGAGCATGATCCAATTTGCTACAGCAGGGGAAAAAAATCCTTCCTGATTCCCTGAGAGGCAATCAGATATTTCCTGCATCAACTTTACCTATAAATGTTAGCGCCCAGTTATTTTATGTACATTTAGGAAAGAATCCAGGCCTTCCTTAAAGCAATTTACTGAACTGGACAGAACCACCTCTGGAGAGAGTCTATTCTACATTTCCACAGCTCTTACTGTGAAGAAACCTTTCCATATTTGGAGATGAAATCTCTTTTCCTCTAGGCGTTAAGGGTGCCCCCTTGTCCTCTGTGATGAGCTTAAAGTGAATAACTCAACGCCAATTTCACTATATGGACCCCTTATGTATTTGTACATATTGATCATATCCCTCTTAATCTCCTCTTCCCAAGAGAGAATAAATTCAGTTTCTCTAATCTTTCCTCATAGCTGAGATCCTCCATGCCTCTCATGAGTTTTGTCACCCTTCTCTGCCCTTTGTCCAGTTCCCCCGTTATCCTTTTTTGTGAACTGGTGCCCAAAACAGAACTGCATATTCGAGATGAAGTCTTACTAATGATTTGTACAGGGGCAAAATTATTGGCATTGCATGCTATTATTAAGTTTATGATCTACCAAAACCCACAGATACTTCTCCACTATGGATCCCCCAGTTGTACTCCTCCTAGTATGTATGATGCATGCATATTCTTAGCCCCCCAAGTGGATAACTTTACGTTTATCTACATTAAACCTCATCTACCACATAGTTGCCCAATTAAACAGTGCATTGAGGATGGCTTGTAAGTTGGAGACCTTATTCCACTGCATAGCTTGGTGTCATCTGCAAAGACTGAAATGGTACTTTTAATCCCAGACCCTATATTATTTATAAAGATATTAAATAGTAAGTGTTCCAACACTGAACCTTGGGGTACACCGCTGATAACCTTAAACCATTCAGAGTATGAATCATTAACCACTACTCTCTTAATTTGGACTTTTAGACAGTTTTCTATCCATTTACAAACTGATCTTTCCAAACCTGTAGATTTTACCTTACACATTAGCCATGAGTGAGGAACTGTATCAAATGCTTTTGCAAAATCAAATTATTCCACATCCACAGCCACCCCACCGTCCAAGGTTTTACTTGCCTTCTTATAAAAATAAATCAAATTAGTTTGACAACTTCTGTCTTTCATGAATCCATGCTGTCTGTTGTTTAAAATATTTTTTTTCCTTAAAGTCTAGTTTATGTCTGTCAAGCTCAAATGACTGCACACAAAGAGAGGGACTGCTATTGGCTGACCACTTTATTAAATCCCCGATACAAGGGTAAAGTGCCCAATCTACTGATACCATCCTAGAAGGATCCAAAATGTGACACATTATAAACTTACTGTGTAAAATCCTTTTTGTTATATGGAAGGATCCCATCTGATGACCAACTTGCCTGTGATACTCTGATAGGAGGAGAACAGATGGTGGTGGCTGCCTCAATGCTGGTCTTTTTTTTCATTTTCTTTCTAATTCACAGCTGTCTGGCCTGACTGCAGGCCTGAATGCAGGCAGCACTCACATGTAGCTCTTGAACCACATGACTACTTATTACAGTACAAGGCTGATGCATGCACTGTCAGAAGTACCTCATGGAATATTGGGTGTTCAGGCTGGACCATTAATGAATCTTGCAAAGTATGCACTGGAGCTTCTGACCTTCCCTGCAGACATTTTGCTGACTAAATGGACCTTCAACAGGGTTTTTGTTATGGGCAGGTGAATTCATTTGTCCCCTGACAATGACTGACTTTCATTAAAATTAGCCAGTCTTGGATTAACAATGACTACATAACCCCAGCTGAGGATGTTAGCTGCAAAGTTTGTGGCCCATTTTGGTGCTTAGGTACTCAAACACATTTGTTTCTCGGATTACATACATCATTCTATCGCTCTCTATCGTGTTTTGTGACCTTACCAAGTTGCTACATACTTTCCAGTCACTGTACAGTATTTGTGGTTACTGTCTCTCAAATAAAACATCCTAGTTTCTATTTCAAGATTAAACCTTCCTCGTCTCTCCCCTTTGTATTGTGGCCTTATAAAGCTGCTTAAGTACTGCCCAGCCACTGTACAATATTTGTGGCTATTTTCTCCCAGATAATACACTCTAATCTTTATTGCAAGATAAATCCTGCCTCTTCTCTCCCACTTATAATGCAGTCTAACTAAGCTGCTTACATACTGTTCAGCCATCATACAATATTTGTGGCTACTGTCTCTGTAATAATAGACTTTAATCTTTATTTCATGATAAAACCTCATCTCTCCCTCTTACATTGCATTCTGACCAAGTCAAGTACACACTGTACAACCACAGTATAATAATTGATTCTATTGCTTCTAAAATAACATACTTATGTAACAATAAAATCCACCTCATTTCTCCCTCTTACATTGCAGCCTTATCAAGCTGCTTACATACTGTTCAGCTACTGTACAATATATGTAGATATTTTGACCCATATAGTACACTCCAATCTTTATTTCATGGAAAAACATGCTTTTTCTTTCTCTCATACATTGTGGCCTTACTAAGCTTCTTAAATACTGTCCAGCTATTGTGCAATATGTGTTGCTATTGTCTCTCAAATAGTACACTCTAATTTATATTTTAAAATAAAACTTGACATGTCTGCTCCTTGTATGTTGCAGCCTAACCTACCTACTTAAATATTGTCAAATCACTGAACAGTATGTGCTTGCATACTGTCCTAGCGATAGCTAAACACAAAGTTGTGTAATTATAAAAAAAATGCATAGCTGTTTATCCATCAAAGCTGTATGTAAAAAAAAAAAAATATATATATATATATATATATATATATATATATATATATATATATATATGTGTGTGTGTTTAAATGGAGAAAATGTGGGCTATATTCTTTGCAGAGTAAATGTGTACATAGGGAAAATACCACATTATTTCTTCTAGATAGCAGTAACTATCATAGAAAGTAGATGCGGAATGCCATTCACATCTGCAGAGAATATAGCCTGATATTTTTTTTGGGCCTATACAGACAGAATGAAATTACCTGTAGTTTAGATGGAGGAACAGTATTTTACACATTTTCCCGATAAAATCCCTCCCAGGCCAACAGGCCAAAAACATCTGAAAAATGCCGGGTGTGTACCAGAGCATTAGTGTCAGGTCACCTTGAGGCCAGGTGACAGATGCACACCATAGGGATTAGGAGTGCACCGCAAGGTTGTGGACCCTACGGCTGACTGCTGTGGACGGGGGTCAAGGTGATAGGAAGGTAGGGCCACCAGAACACCAAGATGGATCCCACCGGAGTTAGAACGTAAGATTCCCTGGGGCGCGAAGTCTAAGAGCCAGCAGGTGTTCACCAGAGCCTCGAGTGGTGAGGATGGACTTGGCTGCAACTGGCTCCAGGTCGCGACCCCCAGGGTCCCCCAGCTCACACCCACAGTAGGCAAAAGGAGGATAGAGATGGTGAGGGACAAAGCCAAGGTCTGGGCCACAAGCAGACAGGAATAGTCAGGGACACGCCAAAAGGTCAGGATCACAGGCAAACAGGGATAGTCAAGGACACGCCAAAGTTGGTAACGGAATAACAGCAGAGCACACGGCAGGTAACAGGAAGTAAACACACAAAGGAATACACAATGGTTGATCAGCACTCTTGGCTTGCAGTGCACAGGTTAATATAAGGTTCCCTGATAGGGCCTGGGGTGGAGCCATGCTTAGAGGAGAGGTTATAAAAACCACCAGGTGGAAGTGGCTGGCCTCTTAGTCTGAACACATGAGGGGAGGTAAGCAAACAGGAAGATCACTGCATAACCATGACAAGGAGTTAGAAAATACACCATTTATCATGTCCCCAATGTCCTTCCCAACCAGGCCTCTGCATAGCTGACTGTTTCTGCCATTACCATACTTCAATAAATTATTAGTGAAGTATGGTAAACATAACCCTCACTTCCTGCCATTTACCTTCACACCCCTTTACTTGCTCTGTAACTGACCCTGGCTTGTTATTCGACCACACTTCTGCCTACTGATTCTGCTCATACCTCTGCGTGATCTGGAACTGACCCTGGCTTGTTATTTGACCACGCTTCTGCCTACCGATTCTGTACATACCTTGGCCTGATCTGGAACTGATACTGGACTGTTTGAACAAGCTTTTTGCCTGCCTCTTGGACTGATCTTGTACCCTGCCACTGGACTAGTGGAATTAATAACACAGGGGTCTCACATATGTGAGGGGCTCTAGAAATATTTTTCTAGATTAAGATTTTTTTTTGTTTTCTCATTCCTAGATTAGGGTCTGGAGTCCCAGAGGCTTCAAAGAGATTTGGGTGGGAGAAGCCTCTACCCCTGTTCCCATTCTGTCCTGAACGAGGCCCTACTTCTGCCTGCTGCCTGTAGGACCTATGCCATCATGCCCCTGCCTGTCGCATGAACTGACCACTCCACATGGACCATGTTCCTGTCTACTACCAGGATCAATATTTTGGCACTGCTGCCAATCTCTGCCTGCACTGACCCTGGAATGTATATGGACAGTACCCCTGGCTGCTGCCTGTACTGACTATGGACAGTATTCCTACCTGTTGCCTGGACAATGCATTCGCTTTTGCTGACCAAGTCCCTGCCTGCTGCCTGGACCAGTGCTATCCTCCTGTGGATATCTTTTGTTTACCCTTTGCTCAGCAGAATGTATTTTGGGGTGTAATTCTTGGTATGTGCATGCTATGTGTCTGTCAGGAATCCGCCCGTTCTGCACGATCGGGTGTCCGTTCGCGCACGCGCGTTCGTCCCGTGGGTCGTCGTGGGCACGCGCGTCTCCAAGCACGAGCGGGTGCACGTCGTTCGGATGTGCGCGCGGCATACGCACGCACGAGTGCGCGTTAGCGCTATTGGCGCCAGTGGCCCTTTTTAAAGGAGCAGCTGCAGTCATTCTGTGCTGTTCGTCTGCAGCTTGTGCCTGAAGAAACCTGTTGATTCATCTGCTACCTACCTGATACCTGACCTGGCTCCGTCTGACTCTGCTGACCTCTCCTGCTCTGACCCCGGATTGTTTGACCTCTCTTGGACTGTCTACCTTGGACTGTCTACCTCGAACCCCTGCTTGCACCTGACACCTCTGCCAGTTCCTGCTTGTTCCTGCATCTGTACCTTGCATCCCGAAGAGCCCGCCATCCTGCCTGCAGTCTTCTCCCAGCTGCCTGCCTGCCACTGCGAGTTCCTGCTCCTGAGGATCCTCTCCTATCCGGTACCTGCTGCTGCACCTGGCTGGACTCTCCTACCCCGCTGTGCTCCGGTCTCCCTGTTCCCATTTCAGAGAGACCAGAACCAGAGCCGTAAGAGCGGTCCCCTTCCACTAAGTCAGACTCACCACCTGAGGATCTTAACAGTACGAACAGCCAAGATGTCTGAGTCTGCGGAAGGGGCCTCCGCCATGAAGGAGATCTGCTCGCATCTTGCGGCCCTGACTCAAGCAGTGAAGTCCCTTCAGGATGGTTACTCCAGGCTGGAGGAACGTGTGCAACAGCTATCTACCTCCGGTCCTCCTATCACCGCTCCTCAGCCTCCTCCTGTTCAGCCTGCCATTCAACCAACCGTGATGACGCTTCCACCTGAACCTAGGGTCCCCATTCCTGAGAGGTTTTCTGGGGACCGCTCCAAGTTCCGGGCCTTCCGTAACGCCTGCCAACTTTACTTTGCTCTACAGCCTAGGACTTTTTCCCTGGAGGCTACTAAAGTGGGATTCGTTATCTCCCTTCTGCAAGGAGAGCCCCAGTCCTGGGCCCATCACCTCCTGGAAAATGACAGTCCTCTCACCCAGACCCTCGCTACCTTTCTTGAGGGAATGGCCCAGCTCTACGAGGACCCCCAGCGGTCCGCTACCGCAGAATCTGCATTAACTGCGCTCCAGCAGGGCCGGAGGTCGGCAGAGGACTATGTATCAGACTTTAGACGCTGGAGCGCAGATACCCAGTGGAACGAGTCGGCCCTGAGACACCAATTCCGCTTGGGCCTGTCCGAGGACCTTAAAGATGAGTTGGCCCGTGTTGGAACCCCGGATTCCTTGGAGGATTTAATCACTTCGGCCATTCGGATTGATAGGAGGCTCCGTGAGCGTAGGGCAGAACGCTCCACCCAATCCCAAAGACCAGCTTGGATGTCCGCCAGGACCCCTTCTTCAGCACCCTTCTTCATACCATCCTCTCAAGGGGGACCTGCCAGTGCCGCCCAAGCATCTGAAGAACCCATGCAGCTCGGGTTACTCCGGCCTACTCTGTCACCTGAAGAGCGAGCCCGCCGCCGGCAGATGAACTTATGCCTATACTGCGGTGGCCCAGGACATTACGTGATCAACTGCCCTGTTAAGACACGTAAGTGCCTTTCTTCTGTATCTCACAACCCTGTAACCCTGCCTTCCAACTCGTTCCATGTCGCTCTTCTGCTCTCATTCCAGCTGCAGGGAAGAATGATTCACGTCAGCGCTATCCTTGACTCAGGGGCCTGCGGCTGCTTCATCGACGCTGCATTCACCAGTCTGCACTCCATCCCCCTTCGGAAGAAACCCCATGAACTTTCCATCTTCCTGGCTGATGGTTCGCAAATTAAGTCTGGCCGAGTTACCCAGGAGACTCTTCCGCTACCCACTACCACCTCCTGCCAACATACTGAACTACTAACCCTGGACGTTATCTCATCACCACTTTTTCCTGTGATCTTGGGTATTCCGTGGCTTCTGGCACATAACCCCTCCATCGACTGGTCTTCCGGGGAAGTGAGGTTCCTCTCCTCTTACTGCCAAGATCACTGTTTGCCCGGAGCTCCGGTACAACCCAGAACACTCCTCTGTCTGGATCCAGACCAGGACTTGTGTCAGTTAGTTCCAGAATCCTACCAAGAGTTTCTGGATGTTTTCAGTAAACGGGGGGGCTGATTCTCTTCCCCCACATCGCCCCTACGATTGTCCCATCAAGCTCCTTCCTGGGGCAGAGATCCCATTCGGACGTGTCTTCCCCTTGTCCGAGAAAGAGCAGGAGGCCCTAAAGGTCTACATCACCGAAAACCTTAAGAAGGGGTTCATCCGTCATTCCACATCTCCTGCCGGTGCCGGAATATTCTTTGTTACAAAAAAAGATCAGACCCTTCGGCCCTGTGTGGACTACCGGGAGTTAAATCGGATCACGATTAAGAACCGTTATCCCTTACCACTGATTCCGGAGCTTTTTCAAAAATTAAGGTCAGCCTCTATTTTTACTAAGTTGGACTTGCGGGGAGCTTACAATCTGGTCAGAATACGAGCAGGCGACGAGTGGAAAACTGCGTTTCGGACTCGTTTTGGGCATTACGAGTACCTAGTAATGCCCTTTGGACTTTGCAATGCCCCGGCCACTTTCCAGCACCTGATTAATGATGTTTTCCGAGACTTTCTGGACATCTTCGTCATTGTGTACCTGGACGATATTCTCATCTTTTCTGGGTCCCTAGAACAGCATCGTGGGCATGTCAGCAGAGTGTTGCTCCGGCTCCGGCAACACGGACTTTACGCTAAGGCCGAGAAATGTAAATTTGAGCAGCAGTGTATCCAATTTCTCGGCCTAGAAATCTCTCCAGCAGGCATCAAAATGGACCCGCAAAAAGTCTCTGCTGTGCTCGAATGGCCAGCTCCCACTGATAAGAAGGGAATCCAGCGCTTTGTGGGTTTCGCTAATTTTTATAGGAGATTCATAAAGGGGTTTTCGGCCATCATCGCTCCCATCACTCAGCTCACCAAACAGAATACACGCTTTCATTGGGGACCCGAAGCGCAGGCCGCCTTCCAGAGACTCAAGAGTCTGTTCACCTCTGCTCCCGTTCTCAGGCACCCGGATCCGTCAAGACCCTTTATCCTGGAGGTGGATGTGTCTGAGGTAGCAGTAGGGGCGGTGGTGTCCCAACGCCAAGGTAAAGATGACCTGATGTACCCCGTGGGGTTCTTTTCCCGTAAACTTTCTCCGGCGGAGAGAAATTATGATGTGGGGGACCGAGAGCTACTCGCCATCAAGTCTGCGTTGGAGGAGTGGAGATACCTACTGGAAGGGGCGGTACACCCCATACTTATCTACACAGACCATAAGAACCTTGAGTATCTCCGTACCGCCAAACGTCTGAAACCTCGGCAGGCCCGTTGGGCCCTCTTCTTCTCCCGGTTCAGCTTTCATATTACCTACCGCCCTGGGTCAAGAAACATAAAGCCAGATGCGCTTTCCCGCATGTTCGATAGCCCCAAGGACATCGCACCCCCTGATACCATCCTCCCAGCCAACACCTTTCTGCTCGTCCAGCCGGACCTCCTGTCTCTGTTAAAGAGGGCTTCCCTCATGTCCTCCAGTCCTCCAGGAGTTACGCTTATTTCCAGAGAAGGTCTGCTTTGGAAGGACAATCTAATCTTTGTCCCGGAGGACGTCCGAATAAAGGTCTTGAGTCTCCTCCACGATCATCCCCTCGCCGGGCACTTCGGTGTCCGCAAGACTCTGGAGCTGGTACAGCGCTCCTTCTGGTGGCCAGGCATGAGGGAGTACTGCAAGAAATATGTGAATTCCTGCCCTGTGTGCAGCCGGAACAAGGTCCCCAGGAACCGGGCCTGGGGTCTGCTGAAACCACTTCCCGTGCCCGACCGCCCCTGGCGGATGATTACGATGGACTTCATTGTGGAACTTCCCCCTTCTGAGAACTGTACAGCCATCTTTGTGATCTGTGACCGTTTGTCTAAAATGGCCCATTTCCTACCCTTGAAGGGAACACCCACCGCATCGGAGACGGCTCATATCTTCATCAAGGAGATAGTCAGGCTTCACGGGGTACCTTCCAATATTGTTTCTGATAGAGGGGTGCAATTCACCTCTCGTTTCTGGAGAGCCTTATGTGAAGCCCTAAAAATAGAATTGGCCCTGTCCTCCGCCTACCACCCGCAGACCAACGGACAGACGGAACGCACCAATCAAACCCTTGAACAATACATTAGGTGCTTTTCATCCTTTGTCCAGGACGATTGGGTCTCCCTCTTACCTTTGGCGGAGTTCGCCTATAACAATGCCAGCCATGCTACCACCGGCCAATCCCCGTTTTTCGCTAATTTTGGTTTTAACCTGTCCTTTCTCCCTGATATTCTTTCAGAATCCCACGTTCCAGCGGTACAGGACACCGTATCTTTTCTGCAGCGGAACAACCAAATCCTCCAAGAGACCATAGCCAAGGCTCAGGCGGATAGCAAGAGGAATTTCGATCGGGGAAGAAGGGGAGAACTGATTCTTCAAGTCGGGGACCAGGTATGGCTTTCCACTTCTAATTTAAAATTAGCCTGCCCTTCTAAAAAGTTGGCACCCAAATTTCTGGGTCCGTTTCCAGTTAAAAGGAGGATCAATGAAGTTTCCTATGAACTGTCTTTGCCTGTTTCCATGAAAATTCACCCGGTCTTCCATGTAGCTCTGCTTAAGCCGGCTGTACCTGATCCTTTTCCCGGTAGAGGAACAGGTCCTCCTGATCCAGTGTTGATCGACGGCAATGAGGAATATGAGGTGGAGGCCATTCTGGATTTTAGAAGACGTCATGGACAAGGTCAGTTTTTAATTAAATGGAAGGGTTATGGTCCAGAGACTAACTCCTGGGAACCTGCTGCCAACTTACATGCAGATAGACTAATTCAGGCCTTTTTTACTGCACACCCTGAGAAGAGAGTCGTTAGGGGCACCCGGAGGTTGCCCCTTGGGGGGGGGCAATGTCAGGAATCCGCCCGTTCTGCACGATCGGGTGTCCGTTCGCGCACGCGCGTTCGTCCCGCGGGTCGTCGTGGGCACGCGCGTCTCCAAGCACGAGCGGGTGCACGTCGTTCGGATGTGCGCGCGGCGTACGCACGCACGAGTGCGCCTTAGCGCTATTGGCGCCAGTGGCCCTTTTTAAAGGAGCAGCTGCAGTCATTCTGTGCGGTTCGTCTGCAGCTTGTGCCTGAAGAAACCTGTTGATTCATCTGCTACCTACCTGATACCTGACCTGGCTCCGTCTGACTCTGCTGACCTCTCCTGCTCTGACCCCGGCTTGTTTGACCTCTCTTGGACTGTCTACCTGTTGCCGAACCCCTGCTTGCACCTGACACCTCTGCCAGTTCCTGCTTGTTCCTGCATCTGTACCTTGCATCCCGAAGAGCCCGCCATCCTGCCTGCAGTCTTCTCCCAGCTGCCTGCCTGCCACTGCGAGTTCCTGCTCCTGAGGATCCTCTCCTATCCGGTACCTGCTGCTGCACCTGGCTGGACTCTCCTACCCCGCTGTGCTCCGGTCTCCCTGTTCCCATTTCAGAGAGACCAGAACCAGAGCCGTAAGAGCGGTCCCCTTCCACTAAGTCAGACTCACCACCTGAGGATCTTAACAGTGTCCCTAGAACACCTGACAGTGTTCCTTGCATGTTGGGCCACTGTATGTGGCCAGGCTGTGTAAAAGTCTCACACATGTGGTATCACCATACTCAGGAGGAGTAGCAAAATGTATTTTGGGGTGTCATTTTTGCTATGTACGTGTTGGAAATATCTTATAAATGGACAACTTTGTGTAAAAAAAAAGCGTTTTCATTTTTTTCCCCACACTTTCCAAAAACGTCTGGAAAAAATGAACCATTCAAAAGACTCATTATGCCTCATAGATTATATGTTGGGGTGTTAGCTTTCCAAAATGGGGTAATTTTTTGGGCGTTTCCATTGTCCTGGTGCTCCTGTGCCCTCAAAATTGTAATAAGTAGTCAACAAGTTAGATGTGTTATTAATGCTCCTGGAACACTTGATGGTGTTCCCTGCATGTTGGACCCAGGGCCGGATTAAGAACATAATGGGCCTGGTGATGACAATCATGGTGGGGCTTTTTATAAAAAAATACAAATAATTAAAAATGCTAACAATTTTTGTTATAACAAATTAAATTAAATAGAGAGAGGGAGGATGAGAGAGAGAGAAAGGGGATGAGAGAGGGGTAAGGGGTAAGGAAGAGAGGATGAGAGATAGAGGGGGGATTCGAGAGAGAGAGGATGTGAAATTAAGAGTGAGAAATACAGCAAGTGACTGAAGGCACAGAATTCGGAAGGAGGACAGGGTGAAGATGGAAGAAGAGTGTGCCCATTAGGGATGAGCCGAACACCCCCCGGTTCGGTTCGCACCAGAACTTTCGAACGGACCCCAAATTCGAACGAACTTTAGAACCCCATTGAAGTCTATGGGACTCGAACGTTCGAAATGAAAAGTGCTAATTTTAACGGCTAATATGCAAGATACTGTCCTAAAAAGGGTTTGGGGACCTGGCTCCTGCCCCAGGGGACATGGATCAATGCCTAAAATGTTTTTAAAAATGGCCGTTTTGGCGGGAGCACTAATTTTAATGACGATTAAAGTGAAAAAAAAAGTGAAATATTCCTTTAAATATGGTGCCTGGGGGGTGTCTGTAGTATGCCTGTGAAGTGCCACGTGTTTCCCGTGTTTAGAACAGTCCCTGCACAAAATGACATTAAATGGAAATAACACCATTTAAAACTGCTTGCGGTTTTAATGTTATATCTGGTTCCTGCAATATGGTTGAAAATCATTGAGAAAAATGGCATGGGTAGCCCTCCCTGCCCATTACCAGCCCCTTTAGGTCTTGTATGCATATTAAGGGGAACCCCGTACCCATATTAAAAAAAGGAAATGCGTGTGGCCCCCAGGCCCTATATACTCAGAACAGCAGTATACAGGCGGTGCAAACAAGACAGGGACTGTGTAGATTTGTTGTGTTAAGTTGAATCTGTTTGTAATTTTCAACTGGTACATTTTTAAAGTGTAGCTCCAGTCAAAAAAACTATTTTTAAGCTTTTTGGAAAACATAGGGAAGGGTTATCACCCCTGTATAATTTGTTTTGTTGTCCATCTTTTTTCATCTCACTTGCTGTTGTCTCCTTCCGTTTGCAAGTAGGAGATGTTTGTAAACTGGATGTTTGAAAGTAGGGGCCTGCCCTATATGCTCTGCAGAAATGGCGGAACAAGGTGTTGGTTTTGCCACAACATTGTAAGCCTTAAAAGTGACTCTTGGTGGGCGCTGGAGCGCCCTGCTGTGAACGATTATATCAAGAATTGTAATTACATGCCATTGTTGAACAGTGGTAGAAAAATTGACCTTTGGTGGTTGTGGTGCTGGTGCCACAACACCATAAGTCCTCACCGTTACTCTGGGTGGGCACAGGAAGGGGCCCTCCTGTGAAATATTATATCAAGAATTGTAATTACATGTCCCTGTTAAACAGGGGCAGAAAAATTTGGCCTTAGGCACTGCTGCTGGTGCCACCACACTGCAACCTCTTCCATATACTCTAGTTTTATTGCAGGAATTAGCCCTGCTGCAAAGCATTGCATCAAAAATTGTAATTAAACGCCCCTGTTAAACAGGGGCAGAAAAATTGGGCCTTAGGCACTGGTGCTGGCGCCACCACACTGCAACCTCTGCCATATACTCTATTTTTTTTTTGCAGGAATTAGCCCTGCTGCAAAGCATTGCATCAAAAATTTGAATTAAACGCCCCTGTTAAACAGGGGCAGAAAAATTGGGCCTTAGGCACTGGTGCTGGTGCCACCACACTGCAACCTCTGCCATATACTCTAGTTTTATTGCAGGAATTAGCCCTGCTGCAAAGCATTACATCAAAAATTGTACTTAAACGCCCCTGTTAAACAGGGGCAGAAAAATTGGGCCTTAGGCACTGGTGCTGGTGCCACCACACTGCAACCTCTTCCATATACTCTAGTTTTATTGCAGGAATTAGCCCTGCTGCAAAGCATTGCATCAACAATTGTAATTAAACGCCCCTGTTAAACAGGGGCAGAAAAATTGGGCCTTAGGCACTGGTGCTGGTGCCACCACACTGCAACCTCTGCCATATACTCTAGTTTTATTGCAGGAATTAGCCCTGCTGCAAAGCATTGCATCAAAAATTGTACTTAAACGCCCCTGTTAAACAGGGGCAGAAAAATTGGGCCTTAGGCACTGATGCTGGTGCCACCACACTGCAACCTCTGCCATATACTCTAGTTTTATTGCAGGAATTAGCCCTGCTGCAAAGCATTGCATCAAAAATTGTACTTAAACGCCCCTGTTAAACAGGGGCAGAAAAATTGGGCCTTAGGCACTGGTGCTGGTGCCAATACACTGCAACCTCTGCCATATACTCTAGTTTTATTGCAGGAATTAGCCCTGCTGCAAAGCATTGCATCAAAAATTGTAATTAAACGCCCCTGTTAAACAGGGGCAGAAAAATTGGGCCTTAGGCACTGGTGCTGGTGCCACCACACTGCAACCTCTCCCATATACTCTTGTTTGATTGCAGGAATTAGCCCTGCTGCAAAGCATTGCATCAAAAATTGTACTTAAACGCCCCTGTTAAACAGGGGCAGAAAAATTGGGCTTATGGCATCAACCAGAACCAGAAATGTTCTTCCAACATATCAGCGGAGGAGGAAGAGGATAGACAATCAACATAACAGGACAGTCACTCAGCATCAGCATAGGCAGTCTTGAAGGGATGTAATATTTCAAAAAAATTTATTCTGTTACATCAGCTTCAGGTGCTTGGTAGCTGTGGGTGATCCAAGACTGATTCATCTTGATGAAGGTCAGTCGATCAACTGATTCGGTGGACAGGCGCACCCTGTGATCGGTAACAAAGCCACCAGCAGCACTGAAGGTGCGTTCCGAAAGAACGCTGGATGCAGGACAGGCCAGTAGCTCAATTGCATACTGTGCAAGCTCTGGCCAGTGATCCATCCTCAAGACCCAGTAAGCCAGAGGATTTTCAGTGGGAAAGGTGTCCAAGTCTGACCTTGCCCCTAGGTATTCCTGCACCATGTAAATCAGACGCTGGCGATGGTTGCTGGAACCGATCATACCTTGGGGCTGCGGACTAAAAAATTGTCTGAAAGCATCAGTCAGACGGCCACCTTCTCCACCGCTCCTTCTGACCGATGCCTCAGCAACACGTTGGCCAGGACCAGGAGTTTGTAACCTCCCAGTCTCTGGGAACGCGTTGCACAGACCTTTCTGCAAGGCCTCCCGTAGATGTCTCATTCTCTGCTCCCTCTGCGATGGCAAGATAAGGTCGGCAACCTTACCCTTGTACCGTGGATCAAGGAGAGTGGCCAGCCAGTAATGGTCCCTCTCCTTGATCTGAAGAATACGAGGATCCTTCCGCAGGCTTTGCAGGATCAGGGAGGCCATGCAGCGTAGGTTAGCTGAGGCATTCGGTCCGGAGTCCTCTGGGTCACTAAGGACAACATGATCCGCAGCTACCTCCTCCCAGCCACGTACAAGTCCACGTGTTTCTTGGGACTGTAAATCATCCCTACAAGACTGCTGCTGCTGATGCTGAGTGCCAGCCTCCACCTCCATGCTGACACAATCATCCTCCTCCTCCTCTTCCTCCTCCTCATCCTCTTCCTGTGTGATGGGTGGCACAGCAAGAACACTGTCTGGATAAAGGGGGCCTTGAGAGGCAAGGAAGTCCTCCTCTTCCTGCCTCTGTTCTGCCTCAAGTGCCCTGTCCATTATTCCACGCAGCGTATGCTCCAAGAGGTGGACAAGAGGTACAGTGTCACTGATGCATGCACTGTCACTGCTCACCATCCTTGTGGCCTCCTCAAACGGTGACAGAACAGTGCATGCATCCCTGATCATGCCCCACTGGCGTGGTGAGAAAAAACCAAGCTCCCCTGACCCTGTCCTGGTGCCCTAGTCGCACAGGTACTCATTGATGGCCCTCTGCTGCGTGTGCAGCCGCTGCAGCATGGCCAATGTTGAGTTCCATCTGGTGGGCATGTCACATATAAGGCGGTTCTTGGGCAGGTTCAACTCCTTTTGGAGCTCAGCCAGCCGAGCACAGGCATTAAATGATTGGCGGAAATGCACACAGACTTTCCTGGCCTGCTTCAGGACATCCTGTAAGCCGGGGTACCTGCCCAAGAACCGCTGCACCACCAGGTTAAGGACATGAGCTACACAGGGCACATGGGTCAGTTGTCCATGTCGGAGGGCGGAGAGGAGGTTGGTGCCATTGTCACAAACCACCATTCCTGGCTTAAGCTGGCATGGCGTCAACCACCTCTCGGCCTGCTCCTGCAGAGCTGACAAAACATCCACCCCAGTGTGGCTCCTGTCCTCCAAACAAACCAGCGCAAGCACGGCATGGCATCGTTTTGCCTGCGTACTTGCGTAGCCCCTGGAACGCCTACGAAGCACCGCTGGTTCTGAGGACAGAGCACTGGAAGAGGCCATGGAGGAAGAAGAAGAGGAGGGGGTGGAGGAGAGAGGTGTGTCACAACCAATAGTAGCATTTTGGAGGCGTGGTGGCGGAACAACCTCCAACACTACTGCACCTTGTCCTGGATCCTTCCCAGCTGCCAGAAGAGTGACCCAATGGGCCGTGAAAGACAGGTAACGTCCCTGTCCATGCCTGCTGGACCATGAGTCAGCGGTAATATGCACCTTACCGCTGACCGCCCTGTCCAGCGAGGCAAGGACATTGCCTTCCACATGCCGGTAGAGAGCCGGAATCGCCTTCCGTGAGAAAAAGTGGCGTTTGGGGACCTGCCACTGAGGAACCGCACATTGTACAAACTCACGGAAGGGGGCCGAGTCTACCAACTGAAAAGGCAGCAGTTGAAGTGCTAGCAATTTAGCCAAGCTAGCATTCAACCGCTGGGCATGTGGATGGCTGGGAGTGAACTTCTTCCGCCGATCCAGCAGCTGGGGCAGGGACATTTGCTTGCTATAATCGGACGTGGGTGTACCGCTAGCAGAGTTCCCGGAAGCACTTGGCTGTGACACACCTAATTCTACACCTTCATTCCTCTCAGAGCAGGTTTCAGAGAGGACTGAAGGTCTAGTGGGGTTGGAGATGCCAGCTGATGAGGGGCAAGGAGAGGTCCGCTTTGTTCTTTGGTGTGGGTCTTTGAGGTACGCTTGCCAACGAGCTGCATGGCAGGTCAACATATGTCTGGTCAAGCATGTGGTGCCCAAGCGGCTGATGTTTTGGCCACGTGAGATACGCTTGAGACATATGTTGCAAATAGCAGCGGTGCGATCTGATGCACTCGTCTCAAAAAAGGCCCACACCAAAGAACTTTTAGAATAACGCGCAGAGGCAGTGCTCTGCACAGGCGGAGCTCTGCGGTGTGATTTAGTCGGTGTGCTGCCCCTAAGCTGGCCCCCGGAGGGCATCCTGCCTCGTTGGACATGTGCCTCCTCCTCCTCCTCCCTCCTTCCAGGCACCCACGTGGAGTCAGTGCCCTCATCATCCCCTCCCTCTTCATCGCTGTAGCAAACCTGGCAGTATGCTGCAGCTTGTGGAACATGACTGCCAGATTGCTGTCCTTCTTGAGCATCCACTCTCTCTGCGCTCACGCTACTGCCTTCCTCTAGCTGAGTGTCATCATCAGAGCCCACAAAACACTGGGCATCCTCCTGGAGCATGTACCCAACACTGTGCTCAAAGAGTTCAGGAGACTCCTCAGGAGGACGTGGTGGGTCTAGGGAAGGAGTCACTGATGATGACATTGAGAGGAGGGAAGACGATGCGTTGGCAGCTGCTTTGCTAGTACCCTGAGACTGGGTGAGAGAGGATGAGGAGGATGAAGAGGGCTTGGTCATCCACTCTACCAAGTCGTTGGCATGTTACGGTTCAACATGTCCAGCTGCCGAAAAGAAGGACAAGCATGTCCCATGGCCACGTGCTGATGACAATGCACCGCGTCCATGACCAGCACTGTTGTCTCTAGACACAGAGCCTGCTTGCGCTCTTTTATCGGCTCGCGCCTGTCTGCCTCTCCTTGCTGGCCTTCCAGACATGGTAATGGCCTGAAGGGAGTTGGGTAAAAAAGCAGTTGGGTAGTGTATATTGTGCTAGAGGCACAGAACACCCACTAACTCCTGCAGATGCCTTTATTATAGAACACCAGAGATAAAGGGGTATATACAGATGTATACTGTGCTGTGCTGGAGGCACACACAACTTCTAACTCCTAACACTACTGGGTACAGAGCACGCAGACAGCACGCACTATCTCCTAACACTACTGACTGCAAGCTCTATTATAAAAGATAGATCACTAGCTATATAGGTGAGGTGAATATAGCGGTGTATACCGCGGTCAGGGCACGCAGACAATAACCAGAGAACACCAGAGATAAAGGAGTATATACAGATGTATACTGTGCTGTGCTGGAGGCACACACAACTTCCAATAACTCCTGCAGATGGCAAGTGGGCTCAAATAGAGAACAGCTATGTAGGTGGATATAGCGGTATGTACTGGGTACAGAGCACGCAGACAGCACGCACTATCTCCTAACACTACTGACTGCAAGCTCTATTATAAAAGATAGATCACTAGCTATATAGGTGAGGTGAATATAGCGGTGTATACTGCGGTCAGGGCACGCAGACAATAACCAGAGAACACCAGAGATAAAGGAGTATATACAGATGTATACTGTGCTGTGCTGGAGGCACACACAACTTCCAATAACTCCTGCAGATGGCAAGTGGGCTCAAATAGAGAACAGCTATGTAGGTGGATATAGCGGTATGTAATGGGTACAGAGCACACAGACAGCACGCACTATCTCCTAACACTACTGGGTACAGAGCACGCAGACAGCACGCACTATCTCCTAACAATACTGACTGCAAGCTCTATTATAAAAGATAGATCACTAGCTATATAGGTGAGGTGAATATAGCGGTGTATACTGCGGTCAGGGCACGCAGACAATAACCAGAGAACACCAGAGATAAAGGGGTATATACAGATGTATACTGTGCTGTGCTGGAGGCACACACAACTTCCAATAACTCCTGCAGATGGCAAGTGGGCTCAAATAGAGAACAGCTATGTAGGTGGATATAGCGGTATGTACTGGGTACAGAGCACGCAGACAGCACGCACTATCTCCTAACACTACTGACTGCAAGCTCTATTATAAAAGATAGATCACTAGCTATATAGGTGAGGTGAATATAGCGGTGTATACTGCGGTCAGGGCACGCAGACAATAACCACTACACAACAGCAAGATCGAAAATCGGCCGAAAACGATCGGTGTGTACTGTGTTGAAGGTGCACAGAACACCCACTGCTTCAGACGCCAACACACTACACAAGGCCCGCCGCGCTGGCGGCCTTATATAGTGTGGGGCGTGCACTACACAGCCTGAGCTATGATTGGCCACAGGCATCCTGCCTGTGGCCAATCATGGCTCTCCTCGCTGCTGGCGCTGCGATTGGCCAAGCATGCGGGGTCACAGTGCATGCTTGGCCAATCATGAGCCAGCAATGCACTGCGCCATCGCAGTGCATTGTGGGCCGTGAGCGCCACACGAAAACGAACGGACCAAAATGTTCGGACTTCGCCGAACGGACGAACAGCCAATGTTCGAGTCGAACGTACGTTCGACTCGAACACGAAGCTCATCCCTAGTGCCCATTCTAGAGCTAGTAACATTGAGTATGTTCAATATAATTTTAAAGAACTTTTTTTTAGTGTAAGAGGCATAGGGGATAGTAGAAAAGTGGGAAGTATGTGCAGGTGAGGGAGAGGAGTGTGGAGGGTATAACAGTGGGCAATATGTACAGGAGAGGCGTGTGGAGGGTATGCCAAAGATATGTAGCAGTATAAATTGTGGCCAAAATGTATGAAGAAAAATTAATAATTTGCAACATTTTAGCAAATTTTTTCAAATTTTTCAGTGTTTTTTCATTTATAGCGGAAAAAAAAAAAACCCAGAGGTCATCAAATACCACCAAAAGAAAGCTCTATTTGTATGAAAAAAGGACAAAATATTTATTTGGGTACAGTATTACATGACTAAGTAATTGTCATTGAAAATGTGAGAGCACCGAAAGCTGAAAATTGGTTGGGCAGGAGGGGGGTTTGAATGTCCAGTAGGCAAGTGGTTAAATGTGGTGCATGCATTTGTTTTATTTTCTTTGGGGTTTTTTTCCCTTTATTTTTACCTGGCGATCTGGCCAGGCAGTTTGTTATTTTTTAAACTTCCTTTGCCAGACCAAACTGTCCATCAAAAGTGGAAGTTGGAGGGTTGAGACAAACCATTTAACTCTAATGCCGCTTACACACGATCGGAATTTCGGCCAGCAAAAGACCGATCAGAGCTTTTCATCAGAAAATGTGACCGCGTGTACGTTCCATCGGAATTTAGCTGGCCAAGCATGATCTCAATTTTTCCGAAGGAAAAACTTTCTGAAATTACAATCGTGTGAATGCAATTCTGACGCGCAAAAACTCATGCTCAGATTCAACTTCGTGATGGAAGCTATTGGCCACTGTGTATTGAACTTCCTTTTTCTAGTCCCGTTGCACGTGTTGTATGTCACCGCATTCTTGACGGTTGGAATTTACTGTGACAGTGTGTATGCAAGACAGCTTAAGTGAAATCCCATCAGAATTCCGTCTGGAAGACCATCAGAGCTTTTTCCGACAAAAATTCCGATTGTGTGTATGTGGCATAACAGGTACGGTTACAATGGTTAGGTTTTATTTATGTATGTAAAATCTTTAGCTCAAAAGTAAAAATAAGTTGTTGTTTGCTTGAACATGGTTTTAATTTTTGTTTAGTCAACTTTATCTAAATTTGCCAGTGAGATAACACCACTGTGTACCACTGTGCAATGGTGGCTCTATTGCTCCTTCGTAGAGTAAGGTCACCCTAAGACTGGAAACTGTGTTGCTGGCTGGATCACCTGGTGACAATAAATAAAACGAAAATAAGAAAACGAATACAGCCACCACATTCAAGGATTGGTAAAATGCAATATGTTAAAGGTGAGGGCTTTAGCTTTTTTTTTTTTTTTTTTTTTTAGGGATGGGTTGATCAACAGCTGACTTAAATAGCTGACTGATTCTATGCTTTTGACAGGGAGAAATCAAAGGCTGATATATAAAGCAGGGACTGAGCCATCTCATCCCTTCTCAGTCTGGATTTAGCAGGGCTAGAGGTTGAGAGTGTGTAAGGATGAGAAGACTCACCATTAGGAGCTGCAGGGATGGATGCTGCAGGCAGGGCCAGATTAAGAACATCATGGGCCTGGTGCTGAGGATTTTGGTGGGGCCTTTTATAAACAATAAATAAATAAAAATTCAAACTATTTTTTGTTATAACAAATTAAATTAAAGAGAGGGAGGATGAGAGAGAAAGAAAGAGAGAGAGAGAGAGAGAGAGAGAAAGGGCATGAAGGAGGTGTGAGGGGTAAGGGAGTGAGGATGAGAGAGAAAGGGGGGATGAGAGAAAGAGGATGCACATGAGCATGTGTGTGCGAATGACATAAACGCAGCCTGGCCAAGGCAAGTGACCAAAGGCACAGAACCCAGAAGGAAGACCAGGTGAAGATGGAAGTGCCCGGGCCCCGCCGGATTAATCACAGCACAGCACTGGAGGCTCAGTCTGACAATTTAAGTGTACCCTAATGTGCTAATATGCTGGGAATACTTATACATTATGACATAACCTACCCCAGGGCCTCTAAAAAGTAGTAATGTTAGAAAAGTTTACTACCGCTTTAATATCACAGGAGCTTCTCATGGGGCCCCCTACTGATCCTGTGGCCCTTGGGCAGTGCCTAAGTCCACAGTTGTCAACATTTCAAAAATATTTTCAGGGACGCTTTTTTACAAGTGCTATATTTAGAGTAGCTGCCATCCCCTATGTTCCTCTATACATCACAATAGTAATTACAAAATTAAATAAGTACTAATAATGGGGCAGAACAAATGTACATGTACAGGAGAGAAGCGTGAAGGGTATGACAGTGGGCAGTATGCACAGCAGAGGACTATAGAGGGTATGACATTGGGCACTATGTATAAGAGAAGAGTGTGGAGGGTATGACAGTGAGCAATATGTACAGGAGTGTGGAGGGTATGACAGTGGGCACTATGTACAGGAGAGAAGTGTGGAGAGTAGGACAGTAAGCAGTAATTACAGGAGAGGAGTGAGGAGGGAGGGTATGATGGTGAGCACTATGTATAGGAGAGGAGTATGGAGGGTAAGGCAGTGGACACTATGTATAGGAGAGAAGTGTGGAGGGTATGACAGTGGGCACTATGTATAGGAGAGGAGTATGGAGGGTATGACAGTGAGTAGTATGTAAAGGAGAGGAATGTGGAGGGTATGACAGTGGGCACTATGTATAGGAGAGAAGTGTTGGAGGTATGACAGTGGGCACAATGTATAGGAGAGGAGTATTGAGGGTATGACAGTGAGTAATATGTACAGGAGAGGAGTGTGGAGGGTATGACAGTGGGCACTATGTATAGGAGAGAAGTGTTGGAGGTATGACAGTGGGCACTATGTATAGGAGAGGAGTGTGGAGGGTATGACGGTGGGCGCTATGTATAGGAGAGGAGTGTGGAGGGTATGACAGTGGGCACTATGTACAGGAGAGAAGTGTATGACAGTGGGCACTGTGTGCAAGAGAGGAGTGTGTAGGATATGACAGCGGCGTTATGTACAGGAGAGAAGTGTGGGGAGTATGACAGTGGGCACTATGTATAGGTGAGAAGTGTGGAGAGTATGACAGTGGGCACTATGTATACGAGAGAAGTGTGGAGAGTATGACAGTGTGCATTATGTATAGGAGAGGAGGATGAAGTAATCTGGGAAGGAAAAATTTAAAGGTTTGTGGAAGGATGTTTAGGGACTGCGAAGTGGTTAAGCAGGCCATACATGGATTGAAATTACACCAATTAAGCAGAGACCAGCCATAGTCGATCTATATATGGGCTAGCTGATTTTACACAAGTCAACCTATTAACTGACTTGAGTACAACTAGCCTGTTAGGTTTTCCCCAAAACAATCAGTGCTGCCAGCTATAGTTAGTGACACTAATCATTGTATTCACTGGCAGAACACAATAACACAGCGGGAGTGATTGCCCCATTCACAGGTCAGCAGGTGAGAGGGTGTGTGGGGACAGGCTGGGGAGAGATACTGGTCAGTCCCTGGGTAGGCACTGGTTAGTATCAGACCCAGATACACACAGGTTACATACGCCACGATTGTTAGAGCAAGAGCAATAATTCTAGCACTAGACCTCCTCTGTAACTCTAAACATATAACCTGTAGAAAAAATTAAAGCATCGCTTAGTACACAACGAAAAATAGTGTTTTTTTTATGAATGACACAGTTTCTTTCCAAAAAAAGTTTGAAAAATTGCTGCGCAAATATTGTGTAACATAAAAAGTTGCAAAGACCACCATTTTATTCCATAGGGTGTCTGCTAAAGCAATATATAATGCTTGAGGGTTCTGAGTAATTTTCTAGCATAAAAAAAAATTGTGATTTTTACATGTAGGAGAGAAGTCTCAGAATGGGTCTGGTTGGCAAGGGGTAATATAAGTAATATACAAATAATTATTATAAGCACTGTGAGTTCACCCTCTCAGTCTGCTGCAGAGTGTGCCAGCTTGTATTTAAACTGGCTGCTCTGTATGTAGCTTCTGACAGGCTGCACAAGGAGCCCTGTATCTCCGGGAACCATAGATGATAGCAGCCCCATATTTTAACCAGTGCTGGAGTGGGTCTTTAGCTACCTACCCCCTGAATGTGGGGTCTCTGTGATGCCTGATAGTCGAGCTACAATCCTCAAAGTCGATCTTTTTTTTTAAATTTTTTTAATTTTTTTGGGCAAATGGGCCTATGTTGAGAAAGGGGCCTGGAGCTGCAGCTCCAATAGCCCCTATGTTAATCCGGCCCTGGCTGCAGGTCAAGGCTCACTGCTTGGGCTGTCAGAAGAGGAGGAGAGCCGCATGGTACTGTTCTAAGAGCTGCCAGTGCCATCTTGGCTGCAGATCGGACCCGCAGTGGTTGAAGAAGTCTGTTAGCATCTGCGGGTGTTTTGCTGCCTTCCCCCATTTGGACATGGTGCAGAACTCTGGCAGGGAGGTCACAGGCTGATATTCAGTTACAATGTGTGATCTGAGCTGCGATGGAGCCGCTATAAGCGCTGAGCAGGCCGGACACATCCCCTGGATTTAGCTTTATTTTTAAAAAGCTTTCGTATAACTTTTGAATAGTGATGGCCGAACGGTTCGCCCGGCGGTCGTTTCGCGGCGAATTTCCGACATTCGCGGTCCGCACGTTCGAACGCCTTTTTCCGTCGTTCGCCGCGGCGGACTTACGTGTTTAATGTATACAAGAACTTTAACCTTTGGTGACACGTTTATCATGTGATACAGGACAGCCAATTGAGACATGACAGCACATGGACACTTGTACATTCCCCCTAACCTATAAATACACCCGATCCGGTGGCCATTTTACATTCTTTCTTCTGTTACGATAGGGACAGGTTCCTGTGTGGAGTAGGGAGAGATAAACCACTAGCTATTTGGTACACAAAAGTTCTTTTCAGGACTGGTATAGGTGTTAGGTGTTGATAGGTTTGCTGTGCTGCTGATTCTTGCAGCAGCCTGAGTGTCTTTTGTTAGTTTAGAGAAAGGGAAAGGACGGTGTATGCTACAGGGACAGCCAGATTAGTCTTTCATCATCATCATCATCATCATCATCATTAGCTGTTACTATCAAGGTCCACAAAAGAGCTGTTCCAGTAACCACTAATCGTTCTCTTTTTTTGCCAATTTGTATAGGGACAGGAAGGAAGCAGTGTTGTCAGGCAGTGAGGGTAATTTTAAAGACTTGCTGTTATTATTAGTTCCACAAAGGTTCTTTTCAGGACTGGTATCAGTGGTACAGTAATAGGCTTGTACATGTATAATATTCTTTCTTCCAAATATAGAAAGGATATTATACTTGACTGCTGCCCTTCTGCTGCAGTCTGCTAAACATTCACAACTCACTTGTTCCACAAAAGTTCTTATAAGGACTGGTAACTTGGTATAGGGTGCTACGGTACATAGGCTTGAGTGCGGTACAGTCTGCTGTTCTGTAAGGACCGCTATCGGTCCACAATAGATAGGGTTGACGTGCACCACTGCTGACCGCTGCCCTATACTGCAGCAGTCCTTCAGCGGTATAGGGACTGACGTACAGTCTGCTAATCACTAACACACAACCTGCTTGTTCCACAAAAGTTCTTATAAGGACTGGTAACTTGGTATAGGGTGCTACGGTACATAGGCTTGAGTGCGGTACAGTCTGCTGTTCTGTAAGGACCGCTATCGGTCCACAATAGATAGGGTTGACGTGCACCACTGCTGACCGCTGCCCTATACTGCAGCAGTCCTTCAGCGGTATAGGGACTGACGTACAGTCTGCTAAACACTAATACACAACCTGCTTGGTCCACAAAAGTTCTTATAAGGACTGGTAACTTGGTATAGGGTGCTACGGTACATAGGCTTGAGTGCGGTACAGTCTGCTGTTCTGTAAGGACCGCTATCGGTCCACAATAGATAGGGTTGACGTGCACCACTGCTGACCGCTCACCTATACTGCAGCAGTCCTTCAGCGGTATAGGGACTGACGTACAGTCTGCTAATCACTAACACACAACCTGCTTGTTCCACAAAAGTTCTTATAAGGACTGGTAACTTGGTATAGGGTGCTACGGTACATAGGCTTGAGTGCGGTACAGTCTGCTGTTCTGTAAGGACCGCTATCGGTCCACAATAGATAGGGTTGACGTGCACCACTGCTGACCGCTGCCCTATACTGCAGCAGTCCTTCAGCGGTATAGGGACTGACGTACAGTCTGCTAAACACTAATACACAACCTGCTTGGTCCACAAAAGTTCTTATAAGGACTGGTAACTTGGTATAGGGTGCTACGGTACATAGGCTTGAGTGCGGTACAGTCTGCTGTTCTGTAAGGACCGCTATCGGTCCACAATAGATAGGGTTGACGTGCACCACTGCTGACCGCTGCCCTATACTGCAGCAGTCCTTCAGCGGTATAGGGACTGACGTACAGTCTGCTAAACACTAATACACAACCTGCTTGGTCCACAAAAGTTCTTATAAGGACTGGTAACTTGGTATAGGGTGCTACGGTACATAGGCTTGAGTGCGGTACAGTCTGCTGTTCTGTAAGGACCGCTATAGGTCCACAATAGATAGGGTTGACGTGCACCACTGCTGACCGCTCACCTATACTGCAGCAGTCCTTCAGCGGTATAGGGACTGACGTACAGTCTGCTAATCACTAACACACAACCTGCTTGTTCCACAAAAGTTCTTATAAGGACTGGTAACTTGGTATAGGGTGCTACGGTACATAGGCTTGAGTGCGGTACAGTCTGCTGTTCTGTAAGGACCGCTATCGGTCCACAATAGATAGGGTTGACGTGCACCACTGCTGACCGCTGCCCTATACTGCAGCAGTCCTTCAGCGGTATAGGGACTGACGTACAGTCTGCTAAACACTAATACACAACCTGCTTGGTCCACAAAAGTTCTTATAAGGACTGGTAACTTGGTATAGGGTGCTACGGTACATAGGCTTGAGTGCGGTACAGTCTGCTGTTCTGTAAGGACCGCTATCGGTCCACAATAGATAGGGTTGACGTGCACCACTGCTGACCGCTCACCTATACTGCAGCAGTCCTTCAGCGGTATAGGGACTGACGTACAGTCTGCTAATCACTAACACACAACCTGCTTGTTCCACAAAAGTTCTTATAAGGACTGGTAACTTGGTATAGGGTGCTACGGTACATAGGCTTGAGTGCGGTACAGTCTGCTGTTCTGTAAGGACCGCTATCGGTCCACAATAGATAGGGTTGACGTGCACCACTGCTGACCGCTGCCCTATACTGCAGCAGTCCTTCAGCGGTATAGGGACTGACGTACAGTCTGCTAAACACTAATACACAACCTGCTTGGTCCACAAAAGTTCTTATAAGGACTGGTAACTTGGTATAGGGTGCTACGGTACATAGGCTTGAGTGCGGTACAGTCTGCTGTTCTGTAAGGACCGCTATCGGTCCACAATAGATAGGGTTGACGTGCACCACTGCTGACCGCTGCCCTATACTGCAGCAGTCCTTCAGCGGTATAGGGACTGACGTACAGTCTGCTAAACACTAATACACAACCTGCTTGGTCCACAAAAGTTCTTATAAGGACTGGTAACTTGGTATAGGGTGCTACGGTACATAGGCTTGAGTGCGGTACAGTCTGCTGTTCTGTAAGGACCGCTATCGGTCCACAATAGATAGGGTTGACGTGCACCACTGCTGACCGCTCACCTATACTGCAGCAGTCCTTCAGCGGTATAGGGACTGACGTACAGTCTGCTAAACACTAATACACAACCTGCTTGGTCCACAAAAGTTCTTATAAGGACTGGTAACTTGGTATAGGGTGCTACGGTACATAGGCTTGAGTGCGGTACAGTCTGCTGTTCTGTAAGGACCGCTATAGGTCCACAATAGATAGGGTTGACGTGCACCACTGCTGACCGCTCACCTATACTGCAGCAGTCCTTCAGCGGTATAGGGACTGACGTACAGTCTGCTAATCACTAACACACAACCTGCTTGTTCCACAAAAGTTCTTATAAGGACTGGTAACTTGGTATAGGGTGCTACGGTACATAGGCTTGAGTGCGGTACAGTCTGCTGTTCTGTAAGGACCGCTATCGGTCCACAATAGATAGGGTTGACGTGCACCACTGCTGACCGCTGCCCTATACTGCAGCAGTCCTTCAGCGGTATAGGGACTGACGTACAGTCTGCTAAACACTAATACACAACCTGCTTGGTCCACAAAAGTTCTTATAAGGACTGGTAACTTGGTATAGGGTGCTACGGTACATAGGCTTGAGTGCGGTACAGTCTGCTGTTCTGTAAGGACCGCTATCGGTCCACAATAGATAGGGTTGACGTGCACCACTGCTGACCGCTGCCCTATACTGCAGCAGTCCTTCAGCGGTATAGGGACTGACGTACAGTCTGCTAAACACTAATACACAACCTGCTTGGTCCACAAAAGTTCTTATAAGGACTGGTAACTTGGTATAGGGTGCTACGGTACATAGGCTTGAGTGCGGTACAGTCTGCTGTTCTGTAAGGACCGCTATCGGTCCACAATAGATAGGGTTGACGTGCACCACTGCTGACCGCTGCCCTATACTGCAGCAGTCCTTCATCGGTATAGGGACTAAGAGTTTTGTCACAGGGTCATTTAAAAAATGACAGGCAGAGGAAGAGGCAGGCCCTTCCGCAGGGGTGGTAGGGGTAGGGCAGGAGCAACAGGCTTGAGCCAAAGTGGGAAGTTGCAGAAGGTGCGTTCAATTACTTTAAAGGATGCACCAGACTTGGTTGAGTGGCTCGCTCAGCCTTACTCTTCTGCACCCTCCTCATCCTCTCGATCTGCACCCTCTTCTTCACTCTCTGCTATGTGCACCCCCAAAGACACTACCACCAACAACACGACCACCACCACCACCACCACATACCTTCCGCTTGAGTCACTGGAATTATTTTCCGATCCATATCAAGAGGACATTTCTGATGCGCAGCCACTCTTGGTATTGGATCAGGAAGAGGAGGTAGCAACAAGCGCTACTCAGCAGTCTGACGCCAGTACCCAGATCAGCCCAAGGAGGAGGTTGGTCCCCGGTGTTGCTGCCTACTCCGAGATCTCTACTTATAGCGGTGGGGAAGGTGACGTTGATGATGACGTGTCTAGTGATGTCACGTGGGTGCCCACAAGAGAGGAAGAGGAGGGGAGTTCAGAGGGAGATATGGACCAGCAGATAGGGAGGAGAAGCAGCAATGACTTACATTGCACAGCAGGGACAAAGCAGACTGCAAATGTATCAGGAGCGAGTCATCGACCATGTACGGTCACATCTGGCGCTCCCAGGACACCGGCACATGGCTCCGCAGTGTGGGCTTTTTTTAACGTGTCCGCTGCTGACAATAGCGTTGCCATCTGCAATCTTTGCAGTCAACGCGTTAGTCGCGGTAAGCCCAATACTCACCTAGGGACGACCGCCTTAAGAAGGCACATGAGCAGCCATCACCGAGCCCAGTGGGAGCAACGGAACACACAAAGCCACACTGCAGGCTCTCACCGTCCAGCCTCGTCTTCTACTTCTCCTTCTCCTCTCTCCTCACAATTGTCCTCCACTCCACCTTCCATCACGCCAAGCTCACATTTTTCTGCAAAAAGGCAGGCTTCCGTGGGCCTAATGTTTGAGCGTAAAAAAATGATGACGCCGGATAACCCTCTTGCCCAACGGTTGGCGGCTGGCTTGTCAGAACTCATAGCCCGCCAACTACTGCCATATAAACTGGTGGACTCGGAGGCCTTTCGCAAATTTGTGGCCATTGGAACACCACAATGGAAGGTCCCAGGAAGGAAGTATTTCTCAGAGAAGGGCATCCCAGAGCTATATGGCCATGTTCAGCGGCAAGTGAATGTATCTCTGGCACACAGTGTCGGTGCCAAGATACATCTGACCACAGACACGTGGTCTAGCAAACACGGGCAGGGAAGGTATATCAGTTTTACTGCCCACTGGGTGAACCTTCTGACGGCCGTCAAGCATGTAACCCGTGGCACCCGTGTAGATTTGGTTTTACCGCCACGGATTGCATGCAGGCCTGACTCTTCTTCTCCTCCTCCTACTCCATCCTCCTCCCTCTCCTCCTCAGCTGCCTCCTCCTTTTCCGCTGCTAGCGTCTCTTCCACTGCACCGCCCAAGCTCCCCAGAACCTATTCCACATGCCAGGTGAGACGTTGCCATGCCGTGCTGCGTCTGTTGTGCCTGGAAGCAAAGAGCCACACTGGCCCGGCACTCCTTTCAGCTTTGCGTTCACAGGCAGATGAGTGGCTAACACCGCTCAATTTGACAGTTGGTAAAGTGGTGTGTGACAACGGTGCCAATCTGCTTAGCGCATTGAAACAGGGCAAAATCACGCACGTGCCGTGCATGGCACACGTCTTAAACTTGGTCGTGCAGCGATTCCTTGTCAAATACCCTGGGGTCCAGGACATCTTGCGGCAGGCAAGGAAAATCTCGGCCCATTTCAGAAGATCTTACACGGCCATGGCTCGCCTTGCTGACATTCAGCGGCGACACCATCTGCCGGTCAGACGTCTTATTTGCGATTGCCCGACGCGATGGAACTCAACCTTCTATATGCTTGATAGGCTGCTCCAGCAGAAACGTGCAGTTAACGTCTACCTGTATGAACTCTGCGAAAGAAACGGTTCTGGGGAGCTGGGTTTTTTTTCACCGCGCCAGTGGCTGCTCATGCGCGACACATGCAGACTTCTGCGGCCATTTGAGGAGATCACCAAACTGGTCAGTCGCAGCCATGGCGCCATCAGTGACATGGTACCTTATGCCTTCTTTCTGGAGCGTGCATTGCGTCGTGTCATTGATCAGGCTGTGGAGGAGCAGGAGCGGGAAGATGAGGAAGTCGCAATGCTGGATGAATTCCCAGGGGGGGGCTACTCTATCTGAGACAAGTCAACAACAGGAGTCTGATGAGGAGTCAGAGGAGGATGGTGCCGGGGCGGATGAGCAGGAGCAAGAAGAGCATGCTTTAAACCTTTCTGGGATCCCTGTTGTGCGAGGATGGGGAGAGGAGAATGAAGAGGACGACATTATCCTGGATGATGAGCAGGAGCCAGGCCACCACACCGCTTCCACTTTAGTGCAAATGGGGGCCTTCATGCTCCAGTGTTTTAATAGGGACCCCCGTATAAAAAGCATGAGGGTCAAGGACCAGTACTGGGTGGCAACGTACTTAGACCCCCGGTACAAACACAAAATGGCGGAAATGTTACCGCCGTCGCAGAGGGCTGTCAGAATGCAGCACTTCCAGGCCTTGCTTCGAGAAATGCTGCATTCTGCTTTTGCGTGCGCTGGCAGAGGAGCAATTCCCACTCCCAGAGAAGGATTTGCGGGTACCAATCCAACAGCGCCTGCAAGAAGAGGCCGGTTTGAAGATGTGTTGGTGACTTCGGATATGAGGTCATTCTTTCAGCCGACCCATCGACAGGTGTCATCCGGATCCAGCATCAGGGAACGCCTAGACCGTCAGGTGTCCGACTACATTGGGTTAACGGCCGATGTGGACGCTCTGAGGAGTGATGAACCCCTAGACTACTGGGTGGGCAGGCTTGACCTCTGGCCAGAGCTTGCCCAATTTGCAATCGAACTGTTGGCTTGCCCCTCATCCAGTGTCCTGTCCGAAAGGACGTTCAGCGCAGCAGGGGGGATTGTGACCGATAAGCGTACTCGCCTAGCTCACCACAGTGTTAACTACCTCACATTTCTAAAAATGAATGAGGCATGGATCTCGGAGGAATTCAACACATGTGACCAGTAGACCATGTATATGTCTATAAACTATTTTTTTAATCAAGCACACAGACCTTCTTAATTCATTTGGCTCACTTCCTTGACCCAAAAAAGCACACCGTACTATATGCCCCTACCCTCCTCTTTGAAGAGGTTGAGCGGTGTCATATTTCTACTGGGGCTGCTTATGATATCCCTGTGCTGTGCTGACTTCCTCCTGGGGGTTCTTATTATGAAGGGATCACACTATCCCTGTGCTGTGCTGACTTCCTCCTGGGGGTTCTTATTATGAGGGGATCACACCATCCCTGTGCTGTGCTGACTTCCTCCTGGGGCTGCTTACGGTGCTGCTGTCAGCGCTGTATGTCACGGTGCTGCTGTCAGCGCTGTATGTCACGGTGCTGCTGTCAGCGCTGTATGTCACGGTGCTGCTGTCAGCGCTGTATGTCACGGTGCTGCTGTCAGCGCTGTATGTCACGGTGCTGCTGTCAGCGCTGTATGTCACGGTGCTGCTGTCAGCGCTGTATGTCACGGTGCTGCTGTCAGCGCTGTATGTCACGGTGCTGCTGTCAGTGCTCTGTATTACGGTGCTGCTGTCAGATGCCTCTATCACGGTGCATGTGTCATTCCGGTATGTCACGCTGCTGGTGATCATCTCCTGCACCCTCTTCTTTGCCTACCCTGGTCCCTGACCTTCCCTCTCCTCCATTGCCTTCATTAGCTCCATAGTCCTGAATTGTTAGAACAATTTCCCAAATAAAATAAAAATGCTTGTAGTTATCGATCCCAAATTCACCTCATACATGTATTATGTCATTGTCCAGATGGTGGGACTACGTTTTACCCCCTAATAATTACCACGTGGCCGCAAATTCGACATGAAGGTTTGCAAAGTTCGCCTCCCATTGAAGTCAATGGGGCCCGCGGCGAACGTTCGGTTTCGCGAACGTTTGGGTCCGTTCGCATTTCGCTTTCGCGAAACGTCCCGTCGGAAGTTCGTCCATCACTACTTTTGAATATGTTGTAGCTGTTACATCCACCAGTCAGTTCAGGCCAATTACTAATTGACTGCATAAAAGACTTTTTTTTTTCCAATGAATCTTGGAGTGCTGCTGCTGCATTCAAGCCAATATACAATATGTCGCTGATACTGCGGTGAAAATTGAACACCACATACAGCTTGAAGGTATATCTTAACTGCTTGACTTTCAGAAGGTTTTACCCCCTTTATGGATAGCATTTTTTACTATTCAGCACTGTGCTACTTTTACTGGCAATTGCTCAGACGTGCAACACTGTACGCAAAAAAACATTTTTATAATTTTTTTTTCACATTTAATGTTTGATCACCGCTGGGTTTTTCTATTTTTTTTGCGATATAAATGAAAAAACATTGAACATTTTAAAAAGCAATATTTTATACTTTCTACTTTAGGTCAAAAAGTATTCTGCTACATGTCTTTGGTAAAAAAAAAATCCAAATAAGTGTATATAAATTGGTTTCCATTAAAGGTATAACATCTACAAACTGGTATATATACTGGAATTTACACAACTTTTACTTTATGACTGCTTATCACATTTCTTGAGGTGCTAAAATGCCAGGGCAGGGTAAAAAAAAACAAATGAACCTTTTTGGAAAGTATACATTCCAAAGTATTTGGTGAGAGGCATGTTGAGTCTATAGAAGGTTTTACTTATACGTTTTCGGAATATGACAAAATTATTATTTTTTTTTACACAAAGTTGTCACTTTAATGCAATATTTCTCACACATGAGTATATGTGGAATTACACCCCAAAACATATTCCACTACTTGTTCCGTGTATGGGGATACCACATGTGTGAGACTTTTTGGGAGCGTATAGGGGGCCAAAAACCAATGACCCCCTTCATATTTTCAAAGGGCATTATTTCCTTATTTCACTTTCTGACTATCTATCACCGCTTTAGAGGCCCTGAAATGCTGGGATAGTACAACCCCCCCTTCCCCCTAAATGACCCCTTTTTGGAAAGTAGACACTCCAAGGTATTTGATACGAGGCATGGCGAGTATTTTCCAGATCTAATTTTATGTCACCAGGTTTTGAAAAATGAAAAACAATTGTTTTATTTCTTAATTTTCCAAAAACTTGTGGCAAAAAAATAAATTTGTGAGAAGTTGCAGAATGTGTTTTAGGGTCTTTTTCCATGTATACCCGGGATGTGTGTGTGAGAAAAATCTCAGTAAAGTGACAACTTTGTGTAAAAACAAAAAATGTTTTTCTTTTTTTATTTTACAAAAACCCTTGTCAAAAAATAAGATCCAAAGACTCAACATGCCTCAAATGCCTTGGGAATTCTACTTTGAACTGTTTCTACCACACTCCTAATGTTGGGCATACATGCAGTATTCTGTTTTCTTTTTTTTTTTTGATCGATGTGGATGAGGAAATATCTGCCAGAAAAGTGTATGGTATGGCCACCATTTTCCCTGACTATCGAACATCTTTCAAGATATTTCTTGTGCATAATCCTGTGCACGTTGTCATGCTGTACCCTAGGTTTACACTCTATAAGTGTGTGGTAACAATGGAAGCATTTCTTGATGCAGAGACCAGGTTGACCAGGACAGGTTGGACAAAAAAAAGGTGTCACATCTTGTTCCATTCTTATTCTTTTTAGGAAGGATCCAGTTCTTCCAGTTGCTTTGTAAATTACATAAGCATTATATAAAGCCAATTGAAATAAATATAAATACATTTTTTTGTATCAGTGTCTAGCTTCGTCATTTGGATGTTGAAATGTTGAAAAAGTGCCATGCTTGCTTAAAAGTTGTCCACGTACAAATGGTACCCCTTTAGAAACAAGCATGACACCAAGCCCCATACTATTTTGTCACTGCTTACCATGCAGTTTCGGCCTACTGGGTGCTCTAGCTGTGTGTCCTTTCCTTCATAAATTGTAAAACAATATGTATAGCCCATGGCCCTTTCACTTTTATACAGTTTGCCCTCACATTTGGCATGCTTGCTGGGGAGATATTGCTTAATTTCAAGCCTGCCAGTAAAGTGATGTACTAGGGACATCTGGACATTTTTGGGAAAGGTAATTAACGAGGAGTCGAATTTTGTGTAGGTTATCATAGTCTGGATCAGCCTGTGGACAAAACGTATGAAACGCATTATATGCTTATATCTATACCTGGCCATTGCAGCACATAACATATGATAAATCAGTTATGTGGACCAATATGACCGCAAGCCATTCTTTTTTTAAATGTTCATATTAACAGTTAGGTCTAAAAAAAAAATGTAATCCAGAAACAGTGAGAGGTTTTCACTCAAATGGTCTAATAAGGTATGAATTTGGGTTGGCAGCAATGTATTATAAAACATAAACATTAGTTTAATCCACAATCAAATTGTAAATGTCTTCAGTGAAAAACAGCTAAAAGAAAAAAATCAAGGGACATTGTTAAATTCACTGTTTCCACCTGAACCCCAGACTGGGCTGTGAATAGGGGGAAAACAAGTGCTACTGTGTTGTGGAAATTTGTATTAATGTATGTTGTCAGATGTCCCCCAGTGTAAATTTTTCTGTAATATGCTCATGGGAGGATATTTGCACATATGGATGCTGGTGGAAGACCATTAGATGCGGAAACCTTCCCGTGGACACAACAGATCTGTTTTCTCTTTTAAGGATGTTTTGCTCATGCCTCACCAAGGAACTGGCTACTTGATGGCAATCGCATTTAAACTCCTAAGTAGGCAGATCTGGGAACTATATCTTAACCATACAAAATTATGGCCCACTGGGCCATAATGTGGTATGGCTCACATCATTGGTAGCAGTGGGAATGTGCACACGGTTGTGTTCGAAGTCATGTGCTTGCCACATGGATTTGCACACCATCATCTCCCTACTGCATTTCTATTTGAATATATGCATGTGTGTCATTTGAATGAATAAAGTGTCTGATTGGCTGATTCTGAAGTCAGCAGCCACTTTTGTTATCAATGTGTTTAATAAAAATACGGGCCAGAAAGGTAGCTAACAGATCTTCCTAATTCAGTGGATCTTGAGGGGGAAGAGACCTCCAGATCCAGAGCCAGAATGGCCTATGGTAAGACAACCATACTTCAAGTTTTTTGAACATTTTTGCTGTTCTGTGTTTGGGATCTTGATTCTCTGTGCGCTGAATGAGGTAAGATCTGCCTGGCAAAGAATCTTATTCTTTTTTGTCACGTTCTGTATAATGATGGAACTTTTATTGTAGATTATATTTTTGTCTTTGTAAGTAGGTCTATTAATTGGGGAAGCACCTATATTTAAATCCTCTATAGCCCCCCCTGCATGTGTTCATTCATTGATGCTGATTACTTTTTATGTGATGTACGCAGCTTTTACCTAAGGGATGATTTTATTTGCATGGGGAAGTTTGTATTACTCTATATTCAAATCTGTTTTGCCTTATATGTTAACCCCCACATTACTGGTAAAATATGGTGAGGAGGAAATAGGAAGATTTCTCTGATGTATATTGGATATCTACTTAATGAGAAAAGTCTTTTCCCCTGCCCATCTGGTGATCTATGATGAGGATGAGGAAATAAGACACAGCTAATGGTCTGCAAGCTTTGACTGAATGCCTCCTTACCCAGTTTTTTCTGGTGAGTTTGCCCCCCAGAGGCAGTGTGCAGCACGTGGTGAATTGCATATCTGGTGATAGGTGCAGGTATTAACCCTGTGTTTTCCATTCTTTACCAACTCTTCATATGAACTGTATATCACTTCACTATACATCCAATTTCGATTTTAAGGTGGATGGGACATTATTGAGGATTTTCATGATTGGACTAATCTCATATTTTTTAGCCCTGTTTTAGTAGTTTTATTCTCAGCATTTGCACTGCGTTTATATTTTTTACTAACCCTTTGAGATTTTATACGTTTTGATGTTTTAAACAGCAGCTGTATATTACCTTTTTTTATATTACTATACCAAAGGGTTATTGTATTATCAGGTATCTGCTCTGCCTGCTCATTTGTTTTGAGGTCAGAATTGGCGCTGAGGTGGGATTTCGTTTGTTTGGGCCTTTATATATCCCTTATTCTTGTATTTTATATATATATATATATATATATATATATATATATATATATATATATATATATATATAAGCAGGGAATCTAGAGAATAAAATGGAGATTGTTGCAATATTTTATGTCACACGGTATTTGTGCAGCGGTGTTTTAAAATAAACTTTTTGGGAAAAGGGACAATTTCATTAATTAAAAAAAAAAAAAAAACAGTAAAGTTAGCCCAATTTTTTTGTATAATGGGAAAGATGATGTCACGCTTTATAATTGCACGCATTCGAAACTACGGTACCTAAAAACCTCTATAGGCGGCACTTTAAATTCTTTTTACGGTTACCAGGTTAGAGTTACAGAGGGGGTCTAGTGCTAGAATTATTGCTCTTGCTCTAATGATCGTGGCAATACCTCTCATGTGTGATGTAAACACGATTTACATATGCGGGCGTGACTTCCGTATGCTTTTCCTTTGCTGCGGGCGCTTGAATTTTTTTTTGCTGTCACAAGGAATTGAAACATCCCTTGTGACAGTAATAGGTGGTGACAGGTACTCTTTACGGAGGGATTTTTTAGACCCCCGATCCCTCCTTTGCACTTGCACTCAAAGTATTCAGATTGCTGTTTTCGGCGATACGTTCCAGTCTGTGGCTAGCCACTGGAAGTGGCGGTTCCTGAGTCAGGTCTCCAGGTGGAACGGGAGGTCTGTTCAGAGCGGCGATAGGCGGCGGGAGGGGGGATGTTCCCTCCCACTCCTCCGGGATAGCAGCCGAGTGGCTTTTAGCCTCATCGGTTGTTATCCCTGGAAAGTCAATCGCCGACTCTAACAAAAAAGTTCAGGGATGATGCCTGCAGTTGCATGCATTCTCCCGGTATAACCCCCAAAACCTGAGTATGCACATCTGCGTACGCTCAATGGTATTCCGGTGCGGGATTGTATTAGCATAAACGTGAGGTGTAGTACGCTAGCAGCCCCACTCAGGTGTACAATATTCTGGATGCGGAGGTCGGTTATAGTGATAAAGGCGCAAAACAATAACCGCTCCGAAAGTAAAGCGCAGGGTTCTCTGGACACAGAGTCCGTCAAAAAAAGTTTTGAATTGTCATGGACAATGGGTCGCCCATGCACCACAGTCAGACAGCTGCATAATACATGAAATCTGGGTATGAGGCTAAGGCCAATAGACCCCTTAAAGCAGGGGTCTTCAAACTACGGCCCTCCAGTTGTTCCAGAACTACAATTCCCATCATGCCTTGTCATGTCTGTGAATGTCAGAGTTTTACAATGCCTCATGGGATGTGTAGTTCTGCAACAGCTGGAGGGCCGTAGTTTGAGGATCCCTGCCTTAAAGATTGGCAGATATGGTCAGAAAGTACAGAAAGGTGTATTTCTTTGGAAGGTACTTTGGATGTCTGGAGGTATGAGACCCCAGAATAAAAATACTTTGGAAGTAGTTCAGCTGTGGCTTCAGAAATCTGTAATGATGATTGAGTTGATGGATGTGTAGTACACATTTGTGTGTTTAAAAATAATCATCCCTGTTTTCTGACTTTGTGTGGCTGATCCATGCAAGATTCCGAGATGCTCTCGTGTTTTTCCCATTGTATCTTTTTCTATTACTAAAAGAGTAAAGGTAGAATTCCATCTGGTTGTTTTGTTTTTAAATTTTTGTTTTGGGAACTATGAAATATCTCCCCCACATTTGTATATAAATGTTTGTCTCATGTTCTAGTCTTCTCATTGTTTGTATGTAGTAACAAGAATATGTTTGAACCTAGTGCAACATCTCTCTTATGTGTTGTGGGTGTTGTATTTTAGTAAGAAAATTAAAGTAATGCCGCGTACATGCGTTCGAATCGACTAAGTATGCCGGACCGCATTACGCCGGACAATTCGATCGTGTGTGGGCTCCAGCGGACTTTTTCATCGTAAAGTCCGGCGGACTTAGAAAGTAGTTTTCACTCAAAATTTGTCCGCCGGACTTGGCTTTCAGCAGACAATCTGTTCGTCAGTGTGCTAGTCCGGCGGACTAAGAATGACGCATGCTCGGAAGCAAGTAGGAGAAGGAAGCTATTGGCTACTGGCTATTGAACTTCCTTTTTCTAGTCCCGTCGTATGTGCTGTACGTCTTCGCGTTAGAAATCGCTGGACTTTCGGAGTGTCCGTGTGTGGCCAAGTCCGTTCGTTAGAAAGTCCGGCAGATTGTTTGCCGGAGTGTTTGCCGGACTAAGTCTGCCGGACAATTTGATCGTGTGTATGCGGCATAAGGTTTACAGAGGGTTTAGTTTATTATCAGTTTTGAGGAATGTCAGCGACAATTTACCAATGTACACAAATGTATTGTTTACCATTCTTTGCAGATTAAATATGAATGATAGAGTAATAACTTTTGTTTACAAGTATCTTTTCAGGTCCAAGGAGTTTCTGAAAGTGTATGTACACAGAAAACAGGTGTATAAGAAGGTAAAAGTATTATAGGCTATTTCACTGTTTTCATAGATATTTTCTGCACCATTCTAAATCCTGCGTGTCTTCCTCCAGTTTGTAATGGGGAGGAAAAAAAAGGGGGGGGGGGGGCGAGGGTGGTGAGAGTGACACATTTTCAAACCAATAATACTGACCGCTCTAATTCTAGCCAAGTTTGTGACCTTGTAGGAGCGACAGGTTCTACAACTTTTTCCTTTGATGGAAATTGAGTCATCAGTCTGGTGAAGGACGTTCCAATAAGAACCTTTTTTTTCAATGGTTCCCGGTATTACACCCCAGATGGTAAGATGCAGTGACCACATTCATTAAGTTCCCACATGTCTGGGTTATTGCCATATGAGGTTTGTTTGGAGGTCAACCAAGACCAGAGTTGTTCTTTCCTCGGCAGCTGTCAACATTCTCGGCTGATGGGGTGGGTGCAGTCACTGTAACTTAAACTTCAAAAGGTCCACCACAGGGTTTATGAGTCCCTCCTGGACCCTGACACAATAACCAGTTTACATTCTTTCTAACCAGGTGACTGGGTCGTTGTAAAGAAGCTTGAGGGACAAGACCAGGCCAGCCACTGCAAGAAGCTGCTCAACTACACCAAAGGATGAGGATTATCTTTGTTTATTTATATATTTTTTAAAGTGTATTTTCCAACTAGCTAAGAAAGTGAACAGGACACATGGTGGGGTCTACTCTGAATCTCCACCGAGCTCTAGTGCCCCAGTGATGACAGCGGTACGTGCTATATGTGATATTCATATTGGTGTGGGGAGTTTTGACAAACTAGTAAAATCCAAACAGACACTTGTCAATAGAATTTAACAATACATTTCTAGAGGGTAAAATGAACTATAATTATAAACTTCAAAAAATATATCAATTAATTATAAATTTAACAATAGCTCTGGTTCTCAGCTTTGGTATCAGGACAACTAGATAACCCACAAGTGTGCTTCAACTTTAGCTTAGTATTAATGCGGATCTACAGCGTATAAGGTAATTTCCCTAAGGCAAGAGGTTCATGTGTGCTGGTGAAACTCGTCCAAGCATCTTATGTCACGGCCGATCGTGAGGATCTGATGGCGTGAGAGAAGATAAGATTGGCAGGGACAGCTAGAAGGGAATTGCTTGTACGGGGGGGGGGGGGGGGGGTGGAGCTTATGAAACGATTGAACAATTTCTCATCCATTGAGGATGGGATGTTTCATGTAACTCTTGAAGCTACAAGAAAGTTCCCACAGTCCAAGGGGGGTTTCTGGGTATTCATAAGTAAACATTGTTATATCTGGATTGAGGATACCAATGACAAAGTTCAGGCCCATATGGATAAGGTTAGATCCCTGCAAGGCAAAGCCAGAGCTATAGCTAGTGAAGGTTGGAAAACGTGAGGGATTTTTTTTTTTCAACGGATCATAGTTGAAAGATGTAGGGTATATATACTCATATTGTTTTTATTTCTATTCCTTCTATGTCATGATGAGGTGCTCCTGATGCCTGATTGGACGAGTGAACAGAGCCCGAGCAGATGACCACATCTTCTTCGCTGAGATGAGACGTCCCAAAGCCCAGCCCATGTACAAGACACAGAGGATCCCAGACCGACCGGCGATTACTACAGCTCACCATGTCGAGTCCTCCCTATAAGCCATTCCCCCTGAAGAACAGAGTCTACATGTCAAGCCGTGTTTTCCGTTTTTATGGACTCATATGGACTGTAAGGACTGATTCATTTTTAGATGTAAGAAGAAGATCGAGTTTCATCGAGGGACATGGGAGCATATGACAAAGAGGAGGAGCTGTTGTGGAAATTTTTATTAATGTATGCTGTCTCCCAGTGTCAGGTTTCCTGCAATATGCTCATGTGAAGGTATTTGCACATATGGATTCTGGTGGAAGACCATTGGATGCGGAAACCTTCCCGTGGACAGGACTAATCTGTTTGCTCTTTTAAGGTTGTTTATGCCTCACCGAGGAACTGGCCACTCCATGGCGATCACATTTAAACTCCTAAGTAGGCAGATCTGTGTACTTGGGAACTATAGCATAACAATACAAAATTATGGCTCAATGGGCCATAATGTGGTATGGCTCGCATCATTGGTAGCAGTGGGAATGTGCACACGGTTGTGTTTAAAGCCATGTGCTTGCCACATGGTTTTGCACACCACCATCTGCACACGTCACTACTGCATTTCTGTTTGAATATATGCATGTGTGTCATTGGTTCTTTTTAATGAATACAAGTGTCTGATTGACTGATTCTGAAGTCAGCAGACTCTTTTGTTATAGATGTGTGTAGTATTAAATACAAGCCACTTGGCTACCTGGTTCAGGGTTGATACTGAGCTTGAGGTGATACCAGCATCTGTTTGTTTTACTTAGAGAGAAAGAAAGGCATACTTTCCTGGCATTATATAAGAGGGCTGTATTTGTGCTTTTAAGTGCAATGAAATTATATGCTTATAGGGAGAAGCATAGCAATTTCGGGTTTGTAAGCACCTCTGGAAAGACACTATGGGCTCTATGGGCCTGTGCTCTAATTCTTGGAGGCTGCATTTGCATTCCACTACTAGAGCTAGCCACCTCATCAGCCTGTACTGCACTTTTCATGCTGACCATTTCAACATGAGATATTGCAATGATGGTGTCTAAAAGGCCAGGGTGTTCAAGGCTGCTGGTGCCTACCAGATCACCAAAAGGTAGTGCAGTGCTAGTACTGGCACTCTTCTATGCATTTCTAGCACTTTGGCAACCTGGGGTCGGGTATGCCTGGCTTTAGCAGCGACCTGTTCCCCATTGTCTGAGCTAGCTATCAGGGTGCTGCTGCTTTCTACAGGTTCATATTCTGAGCTGGATTCTGTCAGTGATGCTTTCCCTTCTCTCTCATCTGACATGCCCAAAATCCTGTAGGCCTCCTCACTAGAGTACCTTTTTTTAGACATTATAAATGCTACATTAACAGGTATCTAGTGACTAGTGATGGCCGAACGGTTCGCCCGGCGGTCGTTTTGCGGCGAATTTCGGCTGTTCGCGGTCCGCCCGTTCGGCGGACTATTGGCGCCGTTCGCCCGGCGGACTTCCGTGTTTACTGTGTAAAAGAACTTTGACCTATGATGACACATCCCTCATGGGGTACAGGACAGCCAATTGAGACATTACAGCACATGGACACTTGGACATTCCCCCTAACTTATAAATACACCCGATCCGGCGGCCATTTTACATTCTTTCTTCTGTCACTATAGGGAGAGGTTGCTGTGTGGAGCAGGGAGAGATTGCAGTGACCCAAATCGCTAGCTATTTGGTACACAAAAGTTCTTTTCAGGACTGGTATAGGTGTTAGGTGTATATAGGTTTATTGTGCTACTGATTGTTGCAGCAGCCTGAGTGTCTTTTGTCAGTTTAGAGAAAGGGACAGGACGGTGTGTGCTGCAGGGAGAGTCAGTTTAATCATTAGCTGTTACTATCAGGTCCACAAAAGTGCTATTCCAATAACCAGTTATTGTTCCAGCAGCCTCTGTTTTGTCAGTTTATATAGGGACAGGCAGGAAGCTGTGTGTGAGGCAGTGAGGGTCAGTTTAATCAGTAGCTGTTACTATCAGGTCCACAAAAGTGATATTCCAGTAACCAGTTATTGTTCCAGCAGCCTCTGTTTTGTCAGTTTATATAGGGACAGGCAGGAAGCAGTGTGTGAGGCAGTGAGGGTCAGTTTAATCAGTAGCTGTTACTATATTAGGTCCACAAAGGTTATTTTCAGGACTGGTATCAGTGGTATGGTAATAGGCTTGTACACGTATAATATTCTTTCTTCCAAATATAGAAAGAATATTATACTTGACTGCTGCCCTTCTGCTGCAGTCTGCTAATCATTCACAACCTACTTGTTCCACAAAGGTCCTTTATAAGGACTGGTAATAACCTGGTGTAGGGTGCTATAGTACATAGAGTTGAGTGAGGTACAGTCTGCTATTCTATAAGGACTGGTATAGGTCCACAATACATAGGGTTGAGGTGCACTACTGCTGACCGCTGCCCTATACTGCAGCAGTCCTTCATCAGTATAGGGACTGACGTACAGTCTGCTAATCAGTCACACACAACCTACTTGTTCCACAAAGGTCCTTATAAGGACTGGTAACTTGGCCTGTCTAGGGTGCTACAGTACATAGGGTTGAGTGAGGTACAGTCTGTTATTCTATAAGGACTGGTATAGGTTCACAATATATAGGGTTGAGGTGCACTACTGCTGACCGCTGCCCTATACTGCAGCAGTCCTTTATCAGTATAGGGACTGACGTACAGTCTGCTAATCAGTCACACACAACCTACTTGTTCCACAAAGGTCCTTATAAGGACTGGTAAGGTATAGGGTACTACAGTACATAGGGTTGAGTGAGGTACAGTCTGCTATTCTATAAGGACTGGTATAGGTCCACAATACATAGGGTTGAGGTGCACTACTGCTGACCGCTGCCCTATACTGCAGCAGTCCTTCATCGATATAGGGACTGACGTACAGTCTGCTAATCACTCACACACAACCTACTTGTTCCACAAAGGTCCTTATAAGGACTGGTAAGGTATAGGGTACTACTGTACATAGGGTTGAGTGAAGTACAGTCTGCCATTCTATAAGGACTGGTATAGGTCCACAATACATAGGGTTGAGGTGCACTACTGCTGACCGCTGCCCTATACTGCAGCAGTCCTTCATCGGTATAGGGACTGAGAGTTTTGTCACAGGGTCATTTAAAAAATGACAGGCAGAGGAAGAGGCAGGCCCTTCCGCAGGGGTGGTAGGGGTAGGGCAGGAGCAACAGGCTTGAGCCCATAGTGGGAAGTTGCAGAAGGTGCGTTCAATTACTTTAAATGACGCACCAGACTTGGTTGAGTGGCTCACTCAGCCTTACTCTTCTGCACCCTCCTCATCCTCTCGATCTGCACCCTCTTCTTCACTTTCTGCTATGTGCACCCCAAAGACACTACCACCAACAACACCACCACCACCACCACATACCTTCCGCTTGAGTCACAGGAATTATTTTCCGATCCATATCAAGAGGACATTTCTGATGCGCAGCCACTATTGGTATTGGATCAGGAAGAAGAGGTAGCAACAACCGCTACTCAGCAGTCTGACGACAGTACCCAGATCAGCCCAAGGAGGAGGTTGGTCACCGGTGTTGCTGCCTACTCCGAGATCTCTACTTATAGCGGTGGGGAAGGTGACGTTGATGATGACGTGTCTAGTGATGTCACGTGGGTGCCCACAAGAGAGGAAGAGGAGGGGAGTTCAGAGGGAGATATGGACCAGCAGATAGGGAGGAGAAGCAGGAATAACTTACATTGCACAGGAGGGACAAAGCAGATTGCAAATGTATCAGGAGAAAGTCATCGACCATGTACGGTTACATCTGGCGCTCCCAGGACACCGGCACATGGCTCCGCAGTGTGGACTTTTTTTAACGTGTCCGCTGCTTACAATAGCGTTGCCATCTGCAATCTTTGCAGTCAAATCATTGACATTGACATTCAGCGGCGACACAATCTGCCAGTCGCGGTAAGCCCAACACTCACCTAGGGACGACTGCCTTAAGAAGGCACATGAGCAGCCATCACTGAGCCGAGTGGGAGCAACGGAACACACAAAGCCACACTGCAGGCTCTCACCGTCCAGCCTCGTCTTCTACTTCTCCTTCTCCTCAAAATTGTCCTCCACTCCACCTTCCATCACACCAAGCTCACATTTTTCTGCAAAAAGGCAGGCTTCCGTGGGCCTAATGTTCGAGCGTAAAAAAATGATGACGCCGGATAACCCTCTTGCCCAACGGTTGATGGCTGGCTTGTCAGAACTGATAACCCGCCAACTACTGCCATATAAACTGGTGGATTCGGAGGCCTTTCGCAAATTTGTGGCCATTGAAACACCACAATGGAAGGTCCCAGGAAGGAAGTATTTCTCAGAGAAGGGCATCCCAGACCTATATGGCCATGTTCAGCGGCAAGTGAATGTATCTCTGGCACACAGTGTCGGTGCCAAGATACATCTGGCCACAGACACGTGGTCTAGCAAACACGGGCAGGGAAGGTATATCACTTTTACTGCCCACTGGGTGAACCTTCTGACGGCCGTCAAGCATGTAACCCGTGGCACCCGTGTAGATTTGGTTTTACCGCCACGGATTGCATGCAGGCCTGACTCTTCTCCTCCTCCTCCTACTCCATCCTCCCCCCCTCTTCTCCTTGGCTGACTCCTCCTTTTCCACTGCTAGCGTCTCTTCCGCTGCGCCGCCCAAGCTCCCCAGAACCTATTCGACATGCCAGGTGAGACGTTGCCATGCCGTGCTGGCCCGGCACTCCTTTCAGCTTTGCGTTCACAGGCAGATCAGTGGCTAACACCACTCAATTTGACAGTTGGTAAAGTGGTGTGTGACAATGGTGCCAATCTGCTTAGCGCATTGAAACAGGGCAAAATCACGCACGTGCCATGCATGGCACACGTCTTAAACTTGGTCGTGCAGCGATTAGTTGTCAAATACCCTGGGGTCCAGGACATCTTGCGGCAGGCAAGGAAAATCTCGGCCCATTTCAGAAGATCTTACACGGCCATGGCTCGCCTTGCTGACATTCAGCGGCGACACAATCTGCCGGTCAGACGTCTTATTTGCGATTGCCCGACGCGATGGAACTCAACCTTCTATATGCTTGATAGGCTGCTCCAGCAGAAACGTGCAGTTAACGTCTACCTGTATGAACTCTGCGGCAGAACCGGTTCTGGGGAGCTGTTTTTTTTTTCACCGTGCCAGTGGCTGCTCATGCGCGACGCATGCAGACTTCTGCGCCCATTTGAGGAGATCACCAAACTGGTCAGTCGCAGCCATGGCGCCATCAGTGACATGGTACCTTATGCCTTCTTTATGGAGCATGCATTGCATCGTGTCATTGATCAAGCTGTGGAGGAGCAGGAGCTGGAAGATGAGGAAGTCGCAATGCTGGATGAATTCCCAGGGGGGGCTACTCTATCTGAGACAAGTCAACAACAGGAGTCTGAAGAGGAGTCAGAGGAGAATGGTGCCGGGGCAGATGAGGAGGAGCAAGAAGAGCATGCTTTAAACCTTTCTGGGATCCCTCTTGTGTGTGGATGGGGAGAGGAGAATGAAGAGGACGACATTATCCTGGATGATGAGCAGGAGCCAAGCCACCACACCGCTTCCACTTTAGTGCAAATGGGGGCCTTCATGCTCCAGTGTTTTAATAGGGACCCCCGTATAAAAAGCATAAGGGTCAAGGACCAGTACTGGGTGGCAACGTACTTAAACCCCCGGTACAAACACAAAATGGCAGAAATGTTACCGCCGTCACAGAGGGCTGGCAGAATGGAGCACTTCCAGGCCTTGCTTCGAGAAATGCTGCATTCTGCTTTTGCGTGAGAGGAGCAATTCCCACTCCCAGAGAAGGAGTTGCGGGTACCAATCCAACAGCGCCTGCAAGAAGAGGCCGGTTTGAAGATGTGTTGGTGACTTCGGATATGAGGTCATTCTTTCAGCCGACCCATCGACAGGTGTCATCTGGATCCAGCATCAGGGAAAGCCTAGACCATCAGGTGTCCGACTACATCGGGTTAACGGCCGATGTGGATGCTCTGAGGAGTGATGAACCCCTGGACTACTGGGTGGGCAGGCTTGACCTCTGGCCAGAGCTTGCCCAATTTGCAATCGAAGTGTTGGCTTGCCCCTCATCCAGTGTCCTGTCCGAAAGGACGTTCAGCGCAGCAGGGGGGATCGTGACCGATAAGCGTACTCGCCTAGCTCACGACAGTGTTAACTGCCTCACATTTCTAAAAATGAATGAGGCATGGATCTCGGAGGAATTCAACACATGTGACCAACACATGTGACCAGTAGACCATGTATATGTCTATAAACAATTTTTTTAATCGAGCACAGAGACCTTCTTTCTTCATTTGGCTCACTTCCTTGTCCAAAAAAAAGCACACCGTACTATATGCCCGCACCCTCCTCTTTGAAGAGGTTGAGCTGTGTCATATTTCTACTGGGGCAGCTTATTATGAGGGGCTCCCACCATCCCTGTGCTATGCTGACATCCTTCTGGGGCTGCTTATTATGAGGGGCTCCCACCATCCCTGTGCTATGCTCATTATGAGGGGCTCCCACCATCCCTGTGCTATGCTCATTATGAGGGACTCCCACCATCCCTGTGCTATGCTCATTATGAGGGGCTCCCACCATCCCTGTGCTATGCTGACTTCCTCCTGGGGCTGCTTATGGTGCAGGTGTCAGTGCTGTATATCACGGTGCTGATGTCAGTACTCTTTATCACGGTGCTGCTGTCAGTGCTGTATATCACGGTGCTGGTGTTAGTGCTTTATGTCACCCTGCCGATGTCAGTGCTCTCTATCAAGGATTGGTGTTTTTCCCATATCACCCTCGAAGTTGCACTTAATGAGCCATCTTCCCACTTTATTGTATATTTTATCTTTTGCTTTATTAAATGTCCCCCATGATAAAGCCTCACCCCTGATGCTCTTGCCTTTAAAATGTCCAGAGTTTAGTATCAATATTCACCCCATAGTCTTCAACAGGATTCAATGCCAAGTTTTGAAAATTATAAACAGGAATTGTGGTGACCCCTTCACTAATTTAATAAATTTGTCCACCTATGCAAAACCACTGCACAGAGCAGGTAAGTATAACATGTTTGTTATTTACCAACCCCCCCCCCCCCCCCCCCCCAAAGCTTTAATACCACTTTAAGTTCCAAAGATACAGCTAAAAAAGCACTGCTTGGCATTCATTTTGTTTGTGCATGCTATGGAGAATTATGTTTATGAATTTAAAAAGAGGACTTTCTGCTGTCTGTGTCTCACACTTTTCTATAAAACTGTCAAAAATGAATATAAATTCACATCTTGGCAGCTGTGAAGAAAGACTTATGTCACATCTAATTGCATGCCAAGCCAACTGGGCATTTCGATTAGAGACTAAAATGTCACTTTATCAAAGTGACACAGCTGAATGTTTTTAACTATTCATGCCTTTGGAGTCCAAAAATTTATTTTGATTACTTAAAATAAAAATGTATCTTGTAGCGATGTATTCAGATTTAAAGGCTAAGTTCACCTTTGCAGGCATAAGATCACTTTTCATAATAAATAGAAGCTTTTTGTAATGTAATTTCTGCCCCAGCCACAATCCCAATGTGCTTATCTCTCACTCACCTCGTCTATAGAAGCTTTGAATAATCATGTTTAAAAATGTCTTCTGCTTCCATCCCTTTCTGTAGATCATGTAACACCCAGGAAGCTTTGAATCCCAGCATGCACTGTCTTGTGCATCACATAAGAGGGCGTGTTTACCACTCTGGACCACATCTCCCTCATTACTATACCACCTTGCACCAACTTTCTGTACAATCTGATTGTACAAACTCCTTTAGCCCACGTACACACGGTCGGAGATTTTGGCAACCAATTTGGATTGGTATATGGATTTAGTCCGACGGATTGTGTCCGAAGCTGTTGCATACACACGGTCGGGCCAAGTTGTCTGATTTTGCGCTTGCCAAGAACGCGGTGACGTAAGCCGTGTACGGGGGGACTAGAAAAAGGAAGTTCAGCACCACGTCCGGCACCCTTTGGGTTCCTTCTGCTGATCTCGTGTTTTAGTAGAAGTTTGGTGAAAGACGATTCGCGCTTTTCAGATTAGTGATTCAGATCGCTACTGCTCTTCAGTTTGTGCTTGTCTTTGCGTATCTGATAATCAGTGCGTGCAGTCATTAAGTATTTGCTTCTCATTATGGACTCTATCTTGGTATAGTACGCTTTGAAAGGCATTTTTTATTGTCTGTTTGCTTCTGCTATTCAGGTCGTCCTTTCAGGTCTTGCTGTTTAGCGTTGCTTTCTGGTGTCCGTTCTGACCAGCCGACCGTTTTCCAAACATGTTTTGTCTAAGTACTTGGACGACCAAGAATTGGTTGCGCCAGCGTCACCAGTTCTCCCACATGCCTTTGCTCCGTGAGATCCGCGAGAATAATCCTGATAATTTCTGGATTATTCTCAGGATGACGGACCCCGTTTTTCACTGTCTGCTTGCTTTGCTGTCCCCTTATATCACCAGGCAGGATACCTGCATGCGGCAAGCCATCACTCCGGAGCAGTATAATTGGATAACACCTCAAATTTATTGGGATTTTTAAGGCAATATAAAGAAAAAGAAAATATATACTAAAATATATATGAAAAAATATATAAATTTTTATTACAACTATCAAAAAATATTATTACAAAACCACAATGATCCATAAAATAACAGTATTGTGTTAACATATGTGTATGGCATAGAATGTTACTACATGCGTAGACTCTATCCAGCAAAACAGGCAGCTCTTTTCCTACGCATTTCGAAAAATGTGCATTAACAATTTCTTCTTCAGGGAAGCCACTGTCTGCAAGCACACAACAAGCAATGAATATTACAGAAATTACATATGTACAAATGACATGATACATTAAAACCCAATACTTGAATACTCACATGCTATTTCTGTACCAAAAGTAGGCACTATCTCCTCTTTAGGCGACCGTTCCAGAAACGGAAAGACAAGCCACGAGAGGAGGGGATTGAGCCACAAACGTGGAGATGGTAAGGATAGTATGGATCTGTTGCAAGGTCACTGCATTCAAAGCCCTGGAGTCCAAATGAACTCAACAAAGGATGGGAATAAAAAATTCCTTTGCACAAATGTCCAATGGCCCATCAAATAGGAAGATGTTATGTTGTATAAACCTCAATCTTGTCTAAAAGACCTACAACAAAAAGAACCAAGAAACATTTTAGTCTACTCCCTAGCCTTACATCCAACATAGGACAGGGATTCCCAAAGTGTAGCTTACCGCCATAACGAGGTTCAATCGTTTCCTAGTTTTATACGAATATCACCGACTCTGGGGCATCCAAAGGACATAGGAGAGATTCCCACCTACTTAGAGCTTCTGGCGTCTGCCTTAAATAGCCCTTATTGAGTGGATTGGCGCCAAAAACTTCCTCCAATCAACACAGAGGCTCCTCCCATCTCACTAACCACTTCATTCTGATTGGAGGTTCTCCGAAGAGCTCCTCCTCTTTTCAACGATAACTTTTTTTCATTGGAGATCACCCAGGTGGTTGCTCCAGGTATATAGATTCTTATTGGTCAAAATAGCAGCGTTTTTGCCGCCATTTACATCACTTCCGGTATGACCACTTCCGCCGGAACCGGAAGTGACGTCACTTCAGCCCGGAACCGGAAATGACGTCATTTTCCCGGAACCGGAAGTGGAAAAAAACTCTTTTGTTCTTCCTGGAGAAAACATCTTACTGGGCAATGACTGTAAGCAATGACTGCATGTAATTATAAGAATGCATGGGAGGAAATAAACTCTACAAAATGCATCGCTAAATCTATTGCAATCCATTTGAAAGGGGGCTCATCCTAATAGACTCAAATTAATGGGCATGTGGAAATTAATCCACAAAAGTGACCATAACTATTACAGATACACCAATTAGATTTGTCACCTGCAATGTGTCACTAAGGCTAGAACTAAAACCACCGACACAGGAATAAACTGGATAAACCTCCAGATGCCACACACAGTGGCTATCGGGAACGAAAACCAATGCCCAAATATATTGATTTTTATTTTTGTATTGTTAAAAGGAGAGAAAAGAAAAAAAAAAAAAAAAAAAACAGAATCACATCTGGGTAAGGAGCTCAATTGTCCACCAACCAGCTAATCATTCAGATGATTAGTTGGTTGGTGGACAATTGAGCTCCTTAACCAGATGTTATTCTGTTTTTTTTTTTTCTTTTCTCTCCTATTAACAATACAAAAATAAAAATCAATATATTTGTATCTTTATACACAATTTCCTTTATGTGAACAATACTTGATGTCTTTAACATGTTTTTAAGTGATTTATAATAGGTTTGGTGGGATCTGTGGTCACCGCGTTCCCGGCACAGGTAAGCCCATCAGGGTGGTTTTGTTGGGAGGGCGCTGTGGCTGGGGTTATTTTTACCCCTTTCTTCGCTCCCCTTTTCTTTGCCACTAATTTGGGCATTGGTTTTCGTTCCCGATAGCCACTGTGTGTGGCATCTGGAGGTTTATCCAGTTTATTCCTGTATCGGTGGTTTTAGTTCTAGCCTTAGTGACACATTGCAGGTGACAAATCTAATTGGTGTATCTGTAATAGTTATGGTCACTTTTGTGGATTAATTTCCACATGCCCATTAATTTGAGTCTATTACGATGAGCCCCCTTTCAAATGGATTGCAATAGATTTAGCGATGCATTTTGTAGTGTTTATTTCCTCCCATGCATTCTTATAATTACTTGCAGTCATTGCTTACAGTCATTGCCCAGTAAGATGTTTTCTCCAGGAAGTACAAAAGAGTTTTTTTCCCCACTTCCGGTTCCGGAAAATGACGTCATTTCCGGTTCCGGGTGGAAGTGACGTCACTTCCGGTTCCGGTGGAAGTGGTCATACCAGAAGTGATGTAAATGGCGGCAAAAACGCCGCTATTTTGACCAATAAGAATCTATATACCTGGAGCAACCACCTGGGTGATCTCCAATGAAAAAAAGTTATCGTTGAAAAGAGGAGGAGCTCTTCGGAGAACCTCCAATCAGAATGAAGTGGTTAGTGAGATGGGAGGAGCCTCTGTGTTGATTGGAGGAAGTTTTTGGCGCCAATCCACTCAATAAGGGCTATTTAAGGCAGACGCCAGAAGCTCTAAGTAGGTGGGAATCTCTCCTATGTCCTTTGGATGCCCCAGAGTCGGTGATATTCGTATAAAACTAGGAAACGATTGAACCTCGTTATGGCGGTAAGCTACACTTTGGGAATCCCTGTCCTATGTTGGATGTAAGGCTAGGGAGTAGACTAAAATGTTTCTTGGTTCTTTTTGTTGTAGGTCTTTTAGACAAGATTGAGGTTTATACAACATAACATCTTCCTATTTGATGGGCCATTGAACATTTGTGCAAAGGAATTTTTTATTCCCAAACTTTGTTGAGTTCATTTGGACTCCAGGGCTTTGAATGCGGTGACCTTGCAACAGATCCATACTATCCTTACCATCTCCACGTTTGTGGCTCAATCCCCTCCTCTCGTGGCTTGTCTTTCCGTTTCTGGAACGGTCGCCTAAAGAGGAGATAGTGCCTACTTTTGGTACAGAAATAGCATGTGAGTATTCAAGTATTGGGATTTAATGTATCATGTCATTTGTACATATGTCATTTCTGTAATATCCATTGCTTGTTGTGTGCTTGCAGACAGTGGCTTCCCTGAAGAAGAAATTGTTAATGCACATTTTTCGAAACACGTAGGAAAAGAGCTGCCTGTTTTGCTGGATAGAGTCTACGCATGTAGTAACATTCTATGCCATACACATATGTTAGCACAATACTGTTATTTTATGGATCATTGTGGTTTTGTAATAATATTTTTTGATAGTTGTAATAAAAAATTATATATTTTTTCATATATATTTTAGTATATATTTTCTTTTTCTTTATATTGCCTTAAAAATCCCAATAAATTTGAGGTGTTATCCAATTATATGTATCATTTTCCGGATGATGGCAATAACATGCCATAGCTCATGAGTCAAATCATTTTTACTATCACTCCGGAGCAGAGGCTCATCGCCACGTTGCGCTATTTGGCGACAGGGAGAAGCCTTCAGGACCTCAAGTTCTCTACAGGCATCTCCCCCCAGGCTCTGGGGATCATTATTCCAGAGACCTGTTCTGCCATCATTCAGCTCCTGCAGAAGGACTATATTCTGCTAAGTTTTATCCTTAAACATCACATTCTATGTATTTCATGATTGCTAATGTCTTGCATTTCTTTCCTCATTCCCTAATTACCATCATTGCAATATGCTCTAATTGATATGCGCTGCCCCTTTGTCCTCATGCAGATTTGCCTCACTAACTTCCCCACCATGCTCTTCTTGGCCCCTAAAACTATAGTCTAGTCACTTGACAATGTCTTTTGTCAGCTCCATAGTATTGCTTTCCCCTAAACACCCCCTAAAATCTCTACAAATGTGATATGTGTGCTTCAATTCATGCAAAGTGACCTTTTTTTGTGTTTTTTGGAGTTGTGCCAAACTCATTAGGAACCCCCCTCTCCCCAACTGCTACCTCAGCTGATAGCAATCTTCTATCTCATGACTTGACCCAACCCAATACACACTCTAAATACCTTTTACATGATAACATTTATGGACAAATTCACCAAAGCATGTAGTGTAAGGGCCTGCCTCAATACTTTCAAATGCTATTTTGATTTTTTTAAGACATTAATTTTCTTGCTATATAATAGCAGAATGTCAAAATGTGCTTCCATTTTGTTATTCTGACACTTCTTACCTCTCCGGTGGGTTGCCAATAGTGTAACTAAGGAGGGGCTTCACAAAGTATCACACATTATTTAGGCATTCAGCTCTCAATCAAGTGGAGAGGGTTACCTGTCCTAAACATCCCCCCTCATTTTTTAGCAAGGGCCCATCAGATGGGGGGGGATGGGGGGGGGGGGTTAGGACTCTCATAAGGGGACCTTATACTTTAGGCTTTAAATACTCAGTTAAAAAAATGTTATACTAATTTTGTCAAAAAATGTGGGTGTCTAATCTGCATGCAATGTTGATTTGTAAAATTACTAGTTTTTTTTCTTGTGTCACTACACAGTGTCCTTCAAGGCCACAGGAATGGCAGACCGTGGCCTCCCACTTTGCCATTTTTCGTCAAGTTGTGCCTTTTTCACAAAGAGTGCAAACCCAAGTTCAGAGTGAGATGAGGGGACAGTCTCTTCTTCAGATAATCTTATTATGTTGTGGGTCTGCTACACACACACCTTCTTTTTTTTAACTAATGTGTAGTGCATTACTGATCTAAATCATGCTCATTTTCAGCACCATGGCAGGAAAATGGCATGATTGTCCAAATTTACACATCACTGTGGGTAGGGATGAGCTTCGTGTTCGAGTCGAACATACGTTCAACTCGAACATCGGCTGTTCGCCCGTTCGGCGAATTCCGAGCGTTATGGGCCGTTCGCGCCAAATTCGTGTGGCGCTCACGGCCCACAATGCACTGCGTCATCGCAGTGCATTGCTGGCTCATGATTGGCCAAGCATGCACTGTGACCCCGCATGCTTGGCCAATCACAGCGCCAGCAGCGAGGAGAGCCATGATTGGCCACAGGCAGGATGCCTGTGGCCAATCATAGCTCAGGCTGTGTAGTACACGCCCCACACTATATAAGGCTGCCAGCGTGGCGGCCTAGTGTAGTGTGTTGGCGTCTGAAGCAGATAGTGGGTGTTCTGTGTACCTTCAACACAACTCGTTTTCGGCCGATTTTCGATCTTGCTGTTGTGTAGTGGTTGTTGTCTGTGTGCTCTGACCACAGTATACACCGCTATATTCACCTCACCTATATAGCTAGTGAAATATCTTTTATAATAGAGCTTGCAGTCAGCAGTGTTAGGAGATAGTGCGTGCTGTCTGTGGGCTCTGTACCCAGTACACACCGCTATATCCACCTACATAGCTCTTCTCTATTTGAGCCCACTTGCCATCTGCAGGAGTTATTGGAAGTTGTGTGTGCCTCCAGCACAGCACAGTATACATCTGTATATACCCCTTTATCTCTGGTGTTCTATAAAAAAGGCATCTGCAGGAGTTAGTGGGTTTTTTGTGCCTCCAGCACAATATACACCTGTATCTACCCTTTATTGCTGTTCTCTAATAGAGCCATCTGCAGGGCTTAGTGGGTATTGTGTGACTCAATTACAGTATACCCCTTTATCTCTGGTGTTCTATAATAAAGGCATCTGCAGGAGTTAGTGGGTGTTGTGTGACTCCAGCACAATATACACCTGTATCTACCGTTTATTGCTGTTCTCTAATAGAGCCATCTGCAGGGCTTAGTGGGTGTTGTGTGACTCCATTACACTGATGTTTTACCCAACTCCCTTCAGGCCATTACCATGTCTGGAAGGCCAGCAAGGAGAGGCAGACAGGCGCGAGCCGATAAAAGAGGGCAAGCAGGCTCTGTGTCTAGAGACAACAGTGCTGGTCGTTGACGCGGTGCATTGTCATCAGCACGTGGCCATGGGACACACTTGTCCTTCTTTTCGGCAGCTGGACATGTTGAATCGCAACATGCCAACGACTTGGTAGAGTGGATGACCAAGCCCTCTTCATCCTCCTCATCCTCTCTCACCCAGTCTCAGGGTACTAGCAAAGCAGCTGCCAACGCATCGTCTTCCCTCCTCTCAATGTCATCATCAGTGACTCTTTCCCTAGACCCACCACGTCCTCCTGAGGAGTCTCCTGAACTCTTTGAGCACAGTGTTGGGTACATGCTCCAGGAGGATGCCCAGTGTTTTGTGGGCTCTGATGATGACACTCAGCTAGAGGAAGGCAGTAGCGTGAGCGCAGAGAGAGGGGATGCTCAAGAAGGACAGCAATCTGGCAGTCATGTTCCACAAGCTGCAGCATACTGCCAGGTTTGCTACAGCGATGAAGAGGGAGGGGATGATGAGGGCACTGACTCCACGTGGGTGCCTGGAAGGAGAGAGGAGGAGGAGGAGGAGGCACATGTCCAACGAGGCAGGATGCCCTCCGGGGGCCAGCTTAGGGGCAGCACACCGACTGAATCACACCACAGAGCTCCGCCTGTGCAGGGCGCTGCCTCTGCGCGTTATTCTAAAAGTTCTTTGGTGTGGCCTTTTTTGAGACGAGTGCATCAGATCGCACCGCTGCTATTTACAACATATGTCTCAAGCGTATCTCGCGTGGCCAAAACATCAGCCGCTTGGGCACCACATGCTTGACCAGACATATGTTGACCTGCCATGCAGCTCGTTGGCAAGCGTACCTCAAAGACCCACACCAAAGAACAAAGCGGACCTCTCCTTGCTCCTCATCAGCTGGCATCTCCAACCCCACTAGACCTTCAGTCCTCTCTGAAACCTGCTCTGAGAGGAATGAAGGTGTAGAATTAGGTGTGTCACAGCCAAGTGCTTCCGGGAACTCTGCTAGCGGTACACCCACGTCCGATTATAGCAGGCAAATGTCCCTGCCCCAGCTGCTGGACCGGCGAAAGAAGTTCACTCCCAGCCATCCACATGCCCAGCGGTTGAATGCTAGCTTGGCTAAATTGCTAGCACTTCAACTGCTGCCTTTTCAGTTGGTAGACTCGGCCCCCTTCCGTGTGTTTGTACAATGTGCGGTTCCTCAGTGGCAGGTCCCCAAACGCCACTTTTACTCACGGAAGGCGATTCCGGCTCTCTACCGGCATGTGGAAGGCAATGTCCTTGCCTCGCTGGACAGGGCGGTCAGTGGTAAGGTGCATATTACCGCTGACTCATGGTCCAGCAGGCATGGACAGGGACGTTACCTGTCTTTCACGGCCCATTGGGTCACTCTTCTGGCAGCTGGGAAGGATGCAGGACAAGGTGCAGTAGTGTTGGAGGTTGTTCCGCCACCACGCCTCCAAAATGCTACTATTGGTTGTGACACACCTCTCTCCTCCACCCCCTCCTCTTCTTCTTCCTCCATGGCCTCTTCCAGTGCTCTGTCCTCAGAACCAGCGGTGCTCCGTAGGCGTTCCAGGGGCTACGCAAGTACGCAGGCAAAACGATGCCATGCCGTGCTTGCGCTGGTTTGTTTGGGGGACAGGAGCCACACTGGGGCGGATGTTTTGTCAGCTCTGCAGGGGCAGGCCGAGAGGTGGTTGACGCCACGCCAGCTTAAGCAAGGAATGGTGGTTTGTGACAATGGCACCAACCTCCTCTCCGCCCTCCGACAGGGACAACTGACCCATGTGCCCTGTGTAGCTCACGTCCTTAACCTGGTGGTGCAGCGGTTCTTGGGCAGGTACCCCGGCTTACAGGATGTCCTGAAGCAGGCCAGGAAAGTCTGTGTGCATTTCCGCCGATCATTTAATGCCTGTGCTTGGCTGGCTGAGCTCCAAAAGGAGTTGAACCTGCCCAAGAACCGCCTTATATGTGACATGCCCACCAGGTGGAACTCAACGTTGGCCATGCTGCAGCGGCTGCACACGCAGCAGAGGGCCATCAATGAGTACCTGTGCGACTACGGCACCAGGACAGGGTCAGGGGAGCTCGGTTTTTTCTCACCACGCCAGTGGGGCATGATCAGGGATACATGCACTGTCCTGTCACCGTTTGAGGAGGCCACAAGGATGGTGAGCAGTGACAGTGCATGCATCAGTGACACTGTACCTCTTGTCCACCTCTTGGAGCATACGCTGCGTGGAATAATGGACAGGGCACTTGAGGCAGAACAGAGGCAGGAAGAGGAGGACTTCCTTGCCTCTCAAGGCCCCCTTTATCCAGACAGTGTTCCTGCTGTGCCACCCATCACACAGGAAGAGGATGAGGAGGAGGAAGATTAGGAGGAGGATGATTGTGTCAGCATGGAGGTGGAGGCTGGCACTCAGCATCAGCAGCAGCAGCAGTCTTGTAGGGATGATTTACAGTCCCAAGAAACACGTGGACTTGTACGTGGCTGGGAGGAGGTAGCTGCGGATCATGTTGTCCTTAGTGACCCAGAGGACTCCGGACCAAATGCCTCAGCTAACCTACGCTGCATGGCCTCCCTGATCCTGCAAGGCCTGCGGAAGGATCCTCGTATTCTTCGGATCAAGGAGAGGGACCATTACTGGCTGGCCACTCTCCTTGATCCACGGTACAAGGGTAAGGTTGCCGACCTTATCTTGCCATCGCAGAGGGAGCAGAGGATGAGACATCTCCGGGAGGCCTTGCAGAAAGGTCTGTGCAACGCGTTCCCAGAGACTGGGAGGTTACAAACTCCTGGTCCTGGACAACGTGTTGCTGAGGCATCGGTCAGAAGGAGCGGTGGAGAAGGTGGCCGTCTGACTGATGCTTTCAGACAATTTTTTAGTCCGCAGCCCCAAGGTATGATCGGTTCCAGCACCCATCGCCAGCGTCTGATTTACATGGTGCAGGAATACCTAGGGGCAAGGTCAGACTTGGACACCTTTCCCACCGAAAATCCTCTGGCTTACTGGGTCTTGAGGATGGATCACTGGCCAGAGCTTGCACAGTATGCAATTGAGCTACTGGCCTGTCCTGTATCCAGCGTTCTTTCGGAACGCACCTTCAGTGCTGCTGGTGGCTTTGTTACCGATCACAGGGTGCGCCTGTCCACCGAATCAATTGATCGACTGACCTTCATCAAGATGAATCAGTCTTGGATCACCCACAGCTACCAAGCACCTGAAGCTGATGTAACAGAATAATTTTTTTTGAAATATCACATCCCTTCAAGACTGCCTATGCTGATGCTGAGTGACTGTCCTGTTATGTTGATTGTCTATCCTCTTCCTCCTCCGCTGATATTTTGGAAGAACATTTCTGGTTCTGGGTGATGCCTAAGGCCCAATTTTTCTGCCCCTGTTTAACAGGGGCGTTTAAGTAAAATTTTTGATGCAATGCTTTGCAGCAGGGCTAATTCCTGCAATCAAACAAGAGTATATGGATGAGGTTGCAGTGTGGTGGCACCAGCACCAGTGCCTAAGGCCCAACTTTTCTGCCCCTGTTTAACAGGGGCGTTTAATCACAATTTTTGATGCAATGCTTTGCAGCAGGGCTAATTCCTGAAATAAAACAAGAGTATATGGCAGAGGTTGCAGTGTGGTGGCACCAGCACCAGTGCCTAAGGCCCAATTTTTCTGCCCCTGTTTAACAGGGGCGTTTAATTACAATTTTTGATGCAATGCTTTGCAGCAGGGCTAATTCCTGCAATAAAACTAGAGTAAATTGCAGAGGTTGCAGTGTGGTGGCACCAGCACCAGTGCCTAAGGCCCAATTTTTCTGCCCCTGTTTAACAGGGGCGTTTAAGTACAATTTTTGATGCAATGCTTTGCAGCAGGGCTAATTCCTGCAATAAAACTAGAGTATATGGGAGAGGTTGCAGTGTGGTGGCACCAGCACCAGTGCCTAAGGCCAAATTTCTCTGGCCCTGTTTAACAGGGACATGTAATTACAATTCTTGATATAATATTTCACAGGAGGGCCCCTTCCTGTGCCCACCCAGAGTAACGGTGAGGACTTATAGTGTTGTGGCACCAGCACCACAACCACCAAATGTCAATTTTTCTAACACTGTTCAACAATGGCATGTAATTACAATTCTTGATATAATCGTTCACAGCAGGGCGCTCCAGCGCCCACCAAGAGTCACTTTGAGGGCTTACAATGTTGTGGCAAAACCAACACCTTGTTCCGCCATTTCTGCAGAACATATAGGGCAGGCCCCTACTTTCAAACATCCAACTTACAAACATCTCCTACTTGCAAACGGAAGGAGACAACAGCAAGTGAGATGAAAAAAGATGGACGACAAAACAAATTATACAGGGGTGATAACCCTTCCCTATGTTTTCCACAAAGCTTAAAAATAGTTTTTTTGACTGGAGCTACACTTTAAAAATGTACCAGTTGAAAATTACAAACAGATTCAACTTAACACAACAAACCTACACAGTCCCTGTCTTGTTTGCACCGTCTGTATACTGCTGTTCTGAGTATATAGGGCCTGGGGGCCACACGCATTTCCTTTTTTTAATATGGGTACAGGGTTCCCCTTAATATGCGTACAAGACCAAAATAGGCTGGTAATGGGCAGGGAGGGCTACCCATGCCATTTTTCTCAATGATTTTCAACCATATTGCAGGAACCAGATATAACATTAAAACCACAAGCAGTTTTAAATGGTGTTATTTCCGTTTAATGTCATTTTGTGCAGGGACTGTTCTAAACACGGGAAACACGTGACACTTCACAGGCATACTACAGACACCCCCCAGGCACCATATTTAAAGGAATATTTCACTTTTTTTTCACTTTAATCGTCATTAAAATCAGTGCTCCCGCCAAAACGGCCGTTTTTAAAACTTTTTTTTGCATTGACCCATGTCCCCTGGGGCAGGAGCCAGGTCCCCAAACCCTTTTTAGGACAATATCTTGCATATTACCGTTAAAATTATCACTTTTAATTTGGAACGTTTGAGTCCCATAGACTTCAATGGGGTTCTAAAGTTCGTACGAATTTGGGGTCCGTTCGAAAGTTCTGGTGCGAACCGAATCGGGGGTTTTCGGCTCATCCCTAACTGTGGGTGCTTGTTACTAAAGGCACATCCACTATGCACTACAAGTGCACTGCAAAAGTACACCTGAAACTGCACCTGGAGTGCAAAGTGGAGTTGCCTTTAGTAAATTGCACTCCTTCTCAGCACAAACTCAAATTTCACTACAAATAAATTTTAAGCCCAATGAAAAAGGAAGCCACACATTGTTGAGAATTCAACTTTTTAATACAAGCACATTCATATGTGCGTTTAGTAAAGGTTTTTACAACAAACCAAGATATTTTCCCATTATCTCCCCGATCAAGATCTGGGCACTTTCACTGGTAAAACGGGAATCTTCCTCCACATCACCTAGAAAAAAAAAAAAACACACCATGTAATCCAAATATGGTGATATACATTGATGAGCTTACCGGAAGCTGTGTTCTCCGACACTCACCTGTTGTGGTGACAATTTGGCCAACCTCCACAATCTCTCCTTCTTCCTCCTCCTCCTCCTGCTCCTGCTCCTCTGTTTCTTCTTTTGGAAGTTGCCCTTCTTTGGGAGGGGTGTGGTCCCTGGTGTCCTCATGGTCCCTGGTGTCCTCATACTTGCCGAGTCTTCTCTCCCCTATGAGAATGTAAACAAAGATTAATTAGCACACAGAGGGTAGAAATAGGAATCTGAAACATTGCTTGGAAGTGTTGTACAATTGTGTTTTTGGGCCTAGTTACAAGGTGAGAACATTATTGGGGCCACTTTGTTAAGCTGGAATACTTCCCCGCAGAACGATGTTTCATACGAACAAACGAAACCATGACCGTGAAAGTGGCCATTTTAAAATGCACAACATGAAATCAAAGCACATGGAGCATGTATGCAAGCAAGAATAATCATATGAACACATGACAACTACTTACTTTTTTTAAGAACACGCTTGATCCTTAGGTACTGCTCGTGCTCCCTCAGTTTCAGGTCTGACCAGCGTTTTCTCAGTTGATCCTTGGATTGGCGTACCCCAAAATTCTTCAGAAGACTCTTCACAACTTTATTCATGATCTTGGCCTTTCTGATATTTGGGTTTGGGTAAGGTCCATACTTTCCATCATAGTCGGTCCTGTTCAATATGTCGACCATCTCCAACATCTCTTCAAAAGACATATTTGAGGCCTTAAATCTTGTCTTCCTGGATCGGGACGTTTCAGGCTCCGGGCTTTCCTCACCCTCCTCCTCGTTAGTGGAACTATTATTGCGCACCTGCGTTATCTCCGCCATGTGCTCTCCTCACTGCATGGGAAGCGAAGGGGCGGGGAATAGTCTGGAAAGAACGTCAGGGGGGCGGAGTTTCACGCATGCGCACTGTATATAAAACGCCACACATGTGTATCGTCCGTATGATCTGGGAGGAGAGTGTGAGTCACGGACGTGGCGAACGTCGAAACGAAGGTAACATTTTTAACTTTGTGCTTCACTAGACTAGACTGCTTGTATCTAGGCCACTATTGGGACAAGATTAGGAGGGATTTTAATTGCATTATTAGTATTTGAGGGTTTGCCTTGTGTTGTGTCTTGCAGACAAAATGGACCCATTCAACAATGCCAACTTTATGGGGCTATTTCTCGAGCTCTACATGGAGATGCCCAGCCTGTGGCAGTTCCACAACAAGTTTTATTATGACAGATCAAAGAGGAACGCAGCACTGAAGAAACTGCTTGCTTTGGTGCAGATCACGGTCCCCACGGCAGACATGACATATCTGAATCGCAAAATTGTGGCCATGAAGCTTACATATTTCAGGGAGAGAAAGAAGCACCTGGAGTCCTTGAGAGCAGGAGATCCAGATGCTGTTTATTACCCCAGGATGGTGCACTTTGACAGGCTGCATTTTCTGGTAGACCAGGGGGTACCCAGGCCACCACTCAGGCCACCGCTCTCCAGGCTTCCTCCAAGGCATCCTTCACCCCCAGCTGAGGCTTCTGATGTACAACCTGGGCCTTCCAGGCAGCACCATGTGGTGGGGCCCAGCTTGAGACAGGTATGGCATTGTTGAACATATTTCTTGTGTTACATTTAATGATGTTAACTAGATGTTCTTATTGATCAGTAAGTTGAGATTTTTCCAAGTGGTTTACATCTCAATAGACAGTAGTGACCAAAAATGATTGGGACGGGAAAGAAAAATGCTGGTGTCAGAATGATAGTCTGTTCTATTTGGTAACAGTCAAATAGCAAAAGCCAGGAGCACAAAATGTTGTGATGGATGATCAAAAAACTAAAACTATGTCCCCTTTTGATACACAGGAAGACCTCAGTTGGGGGGAGGCTGTGGCAAGTGGCAGCCAGGAGGTCCACCAACGCCCTCCTTCTCCTCCTGCCCCAGCTACAGGAGCCCAGCCACAGCCTGGAAGGATGCCTGGCGGAAAGTCAAAAAGGAAGACCAGAGAGTGATGGCCTGGGTTGAGTCTGGTGTGCCAGAAGATGCAACATCTTGAAGATCACCATCCTGGGGACAGAAATGGCATCTGAATTTCCTGCTCTCTAGGACTTCAGGAGCAGACTTCTCTCCCTGAGATATCTACTCCTCAGGCCACCAATTTTTTTTATATCTCATTTAGTCATGTCTGCCCTGGGGGCCAAAGGCTGCACCAAAGTTAAGAAGTTTCTCCAGTGCTGCGTTCCTAGTTTTATTTTCGAGCAAACAAAATACATTTTATTTTTGTTTGATGAAATACTTGTGTAATCTGTTTTCCTTCAAAAAGTACAGTTTATTTGTGAGCAGGCAGGTACATTTCCAAAATACAAAGTGAACTAAATAACAAGGGGTACCAACACTAAACAACCTCCTGTAGATTAAAAAAGAAAAAGAAAATCTAAAAAATACAATAATGTTGTTGTTGTAAGTTTACACCCAAGAATAAAAAGTAAAAAAAAAAAGATTAAATGACCAGTCATTAAAGGAGATTGTTAGGGAATCCCCCCCCCCAAAAAAAAAACATCCAAAAAAAACAAAGAAAAAAAACATTGTGTAGATGTGACGCAAACTAAAATTGTATTGCTGAAATGGTTAAAAAAGAGTAATGAAATCCGTTCGGCAGAAGTGTGTGTGACTATGAGCATCAAAAGAAGTTCGTTCTTGCAGCATTGTAAAGAACAAGAGAATGCGCTTGATGAATGATTTTTTAACATTGCAGCGTGACGAATGTGCTATATCGCTTACGAGCAGTAGTTTTACCTGAACGAGCGCTTCCGTGTCGGAATTTGAATGTGAGCATGCGTGGCACTTGGTCCGATGAAAATGCTCTACACATGATCGGATTAGGTCTGTCCGGCCCAGTTGGTCGGGTAATATTTCCAACATGTTGGAAAATTGGGTCAGACGGAGATTCGGACGGAATCAGTCCGATGCATACCACACACAGTCGGATTATCTGACGACACGGTCCGATAAGACGCATTCCGACAGATTATCCGACTGTGTGTACAAGGGCTTAGACCTCTTTCACATTGGAACGCTGCTAAAACAACCACTAAAGCGCCGGTCATTTTTGCAGTGCTTTAGCAGTGTTTTAGCGGTGCTTTTGCCTCGCTTTTTGGGCACTAGCGGGGGGCTTCTTTTAAGGTCATGTGACAAAGCGAGCAAAAAAAATGAAAAGAGACCAGTTTTGCGGAGCTTTCAAAGCACTTTTAAGGTGTTTTGGAAGCGCTGCCCATTTATTTCAATGGACAGGGGTGTTCTTGAAGTGCTACAGTATATATAGTGCTTCAAACATGCCCCAAAGATGCTGTGTGCAGGACTTTTTCTACTGTCCCACAAGCGCACGGCCCGTACGTGAAAGCACCAATTCAAATGAATAGGAGGCAGTTTTCAGGCCCTTTTCAGGCACTATTTTTAGCTTAAATTGCCTGAAAACCGCCTCAGTGTGAAAGGGGTATGAGATCTACATCATCTATGTAGTGCAAGGGCCTGTCTGACTTGATACAAATTGAATGGATTGTTCATGTGTCCTCTTATTCCATAGTTTTGACAAATCTAAAGGAAATTGTACAGAGATCATCTTTATATAAGTACATATGAGGGAGTGGATAGAGACACTCAGTCCTCAGGCCCCGTTCATGTCTCCGTGTTCCTTTGCTTTTTTTTGTTTGTTTTTTTTGGGGGGGGGGGGGCATTGTGGAGCATTTTTGGGGCATTTGTATCACATTTGTCACATAGGAATTGCACGCCTGCTGCCCACAGTTGGAGTACCATTAACATTTAACGGCAATGCAAGTACAATGTCTGTTTCCACTGTGTTTGCAAAATACAGGGCAAAGCGTGTGTTTTGTATGTGTTTTTTTATGCATTCAGAAACACGCAGACATGAATGGAGCTTCATTGTTCTTGTGTAAACACACCAATTTCACTTTCAGGCCCCCTTCACACTTAGCGTAGAGGCAAAGCATGTTTTTAGACTTGTTTTAACAGTGACACACAAAGGGCAGTCCACTGATTTCAAAGTAGCAAAATAGCTCATGAGACATTTTGGTGTATTGTGCATTTTGCTGCGTTTTTCACTTGCCTTTTTATTTGGCAAAATGTGTGTTTGCTTCTGTTTTTGGGGTGCCATTAACAATTAATGGCCAGAAGTATGATTAGTTCATTTTAGTTGCATATTTTTCAATACTACAGCTCCATTAACGTATGCTGCTATCTAATCGTCCAGCGCTTGCATGATTGATGCAGGGAGAAAGAGAGGTACAAAACAAGTAAGACCCTGGTTGTTTATTCAGTGAGAAAGGTGATCGCTGATTTCATTGGAAATGCATGCACCTGCAGAGGTGGGTTGGATTGATCTCCTGTAAGGGCAAGTCCAGGGTGTGTGTTAATGAAGGTAGCTGGTAAACGACTTCCTGTTTCTTCTAAGTCAGGTGAATAACTCCTTCCCATGTCTTACTGTTTTTCACAACCTAAGGTCCATCCAGGAAGTAGAAGTAGAACAAACTGGACACTGAGGTAAGGGCTGTAGGAAAAAAATATATTTTTTGCTTTTCCACAAAAGAATTTAGAAAAAAAAAGCGAAACTTAGCCTTCAACCACTTTCCTACCATGCTATAGCCGAAAGATGGCTACAGTTTGGTCATCCAGTTCTTGGAGGGCATCTATTGACATCCTCCCAGAAACCTGCCCTCCTGCGGGCCCCGGACACGCATCAGATGCAATTTGTGATCACTGTGTCTTTCGGACACAGCTGATCACAGATTAAGGTAAAGGGCCAATCACAGCAGGCCTTTACCATGTGACCAGCTGTGTCCAATGTAAGCAAATGCCAGTTATAGGCATTTCCTTTCCTCAGTGCTGTCACTGTGTGAGGAAAGGAAAGCTGATAACCATCTTTCCTGTGACAGCAGACATTTACACTGATAATCAGGGCATGGCACTGAATCAGTGAAGCTCCATTAGTGTCAACCAGTGTCCATCAGTGCAGCATATCAGTGCCCATCAGTGACCATAAGTGTTGCATTATCAGTGCAGCCTCATCAGTGCCTCTTCATCAGTGCCCATCAGTGCAGCTTATCAGTGCCCATCAGCGCCGCCACATCATTGTCCATTAGTACTGCCTCATCAGTGTAGTCTCATCAGTGCCCATCAGTGCAGCTTATTGGTACCCATCAGCACTGCCTCATCAGTGTCCATTAGTGCTGCCTCATTAGTGTAGTCTCATCAGTTTCCAGCAGTGCAGCCTATCAGTGCAGCCTCATCGGCGCACATCAGTGAATAAGAAAAGTTACTCATTTGCAAAATTTTATAACAGAAACAAAATTTCAAAATTGTTGGTCTTTTTTTGTTTGTTTAGCAAAAAAAAAAAAAAAAAACCCAGTGGTGATTAAATACCATCAAAAGAAAGCTCTATCTGTCTCAAAAAATTATATAAATGTAATTTGTGCCCAGTAGGCAAGTGGTTACATATCCTCTACAGCCACTGCAAGCAATTTATAGCATTATTTCTACCTTGAGTTAGATACAAACATATTTGTTTTCTTAATGGAAATAAACTTACTTAACCACCAAGCACTTCAGGACACAGTTTCAATCAGCACTATTTTAACTGGGTTAATATAAACTTACTATTGGGTCATGAATAGGGATGGGCTTTATGTTCGGGTCGAACATGAGTTTGACTCAAACATTGGCTGTTCGCCAAATAGCGAACAATTTGGGGTGTTTGTGGCAAATTTGAAAGCCGCGGAAAACTCTTTAAAAGTCCATGGGAGAAATCAAAAGTGCTAATTTTAAAGGTTAATATGCAAATTATTGTCATAAAAAGTGTTTGGGGACCCTGCCCCCTCTGACGCATGGGGACTTCCCTATGGTTTTCCCCGTGTTGTCAGAGGGGGGCCGGGTCACCCATTTATGTAAAGCCATAGGGAAGTCCCCGTGCGTCAGAGGGGGGCATGTGGTCATTGGGTAGCCCCACCCTCCGTTATATAAGAGCTGTCACCTGAACAGAAGCGTCACACATTTGGAGACTGCCATTGAGGTGGATCATCCAGAGGACAAAGCGGAGAAGAAGAAGCCGGAGGAAGATGCCGGACGAGAATACTGGAGGAAGAAGTGGAGGAAGATAGAGGAAGAAGCGGGGAAAGAACAAGATGCATAAAGAAAAAGAACACTGAAGGAAAATCAGAAGAAGATGGAAGAAGAAGCGGGTAAAGAAGAAGACATTATTATTATTATTATTATTATTATTCAGGATTTATATAACGCCAGCAATTTACGCAGCACTTTACAATATAACGAGAGAGCTTGAGAGTAGGAGGTCTTGAGAAGAGCGGAGGGGACGATTTGGGTGATATTTGGAGACAAGATTGGTGATGTAGCTTGGGGCTGAGTTGTGAATGGCTTTGTATGTTGTGGTTAGTATTTTGAATTTAATTTGCTGGGTGATTGGGAGCCAGTGTAGGGACTGGAGGAGAGGGTTGGCAGACACTGAGCGGTTGGTAAGGTGGATAAGTCTGGCAGCAGCATTCATGATAGACTGAAGATACTGACTGGAGATAGCCTATGGAGAGGCAGGCCATTAAGAAGGGAGTTGCAATAGTCAAGGCGAGAGATAACAAAGGAGTGAATGAGGAGCTTGGTGGTTTCATTTGTTAAAAAGGGGCAAATTTTAGAGATGTTACGGAGGTGAATTCTACAAAATTTTGACAACGATTGGACTTGGGGCTGAAATGACAAGTCAGAGTCTAGGCTTGCACCTAGTACCCTGGCATGAGGGGCCTGATGGTTGCGTTGTTGATTTTGATGGAAAAGTCATGGAGGGGGGCATGTGCAGGGGTGAATATTAATAGCTCAGTTTTAGAGAGATTTAATTTAAGAAGTGGTGTGACATCCATGCTGATATGTCAGTTAGCAGGTTAGTAATGCGAGAGGAGACTGAAGGAGTGAGGTGAGGAGTAGACATATAGATTTGGGTGTCATCGGCGTATGGTATTGGAAGCCATGGGTGGTTATTAAGTGACCAAGGGAGGAGGTGTAGATAGAGAAGAGAAGAGGTCCAAGAACAGAGCCTTGGAGGACCCCCACAGAAAGAGGCAATGGAGAGGAGGAGACAGAGTTGTAGGTGACACTGAAGGAGCGGTGTGATAGATAGGCAGAGAACCAGGATAGAGCAGAATCTCGGAGGCCAAGGGAATGTAGTTCATTGAGGAAGAGTGGGTGGTCAACAGTATCAAAGGCAGCAGAGAGGTCAAGTAGTAGGAGTATGGAGTACTGGCTGTTGGTTTTAGCAGTTAGTAGATCGTTAGTGAGTTTTAGTAAGGCAGTTTCCGTGGAGTGCTGCGAGCGAAAGCCAGACTGTAATGGGTCAAGAAAGTTATTTTCACTGAGGTAGAAGCTAAGATGGTTGTAGACTAAGCGTTCTAGAAGTTTAGAGGTGAATGGGAGCAATGAGATAGGTCTTAAGTTGTTCAGGTTGGTAGGGTCCAGTGAGGGTTTTTCAAGTATGGGTGTGATCTGCGCATGTTTTAGAGGGGAGGGGAAGGTGCCACTTGAGAGGGAGAGATTGAAGATGTGAGTGAGGGAGCATAGGATAGAATTAGAGGGTGACCTTAGTAGTTGTGAGGGAACAGGATCTAAGTGACAATTGGTTAGGTGAGCATCTGAGAAAAGTTTTGTAACCTCTTCAGTAGTAGCCAATTCAAAAGAGGAGAGTGTTGAATGTGCTATTAGGCCAGGTATGTTCTTGTCTTTGAAGTGATTGGCAATCTCTTGGGCAGTAAGTGAGTTATTGGGTAGAGGGGGTGGGGGACAAAGCAGAGAGTTAAAGGTTGAGAAGAGCCGACGGGGACTGGATGACAAAGTATTAATAAGAGAAACAAAGTAAGCTTGTTTGGCAGCATGGAGGCAGGAACTGTATTTTAGAAGGGCAGGTTTATATGTGTTGAGGTCTTGCAGGAATTTGGTTTTACACCACAGCCGTTCAAGAGCACGGCAATGTCACTTGAGATTTCTTGTGTTGTCAGTTTTCCAGGGTTGTAATGATCATGGCCTGATTCTGCATGTGGTTAGAGGAGCAAGTGCATCTAGTGATGATGAGAGTGAACTGTTGTAGACAGAGGTTGCAAGGTCAGGACAGGACAGGGGATATGACATATGTCATATAGGTGGTCAGTAGCAGAATAGAGAAGAGAAGGGTTAAGGTGGCGAAGGTTCCTATAAGTAATTGTTTGCTGCTTGGAGGGATGGGTGGTTGGAGTCAAGGATACAGTGAAACTAATGAGGTTGTGATCAGAGAGAGGAAAGGGGGTGTTTGTGAGGTTGCCAAGGTTGCAGAGATGGGAGAATACAAGGTCAAGGGTATTACCATTGGAGTGAGTGGAAGTATGTGTCCATTGGGTTAGGTCAAAAGATGAGGTTAAGTCGAGAAGTTTAGCTGTAGTTGGGTTGTTAACGTTGACAGGAATGTTAAAGTCACCAAGAATGATCGTGGATATTTCATAGGAGAGAAAGTAGGGTAGCCAGACAGCAAAGTCATCAAGAAAGCGTGACACCAGTCCAGGAGGCCGATAAATTGCTGCAATTCTCAGAGAAATAGGAAAAAACAGAGGAATACAGTGCATCTCAAAAGAAGAGAGGGAAAGAGAGGGAGGGATGGGAAGGACTTGGAAGGTGTATTGTGGGAATAGAAGGAATCCAACTCCACTTCCTTTCTGTTCATTGGGTCTGGGGGAGTGAGTCCAATGGTGACCACCATGGGAGAGGGCAGCAGGAGAAGCTGAGTCAAAATTTTGAAGCCAGGTTTCAGTTATGGCAAGCATGTTAAAGCCATGAGAGATGAACAGATGTTAGCTTGTTACAGATGGAGTGGGCATTCCAAAGGGCGCATGAGATAGGTGGGTTGCTTTGAGGAAGTAGGGGAGTAGAAACTAAATTAAGTGGATTGCGGTGGCTGCCAGAGAGGGAGGGGTATTGGAGATGTGACTTGCAGATTGAGAATGGCGGCCCAGTATTAGGAGAAATGTCACCTGAGACTAGGAGAAGGAGGAGGATCTGTCTTTACATACACAGATCCATGGTCCTGCTGTGTTCCCGGGCAATCGCGGGTGCCCAGCGGACATCACGGCAGTCGGACACACGCACCGGGTCCTGAGTGATGCCCCCTAGGCGACCAGGAATCAGAGGACGTCATATGACGCCCAACCAGGATGGGAGATCTGACTATAGGCCGGTGCTGAAGTGGTTATGAAGAATCTTTACATGTAGTGGCGCTGCTTTGCAGATTGCACTTTTTACCAAATACGAACACTGTGATGCCGCGTACACACGATCAAACTATCCAGCGGAAAAGTCTGGCGGACTCGAGTCCACCAGACAATCCGCTCGTGTCTGATTGACCATGTCTTGCATGCTGAAAATCTTTGAAACCTACACCTTCAGGTACTGCAAAAGCAGGATTTTGATATGAAGATATTTTTGTATACATAACATTTCAGAGAAATTTAGATATTATTTACGGTCAATAAATTTATGTTTGGATTTCAAAAATATACCAGATAACTCATAAGCATACAGATACACATAGTTACAGTACATGAGGAATGTGCATTAGCAGTATACATTTCATTCAAAGTGCTAATTATCAGCTCCATGCACCGCCACTTAGGGAAATCAGGAGCTTGCCCCCCCAGAGTGCTAGTTGTCTCTATCTAATTACTTATGGGATATGATTCAGATCACGATGTCTGGCCTGTGTACTGATAGAGATTTTTGACAACTCACAGCGGTTACAAATATTTGCAACACCATGTGCATTGCTTTATGGGTACTTAGTTAATTGTTTATATAGGTATGTGTGTATGTTTACTTATGTAGATGTATGCATGGATGTATACCTTAGTTGTCCTGCTGAGAGCCACCCACATTTGTGGGTGGGACCTCTGAACCCCCACCGTTTAGAAGGTATCCCTTCTAAACGCATCAGCTGGCAGTGGCCCTCAAAATCTTCTCTATTACCATCTGGAGACTGTTGTTGTCAGACCAATTGCCATCATCTGAAGGCTATGTATATTGTGGTTTTCTTTCACATGTTTGTTAGTAGTTTTTAATCTACTCCTTTAATTAAAATATATCTAAGGATAATGCACAAAGTTGGTGCACCCTCTTTTCTTCATTTCTCTTTCTCTTAACTGCTAGAATACTCCTATCCTTGATGGCAGCAAGGCCTGAGGCATTGTCCACTATGGACTTTAGTCCACCTGGTTAACTCACTTGTGTGCAAGAGTATTTGTTTTCTGCTATCACAATGTATTAATGTCACTGATTCTCAAAAAGTGTAAAAAGTGTCAGTTAGGTGTATGATATATTGCAGCAATATTGCAGTCCCTCTATAAGTCACTGATCGCCACCATTACTAGTAAAAATAAATACAAAATAAATATATCCCATAGTTTATAGACGTTTTGATTTTTCCGCAAGCCAATCAATATATGCTTATTGGGAATTTTCTTTAAACAAAAACATGTAGCAGAATACATATTGACCTAAATTGATAAAGAAATTAGATTTTTTACATTTTTTATTGGATATGTTTTAAAGCAGAAAGTGATCAAATACCACCAAAAGAAAGCTCTATATGTAGAAAAAAAGGACATTAATGTTATTTCACTTTGTTTCAAGGCGGGGTCTGGAAAGGGGCCAGGGGTGATGCCAAGGGTGGGGTTAAGAGTGAGGCTGAAGGGGGCCCCATCAGGTAGGTTGTATGGATCACCATGATTTCTATCAGCAGCCCAGTCAAGTACCAATATAACATAATTTTATGCATTAGCTCCCACAGGTTGACACTTCTGGTAGATTTATAGGTAGAGGATATAGCTTGTTCCCACTGGTAGGGGCTGAAGATTTGACCTAACTCCTTTTCCAAAGCAATGAAAGGTTCAGATTTAAGGAAGTCCTTTTTATTCTGTAAAATCCTGTAAATATGGGAAATACCACCTTTTGATGGCTTAGAACTATGAAGGTGGTTAGCTATTTTTCTCGGAATTTGGCATACCCTCCCAGGGTTGTGGAGAAGAGATACTATTTGTAGATAACTATGGCACTCTTTCCTCGGATGGTGGTATTCATATTGAAGAGTTGAGAAGAATTTAATGTAATTTATATGGTACAAATCGTTCAGCCGGTGATTACCTCTATTATACCATTCAGATAGTGAAATGTTGTAAAAAGCTATTGGCATATAGCTAATGGGATAGGAAGATCAGTCATCAGACCTCTGAGGTGGGCTTACACCAAGTTTTTGTAAAAGCTAGGTGACAAATAGTGGGTGACAGATCAAGGTGAGCCTGGGATTTGATATGTTGAGCAAAGAGGAAGTTCAATCAATTTTTACCTGGTATTAATTCTGATTCAATATTAGACCAAAAATGGGAAGGCGATCTATCAATCCAACATTTTAGTCGTGGGTAAAATAGTGGTTATTTAAACCACAAACTTTCAGAAATCACACAGTATCCCTGAACTCTGCGTGACTTCAATCCTCTATATTCTTTCTAATAACAGATATGGACATTGTTTTCTGCTATAATACTGCTTGAACTGCTTTATAGTATTTTAGGTTTGTTTTTTAGTGTATCTAAATATTGCTATATGGACGGTCAATTTACATGAGTCTATATAGCAGTAATTATCCCTTTTGTGATCAAGCAATTTTATATTGGTGTGCGATTTTTTTGCTATTTTTTTGTGAAGTGCTATATGAATTTACAATTTTTATTTTTGTGTGAGTGCTGTTACTGTTTGGTTGATTAATCAGGCAGAGTATATGTTATAAGTTTTATTTTTTTGTGATAACAGCTGCTGCAAGTACAATATACATATAATCCATTTAGCGCTGGGATCAGGGATACTGTGTGATTTCTGAAAGTTTGTTGTGTGAATATTGATTAATAGGTACCCATAGCGATGATGGATTCAGTTAAATTTCTTCGCAATCGAGAGATTGACCTAGATGTTCTCCCCTGAGGGCGAATGGGAGGCTACTGACGATTTTAATAATATTCTGAATTCTTTGGCAAATGTTTTGGAAAAACAAATTCGCACATGGTGGGATATTAATACTTTTAAACTTTATTTAAAAGAGGGTATTATTATGCGCAGTTTGAGATGGGAGGTCAGTCCTCAAGACGGCCTCCATGATTCTGAATCGAACACAGAGTGGTTTCATTTTTTTAAATAAAGCAAGTTTAGAATTACAGCAATTGATCCTTAAGCGTAAGATAAAAAGATGGTTTTATTAGAGGCTAAAATAGCTGAGTTACAGGTAAAATTGGAACCTTTAAAAAATACACAACACTTAAATAATTTTGATACGGATATTAAAAAGAAATTGGAAAAGATGGATAAAGGGTGCAGAAAAAGAAATTAAAGAAATTCAGACGAGATTTAACTGATTTTAAGAAGAACTCCATTTATCTTTGGCAGGATATGGATAGATTGGGAAGGTCAGCAACTTTTAATGTAAACTCGCAGCCTGAACAAGAGCTGGATTCTCAAGCTATTAATGTGTCGAGAACAGAGGGTCTAACACATAATTTGCAGGCAAAACAAGGGTATAACAAACCTATGTATAATCCCCCCTATGTAACTCCTAATCATAGAGGGAGAAGAATTAATAAGGGCGGACGAGGGAGAAATCTTAATAGAGGTGATCAGAAGTGTGGAGGTGTATCCAAAGATGTATATCAGGTTGACACATATAATAGGTATCAGGCATTGCAACATATGGAGGGGGATCCTGGTGAGGGTAGTAGTGGTACCCCTCAGCAGAATTATTTTTTTAGGGAGGGGGAGAAGGGGACATTTCAGGGGACAAACACGAGGCAAACGCCCTTGGAGAGGTCGCCCAGCTCCACAATCGTATTGGAACTACCAACAGGGTTGGTGGCAACCCCCAAAGAAGGATGCTCATCCCAATCCTATTCGGGTGAACACACAAATCAAGGAGAGGTACAAGGGCAGGCTGGCAAGTCCAGCAGAAAAAGGCCAAGGGAACGGAAATAAGTGGTATCTATAATCTTTCAAATGTTACATTATCTCAAAAAGAAACAAACATTTTGAATGCAGGTTTAAAATGCGCAGCAGCTAAACCTATGAATAAGTTTAGTGTGTATATGGATATACACAAATATGTTAGAAAACTTAATATGAAAAAATACTTCTTATCCAATAGCGCCAATGAAAGACCTAATAAAGTTATCGAAACAATAGGGGTGGATAGTGGCCTAAGAAATAAATCCCTTTTTAACCCTCCCTTGCCATCTAATCATCAGGTGGAAGTGTTTATGCAATTAGTGTTAAAGGATTTGGAGACATTAGATGTGAAGAGACAGGTAAATCCCAAGCACATAACAGAGGGGATAAAATCTTTGAAAAAACTTAAAAACGTAGTGATTAAACCGGCAGATAAAGGAGGGGGAGTGGTGGTTATGGATAAAACCAGCTACCACTCTCAATTAGAAACATTGTTACAAGATCAAAATACTTATACACAATTGGATAAGGATTCAACTAAGCAGTATAGAATGGACCTCTTCAATCTAGTTGATTATGGATTTTATACCAGGATTCTCTCTGAAAAAGAAAAACAATATCTGTGTCCTAGTTTTAATAAGATTCCAACGATTTATACACTACCTAAAATCCATAAGGATGCAAAGAATCCACCAGCGAGACTGCTAGTTAACGGTATAAATTCGCTCTCAGCTCGGATTGGGCAATATTTGGATACGTTTTTACAGACTAGTGTTAGATCTACAAAGGCCCATTAGAAAGACACTACATCTTTTTTTGCAGAAAATTAGGGAAGTACAGGTAACTAATGATACTCCAGTTTTTTTGGTGACTGCTGAAGTAGCATCATTATACACCATTATACAACACGACAATGCACTTCTGGCACTTAAATGGGCCTTTAGTAAGAGGGATGATATCCCATTTTTACAAAAGAAATTTTTGAGAATGATTCTTGATTTCTGTCTCACACATAACTACTTCTGGTATAATGGGAATTTTTATAACCAGAAGATAGGCGTTACTATGGGCGCTAAATTCGCGCCAAGCCTTGCCAATCTCTTCATGGGAGAGTGGGAGGACAAGTGGGTTTTTCAAAATAGGCGTAGTGAGCTAATTTTTTACCAACGATATATAGACGACCTGTTCCTGATTTGGGCAGGCTCTGAAACATCCCTTGTCAATTTTTCAAAATATTTGAATAGTAATCATAATAATATTAAATTAGAGTTTAATTGGAGCCAACCGTCTCATCACCAAAACATTTTTTTAAAGTACTGATAGAAATAGTTTTATCCCAGTACATAGTGGACACCATCCACAATGGCTCTCTAATATTCCGAAGGGTCAAATTACTCATATTAGACGTAATTGTACATTAGATGACGATTATTATAAGCAAGTTCATGATATTAAAGAATGGTTTATGGAGAAGGGGTATAAATCCCCACCAATGGAAAAATTAATAGAAGAAGTTGGGTCAAAATTGCAGGATATGCTTCTTTTACCCAGATTAAAACAGCAGAATACTAAACATCAATGGGGCTTCATTTCCCAATTTCATGAGAAATACAGGGATGTTGAAGCCATAGTTGGTAAACATTGGAATATTTTAAAGATTGACAAAGTATTAGGAAAGGAAATGCCAAATAGACCTCCCTTTATATATAGGAGAAACATGACGTTTGGTGATCAGGTTGTGAAAAAAGTTTTAGATCCTTCCAAACGTATAAAGATGTTTTGGGACCAAAAGGGCTTTTTTGCCTGTAGAAAATGTAAGGCATGTAGACAGGTTTCTACACACTTAAGGGGACTTACTAATTTTATTTTCGACTGCCAATGGTAAAGAATTCCAGATTAAGGAATTTATAACATGCACATCCACTCATGTGGTATATGCTTTAGAATGCCCTTGTGGGCTTATGTATGTGGGTCGCACAAAACTCACATTGGGCAAAAGAATATCCGAGCATATCTACAACATTGTCATAGGTTACAAGAAACATAATGTTTCATTACACTTTAGGGAAAAACATAATAGGAATCCCTTAGGTCTCAAGTTCTGGGGTATAGATAGAATATACCCTAGATGGCAAGTTGCCAATATGGTTAGAGAAATATCACGCCATGAAACAGAGTGGATATTTTTAACCAATACACTTAGTCCGAATGGGTTAAACATAGAGTTGGATGTAAATTGCTTCATAAGTGATCATTGATAATAACCCTCTTTGGTTTGTTGTAATTTTTTTTTTGCTTTGTTTTCTCAGAAAATATGTTGTGTATATACATTTTTTATAATTTTATTTTATGCCTCTTGCTTTAGATAAGAGTTATAGTGTATGATTTTATAATGTTTTTAGGTCAAAGAAATGTGATTTATTTATCAGCCTGTGCATGAGCCTTGTTTTGAGAAGAAAACATGATAAGATGAAGGTACACCTCAATATAGGTTGAACACGGCCGATTTAGATTATACCCCTCTATTATAGTGATCGGTTAAACAAGATTGTTAGTGTTTGTACCACTTTGCAATTGTGAGTTAGCGATTGTAAGTGCATGGTGTGCACTGCCGATCATTAGACCACTCAATATAAAGTGTAGAGTGCGAGGGATGGATTGTCTCGCAGTGTTTGTGACCGTGCGGCAATATACTTAGTATGGGATTTGTTATATGTCCTGTATTCAGGGTATGCGGCGTTAAGAATGAGAGGGGAGCTATGTCTGGCACGAAGCGGTGTCTTACGTGAGTGCACAGATCTGCCCTCTCTTGTCACTTAGATGGTTAAGAGGGGTGGTCTGTTTGAGCGTGACACGATGTCTTACACTCGTGTACGGGTCCGGCTCTTCTTGCCATTTAAGCGAGCGTCGTGATCGTGTGGCCACACCCTCTGAAGACGGAATGACGAAATGCGTCAGGCGTGGCCACACAACGTTATCTTGAGGAACATGGAGACTGTCTCCCGGGACACATCCACCCAACCAATCAGGCCGCTGGTTCATTCGGCTGGGGGTGTGAGGACAGTGTACTGTGTTACATAGCAGTGTGATATGCTGGTTTAAAGATATTTTAAGCGCATGTAGTTTGTGATTTTTTTTGGATATGAGTTTTAATAAGCAGTATAACACTATTGGAAGCTTTATCTTTACTTCTACATGTGCATGATGCTATATGTGAATACCGGAATGAGTATAAGAGTGGAGTGTTGAGATAAAGCAGAGAGATACCTTATATAAATACTGGTTTGCATAAACCTGCTGGATTATAAGAAGTGGAGTGCCTGGGTAAAACAGAGAGATACCATTGTTTAATGCTTCTTTGCATAAACCCTCTGGTAAGCGGCCACCTGTGGGATATTGCACATGGTGTGAATGGTGAAGGTTTTTTAACAGAAGCAAAGGACTTTCTCACTTCTGGGAAGCTGTGGGTAAAATAGTGGTTATTTAAACCACAAACTTTCAGAAATCACACAGTATCCCTGAACTCTGCGTGACTTCACTCCTCTATATTCTTTCTAATAACAGATATGGACATTGTTTTCTGCTATAATACTGCTTGAACTGCTTTATAGTATGTTAGGGTTGTTTTTTAGTGTATCTAAATATTGTTATATGGACGGTCAAATTACATAAGTCTATATAGCAGTAATTATCCCTTTTGTGATCAAGCAATTTTATATTGGTGTGCGATTTTTTGCTACGTTTTGTGAAGTGCTATATGAATTTACAATTTTTTTTTTTTGTGTGAGCGCTGTTTAGGGATGAGCTTCGTGTTCGAGTCGAACTTACGTTCGACTCGAACATTGGCTGTTCGTCCGTTCGGCGAAATCCGAACATTTTGGTCCGTTCGCGTCAAATTCGTGTGGCGCTCATGGCCCACAATGCACTGCGATGTGCATTGATGGCTCATGATTGGCCAAGCATGCACTGTGACCCCGCATGCTTGGCCAATCGCAGCGCCAGCAGCGAGGAGAGCCATGATTGGCCACAGGCAGGATGCCTGTGGCCAATCATAGCTCAGGCTGTGTAGTGCACGCCCCACACTATATAAGTCCACCATCGCGGCGGCCTCGTGTAGTGTGTTGGCGTCTGAAGCAGTGGATGTTCTGTGTACCTTCAACACAGTACACACCGATCGTTTTCGGCCGATTTTCTATCTTGCTGTTGTGTAGTGGTTATTGTCTGTGTGCTCTGACCGCAGTATACACCGCTATATTCACCTCACCTATATAGCTAGTGATCTATCTTTTATAATAGAGCTTGCAGTCAGTAGTGTTAGGAGATAGTGTGTGCTGTCTGCGTGCTCTGTACCCAGTACATACCGCTATATCCACCTACATAGCTGTTCTCTATTTGAGCCCACTTGACACCTGCAGGAGTTATTGGAAGTTGTGTGTGCCTCCAGCACAGCACAGTATACATCTGTATATACCCCTTTATCTCTGGTGTTCTATAATAAAGGCATCTGCAGGAGTTAGTGGGTGTTGTGTGCCTCCAGCACAATATACACTACCCAACTGCTGTTTTACCCAACTCCCTTAAGGCCATTACCATGTCTGGAAGGCCAGCAAGGAGAGGCAGACAGGCGCGAGCCGATAAAAGAGGGCAAGCAGGCTCTGTGTCTAGAGACAACAGTGCTGGTCGTGGACGCGGTGCATTGTCATCAGCACGTGGCCATGGGACATGCTTGTCCTTCTTTTCGGCAGCTGGACATGTTGAACTGCAACATGCCAACGACTTGGTAGAGTGGATGACCAAGCCCTCTTCATCCTCCTCATCCTCTCTCACCCAGTCTCAGGGTAGTAGCAAAGCAGCTGTCAACGCATTGTCTTCCCTCCTCTCAATGTCATCATCAGTGACTCCTTCCCTAGACCCACCACGTCCTCCTGAGGAGTCTCCTGAACTCTTTGAGCACAGTGTTGGGTACATGCTCCAGGAGGATGCCCAGTGTTTTGTGGGCTCTGATGATGACACTCAGCTAGAGGGGATGCTCAAGAAGGACAGCAATCTGGCAGTCATGTTCCACAAGCTGCAGCATACTGCCAGGTTTGCTACAGCGATGAAGAGGGAGGGGATGATGAGGGCACTGACTCCACGTGGGTGCCTGGAAGGAGAGAGGAGGAGGAGGCACATGTCCAACGAGGCAGGATGCCCTCCGGGGGCCAGCTTAGGGGCAGCACACCGACTGAATCACACCGCAGAGCTCCGCCTGTGCAGAGCGCTGCCTCTGCGCGTTATTCTAAAAGTTCTTTGGTGTGGGCCTTTTTTAAAACGAGTGCATCAGATCGCACCGCTGCTATTTGCAACATATGTCTCAAGCGTATCTCACGTGGCCAAAACATCAGCCGCTTGGGCACCACATGCTTGACCAGACATATGTTGACCTGCCATGCAGCTCGTTGGCAAGCGTACCTCAAAGACCCACACCAAAGAACAAAGCGGACCTCTCCTTGCTCCTCATCAGCTGGCATCTCCAACCCCACTAGACCTTCAGTCCTCTCTGAAACCTGCTCTGAGAGGAATGAAGGTGTAGAATTAGGTGTGTCACAGCCAAGTGCTTCCGGGAACTCTGCTAGCGGTACACCCACGTCCGATTATAGCAGGCAAATGTCCCTGCCCCAGCTGCTGGACCGGCGGAAGAAGTTCACTCCCAGCCATCCACATGCCCAGTGGTTGAATGCTAGCTTGGCTAAATTGCTAGCACTTCAACTGCTGCCTTTTAAGTTGGTAGACTCGGCCCCCTTCCGTGAGTTTGTACAATGTGCGGTTCCTCAGTGGCAGGTCCCCAAACGCCACTTTTTCTCACGGAAGGCGATTCCGGCTCTCTACCGGCATGTGAAAGGCAATGTCCTTGCCTCGCTGGACAGGGCGGTCAGCGGTAAGGTGCATATTACCGCTGACTCATGGTCCAGCAGGCATGGACAGGGACGTTACCTGTCTTTCACGGCCCATTGGGTCACTCTTCTGGCAGCTGGGAAGGATGCAGGACAAGGTGCAGTAGTGTTGGAGGTTGTTCCGCCACCATGCCTCCAAAATGCTACTATTGGTTGTGACACACCTCTCTCCTCCACCCCCTCCTCTTCTTCTTCCTCCATGGCCTCTTCCAGTGCTCTGTCCTCAGAACCAGCGGTGCTCCGTAGGCGTTCCAGGGGCTACGCAAGTACGCAGGCAAAACAATGCCATGCCGTGCTTGCGCTGGTTTGTTTGGGGGACAGGAGCCACACTGGGGCGGATGTTTTGTCAGCTCTGCAGGGGCAGGCCGAGAGATGGTTGACGCCACGCCAGCTTAAGCCAGGAATGGTGGTTTGCGACAATGGCACCAACCTCCTCTCCGCCCTCCGACAGGGACAACTGACCCATGTGCCCTGTGTAGCTCACGTCCTTAACCTGGTGGTGCAGCGGTTCTTGGGCAGGTACCCCGGCTTACAGGATGTCCTGAAGCAGGCCAGGAAAGTCTGTGTGCATTTCCGCCGATCATTTAATGCCTGTGCTCGGCTGGCTGAGCTCCAAAAGGAGTTGAACCTGCCCAAGAACCGCCTTATATGTGACATGCCCACCAGATGGAACTCAACATTGGCCATGCTGCAGCGGCTGCACACGCAGCAGAGGGCCATCAATGAGTACCTGTGCGACTACGGCACCAGGACAGGGTCAGGGGAGCTCGGTTTTTTCTCACCACGCCAGTGGGGCATGATCAGGGATGCATGCACTGTCCTGTCACCATTTGAGGAGGCCACAAGGATGGTGAGCAGTGACAGTGCATGCATCAGTGACACTGTACCTCTTGTCCACCTCTTGGAGCATACGCTGCATGGAATAATGGACAGGGCACTTGAGGCAGAACAGAGGCAGGAAGAGGAGGACTTCCTTGCCTCTCAAGGCCCCCTTTATCCAGACAGTGTTCCTGCTGTGCCACCCATCACACAGGAAGAGGATGAGGAGGAGGAAGAGGAGGAGGAGGATGATTGTATCAGCATGGAGGTGGAGGCTGGCACTCAGCATCAGCATCAGCAGCAGCAGTCTTGTAGGGATGATTTACAGTCCCAAGAAACACGTGGACTTGTACGTGGCTGGGAGGAGGTAGCTGCGGATCATGTTGTCCTTAGTGACCCAGAGGACTCCGGACCGAATGCCTCAGCTAACCTACGCTGCATGGCCTCCCTGATCCTGCAAAGCCTGCGGAAGGATCCTCGTATTCTTCGGATCAAGGAGAGGGACCATTAATGGCTGGCCACTCTCCTTGATCCACGGTACAAGGGTAAGGTTGCCGACCTTATCTTGCCATCGCAGAGGGAGCAGAGGATGAGACATCTCCGGGAGGCCTTGCAGAAAGGTCTGTGCAACGCGTTCCCAGAGACTGGGAGGTTACAAACTCCTGGTCCTGGACAACGTGTTGCTGAGGCATCGGTCAGAAGGAGCGGTGGAGAAGGTGGCCGTCTGACTGATGCTTTCAGACAATTTTTGTAGTCCGCAGCCCCAAGGTATGATCGGTTCCAGCACCCATCGCCAGCGTCTGATTTACATGGTGCAGGAATACCTAGGGGCAAGGTCAGACTTGGACACCTTTCCCACCAAAAATCCTCTGGCTTACTGGGTCTTGAGGATGGATCACTGGCCAGAGCTTGCACAGTATGCAATTGAGCTACTGGCCTGTCCTGCATCCAGCGTTCTTTCGGAACGCACCTTCAGTGCTGCTGGTGGCCTTGTTACCGATCACAGGGTGCGCCTGTCCACCGAATCAGTTGATCGACTGACTTTCATCAAGATGAATCAGTCTTGGATCACCCACAGCTTCCAAGCACCTGAAGCTGATGTAACCGAATAATTTTTTTTGAAATACCACATCCCTTCAAGACTGCCTATGCTGATGCTGAGTGACTGTCCAGTTATGTTGATTGTCTATCCTCTTCCTCCTCCGCTGATATGTTGGAAGAACATTTCTGGTTCTGGTTGATGCCATCAGCCCAATTTTTCTGCCCCTGTTTGACAGGGGCGTTTAAGTACAATTTTTGATGCAATGCTTTGCAGCAGGGCTAATTCCTGCAATCAAACAACAGTATATGGGAGAGGTTGCAGTGTGGTGGCACCAGCACCAGTGCCTAAGGCCCAATTTTTCTGCCCCTGTTTAACAGGGGCGTTTAATTACAATTTTTGATGCAATGCTTTGCAGCATGGCTAATTCCTGCAATAAAACTAGAGTATATGGAAGAGGATGCAGTGTGGTGGCACCAGCACCAGTGCCTAAGGCCCAATTTTTCTGCCCCTGTTTAACAGGGGCGTTTAAGTACAATTTTTGATGCAATGCTTTGCAGCAGGGCTAATTCCTGCAATAAAAGTAGAGTATATGGGAGAGGTTGCAGTGTGGTGGCACCAGCACCAGTGCCTAAGGCCCAATTTTTCTGCCCCTGTTTAACAGGGCCGTTTAAGTACAATTTTTGATGCAATGCTTTGCAGCAGGGCTAATTACTGCAATAAAACTAGAGTATATGGCAGAGGTTGCAGTGTGGTGGCACCAGCAGCAGTGCCTAAGGCCAAATTTTTCTGCCCCTGTTTAACAGGGACATGTAATTACAATTCTTGATATAATATTTCACAGGAGGGCCCCTTCCTGTGCCCACCCAGAGTAACGGTGAGGACTTATAGTGTTGTGGCACCAGCACCACAACCACCAAAGGTCAATTTTTCTACCACTGTTCAACAATGGCATGTAATTACAATTCTTGATATAATCGTTCACAGCAGGGCACTCCAGCGCCCACCAAGAGTCACTTTGAGGGCTTACAATGTTGTGGCAAAACCAACACCTTGTTCCGCCATTTCTGCAGAGCATATAGGGTAGGCCCCTACTTTCAAACATCCAACTTACAAACATCTCCTACTTGCAAACGGAAGGAGACAACAGCAAGTGAGATGAAAAAAGATGGACGACAAAACAAATTATACAGGGGTGATAACCCTTCCCTATGTTTTCCAAAAAGCTTAAAAATATTTTTTTTGACTGGAGCTACACTTTAAAAATGTACCAGTTGAAAATTACAAACAGATTCAACTTAACACAACAAACCTACACAGTCCCTGTCTTGTTTGCACCGCCTGTATACTGCTGTTCTGAGTATATAGGGCCTGGGGGCCACACGCATTTCCTTTTTTTAATATGGGTACGGGGTTCCCCTTAATATGCGTACAAGACCCAAATAGGCTGGTAATGGGCAGGGAGGGCTACCCATGCCATTTTTCTCAATGATTTTCAACCATATTGCAGGAACCAGATATAACATTAAAACCGCAAGCAGTTTTAAATGGTGTTATTTCCGTTTAATGTCATTTTGTGCAGGGACTGTTCTAAACATGGGAAAGACGTGGCACTTCACAGGCATACTACAGACACCCCCCAGGCACCATATTTAAAGGAATATTTCACTTTTTTTTTCACTTTAATCATCATTAAAATCAGTGCTCCCGCCAAAACGGCCATTTTTAAAAACATTTTAGGCATTGACCCATGTCCCCTGGGGCAGGAGCCAGGTCCCCACACCCTTTTTAGGACAGTATCTTGCATATTAGCCGTTAAAATTAGCACTTTTCATTTCGAACGTTCGAGTCCCATAGACTTCAATGGGGTTCTAACGTTCGTTCGAATTTGGGGTCCGTTCGAAAGTTCTGGTGCGAACCGAACCGGGGGGTGTTCGGCTCATCCCTAGCGCTGTTACTGTTTGGTTGATTAATCATTCAGAGTATATGTAAAATAGTGGCTAGGTAATAATCTCTCAGCTCAACATGGCCGAAGGTCATCTGCCTTTCTGTGCTTAATGAGTTTATTTACAATAGCTTGCAAAGATTTAAAGAGAGAGTTTGGGACCACTATGGGTAAATCTGAATACATAGAGTAACTGAGGCAAAACCATAATTTTAAAGGCTGTCAGCTGGCCGGACCATAGCTCATAGTTGGAGATAGTTGGAGATATGTGATAGCGAGTTATGTACCCTTTGCAGAAAAGGAGCATAGTTCACATTAAACAGGGATCTAGTTGAGCTAGTAAGAGTGGTACCCAGGTATGATATGTCTTCCTCCTTCCAAACAAAAGGATAGTTTTGCTGCAATTTCTGTTTCAGGAGAGGTTCTATACCCAAATCTAATATGTATGATTTAGTTGTGTTGACCTTATAATATGAAACAGTGTGGAATAGGTGTAGAACATTCTGGACCGTACACAACACAAGGTAGGTCCAATAAATGCTATCAAATGCCTTCTGCGCTATGAGCAAAGTAGGTGTTTTTGAGATCTTAACTTAATGAATATCATTATTAACCCTTCCTGTGGCGTCTGAGGTTTGTCTACCTTTCGTGAGACCAGATTGGTCCGGGTGAATCAAAGTAGACAATATAACCACAAGTCTGAAGACTATAAGTTTCACATATATCTTTAGATCATTATTCAGTAATGAAATAGGCCCTACATTTTGAGGGGAATAAGGTTTTTTTCCTGGTTTTGGCAATGCGATGATAAGGTCCTTTAACATTTCAGAGGAAGAGGCTGCAGCAGAACTAAACTAGTTAGGTAAGGCGCCAGTATGGTTTTAAATATTTTAAAGTATTCTCCGCTATATCCATTGGGCATTAGTGATTTATTATTGGGAAGGGATTATATTGTTTTGCAAACTTCTGTCAAGATAAAAGGCACATTTAATGCTTCCAACTGAGACTGAGACAAGGTAGTTAAAAGTATTTAATTTAAAAATGTGATATATCTGCTAGTGAGGGTTGTGGAGTTGTGACATTTTCACGCTAATTCTATAAAGAGTCGTAACAACAGCTGAAGGCATCAGCAATCTCCTGTAGTTTCAGCACTTTTCGCTTTGTAAAAGGGTGATCAGCAAAAGGTATTTTAGTTTTGTTTCTGTAGCCTTGAAGGCATCTGGCTAACAATTTATTTGCCTTATTACCACTTTATTACCACCCACATATAAGACTTATGAGTGTTCCACGGTACAAATAAATCAGTGACAGAACCTTCACGGAACTGAAAAAATTCCAAGAGGCACTTCTCCAAGGTAGCCCTAAAGTCTTTAGCATGCAAAAGTGAGCGGATGTTCTCCATAAAAATGTGGGTTTTGATGCACAAGAGTCTGCCATCTTGAGAGTAATGGAAGCATGCTCTGACCACGATATGTTATTTATAGAAGAGTCTTGAATTCCCTGCAGAAGTCATTTATCAGATAAGAATAAGTAAATTCTTGAGTAGGTAGTATGGGCCACAGAAAAGAAAGCGAAGTCCATTTCATTCATGTGAAGGCACCTCCATACATCATAGAGATCATATTGACGGAGAAGGGATTGTAAAGAAAGTGGAGAGTAATTGTGTGAAGTTGTAGAGTCAATATGAGGGTCCAGGAGAGCATTGAAATCCCCACATGTTAGTAAGGAGCCTTGCTTGATCTTTTCTACATTTCACAGCAGTCTATTTGGCAAACAGTTCTGGTGCTTATTAGGTGCATAAAGTTTTACTAGAATGTATTTTGTTGAGTTTAAGTTCCAAATCAGGATTACAAACCTGCCTCCTGGATCAATTATTTGTTAAATGACTGCAGGAGTTGTAATCCTTTCTCTAGAGTATGGATGACATGACATGAGTGTCTCCATTCTTGAAGATGAGAAACTTATGACTATACAACTATAAATAATAACATAGTCAAGGTTTATATACTATAAATGGCGTGACGCCGTACTCCATGGCACAGCTAGTTCCCTTTATGAGGTGCTGGGAGTACTTCAGCAGCACCGATACTGAAAAAGAGCACAAGGCTCAAGTAGTCATTTGACTTATGAGTAGCAAGATTCTTTTATGTTATTACTGCCCTACTGTATCTTCTTTTTTTTTCAGTTGTCTATTATGTTCCTGTTGTGTAACCTTTTGTTTTATTGTTGAAAACTCAATAAAGACATTTGAAAAGAAGATGAGAAGCTTAGTTGGGTTCCCTTATTTGTGCTCGGAGACTCTTGTGGATAACTAGGGAAAGGAAATAGAAGGAGAGCTGGAAAGTGACCTGGGGTGTGCCGTGGTCACTAGGTCAGTATGCCTAAAAGTGGGCATACCTAAGTAGTAATATGAAAAATAAAGAAGTGGTGAAATGAAGGGAATGGGTGGGTGGCATAATCTGGAATAGAAAGCCATCAGAAGGGAGGAGCAGGGGCCGGCCTTATAAAGGCCCCCTTCCTACTTGTACTAGGGAAAGGAAATAGAAGGAGAGTTGGAAAGTGACCTGGGGTGTGCCGCGGCCACAAGGTCAGAATGCCTAAAAGGGGGCAAAAACAAAAAAGTATGATGAGTATGCAAAAAAGGATTATTGAAACAAATACATAACAGGTTAACCACTTCAGCCCCGGACCAATTAACAGCCTAAGGACCAGAGGTCTTTTTACAATTTCACACTGCACTGCTTTAACTAATAATTGCGCAGTCATGCAATGTTGTACCCAAACGAAATTTGCGTCCTTTTCTTCCCACAAATTCCCACAAAGCTTTCTTTTGGTGGTATTTGATTGCCTCTGTGATTTGTATTTTTTGCGATATAAATGGAAAAAGACCGAAAATTTTGAGAAAAAAAGATAGTTTCTACTTTTTGTTATAAGAAAAATCGAATAAACTAAATTTTAGTCATACATTTATGGCAAAATGTATTCAGCCACATGTCTTTAGTAAAAAAAATGTCAATAAGCGTATATATTTTTTGGTTTGCGCAAAAGTTATAGCGTCTACAAACTAGAGTACATTTTCCAGAATTTACACAGCTTTTAATTTATGACTGCCTATCTCATTTCTTGAGGTGCTAAATGGCAGGGCAGTACAAACCCCCCCCCAAATGACCCCATTTTGGAAAGTAGACACCCCAAGGAAATTTCTGAGAGGCATGTTGAGCCCATTGAATATTTTTTTTTGTCCCAAGTGATTGAATAATGACACAAAAAAAAAAAGTTTACAAAAAGTTGTCACTAAATGATATATTGCTCACACATGCCATAGTTATATGTGGAATTGCACCCCAAAATATATTCTGCTGCTTCTCCAGAGTACGGGGATACCACATATGTGGGCCTTTTTGGGAGTCTAGCCGCGTACGGCACCTCGAAATCCATGCACTGCCTTCAGGATTTTTAAGGGTGCAAATTATTGATTTCACTCCTCACTACCTATCACAGTTTCGAAGGCCATAAAATGCCAAAATAACATAAAACCCCCCCAAATGACCCCATTTTGGAAAGTAGACACCCCAAGGAAATTTCTGAGAGGCATGTTGAGCCCATTGAATATTTTTTTTTTGTCCCAAGTGATTGAATAATGACACAAAAAAAAAAAAGTTTACAAAAAGTTGTCACTAAATGATATATTGCTCACACATGCCATAGTTATATGTGGAATTGCACCCCAAAATATATTTTGCTGCTTCTCCTGAGTACGGAGATACCACATATGTGGGACTTTTTGGGAGTCTAGCTGCGTACGGCACCCCGAAACCAATCACTGCCTTCAGGATTTCTAAGGGTGCAAATTTTTGATTTCACTCCTCACTACCTATCATAAAATGCCAAAATAACACAAACCCCCCCCAAATGACCCCATTTTGGAAAGTAGACACCCCAAGCTATTTACTGAGAGGCATGTTGAGTACATGAAATATTTTATATTTTGCCACAAGTTGCAGGAATATTACAATTTTTTATTTTTTGCACAAAGTTGTCACTAAATGATATATTGCTCACACATGCTATGGACATAAGTACATTACACCCCAAAATAAATTCTGCTGCTTCTCCCGAGTACGGGGATACTACATGTGGGGGACTTTTTGGGAGCCTAGCCATGTACTGGACCCCGAAAACCAAGCACTGCCTTCCGGATTTAAATATAAAACGTTACCAAAAAAAAACTGTTAGCGATCGCAGGGATCAGGTCTGACTCTGCGATCGCTGTAGTTATGTGTTTAGTGTTTTGTAAGTGACAGTGATTGATCGATACTGCACTTGGGCGGGCTGGGCGGAGGGGCAAAACGCAGATGCCAGCAGGTATCTGGGCTGATTCTGCTAACAATGCGTTTTTTTGGAACCCTAAACTGCTGGGGACGCTAGTATAGATCTGATCAGATCAGATATTGATCTGTTCAGATTCTATACCACTACGGGAGGTTTATGCTTTGCACGTGGGTGTTAGCGGTACTGGCACTAACCTAGCGCTGCCTGGGGCGACGCAGACCCTGACCCTAAAACCTAATTGATATCACCCGCCGGGTGATCAGGGGGTTAAACCTTTATTGGGTAATAAATGGTGGGTGCCCTGATGCTATAAAAAGCAAACTAACTAACCAGAGTCACCCGTAACACTTATACGGTGATCACTGGTGAAAGGGTTAACTAGGGGCAATCAGGGGGTTCAAATTTTTATTAGGTAGTATATGGGAGTCCCTGGCGCTATATAAAAACCTGAAGGGGAACCTAAATAACTAACTGGCTAACAAGCGTCACCAGTGACACTTATACTGTGATCGCTGGTGAAAGGGTTAACTAGGGGCAATCAGGGGGTTAAAACTATTATTGGGTAGTATATGGGGGGTACCTAGCGCTATAAAAACCTGGCGGTGAACCTAAAAAAGTAACTAGCTACCTAGCGACACTAGTGACACTAATGCATCAATCAGAAAAATGATCGCTTAGTGACACTGGCAAAAGGGGGTGAAAGGGTTAACTAGGGGCAATCAGGGGGTTAAAACCATTATTGGGTAGTATATCGGGGTACCTAGCGCTATAAAAACCTGGCGGTGAACCTAAAAAAATAACTAGCTACCTAGCGACACTAGCGACACTAATGCAGCGATCAGAAAAATGATCACGTAGTGACACTGGCAAAAGGGGGTGAAAGTGTTAACTCTAAGGGCAATCAGGGGGTTAAATCTTTATTTGGGGGTGGTAGGGGGCTACCCTGGGACTAACACTAACTGCCCTGACAGTTTTTACTTTTACAACTGACACTGAATGCAGTGATCAGTAAATAAATGATCACTGCAATCAGTGACACTGTGACTGGGGGGGGGGGGGGGGGGGGCGGGGGGACATCGGGGGGTGATCGGGGGGGTTGTGTGCCTATGTGTTATTTAGTGTCAGTGTAGTGTTTGGTGCAGACTTACTGTGTCTTCTCCTCGTAGTCCGGTCAATAAGACCGCCCCGAGGAGAATGACATCACTTCCTCCCTGCCTGTGTATACAATACACAGTGGGAGGAAGCTTCTCATTCGCCAGGAGCGATCGAGAGGGGATGGCCAGAAACCAATGGCCATCCCCTCATCCCGGATCGCTCCTGAAGCAAACTGGACCGCCGCATCCAGCAGGAGGGGGTCCGATGTACGTGCTTGTACCTGTACATGCCATTGTAATGACGTACATTGGCATGCGGCGGTCCTTAAGTGGTTAATCAGTTAAGTGTACGAATGCCTGAGACATCTCAACGAGTGGCTCCAGAATGTACCTGGCATAGCATGACGACCTCCACCTGCCTAACCTTTTGATGACATGGACAGGAACCCCCTGACAAGAGGCCGCAGAAGCGGCCCCTATTCTGAAAGAATGACCTGAGTAAGACTTGGGATCCAACCCCAGATTCCCTAAGAGGGTGCTGCAATATTTGATGAAGAGCACTGAAGTAAGAGGAGCCCCGTGAAATGGCAAAAGGGGACTATCCCTGGGTACCTCTGCCAACTGGACCATAAGCATATCCAGACCGAAACCGGGAACCAACCCGTTCTGATCTTGAAGTACCTAATATGGGTTACACGCATCCAGGTGTAATAGGTAGTGGTCGGGGTACCTGACTAACTGGCTGATGGAAAGCATACGGGACTTAACTCCAGTACCAGTAAATTCACCTGGTCTCAGAAACACATAAAAGGCCAAATATATTGCTGCCTTGAACACAAGACTAGGCAGCTGCCCAAAAGGAGACCTAGACAACATATCTGACATGCCCCGGAAAATGTGCCCAGTGACTGGAAGCCTGTTAGAAGGTCTAGGGGCATTTCATGTCTGAATACCCTTAAGGATGGCTTTAATGGAATGTGCTGCAAACACTGAGGGCCTACCGGATGTCGTAGGGAAATGAAACGCTGGATATCTGTCAAGTATCCCTTGATAGTATTATGAGACAGTTTCAGTCGAGAATGACAGTAAGCCACAAAAGCCAAAAGGTATTCACTACTAAAGCAATCCGGCCTAGGTTACAGTTTTTGAAAAAGCTGAAATGTTTTCCAGGCTGTGCTATAAGCCTTTCTTGTGTTGGCGGACAGTGACCTGTTGATCAATCCTAAAGCGCCCACCCAGTGTGCCTCTAATCCATCCTCAGGAGCGAGAAATGCGGGAACGGAGTGGCCCAGCTGTCTGCATCTGGAACTTGCTGAAAAAATGATGGAAAATTAAAAAGAAAAGAAAGAGCGTCTGCTGCTGTATTCTGTACACCACTGACAAACCTGCAATGAATGTGCAAACTAAACTGAAGAGATACCCGAATGAGTCTGCATATGAAAGACATGATGTGCAGAGAACCCGACCTACCCTTGTTAATGATCTCAGGAATTGCCTGATTGTCTGTGCAGAACACCACGTTGTTGCCTGTCCACAAGTGACCCCAACCCTGAGCTGCAGCCACTATGGGGTAGACGTCGAATAAGGCAGACGTCTGTGTGAACCTGGGAATTGCCCAACATTTGTCCGGCCATGGTCCTGCCAGCCAATGTGTGCCAAAAATAGCCACATAGCCTCTAGTAAAGAAAACACTGAAACGGCAGGAATGGACATGGAAATGGTATTCCAGTGCTGGAAGTACTCATCCCGCATGCGCAGGCCAGACAAAGCTGCTGCATCTAACTTGACTCTGGAATCTGAGTCAGGGGCTGACGGTAACAATGCCAGCAACCGGGAAATTAAAGACCTGCCCTGAGGAATGATCCTCATGGCAAAGTTTAACATGCCCAGCAGTGACTGCAAGTCTTTCCTTGAATCGGCTTGTAAAACTGTAAAACCATGGATCCGATCCCTGATCCGGGCCAATTTATCTGCTGGCAGACTTGCCTGCATGGACCGAGAATCTAACATGATCCCCAAAAAAGTCAGATTAGTAGCAGGGCCTTCCATTTTCTTACTTTCCAGTGGCACGTCAAGTGCAGAAAACACTGCCACAAGCTTCTGCATATCAGTAGGTGCAGGGTTCGAAATCTCAATCAGGAGGTAGTCATCCAAATAGTGGATAACTTCCTGACAGAGTTCCCTATTCATGAGAATCCAACTAAGTGCTTCAGCAAAAACATCAAAAAGCCAAGGAGTGCTTTTGGACCCAAAAGTGAGCTTGGTGGCGAAAAAATAAACCCCCTCCACTTAATGCCATGCCACTGCCAGAGAGAAGGCAAAATAGGAAGAAGCTTGAAAGCATCCAAAATGTCTGCTTTGGATTACCAAGCATTCCTACCTAAACTGATGATGTGTTGGATCACCTGGTCCACTGAAGCATATTTGCGTGAAAACTTCTCTGATGGGATTAAAGGATTCAAACTAGGCACATTTAAACAATGAGGGGCAGTCAAATCATAAATCAAAGTTTATTGAAACATTTCCCTTTAACCAAGCCAAGAGGGTTGACCCTCCAATTATGAAAAGGCGGAGTGAAAAAAGGTCCTATGACAAAGCCTTTGTCCAGCTCGGACTGGAGCAGAATATCCCCTGCCTCCAGGTCAGATTCTGAAGACAACAGATTTCTACACTCAAAAGTGCCCTGAGGTAATGTAATGAAACCTGTGTGAAACCCCTGAGTGAACCCTTCCACCAAAAATTGACATAATGTGGGTGGAAGGATGAGAAGCCAGACAGGCCTGTAAGAAAGGGACTTAATGTGGCTTAGTTAAGAGGGCTTCACCTGCTTCAGCGAACAGGCAGATTTGGGGTGCGCCCTGTAGCAGCTGGCACAAACATGCAGGAGGTGGCACTGGCTGTAATTACATACGCCATGATTAAAATTATTACAAATTTGTGACTTGCCTAGAAACTGAATCGGGCGGCCAAGTTTGCAAAATAAGTTGAATGAGCTGGGATTGGTAATAAGCTTGAGGGCGCCCTGGCGGTACCTAGAAAAGCAGGGGATCCCATGAGAGGGAACCAGTAGGTAGTATGTGTGGAAGACTGGCCCGTGGCACACACAGGAGACCTTAACCCAGCAAAATTATGGCAAAAAAGCTGCAGCCTTAGCAGAGAAAGAACGATGGTAATCATAAAAGGCTGATTCCCCCGTATTTTTGCCCCAACTCCACCACAGCATAAAGATAGAGATCAAACTCCTTCCTCCTCTGAGGACTAACCGAGTAAATAACATCCCTAAAAATGCTAAACGCTAGAACAAAGTCAGGAATGGAGAGTTTGCGGTTAAGCCTAAGGTCCTTGGTCTTGACTACCACGAGACCTCACCACAAGCATATGACTTATTGTCAGCAATGCCATGAGCCGCTATCAATAGGGAAGCTAAATTGACATCCTTACCATCCAAAATGTCCTTTTTGATTTTAGCTGGGATAAAATGAGCAGGAGTAACTGACAGTGAGCTAGTGGTTTTACCTGCGGCTAACGGAATGATCAAGAGTGAAATGGTGACTGCTGATGTGCTGGGGACTTCAGGTGCCTCCGGGGCCAGGTATGGAGGGCTTTCTAAGACCTCAACCCTGGTCTGTAATTCCTGAAAGGACGTTGGCAATAAAATTAGAGTGGAGTGGATTTGCGTGAGGGATGACCTGACTGAACAAAGGATGACTTGCTCTGGAACGAAACCTGATGCACTAAGGAACAAAAGTCTGAAAATGTCAGCTTTGCATGCTGACGCAGGGTAAGAGATACCCCTGCGCTGTAGTTCAGCCATCAATCTGAGAATGGTCCAGGACCTCAGGGAGGGCATACTGCCGTGTTCAGAACCCCTAGCCGGATAAAGAGGGATGGATGCAAAATCGTCAATATCTGCTGCCTGAGACATGACCTAATTGACATAAGGTCACAGAATATTAGCTAATTAAATGTCCGGACTGAAAACATATCAGTTTGTGACATTGAAATGACGAACGGGATAGGGACAATTGTAGACACTCAGGTTGAACTGGATGGACTGGTGTCTTTATTCAACCTTACTAACTATGAAACGTGGGATTAACTCATGAAATGCTAACCATATGGTGCAAGTGGTTTAGCTAGTGATATTCATGTAACTAACAGACTGAAAAAATGTCAGCAAGTGAAATGGACAGAAGCCGAGTCACCTGAGGGGTAATAATTAGTCTTTTATCTCTGTTATCCAATAAATATTCATAAAATAATTCATGGATATAATGCATACACATAATACAATTAATTGAACTATATAAGGTATAATGAACAATTAAACAATTGTAATAATAATTGTATAGATTCCATCGTTCCTTGCAAGCTTTCTTTGTAAAACTTGCCTCCTCTCTCTCCTCTCAGCCATGTAGTGTATCATATATATTTTTTATATATATCCTTATATGTTTTGGTATATATTTTAAATACAATAATAGTTTATGAATGTTGTCCCCAGGTGCTGTTGCCTTCATGCTACCCCTCTGTTGTGGTGGCCCCAATAGACTGTCACCCCTTCCAAGCCTGTGACCCTTAGAGGTTGGTTCCCCCTTGGGTTGACAGAGGTGCAGTGGGGCCCAGGATTACCTGCAGGGAAAGAGTTTGTTTTTTTAAAGGAAAAGCAGAATCGTTTGGTGGGCTGAGTAAATACAAAAAAAAATATTTTGTTGTCAGCATTGATAAGTAACCCAATATCAATTTTATGGAATGTGTAACTTTGTCCTTTTTTGATATATTTACAGAAATATGTGAAACCCCCTGAGGAAGACCATAAATTCCCAAGGTCGAAATGCATAGGGGTACTCTATATCAAATGGTCATGTAATTCATATTTTAGGGATCATAATTCTATCACAATTCTATATTTGTGGAAAGAATGTCTTACAATATGATGTACGTATTCTCTCCTATTCACCCTTTCGCACTATGTACACCAGAGCTCACATTTTAAAATCTTTTGTACTTAAATGTAATTTGATTAGTGACCTTGATAATAAAATCAATACATTTTTACATAAGTGATTGTTTCTTGTTGCTGCAAAAAAAAAAAAACATGGGGAATCTATTCTATTTTTCCTGAGACATAGCAGGTAACCTGAAAATGTGTCAGGTAAGATATCAAAGTAGTGAAATGTTAAATGTGTGACATATGTGAAACGGATGAGCAAACTTGCCACCGCACTCAATTAAAGACTATCATCTCGGGGGGGCGTGTCCGGATGTAACAAGAGCAGGACGTGTTTCAGTGGAGTTCCCGCAATCCTGATTACATCCGCATCCATCCTGAGCCCGAGATTGCCGGAGGGGTCTTCAAATCAAATTAAGCCTGATACCATCCGCAGCGGCCCAGGTGATTATTTATTTATTTTTTTTCCACAAAAAAATATTTTTATTTGAATTCTTGAAAAGGTTACAAGGGCAGTATGCCCTACAGTACAGTCAACATAATATTTTGTAATGCGTGAAACAGTTAGATATGACATTGGGATAATACCATATATTGTTCAAGGTAACTAATCTTGTATTTAAGCTTACCAATACAGCTTCCTCTCAGTTCGTGCCGCCACCCGAGACTAACCCCCATCGGCGGACGAACCAGTGTCAGTGGGGATAATGCTAACAGGCCCAAGCAGTGGAAGATGTGGTTCCAAAGGGGTTAATCTCTAAATCGCGACCTGGGCGAGCAGAGAACTCATTAGTGCAAAGGGGGCCAGTCACGGGTGGCGACAAGAAGGGAGGGATGGGCAGGAAGGGGAAGGTAAGAAAAATAATAAAAGAGAAGGAAAGGAAAGTGGTGGGAGGGTGAGAGAAGGGAAAGGAGAAAAGGGTAGGGTCCGCTCTCCGCCCCAGCCCTCACCAAGGGTTTGCGGGCGCGGTGTCCCACTAGGTCGATCCGGATCACCCGGTAGGGGGTGCAAAATAGGATTTGTAGTGTTCTGTGGTTTTGAAATGGATCCAGCAGGCCCAGGTAGCCGTAAAGCTCTGCAGGCGCTCTTGGGAAATGTGAATCAATTCCTCCATTTCCTCGATCTTCGAGACCCTCACTAGCCACTCCCTAATGGATGGTGTGTCCTTCGATCGCCAATGTACCGGAATGCAAAGCCTAGCGGCATTGACCATATGCATAGCAAGGGACTTGTGGTAGAGTCTCTTAGGCAAGGTCGAGTGATGTAGAAGGTATTGCGCTGGGCTAAAATCTAGGGGGAGTGTAGTGACTCGTGTTGTTAGGGTATGCACCTCTCTCCAATATTGTTGGATTACAGCACACTCCCACCAGACATGGAGCATTGAGCCCACCGCCCTCCCGCAGCGCCAGCAAATGTTGGAGATTGTAGGTGAAAATTGGTGCAGGAGAGCCGGGGTCCTGTACCATTTGGTAGCAATCTTGTAGCAATTTTCTTGTATTGCTACATTTAATGAGCCTTTGTGAATGTGTGCGTATATGTCTTCCCAGTTGTCATCCGTGAGGGGCACCTGAAGGTCCCTTTCCCAGGACAGTCGCGACGCGTCGCCGCCGTAAGCAGAACAATTACCCTGCAGTAAGGTGTAAATGAATGAAATCAGGTGCCTTTGAGGGGTAGAGCGTGTGAGTAGGGATTCAAAGTCAGTAAACTGTCTGCTCCACTGTGACGAGGGGTCTGGCGACACGAGGAAGTGTCGTAGCTGTCTGTAGGTCCAGAAAGGGAATGTTTCAGTGCGTGATGAGGATACTAAGTCCTCATAGGGACGTAAGCGTCCCCTCTGAAAAAGTTGGTGTGCCAGTACTTCCTCGTGAGGCCATTCCCTTTGAAGAAACACTCCAGATTCACCAGGGGGAAAGTCAGGGTTCCCTCGCAGGGGGCTCAGGGGGCCTGGGTAAGAGGACAAATGAAAAGGCACCATGGACTTCTTAAAGGTCGTTAACGTAGGGTAGATAAAGGGGTGCGTCACCAAGTCTCGGGGCCATAGAGAGGGTTTCGTCCAAGGGAGTAGATGCAAAAATGAGTTTGTGAAAGCATTCTCCAATATGACCCACGGCTTCTTACATTTGTAGACCTTCCAGTCCACCAGTCTAGTTAAGTGACAGCCTAGGTAGTATTTATGTATGTCAGGTAACCCTATCCCCCCTTTGTTTTTGGGGCGTGTGAGCCGGGGGTAGCTGATACGTGCAGGACCGTTTTTCCATATGAATGCGGTGCATGCTTTTTTGTACGCAGAGAAGAAGGATGGGGGGAGGTGAATGGGGATTGTCTGCATCAAATAGAGTAAGCGCGGGAGGACTATAATTTTTACGAGAGCTGAGCGCCCAAACCAAGAGACGTTGAGACTGGCCCAGTCCCTCAAGTCTGACTGTATTTTGGATAGCATGGGTATGAAGTTGCAGGAGTAGAGCTCAGAAAGTCTCCTGGGTATATGAATACCCAAATACGGGATGGAATCCTGTTTCCATATGAAAGGGAAGGAATCTTGGCAGTGTAGCACCTCAGACTGGGGGAGTGAGACATTCAGGGCATAGGACTTGGAGAGATTGATCTTGAGATTTGACAAGGCTCCGAATTGTGCCATATCTTTCAGCAAACTTGGTAAGGAGACATGAGGCGATTGAAGCGATAGAAGCATATTGTCACGATCTGGAGTCAGGCTCAGAGACCAATAGCTATAGCAGCAGAGCAGATATTCACACAGGTCACCCTGGCTGATGGCACGGGTTCACCTGAGGTGCGGGGTCTAAGCACTAACCGGTATTCACCAGAGCTCCCAAAGGTGGAGATGGGCTTGGCTGCGTGTTAGTGCCAGGTCGCGGTCCTCAGGATAGCCCCACCAGGAGGTGAGCAAGCCGGGGGTCTGGTAGCAGATATAGCAGGTAGAGATCAAGCAGAAGCGTAGTTGAGAAACAAGCCAAAAGTCGGTAACCAATAGTTGCAGGTTGGGATTCAGCAGAAGCGTAGTCCAGGAGCAAGCCAAATGTCGGTAACGAAAGGTAGCAAGGATACGGTCGGCAGCAGGAGAGATAGAAGCAAGATATTGGCTGGTAAAGGCACAATATTCTGGCAAGGAGGAAGTGCAGAGACATGGCTTATATCAGGAAGTTCATGGGAGGAGCAAAGGGTTCAAGGTTCAAGGCAAACAAGATTCAAGACAAGATCACTAAAGGAATTGTCCAAGGAGCTGTCCAGGATTCCAGGTGGCTCAGCAAGCAGAGTCACTGCCAGACACACCAGAGGTCCCAGGCTCAAGCCCAGGTCCCAACAGCACCCTCCTCCCAGGACGTCCCCCGGACGCCCCAGGGCCAGGCCTCCGAGGAAACCCCTGGTGGAATTCCCTTGTTAATCTAGGGGCATGAACATTCTCCTCAGGCTCCCAAGAATTTTCTTCTGGCCCATATCCTTCCCATTGAACCAAATATTGCAATTTGTTCCTAGAGATCCTGGAGTCAAGAATTTTTCCCACCACAAATTCTTCTTCACCCTGTACCTCGACAGGTGGGGGAGGAGGATGAATTCTTCCAGAAAAAGTATTTTCATGAAATGGTTTGAGTAATGATATATGAAACACAGGGTGAATCTTCATATTGTCAGGAAGTTTTAGGCGAAAAGTGACCGAGTTGATTTGAGCAGAAATCTCAAAAGGTCCCATAAACTTTTGACCCAACTTAGCACATGGAACTTGAACTTTTAAATTTTTGGTAGATAACCAAACTTTCTCACCTACTTGAAAAGTGGGAATAGACCTACGATGTCTGTCAGCAGCCTTCTTGTAATATTCCTGCGCCTCCTTCAATGTATCAGTCAATTTCTCCTGGATCTCATGTAATGAAGTTAGTCTGTTGGTAACAGCAGGAATTGAAGTTGAGATGGGGAGATCAGGAATAAAAACTGGATGATACCCCGTGTTTAAGAAAAATGGGCTTTGGGATGTGGAACTATGTTTAGAGTTATTATAAGCAAACTCTGCCGTAGGAAGGTAGTCCACCCAGTCATCCTGAAGATAACTCACGAAGCATCGAAGGTATTGCTCCAGAGTTTGATTGGTCCTCTCGGTCTGACCATTAGACTGCGGATGAAAAGCCGAGGACAGATTAACTGTTACACCCAAAGCTGAGCAAAAACTTCTCCAAAATTTTGAGGTAAACTGTACCCCTCTGTCAGACACCACATCATCAGGAATTCCATGAAGTTTAAAAACTTCTCTAACCATTACCTCAGCAGTATGTTCGGCGGAGGGTACCCCTTTAACTGGAATAAAATGAGCCATCTTAGTGAGACGGTCAACGACTACCAGAATGGTGGTCATCCCTTTTGAAAGAGGAAGGTCAACCACAAAGTCCATAGAAATTGACCCCCATGGTCTTGATGGAACAGGTAGTGGTAGAAGTAACCCCAGAGGAGAAGATCGAGGTGTCTTATTGCGAGCACAGGTTAGACATGAAGCCACATAACTCTTAACATCTTTCTTGTACCCAGGCCACCAAAAGGAACGTGATAAGAGTTCTTCTGTTTTAGAAACCCCAAAATGACCAGCAAGCTTAGAGTCATGTACCAACCTGAGGGCTTCTACCCGAACTGATTCAGGTACATAGAGGCAATGCGCTTGAGTCCAAAAAACATTGTTGTACTTGAGGTTAATGTCCTTAGGAGGATTATTAAGAAGTGGGTCATTCTCATACCCCTCCTTGAGAAGATTAAGAAATGTCTTTGAACTCATGGCCCCTAGAAAGTTCTTTTGAGGCAGGATTGTACATTCAGAGGTGCTTTCCTGGAGAGGCCCAGACAACATCCGTGATAGGGCATCAGCCTTACCATTCCTTGACCCAGGGCGGTATGAAATAACAAAATTAAACCTGGAAAAGAAAAGGGTCCAACGTGCTTGTCTAGATGACAACCTTTTAGCAGACCTAATAAATTCTAAATTTTTATGATCGGTGAGAACGGTTACAGGGTGCTTAGCTCCTTCCAGCAGATGCCTCCACTCAAAAAATGCTTCCTTAATTGCCAGCAGCTCCTTGTTTCCAATGTCATAATTCATCTCGGCTGAAGACATCAGTCGAGAGAAATAAGCACAAGGATGAAGCTGCATTTTTTCTCCCATTCGCTGAGAAAGGATAGCTCCCACAGCAGAATTAGAAGCATCAACTTCTACGATGAAAGGTAGTTCTGGATCTGGATGTACCAGTATTGGTGCAGAAGTGAAGAGAGTTTTCAGTTTACTAAAGGCAGCCTGTGCCTCAGGTGACCACAAAAAGGGCACCCCTTTCTTTGTCAACTGTGTGATTGGAGCAATTACCCTAGAGAAATTCCTTATAAATCTTCTGTAAAAGTTGGCAAATCCAACAAATCGCTGTATCTCTTTAACATTCTTAGGAGCGGGCCAATCCACCACAGCTTTGATCTTATCGGGATCCATGCTTACCCCTTCAGAAGAGATTATGTATCCCAAGAACTGGATCTGAGTTTGTTCAAACTCGCATTTCTCTAATTTTATGTAAAGTTGATTTCGCCTTAATCTCTCGAAAACAATACAGACATGCTTGCGGTGTTCTTCCAAAGTATCAGAGAAAATGAGAATGTCATCCAAATATGCTATTACAAACTGATCAAGCAAATCTCGAAAAGCATCATTAATAAAATGTTGAAAAGTTGCAGGAGCATTGCAAAGCCCAAAGGGCATGACCAAAGACTCAAAATGTCCATATCTGGTTCTGAAAGCAGTTTTCCATTCATCACCGGAACGAATGCGGACAAGGTTGTATGCCCCCCGTAAATCTAATTTGGTAAAGAGCTTGGCAGAGCGGAGTCTCTCAAGCATTTCTGGAATCAGTGGGAGTGGATAGCGATTCTTAATTGTGATCTTATTTAAATCTCTGTAGTCAATACACGGACGCAGGGTGGAGTCCTTTTTCGTCACGAAGAATAAGGCTGCGCCAGCAGGAGAGGTTGAGTGTCTGATAAAACCCTTCTCAAGATTCTCATTAATCCACTCCCTGAGCACTTTCAGTTCAGGTTCTGATAAAGAATAAAGGCGACCAAATGGTATTTCTGCCCCTGGAAGCAATTCAATGGGACAATCATAAGAGCGATGAGGAGGCAGCTGATCTGCGTTCTTTTTATCACAAACGTCCCGAAACTCAAGATATTGTGGAGGTAGCTTGTCATATGACTGGATAGTTGCCAAAACTGCTTGTAAATCTTGGGTTGGTGGAGGGCTTATTTGATAAGATTCTTTGCAATGTTTCTTGCAATGGTCAGATGTAAAGCTTAAAGAACGTGTCTCCCAGTTGATGGAGGGATTATGGATAGAGAACCAAGGAATGCCCAGGATAATAGGGAACTTGGGTGATGTAATAAGCTCAAAGCTGATAGTCTCCTGATGGTCAGTTTCAATTAGGAGTTTAAGTGGGATTGTCTCGTGGGTAACAGGGCCTGAAGTCAAAGGTGAGCCATCCACAGTTTCCATATCAATTGGGGCAAGTTTATTTCTTATTTGAATGTTATTACTTTGGGCAAATTCGATGTCGATGAAGTTTCCCCCAGCCCCCGAGTCCAGCATAGCAGAGCAAGGTATTTCATTGCTTTCAACAATAAGCTTTATAGGGATGACAAAATGAGTTGATAAAGAATTAACTTTATTTGCTTCCTGAATCAAAGGAGAGATGGACTGAGAAATTGAGTTTATTTGTTCAGATACTGTAACATCCATTGCTGCAATTGTTCTTTTAAATTTATTGGGACAATTAACTGTGTAATGTCCAGAGTCTCCACAATAAAGACATAAGTTTTCTGAACGTCGTCTTTCTTTCTCCTGAGTAGTAATAGATCTTTTAATAGCATCCACCTGCATAGGTTCAGGAGTGTCAGAATCAGGAAAAACTCCTGGACCCTTAAGAGGATACTGAGTAGTAGAAAAACGCATGCCACCATTACTACCTAGGATTCCCAGTCTCTCCTTTCTCCTTTCAGTAAGTCTCTGATCAATTTGAATACATAATTTAATAAAAGCTTCAAGGTCATCAGGACTTTCTACTCTGGCAAGCTCATCTTTTACTTGTTCCGAGAGTCCTTGACGGAACTGACTCTTCTGTGCTGCTGGATTCCAATTGGTATCTGAGATCCAACGTCGGAATTCAGTTGTGTACTCTGCAACAGAGCGTCTTCCCTGACGTAAATTGTGCAATTTTGCCTCAGCAGTAGCACAGCGGTTAGGATCATCGAAAACTTGGTTCATCGCAGTCACAAAAGAATCAAAATTATCCAGGATGACATCATCTTTCTCCACATAAGGGGAGGCCCAGGCTAAGGCTTCCTCAGTCAGGAGGTTGATAATAAACAGCACCTTTTTCCTGTCAAAAGTGAATGCAGCAGGTTGCATCTGAAAGTATATACGACATTGATTAAGGAATCCTCTATAATGGCGGCGGTCTCCGCTAAACTTGAGTGGTAGGGGCATTCGTGCATTAGTTTCTATGGCAGCAGTATCTCGGGCATGAAAATCCCGCAATTGTTTGTGTAGATCAAGGATTTCCTCTTGTAGACCTTTCATTTCAATTTGTAACTCAGAAAATTTTTCCTGGTAGTCAACACCAAATGCCTGTAACTCAGCGATTTGAACCCTGAGAGGAGCCACGGCAGCTGCTACAACGGCCTCCATGTTTTTGGCCAGAATATTCTGTCACGATCTGGAGTCAGGCTCAGAGACCAATAGCTATAGCAGCAGAGCAGATATTCACACAGGTCACCCTGGCTGATGGCACGGGTTCACCTGAGGTGCGGGGTCTAAGCACTAACCGGTATTCACCAGAGCTCCCAAAGGTGGAGATGGGCTTGGCTGCGTGTTAGTGCCAGGTCGCGGTCCTCAGGATAGCCCCACCAGGAGGTGAGCAAGCCGGGGGTCTGGTAGCAGATATAGCAGGTAGAGATCAAGCAGAAGCGTAGTTGAGAAACAAGCCAAAATTCGGTAACCAATAGTTGCAGGTTGGGATTCAGCAGAAGCGTAGTCCAGGAGCAAGCCAAATGTCGGTAACGAAAGGTAGCAAGGATACGGTCGGCAGCAGGAGAGATAGAAGCAAGATATTGGCTGGTAAAGGCACAATATTCTGGCAAGGAGGAAGTGCAGAGACATGGCTTATATCAGGAAGTTCATGGGAGGAGCAAAGGGTTCAAGGTTCAAGGCAAACAAGATTCAAGACAAGATCACTAAAGGAATTGTCCAAGGAGCTGTCCAGGATTCCAGGTGGCTCAGCAAGCAGAGTCACTGCCAGACACACCAGAGGTCCCAGGCTCAAGCCCAGGTCCCAACAGCACCCTCCTCCCAGGACATCCCCCGGACGCCCCAGGGCCAGGCCTCCGAGGAAACCCCTGGTGGAATTCCCTTGTTAATCTAGGGGCATGAACATTCTCCTCAGGCTCCCAAGAATTTTCTTCTGGCCCATATCCTTCCCATTGAACCAAATATTGCAATTTGTTCCTAGAGATCCTGGAGTCAAGAATTTTTCCCACCACAAATTCTTCTTCACCCTGTACCTCGACAGGTGGGGGAGGAGGATGAATTCTTCCAGAAAAAGTATTTTCATGAAATGGTTTGAGTAATGATATATGAAACACAGGGTGAATCTTCATATTGTCAGGAAGTTTTAGGCGAAAAGTGACCGGGTTGATTTGAGCAGAAATCTCAAAAGGTCCCATAAACTTTTGACCCAACTTAGCACATGGAACTTGAACTTTTAAATTTTTGGTAGATAACCAAACTTTCTCACCTACTTGAAAAGTGGGAATAGACCTACGATGTCTGTCAGCAGCCTTCTTGTAATATTCCTGCGCCTCCTTCAATGTATCAGTCAATTTCTCCTGGATCTCATGTAATGAAGTTAGTCTGTTGGTAACAGCAGGAATTGAAGTTGAGATGGGGAGATCAGGAATAAAAACTGGATGATACCCCGTGTTTAAGAAAAATGGGCTTTGGGATGTGGAACTATGTTTAGAGTTATTATAAGCAAACTCTGCCGTAGGAAGGTAGTCCACCCAGTCATCCTGAAGATAACTCACGAAGCATCGAAGGTATTGCTCCAGAGTTTGATTGGTCCTCTCGGTCTGACCATTAGACTGCGGATGAAAAGCCGAGGACAGATTAACTGTTACACCCAAAGCTGAGCAAAAACTTCTCCAAAATTTTGAGGTAAACTGTACCCCTCTGTCAGACACCACATCATCAGGAATTCCATGAAGTTTAAAAACTTCTCTAACCATTACCTCAGCAGTATGTTCGGCGGAGGGTACCCCTTTAACTGGAATAAAATGAGCCATCTTAGTGAGACGGTCAACGACTACCAGAATGGTGGTCATCCCTTTTGAAAGAGGAAGGTCAACCACAAAGTCCATAGAAATTGACCCCCATGGTCTTGATGGAACAGGTAGTGGTAGAAGTAACCCCAGAGGAGAAGATCGAGGTGTCTTATTGCGAGCACAGGTTAGACATGAAGCCACATAACTCTTAACATCTTTCTTGTACCCAGGCCACCAAAAGGAACGTGATAAGAGTTCTTCTGTTTTAGAAACCCCAAAATGACCAGCAAGCTTAGAGTCATGTACCAACCTGAGGGCTTCTACCCGAACTGATTCAGGTACATAGAGGCAATGCGCTTGAGTCCAAAAAACATTGTTGTACTTGAGGTTAATGTCCTTAGGAGGATTATTAAGAAGTGGGTCATTCTCATACCCCTCCTTGAGAAGATTAAGAAATGTCTTTGAACTCATGGCCCCTAGAAAGTTCTTTTGAGGCAGGATTGTACATTCAGAGGTGCTTTCCTGGAGAGGCCCAGACAACATCCGTGATAGGGCATCAGCCTTACCATTCCTTGACCCAGGGCGGTATGAAATAACAAAATTAAACCTGGAAAAGAAAAGGGTCCAACGTGCTTGTCTAGATGACAACCTTTTAGCAGACCTAATAAATTCTAAATTTTTATGATCGGTGAGAACGGTTACAGGGTGCTTAGCTCCTTCCAGCAGATGCCTCCACTCAAAAAATGCTTCCTTAATTGCCAGCAGCTCCTTGTTTCCAATGTCATAATTCATCTCGGCTGAAGACATCAGTCGAGAGAAATAAGCACAAGGATGAAGCTGCATTTTTTCTCCCATTCGCTGAGAAAGGATAGCTCCCACAGCAGAATTAGAAGCATCAACTTCTACGATGAAAGGTAGTTCTGGATCTGGATGTACCAGTATTGGTGCAGAAGTGAAGAGAGTTTTCAGTTTACTAAAGGCAGCCTGTGCCTCAGGTGACCACAAAAAGGGCACCCCTTTCTTTGTCAACTGTGTGATTGGAGCAATTACCCTAGAGAAATTCCTTATAAATCTTCTGTAAAAGTTGGCAAATCCAACAAATCGCTGTATCTCTTTAACATTCTTAGGAGCGGGCCAATCCACCACAGCTTTGATCTTATCGGGATCCATGCTTACCCCTTCAGAAGAGATTATGTATCCCAAGAACTGGATCTGAGTTTGTTCAAACTCGCATTTCTCTAATTTTATGTAAAGTTGATTTCGCCTTAATCTCTCGAAAACAATACAGACATGCTTGCGGTGTTCTTCCAAAGTATCAGAGAAAATGAGAATGTCATCCAAATATGCTATTACAAACTGATCAAGCAAATCTCGAAAAGCATCATTAATAAAATGTTGAAAAGTTGCAGGAGCATTGCAAAGCCCAAAGGGCATGACCAAAGACTCAAAATGTCCATATCTGGTTCTGAAAGCAGTTTTCCATTCATCACCGGAACGAATGCGGACAAGGTTGTATGCCCCCCGTAAATCTAATTTGGTAAAGAGCTTGGCAGAGCGGAGTCTCTCAAGCATTTCTGGAATCAGTGGGAGTGGATAGCGATTCTTAATTGTGATCTTATTTAAATCTCTGTAGTCAATACACGGACGCAGGGTGGAGTCCTTTTTCGTCACGAAGAATAAGGCTGCGCCAGCAGGAGAGGTTGAGTGTCTGATAAAACCCTTCTCAAGATTCTCATTAATCCACTCCCTGAGCACTTTCAGTTCAGGTTCTGATAAAGAATAAAGGCGACCAAATGGTATTTCTGCCCCTGGAAGCAATTCAATGGGACAATCATAAGAGCGATGAGGAGGCAGCTGATCTGCGTTCTTTTTATCACAAACGTCCCGAAACTCAAGATATTGTGGAGGTAGCTTGTCATATGACTGGATAGTTGCCAAAACTGCTTGTAAATCTTGGGTTGGTGGAGGGCTTATTTGATAAGATTCTTTGCAATGTTTCTTGCAATGGTCAGATGTAAAGCTTAAAGAACGTGTCTCCCAGTTGATGGAGGGATTATGGATAGAGAACCAAGGAATGCCCAGGATAATAGGGAACTTGGGTGATGTAATAAGCTCAAAGCTGATAGTCTCCTGATGGTCAGTTTCAATTAGGAGTTTAAGTGGGATTGTCTCGTGGGTATGTAACAGGGCCTGAAGTCAAAGGTGAGCCATCCACAGTTTCCATATCAATTGGGGCAAGTTTATTTCTTATTTGAATGTTATTACTTTGGGCAAATTCGATGTCGATGAAGTTTCCCCCAGCCCCCGAGTCCAGCATAGCAGAGCAAGGTATTTCATTGCTTTCAACAATAAGCTTTATAGGGATGACAAAATGAGTTGATAAAGAATTAACTTTATTTGCTTCCTGAATCAAAGGAGAGATGGACTGAGAAATTGAGTTTATTTGTTCAGATACTGTAACATCCATTGCTGCAATTGTTCTTTTAAATTTATTGGGACAATTAACTGTGTAATGTCCAGAGTCTCCACAATAAAGACATAAGTTTTCTGAACGTCGTCTTTCTTTCTCCTGAGTAGTAATAGATCTTTTAATAGCATCCACCTGCATAGGTTCAGGAGTGTCAGAATCAGGAAAAACTCCTGGACCCTTAAGAGGATACTGAGTAGTAGAAAAACGCATGCCACCATTACTACCTAGGATTCCCAGTCTCTCCTTTCTCCTTTCAGTAAGTCTCTGATCAATTTGAATACATAATTTAATAAAAGCTTCAAGGTCATCAGGACTTTCTACTCTGGCAAGCTCATCTTTTACTTGTTCCGAGAGTCCTTGACGGAACTGACTCTTCTGTGCTGCTGGATTCCAATTGGTATCTGAGATCCAACGTCGGAATTCAGTTGTGTACTCTGCAACAGAGCGTCTTCCCTGACGTAAATTGTGCAATTTTGCCTCAGCAGTAGCACAGCGGTTAGGATCATCGAAAACTTGGTTCATCGCAGTCACAAAAGAATCAAAATTATCCAGGATGACATCATCTTTCTCCACATAAGGGGAGGCCCAGGCTAAGGCTTCCTCAGTCAGGAGGTTGATAATAAACAGCACCTTTTTCCTGTCAAAAGTGAATGCAGCAGGTTGCATCTGAAAGTATATACGACATTGATTAAGGAATCCTCTATAATGGCGGCGGTCTCCGCTAAACTTGAGTGGTAGGGGCATTCGTGCATTAGTTTCTATGGCAGCAGTATCTCGGGCATGAAAATCCCGCAATTGTTTGTGTAGATCAAGGATTTCCTCTTGTAGACCTTTCATTTCAATTTGTAACTCAGAAAATTTTTCCTGGTAGTCAACACCAAATGCCTGTAACTCAGCGATTTGAACCCTGAGAGGAGCCACGGCAGCTGCTACAACGGCCTCCATGTTTTTGGCCAGAATATTCTGTCACGATCTGGAGTCAGGCTCAGAGACCAATAGCTATAGCAGCAGAGCAGATATTCACACAGGTCACCCTGGCTGATGGCACGGGTTCACCTGAGGTGCGGGGTCTAAGCACTAACCGGTATTCACCAGAGCTCCCAAAGGTGGAGATGGGCTTGGCTGCGTGTTAGTGCCAGGTCGCGGTCCTCAGGATAGCCCCACCAGGAGGTGAGCAAGCCGGGGGTCTGGTAGCAGATATAGCAGGTAGAGATCAAGCAGAAGCGTAGTTGAGAAACAAGCCAAAATTCGGTAACCAATAGTTGCAGGTTGGGATTCAGCAGAAGCGTAGTCCAGGAGCAAGCCAAATGTCGGTAACGAAAGGTAGCAAGGATACGGTCGGCAGCAGGAGAGATAGAAGCAAGATATTGGCTGGTAAAGGCACAATATTCTGGCAAGGAGGAAGTGCAGAGACATGGCTTATATCAGGAAGTTCATGGGAGGAGCAAAGGGTTCAAGGTTCAAGGCAAACAAGATTCAAGACAAGATCACTAAAGGAATTGTCCAAGGAGCTGTCCAGCATTCCAGGTGGCTCAGCAAGCAGAGTCACTGCCAGACACACCAGAGGTCCCAGGTTCAAGCCCAGGTCCTAACACATATCATCGGCAAATGCCGCTATTTTAAATTCGTTATGCGGTGTGGAAATCCCCTTAATATCGGAGTTCGCCCTAAGCTTAATCAATAGGGGCTCTAGAGTTAGGACAAAAATGAGGGGTGAAAGAGGACATCCCTGGCGTGTCCCGTTGCTAATGGTAAAGGCGTTCGACAGGTGGCCATTCACTTTCACCCTCGCCGAGGGGTTAGAATAAAGTGCCGCTATGTATGAGCACATGTGGGGCCGAAGACCTATCCTCTTCAGCACTTCCCGCATGTAGTCCCAGGCCACTCTGTCGAACGCCTTCTCCGCATCTAAGGATAAAAAAAATCCCTGGGTTCTTGAGGAGGTGAGCCAGTGGTGAAGGTTCAGGGTACGTGTGGTATTCTCCCTCGCCTCCCTACCTGGAATAAAACCCACCTGATCGGGGGATATAAGGTTGGGTATGAGGGGCAGAATCCTGTTTGCAAGCATCTTGGCATACAATTTGATGTCCACGTTTAAGAGTGAAATGGGTCTGTAACTGGAAACTGATGTCGGGCCCTTGCCCTCCTTCGGGATGACCGCTATATGGGCCTCCAGTAGCCTACCCGTAGAGGTCTGGGGAAGAGCAAGGGAGTTAAAGGTTGTTATCATTCTAGACGATAGGACCTCTAAAAAGGATTTGTAGTACTGGAGTGGAAGGCCATCTGGACCTGGGCTCTTCCCTACTTTCATTTGGCCAATGGCCGTATTTAATTCTTAAGCAGTCAGGGGTTTGTCTAGGTCTTCAGCCTGCTGTCTGGTGATGGGTTTCGGACAGTACTGCTCTAAAAAGTCCTGTATTTTGGCAATGCGGGCAGTCGAGGGGTCAGGGCCAGGGTACTCAGTCGATAAGTTGTAGAGGTCAGAGTAAAACAGTTCAAACTGTTTGGCTATATCCTCGTTCTTGGAGAGGAGAGTGCCTTGTCTGTCTCGTATATGGTGAATTGTGGACGCGGCCTTAGAGGCCTGGATCGTGCGTGCCAAGAGTCTCCCACTCTTGTTGCCGTGTTCATAGAACACTTTTTGCCTGAGGACGTAGCGCCTCCTCGTTTGTTTCCCCAGTTCATCTAGCAGTGTGGATCGAGTGAATAATAACTCTTGGAGTGTGGCTTGTGAGGCTGAGTGTTTGTGGGACGTCTCTAGTCTACTAATCGTATCAGTCAGGGTTTTAATCCGTTCCTGGTGCGCCCTTTTGGCTTTCGTTGCTAATGAGATAAGTTCCCCTCGCAGAACACATTTATGGGCTTCCCATATTGTAACGGGGGACACGTCAGGAGTACAATTCTCCGCAAAGTACAGTTGGATTCGGGATCGAACCTGTTGTAGTGTGACCGGGTCTTTCAGCAAGGAGGGGTTCAGTCTCCAGGTCTTTGTCTTGTGCATCGAATCAGGGAAAGAAAGGGTCACCGTAATAGGGTGATGATCTGACAGGAACATCGGTTCAATTGAGGCTTGTGTAAGGAGGGGAAGTTCTGTTTGCGTCAGAAAGAAGTAGTCGATTCTGGAGTATTTCAAGTGTGGTGGGGTATAAAAGGTATAGTCTCCGTCATGCGGGAACATGGTGCGCCAGGTGTCACGGAGAGAAAGGCCCTGCAATTGCAATTTGAGCTGTCGCAGCGCTCTGTAGGGCAGCACAGACGTACCTGTGGAGGTATCGACGATGGGATTCAGTGGGGTATTAAAATCTCCGCCTAGTAGGACTATACCTTCCTGGAATGTAGACAGGAGGTCACACACCTTCCTGAAAAAGGAGACTTGGTGTGCGTTGGGGGAGTATATATTGGCAAGCGTGATAGGCCTGGAGGCGCACGTACCTTTGAGAAAGAGGTATCTGCCTTCTGGGTCAATTAAGGAGTCGGATAGTTGGAAGTCAGCATACTTAGAAATTAGTATGGACACCCCCTTTGTTTTGGAGCCTGGGTTTGTAGAGTGTACTACCGAGGGATATGTGCGGTTAGCTAACTTAGGTATAGAGTCCGAACGAAAGTGGGTCTCTTGAAGAAAGAGGAAATGGGCTCTGTGTTTAGTCAAGGCTGAGAGCACCTGCGATCTTTTTTCAGGGAGGTTCAAACCTTTCACATTAAGCGACACACATTTTAGAGTAAGTTGATTCTGAAGAGCTTTTCCGGGTTGCATGCTATCCTATGTTGTATGGGGCGGTAAAGCTAAGGAGACTGCGTAATATCAATGTGGGTTCAGTAGTCTCTGAGGCGGCCAATAGGGCTCGCCGTGAACGGAGGTTCCAGGGCGAGAGCGGCCCCTAGGAAGAGGAGGAGAGGGAGAGAAGGGAGAGAGAGAGAAAAAAGAAAAAACAAAACAACAAACAGAAAGAAAACACCCCCAAAAGGGAGGAAGGAGGGGTTAGAAAGCGAGGTAAAGGAAACGGGAGGGGAGAGGTATAGGGGGAAAAAAAGTGACGAGGAGAGGAAAGTGGCAGTGACTGGGGCCTTGCACTAAGGAGGCAAGTAGATTAACTTAATTGAGGTACAAAAAGGGGTTGTGTACCTCGAAATACCGGAGGTGGGTGCAGAAGATCTTGCCCACCTAAAAAAAACGGTCCGGAGTGTCAGCCAGTGCCCGAGGGTACCGCTGTGTGGGAACTGGGGTATGAAAGGGAGCCAAGTGGCCCCGCACCTATGAGGACTAAATGTTATGAGAATAGAGAATGGGACAACAGGAAGATGCTTCCAGTACAATTGAGTAAGTCCGCAATTTAGGTAATGAACTTAAGGGGTTCAGAAGCAGCAGTTCAACAGTTTCAAAACAGCAATAGAAAAACGATATGTTGCACCGGGTGGGCCAGGAGATTAACATAACGTGTATAAACTAGTACAATAAACAGTTAACAAAACAACCATGAGGTTTGGCTATAAGCCTGCTATAGAATCAACCATAAGGTCCCCCCTCCAGGGTCCAGGAGCCATTCGTCATCACGCAGCTCCTCCCATAAAGAGACTATATGAAAGGCTACGGGCATTATTGGGAATCTACCGGGAAGCATAAGGAGAGCAGACCAGGTCACGACCCCTACTCTTTCAAACGTTGTGGTCTTCTCCTGTGCAAACGTAATAGCGCCCTTTTAAAACCTGGGCATCGAGACCCCTTAGCCTAGTTACAGAGCCCGGGAACTCAGTAGCCGGTGGGGCCCGCAGGGGGGTATCCCACCCCACCGGGGTCTAAATGTAGAACTCCAGAGAACGCCTGCGCAGGCGCGCGGGGGAGAGGAAGGAGATCACCCCACTAAAGGGTTGGGAGAAATCCAACAAGTGCAATACCAATAAAAAGGGGTTTAAGGGGAGGGCCGTTGAGCAGTAGAGAACAAACCATTGCATATGGGAATATGCCCACCGGCGACTGAGCTGTACCCAAACCCTAACTCATCCCCAGTCCCCCAATCCCCACCCATAAGGGGGCCCTAACAAATCTCTTGCTCAGTAGTGAGGTATACTTGTGGGGGATTCTAATACCACCGGGGGGGATGGGCTCGACCCACGCCGGGAAGCCTGTATTAGCTGAATACCAGTCGGGGGACAGTGAAGCCAGGCTGTGCTGGATCTGGGAAAAGTAAGGTGGTGGCTGTAACAATTTCACCAGGCTTCTGGTCGGCTAGGGTCCAGCCCCCCCCCAGCACCATCAACACAGATATGTCAGACAACATGTGCAAGATGCGGAGTTATCCTAGTCGGGCATGTGGGCATGTCCCCCATAGAAAGTGATAGCAGATAAAAATAAATAAAAAATTAATCAGTCGTATGTTTAGAGTCCGAGGAAAAACACATAAAAGGGTAAAAAGCAATCCTGGCTCCCCGTGGGGGGAAGGTGTGGGAGAGGCAGAGCCTTCTGATTCAAAAAAAAAAAAAAAGAGTACCTGGGGTCATGGTGCAGGAGCAGGGGTCCAATGTAACCGCGAGCAAAAGACCATACCACGGAAGGGCACGTCAGCTTCCTGTGTACAGGGTTGTCCTGCAGGATCCGGAGAGAGGGGCAAGGCTAAGCTCCTGGAGGGGTCAGAAACAAAAACAGGGGGGGGGACAGAAAAGGGGAAGAACTAAAAAAACAAAAAAATATATGTTCACTGTTTACGACCCACCCGGTGTAGGCCTAAGCAAAGGCAGTTAAACATTCTGTTGATCCCGTCTGGGAGTCGCAGCTGGTCCTGGACTGCGCCCGGATAAGTCCCGACGTGAAGGACGATCAGCCGGTGACGTTGGGTCCAATCTGCGGCGCCTCGAGTGCTGCCTATGGGATCTAGGTGACAGACCATGCGAGACCGGCTTCCACGGTTCCGATGGAAAGTAGAAGGCGCACCACTCCGGGATGTCCACCCTGGGGATATCAAGCTGGTCACAGAATACAGGCAGATCTTCCGGTGTGCGGAGTAAAGCAGTACGGCCCCTGGAGGAAGCCGACAGACAGAATGGGAACTTCCATCTGTATTGGATGTTTCGCGTGCGCAGGACCTCCAGCAGGGGGCGCAGCGCGCGTCTGTTCTGCAATGTTATGGGGGAGAGGTCCTGGAACAGTTTAATGTCCGCTCCATTAAAGATAATGCGGCCTCTTTCGCGCGCCTTCCGAAGGATTTCCTCTTTCAGGGGGAAATTTACAATACAGCACACAATGTCTCTCGGGGGGTCCGGTTCACGAGGAGGGGGTCTCAGCGCTCGGTGTAGCCTCTCCATTTCTATAGGGGAGTCTGCTGGGCGACCCAGTAAGTCATTGAATATAGAGCATATGGCTTGTGGTAGTGCAGGCGAGTCTATGCTTTCAGGGACCCCCCTCACCCTAACATTGTGCCTGCGACCCCTATTGTCGAGGTCTTCCACCTGGCGATGAAGTTCAAACATGTGTGGGAGTTGAGAATCATATGCCCTCTGCACTTGCCTGATAGCCTCCGCATGCGTATGTGAGGCCTGCTCCACTTCCACGATGCGGTGTGTAATGCCGTGGATATCCGCCTTCAGGTCCGAGACTGCGGCGGCCAGCGTGTGCTTGATGTCAATGGCCACTTTCTGCAGGTCCTTCTGTAGATCCAGCAAGCCGAAGGGACGGTCCGGAGCGTCGTCCTCGTCCATCGGCAGATCGGCAAGGCTGCTACGCGAGCTCGGTGAGGAGGCCCGCGGGGTCTGGGAGGCCTGCGACGCCTCGTGGTTGTGCGCCTGCTGGGAGCGGAATAGCTCCGGGATGTTTTTGCTCAGCTGCGAACCAGGTTCTTTCAGCGTGCGGGGAGCAGGGGTGCTCCTGTTGGATTTCCCCATAGTTCGGATGAGGTTGCGGGTCGATAAATGTCCCTAGGAGGTAAAATTTGTCCTCTTCGTGCGGGAGCTCAGGTCTCAAGCAGCCATCCTGGTTCCCGTCCAAGCCACGCCCCCCCAGGTGATTATTGTGCTGCTCGACCGCCGATCGCGAAAATATTGACCAAAATACTGTCCATTAGACTCAACAAAGTAATCAAATCTCTGATTGATTCTGATCAAACTGGCTTTATGCCAGGTAGGTCCATGGATATCAATATCCGTAGACTGTTTTTCAGCATTCGTGCCCCCCATGATAATCAAGGCACTAGGACTATTGCCACCCTTGATATGGAAAAGGCTATTTGATACAGTGGAATGGGTGTATCTGTGGGAGGTGCTTAGAAGAATGGGTTTCCCACTGCGGTTTATTGCCTGGATACGCACACTGTATACCGGTCCCCTGGCATGCATTAAACTGAATGGCTCCCTGTCTCCTTCGTTCCCCCTGCAGAGGGGCACCAGACAGGGATGCCCTCTCTCCCCAGCCTTGTTTGCCCTAGCCATGGAACCTATTGTTGAGGCTCTCAGGAGTTCGGCCAAGGTCCATGGTCTTCGGGTGGGCTGGCTGGAGGAGAGAGTGGCTCTCTATGCAGATGATCTTCTGCTTTTTTTGAATGATCCTTGTGACTCTCTGTGGGGCGCACTGGGAATTATGGAAGCCTTCTCTGTCTTCACCGGGTTGAAGGTTAATAGGCTTAAGTCTCAGCTCTTCCCGGTGTATGAGGGGACCAGGACCTCTCTATCCTCTACCACGCTTCCTTTGGTGGATAGGTTTACCTACTTGGGAATTATTATTTCAAGAGAGAGCAGGGACTTTGTCCGGCTCAATCTTGAACCTGTTCTGATAGGGATCAAGTCCAACCACTCACTGGTGGTTGCGGCCGGACCTGACCAATGCTGCAACGGTCCTGGAGGCAGCTATAGTGGGGTCTCTGGAGGCCTTGAAGGGGTTGATATTCAGGGGGCTAAAAACTCCTCACTGCCTCACCCCTTCTATGCACACCACTATCAGGGCGTGGAGGGTGGGAGAGGCGCTGAGGGCGCCCCTGCCGAACTCCTGGTCTCCTCACACCCCCCTGTGGCTGAATCCTAACCTCCCACAGTTCAGTACCATCCCAGACCTGCAGGCCTGGGCCAAGTGTAAAATACTGACTCTGGAACATGTTATCACTAACGGAAAATGTACTCCTTTTCATTAACTACGTACTAAATTTAATGTGCCAGCATGGGCCCATTTTCGATATTTTCAAATAGCACATGCATATCGATGTCAATTTTTAGGTCAACCGGTCGTACTAGAATACTCTGAGCTTGAATCCATCCTTCGGGTAAAAGACCTGGAGAAACCCATGTCTCAGATTTACAGGTCCCTGCTGGTTGCTGCCGTCCCCGAGTTGTCCTCCCTCTGCAGGAAATGGGTGGGAGACATACCGGAGTTGGATGACGATGACTGGAGGGAGGTTTGGGATTTTCCATTCTCCCCTTTGGTTTCAGCCAGGGACAAATTGGTCCAATACAAAATTGTTCACAGGGCCCACTACATGCCGCACAGACTGCATCAGATGTCGCCGACACATTCCTCGCCGTACTGGCGCTGCTTCTAAAACGCAGTGAAACCTAATTTAGCCTGGTAGCGATGAACTGTAGCTAAGGTAAACAATACAATACCTACCTGAAACACACTGGAACTCGGAGAAAAAAAATTAACCCCTGGGTCCTGATAGAGATGCAGAGAAACCTTGTGATTATGTAGAAATGAAGCTAAGGAACAGATAGGAACATGAACATACCAAAGCTACCCTTGGACCAAATGCTAGAAAATGAAACAATGCAGGTTTAAGAAATGAAACGCAACATGACTGAGAAAAAAACGGACTCGTGGCATAGTGGACACCATAAGATCTCCCGGTGGAAGAGGTCCAAACATTGTGCGTTGTGTGTGAGATTAACCCAGCTCACCATGGGGTGCCACCTGATAGGAACCTTTAACCCCCCCCCCCCCCCCAGTAATGCAGTGAAACACACACTGGCTGAGAGCAGACCCAAAGGGCGGAGGGAAGCGCTGTCTCCTGACTGCTGTAACCAAGTATGAGGCCCAAGCAGCTGAAACCGCTACTGACCACAACCTTGCCAAACCTACCCATCCCAAATGGCCCTGGACCCTAATGAGACACCCAAAACGACTCACAATGCACCCACCCCTACAACCCATGATCACCACTGCAGCTCCCTACCCCATTGTCCCAACTCCCCCAGCCTGCCCGGGTGGTTTTTTTTGTGTGCGTTTCCCAGTGAAACTATCACATGTGAAACCTGGTTGCTGGGCCTTGGCCACCACATGTGAGTGACATCATACCAATGTTTGAAAAAGTGCGGGCACTTACTGTGTTTACTGATAATTGAAAAATAGAAATGGCTGATCACACATACACACTTCAACCAGCTTCTAAGGGTAAAGAAAATATGCGAGTGCGCATGCGCGGGACTTCCGGGAAGAAGTTCTGAACGGGAGCTCCGCACCGCTCCAGCCTTCCGCGGCACTTTCCCAGTGCTTTCTTCAGCGGACACCTTCGGGGAGACCATCCCCGTGCTCCGGAACACTAGGGGCAACTTTCTGAATGCCGGGGAAGACGGCCAAGAAAGACGTAAGCCGCAAACTACACTTCGGTCTGACGGGCCCCCAGCCTCCCAAGATGGCGGCGGCTAAAACAACATGCGGCGAGGCCGCAATCCTCACACACATGACAACTACTGGGACGACTCCTTCTGTACCTGTGAGTAACCCACAGCATCTCTCCCCTTCTCCTGCATCCACAGAATCTCTCCTGGGCAGGCTGCAGACCGAGAATCCTTTCTCTCCGCTGACTAACCCACCCAGCTGCATGGCTGATTCTCCTCAAGCTTCTCCCATTCAGCCCAACTACCCCCCTGATGTGTCACAGCTCTTGAACAGTTTCTCTGACATGCTGGCAGTGGGTCTGGCCCAGAATGCTGCTCAGATTACAGCAGCTATTAAGGCTGACATCCAGAGCTTGGGAAGCAGAATTGATGTCATTGAGCAGACAATGGATGACAACGCAGCCCGCACAAATCAGAATTCTGCTTGTATCCAGACTCTCCATGATCAATTAGACACTGCCCTATCGAAAATCGACGATTTGGAGAACAGGAGCAGGCGATACAACTTTCGCATCAGAGGGATCCCGGAATCGCAAGAGGATATACATGACACTGTTAAAGCCCTGATTAAAAACCTTATCCCTGACATCCCGGACCAGAGGCTGGAATTGGACAGAGCTCACAGAGTCCTGCAACCCCCCCGTAAAGACGGCCTCCCTCGGGACATTGTGGTCAAGCCACACTACTATGGGGTTAAGGAGGAAATAATGAAAATGTCACGCAACAAGGAAGATATCTTTCTCAATGGCGTCAAAATCCAAATCTTTGCAGACATTTCCCCCAATACAATCCAAAAAAGGAGGACTCTTAAACCTTTACTTGATGTTCTCTCCCAGAAGATGATTAAATACAGATGGGCCTTCCCCTTCCGCCTACAATTTCACTACAAGGAAAAGTCACACAGCTTCACGGATTTCCAGAGTGGCGAACGCTTGCTCCTCCACTTGGGGCTCATCTCCCAGGACTCGTCACCCGAACAAATGGAGACACGCCCGACCTCATCCAAAAGACCTCCACCGTCGAGCCCTCTGACCCCCCTCTGGGTCAAGCAGCAACCTAAGAGACAGCGGGACACGATTCCCCCAAGATGATCATCTTCCATTTCTGACCCTTAAGGGTCTGTCTGATTCTTTACTTCCTAACCGGATCTTTTGGAAGTGATGTCCTCACATCCATGACTTTAGAGTCATCTCAGATTGACTTGTTACACCTCCCACCCCCCCTCCCCCCCTCCTGTTTTTTAGTGTTGATTTTCTTTTTTCATTACAGGCCAGGTGAACTTGGGGGTCCCCCCAACTCACTTCTCCTGAAGGGCCACAGCTTCCCTACCCTGCCCACGCCCCCCCCCCCCCTCCAGCTAGCCCCCCCTACCCCTCTACAGAGGTTGTCCCCATTCCCCTGAATGCCTGTTTTGTAACAGAATCTCGCTGTTAGTTAACTCTAATATGCCCGCAGGGCATGAGTGACTCTCCCCTAGGGGCCTTCCCCTATACTATGGTTACTAAGTGTATGTTAAAGTTGCCCTTCCTACATGTTATTCTCGTTATTAATGTTTATAACGTTGTTTTTTTTGCTTTAGGTGTCATTTTTTTTTCTTTTTAATGGCGAGTGTCGCACGGCCGGAGCGGGCCTGCTTGCCACTCCACCTGCTGTTACCCTGGGGCCTAACCCCCCCTTGGTGACACCAGGACCGCAACCCAGCTGCGGGTTGCCCTCCTTCCGATCCCTGCAACTCAGAGGGAATCGGAGCAGGTTTGGACCTGCCACCCCCCCTCCCTCTCCTGGGGAATCCAGACATCTCTTCCGTCTGGGCTCTCCCTCTCTCTTTTCCTCTCTCTTCTCTCTTTTCCTCTGTCCTTTCCTTCTTCCTGGTACTTACGGATCTCTTCCCTCTCAGGTGCCTCCAAGGAGAGCGAGTTGGTTTATACCCCTTTGGATACTGGGTCATGATCGGACCCCCCGAGTCGGGACCATTGGTCGCTTGGATCAGGTAAGCAATGCCGGCACGCACTCGCGCTTTTTCCCTCACGCCCATGGCTGATGACGACCCCAAACTACATCCACTTAGGATCGCATCTCATAATACACAGGGCCTAAACTCCCCCATGAAAAGGCGCAAAGCCCTACACAGCTACCATTCCAAGAGCCTGGACATCGTCCTCATCCAAGAGACGCATTTTCCTAAAAGCTTTAACCCCTCCTTCCTGCACCGAAACTACCCTACCTTTTTTCTGGCCAATGCAGATGACAAGAAGAGGGGAGTAGCAGTCCTTATATCAAAACGCACCCCTTTCGCACTGTCCCAAGTTATCAGGGATGAGGAGGGAAGATGTATCTTAGTCAAAGGTCATGTCAATGGATCTCTCTTCTCTATCGTGTCTTATTATGCTCCCAACAAGGGCCAAACTCAATTCTTTTCCTCCATGCTAACCTTTCTTTCACCTCATTTGGAAGGTAAGGTGCTCATAGGTGGCGACTCTAACGTCGCCTTCGATCATGTGCTAGACAAGTCTGCCCCTAATAAAGCCCTCCTGAAAAGACCTCCCAAACAGAGTCTCAGCATTGCTAGACTCTTTCATGCCTTGGGCATGATCGACTCCTGGAGGGAACTTAATCCCTCGTCCCAGGACTACACCCACTATTCTGCTCCACATAGGACATACGCCCGTATAGACCATATCTTCCTACATTCCTCGGATATCCACCAAGCGCTTCACGCTACTATAGTCGAGGTGCCTTGGTCGGATCATTCATTGGTTCTCCTGAAAATCTCGGGCTGCCTCTCCCAAGCGAATACTCCACAATGGCGGTTGAAGGAAACATTGCTATCCAATTCAGCTCATCGTACTGCCCTTGAAAGTGACCTCAAGGAATACTTTCACATCAACGATATTGAAGGCATATCCCCCGGGGTGTTATGGGGGGCACATAAAGCGGTAATGAGGGGCAAATTTATACAACTCGCCTCGCGTCTTAAACGCGAAAAACATATTAACATTATTAACCTAGAGAAAAATTTCCGGGCATTAAGTAAAGCACACAAGAAACATCCCACGGCCTCCTCCCTGGCTCTGTTGGATGCAGCCAAAATTGCCCTCAACACTGCCCTTACCTCTAGTGCTGAAAGGCATATGCAATGGGTGCAGGGCAGATTTTATCTTAATTCGGACAAATTCGGCCCTCTCCTTGCGGCGAAGCTGTCCCCTAAATTTAGAACCCAGGCCCTCCCTAAAATCAAATCTCTTTCTGGCTCCCTCACACAAAACCCAAAACATATTCTGAATGCGTTCCATGCATTCTACTCGAAGCTCTATTCTAGCCCTGACCCGGACAACACACAGTCATCTAACACCTTCATGGATAACATTCCCCTCCCCAAGATATCGGAAGCACACCGATCAATGATGGAAGCCCCCATCTCAGAAGCTGAAATTAAAGCAGTCATTAAAACCCTTAAGAATGGCTCCGCCCCTGGACCAGATGGGTTCGCCACATCTTACTACAAGACCTACTCTGAGATCCTGTCCCCTTATCTGGCCCGGTTCTTCAATTCCCTGAACCGAGCGTCACCCTTGGACCCTGAAGCCTGAAGCCAACTTAGCTTACATCTCAGTCATCCCAAAACCGGGTAAAGACCAGAGCCTGGTCAGCAATTACAGACCTATCTCGTTGATTAATAACGATTTAAAAATAATGACTAAAATTCTCTCGAACCGTTTGGGTTCCTTTATTGGAGCTTATGTCCATAAGGACCAGGTTGGCTTCATCCCAGGAAGGCAGGGACCGGACCAGATAAGAAGAGCGGTTGATGTTATTTCTCTACTTAAATCAGGATGGGACGGGGGATCCTCACAGGAAGGCTTCCTCCTCTCTATAGATTTGCAAAAGGCTTTCGATACTATCACTTGGCCATACCTATTTGGCGTGCTAGAAAGATGGGGCTTTGGCCCGCACTTCATTCTTCTCCTGGAAGCCCTTTATTCCCAACCTAGGGCAAGGATCAGACTCCAGGGCCACCTTTCGGAACCCTTTCTGATTCGGAAAGGTACTAGACAGGGATGCCCGCTTTCCCCCCTCCTCTTCGCCATTGGCATTGAAACCTTAGCTATTTCCATTAGGAGCCACCCAGACATTCAGGGAGTTAAATGCGGAACAGCAACACATAAATGCGCTTTGTTTGCGGACGATGTCCTCCTCTTTATAACCTCTCCCCTCACCTCGACTCCTAACATTCTCCAACTCCTCCAAAAATTTGGGGAGGTATCCGGGTTGCAAGTTAATATGGCCAAATCGACAGCCCTCAATGTTTCTGTTCCCTCAGACCTTGTAAACAGGCTCAAGGAGCATTTCCCATTCTCCTGGAGCACCTCGTCCATTACCTATTTAGGGGTCCAGCTTACGCCCACCATCGAACACTTATATAAACATAACTACCCACCCATGTTTAAGAAACTTAAACAGGACCTGGAGCACTGGTCCCTCCACAAGCTGTCATGGATTGGGAGGGTCAATGCTGTCAAGATGACTCTTCTCCCTAGACTATTGTATCTCTTCCGATCACTACCGATACCGGTCCCCAAATCCCACATCCAAACCCTACAGTCAGCGATCATTAGATTCACTTGGGGCAAGTCTAACCACAGACTCCCTAAGACAACGCTATTTAGACCTAGACCGAAGGGCGGCCTTGGGCTGCCTAACCTTTGGTGGTACTACCAGGCAGCACAACTCTGCCAGATTTCTAACGTATATTCTAGAGGCCCAAAGCCTGAATGGCTGGAAATGGAAAGACAAGCTATCCCCAAACACACTATTGATTTTCTGATGTGGCGCCCCCCAAAATCTAGACCCCCGATCATGGCCCCTACCCTCTCCCATTCCTTCGCTCTATGCGACACGCTTTATAAGGCCAACATTCTCACCTCAGAGTGGCGACCTCTTACACATCTCTTCAATAATCCCTCATTCCCACCTGGGATGGATATTAGGGCATTCTAGTGGTGGATAGATAAAGGTCTTTATAGAATAGGGCACTTTCTCAATCCGTCTGGGCCACTCAAACTTGGGCATTGCATCTCTAAACTGGAGATGCCGGACTCAGAAAGATTTAGGTTCCGCCAAATTGCCCATTTCCTACACACTCTGACTTCCCATCATCCCCTCCCCCTTTCTGTTTCCCCGTATGAACTTTGGTGCTCATCAGCCATGGACGTGAGAGGGGGCATTTCCCTGATTTACTCTGCTTTGGCCGATCCAAAGGAAAAAGCGCAATACATGCTGAGCTGGGAGCGTGACCTCGATATTGAGTGGGATTTGGACACTTGGCACTCCTGTTTCTCGAGTGCCTTCAGGGGGATCCTTAACATTTCTCTGATGGAGGCAGACGTCAAAGTCCTCTCTCGCTGGTACCTGGTCCCGACACGTCTGGCCAAATTTTACCCCCAATCCTCACCCCTATGTTTTAGGGGCTGCGGCCATCTAGGGTCGCTCCTCCATATCCTGTGGGAGTGCCCCAGGATCAGAAACTTCTGGAACAAGACCTTTGGCCTTATTCGTAGAGTCACTGGTCTTGCTATTCCGCAATCCCCAGCAATTGCCCTCCTAAACCAAACGATACCCCTAACCACTAAATATAGCCGAGTCCTGATCCACTTTTTCTTCATTGGAGCTAAAATGACGATAGCCAGGTCTTGGAAGTCCCCCAGGGTCTCCTTCCCATTACTTAAACAAAAAATTACTTGGATTATGTTCAACGAAAAAACTTTTCATTCAATTTTGGACAAAATAGACAAATTTAAGCGGGTGTGGGAACCTTGGGCCAACTTTATTGGGATCCTTCTATAAGACCAGACTCAGGGCTCGGTTCATGCTTAGCTCCCAGTTCCAATTTGTATCATGGTCTCCACGGACTCTCCTTGGTCCAGGCACTCCTCTCTGTACACCTATCTCACTCTCTTTTTTCCCCTCTCTCTTTCCTATTCTTTCCTATCTTTCTCTCGTCTACATCATCTCCCTCTTCAAGCCCAGTTGGACTGGGTTTTGGGGAATTTTAGGACTCAGGACAGGTCATAGCAGTTTTGTTTATTTCTCGCCTCATGGCCTTAGTGGTCCCACCACTCCTGGGCCTTTTCCTCATACGTTGTCTGAAGCTATCTTAGCAGTTGGGACTCTCAGAGGCCTACACCTAGTTCATTGTACGTTCTCTTGATCTATTACTTAACCCAGTCATTTTTCGCTACTGTTAAGCATGAAGTCCTCCAGTTACATCGGCAGGATAGGAGGGTTTCGAGATCCCGGCACAGCGTGCTCCCAGTTGGGGTGCCGGGGCCTCGGTCTTCCTAGAGGTTGTTTCCGCCTGCTCATATGTCTTTTGCTGCCTTTTGTTGGACTTTTTTCTGTTGCCTGGGGGATTTTATTATCTTTCTTTTTGATATTTGCTCAGAACACTGAATATTACTCATTGGATGGTCTTGATATTCTCAGACTTGGAGCCTCTTCCTCCTCGGGAGGGGTCCCTATCTCGTTTTTGGTCTTTCTTTGTTTTTTTTGTTTTTTTCTTTTGGCTCTCTGAGCTATCATTCCTGTCTTGCATTACCATTACTGTAATCCCCTGCGCGGGAGCTAAGTGTTTGTTTTATTTGCTATACTTTAATAAAAATGTAAACTATAAAAAAAAAAAAAAAAAAAAGAAAATATGCGAGAAATGCGATATGTCACTAAGACGGAAAACACATATGCCTAAAACCACATTGTGTAATAGAAAATAGACAGGTATTGAGGAAAAGTGACTGTCCATGACAATCGCCAACGAGGCTCAGTATTTTAACAAGTTTAATTTTGATCCTAGAATTTACCCCCCCTTTTTTTTTTAAGGTTAGTATACTGTACATTGCACTCTGGGCTTACTGTCCCAAGGAAGAAATAAAGCAGCAGTTCATATCTTTAGTTTTGTAATTGCAGTGGTAACGGCATAATGTATTCTCCTTGCTAGGCATCACTGGGGAGGGATTTTGTACTTATCAACCAGGAAATTGAATGGCATGTCAAAGCATTTACATCCTCGTGTATATTTAATGGCAGGCTCTGATGAATCAGGCAGATTCAAAACAAGTGTACAGGGTTTGTAAGCAATACTTGAAGTGCTGTCACTGCATATTAGTTAGTAGTGCAGCATTGACTGTGTACATGTCCTATGCATTACATGAGCCCGACATAGGTATATCTACTTTAGTACATAACAGAGCAGCATTCAACAGAATTGATCTCTGGAAATGAAAATCGTCTTCCACAAGAAGTGATTTCAAATGTTTGTAATTATTTTAAAGGCTTGTTAACATCACATGCATTAAACTGGGAAGCACATGGGTTCACAGGAGCAAAATGTCAGGTGAAATGCAGTTTATGATGAGCAAGATGACGGGTGAAATGCAGTTTATGAGGAGCAAGATGACAGGGGAAATGCTGGGTATGAGGCTACTGTAACCAAATACCTGGTAGTATGCGCAAAGTACAGCATACAGGGTTTCCCTTTAGTACAGTCTACCATAAGTATAATAACAGAGTGGCGCCCGTGCCCCTCCCTTCCCCCGCTATCAATACCTAAGCCTGCCTAGTGAAGGCAGGGAGATTTAGAAAACCCCCAGAAGCTTCACGATTCCTCAATGTGAAAAAAAAGAAATTATGTTGGTGGTCATAATTATGCAATTGAGCATCCAACACAAACAGAAACCATCACCGAAGTAACCGGACACGCCCCTAACAATGAAGAAGACACACCCCACGATAATCTGGAAAAAGAAAGCCAACAAAAGGGAGGAGCAGGGGCCGGCCTTATAAAGGTGAGACTCCTCCCACAAATACATACGGGTCTGCGCCCTGCCTTCCTACTTGTACTTTATCTTCTGGTTTCTAAGGGTTTTGGTGATTGTGTTCAGCTTCTTACAAAGTTGCATGGTAAACTGAGATAAATCCACAAAATATTGTAGATGCTCATATGGAGATGGAAGGGTGTCCAGGTTGCGTGAGGTGATTAAGAGCTGCTCTTTCACATGGAAAAAAATTAATGTACATGAGCACATGTCTGGGCACATGCTTGGGTATAAAGGATGGTTTAGGAACAAGTGTGTTCTGTCAATTATTCGGTCAGAATAAGTGAGCTCAGGGATCAAGGTTGTAAAAAGATCATATTGGCAAAGCTCCTGTTGCTGCACAGATTCTGGAATCCCCTGATCTAAAAATTATTTCTTCCTGAGTGGTCCTCCAGATCCACTAGCATGGCTTTAAACCAGGTATGCTCATCTCTTTATCATCATGAGCATCCAATAAATCATTTATAGTATGGGCAAACTCATCCATTTTGTTCTCAATGTGATCAACCCTGGTTCCAATAGCATGTATTTCTCCAGTAAAGTGTGACAGGAGAGAACCCACCCACTGTGTTTCCATGGTCATCCAGCCTGATCCTCATTTTGGCAGGGCTTGCCTGGAGTGTTGTAGAACCTGCAGGAGACAGGGAGGTAGGTGGGGAATCTTCGTACACAAAGCCACTGGCAAGAGCCGCTGTTGGTGTCTATCGGCCACCTCGTGTGGAGGTAAATGATCCGGTGCCATCTTGCCTGGGCTTCCGAGTAGCCTGATGAAAGAAAGCAGTGAGCTTCTTGGGCCAGGAGTCATCCTTCCTTTTGCGGGTCATGTCGCCTTTGTGATCAGGAAGCGATCTGCCATGACAGGGGTGATAAACAAAGCCTGAAGTAGTTGCTGGGTGCTCCTAACCTCCGCTGGATCTTCGGAACTAGATTAAGTTCCTCACATGCTAGCTATGCCCCCCCCCAGATATTATTTAATAATCAAAGAAATTTGGCAATATAATTTACAGTAGCACACCAGAAAAAATAGAAAAGTAAAAGTTAGCTTTAACAGTGTTTATTTTTCATTTAATCATGCCTTGTGTAGACATCCAAAAGGCCTGAGACTGCTGCTGGGCACCGCCTTCTTAAGAAACTCAAGTACCATTGTAGTATTTCCCTTAACTCTTCCCTGACAACTTCATAAAACTTTACGTAGAAGAGTTTAAAGAGGCATTGAGGAGCTTGGAAAGCAGAAACAGTAATTAGACCCTCCCAGAAGAGGGTGGGGCCAAATTAAGGATTTCATTCTTCTCGGAGCAATAACATTTTATATCAAGTTCAAAAACAAATTACAAGTGAACAAAACATGCAATAAAAGTAAAAATACACAATGTAAGCGTATAAAATACTTAATTTTTTTGTGCAATTGAAAATGTTTGTTTTAACCCCACTACTTCCTTTCCAACAGCATTTACCTAGCTTTCTTTTGCTCATTTGCTCCTGCCTTAAAAGCTGGAACATGAAGGAATTATCCAGGACTTCTGGGTATGGAAGAGCATGTGACTTGATTATGTGACAGCACTAGGACAATTAGCATTATCAGACAGGGATCCAATGGACCTGTGTAAGCTTTGATTGTAGTTTATAAAGGTTCCTTGTATGCCTAGTAGCTGAACGGGAAATTGAAGTTGAGTGTATCACCACAAGATGGAGTTGTGGATACAAACAAATATAAGTGTGCCAGCGTCCTAACTATTTTGTAGAATTTATTCGAGAGAAGGAGACGTGAACATTAAAGGCACACCCATAGCATTGAAATACAAAATTGAAATTTTTATTTTTATGATTAGAAATAACATTATTAGCATGACATGTTAACATGGTGTTTGGTCTAAACAACGCTCACACCACCTAACACAACCGACTATTACCACAGTAAGAAAAATCGATCAAACTTATTCAAATGAGGTGATGCTAGTGGAGGAAAAGCTGGTTGGTGGTAGAGGCGTGGTGAATCAAACTTTACATATTGCGCACCCTTAAGCGTTTCTTCAGAAGCTTGCAGTCTAATATACATGAAAATAAAAAATATTAAAAACAGAGACATCCAAGCAATGTATCTAACATCAGAATCAAAATATAACAATTATTTAATGATAATATAAGCAGTAATTGGCATGTCAAAAGTGTGCATCCCCACCTGAAGGCAACCAACCTGGAAAGCATATGGCCATAGGTGAGCAAGACCTAGCTGCAGGGGCATATATAACTATACAGATATGATCTATTGAGGCAGGTAACAGCCGACAGTTAAAAAGGTAAGTAAAGACCACTTACGTTGCACAATATATGAAACAACATACTGTATACAGGCAGGCCTGGTGGAATCGTCTACCAATCAATGGCTTCTCATGCCTTAAGCAATATATAGCTCTAAAAGGAAATATACACAGAAATATATGTCTGCGCATATGGGAGATCAAAGCACAAAAGGTACATCCTAGCTGCAAAAGCAGCCAGGGAGGATATCTAATATATATAAAGTTCAAAAAATATGTTTACTGAGGTATCCTTATCAATTATTTAGGACAGGGATGGTCACCATAGCCTCATTAGCTGAACTAGGGAACTTTAAAGAAATAGGCACTACTGACATGCACTTTGTGAAGGGGAAGCCCAAAATGGTTATCCCTATATAAAGTACATTTACGGTTTATGAAGCCTATAAAGCTCCGAAAGTCTTAAGGCTGAAAGAAAACAAAAGAAGGTATCCATCACTGGGCTAATAAATACTACCAGATAATGTAACAAAATCTTTTTTAGAAAAGACAAGGCTTTATTTCCAAATGACACAGGCAGAATGTGAGCAGTGCATAACCTACCTAGAGCTGATGAATGAAACAGTAACCTGCTGTCTGTGCCTCTCAAGACAGAGTGAAACTGTCTATGTCCGGGAAGTACTATAGACGTGTGTGTATATACATCCCGACTGGACGTACATCACTCCTGATACCGGAAGTGACTTCACCCAGACTGGCCACATGCTACCGCTCATTCGCCCGACCCCTCCACTTACACAGGAGGGGGCTGGACACCACAATGAAGGCAGAGAGGAACCAATTCTGGGCAGAATGGGCCCCTTAAGTGCCGCAGCCAGGCCGCAACAAGTGTGACCGCACATACAGTGCTGGGCAACCTCACAGCCAGGAAATGACAACCACCACACTAACCATGGCCAACCAGGCAGGTCACCAGAACGGGGGAAAGAGACAAATTGACATGTACAAAAATAAATGTGGAAATAAAGCAGATAATATTAATAACTATACATAAGTCAAACATAGCAGCAAACAAAAGTATAGCTTAGTGAATATTTTTATAGAAGGAGAAAAAATTAAACAATTGGACTCCAAAGGGTCGGGAGTTAATCAAGTTCTATCTGCTAGCTATAAAGTGTGAATATATATAGCACCTCCCCATTTTATAGGAAGGGCTTATATGATTGGATTTCATTTATCCCTGGAGCATATGTAGCAGCCAGGTGCTCAATCCATAATGTCTCCTTTTTGAAAATATATTTTTCCCATTCTCTTCCTCTTGGGCATTTTGGAACGACGGCCAGAGCAATAAACAAGACACAGGATGTATCAAACTTATGGTAAAAATCCAGATGTCCACTTACAGGGGTCAGCATTTTTCCATTTGTCGAATAATAAACGCGATCGTTTATCCTTTTTCTGAATTGCCTGGCTGTCTTACCCACATAGAAAACTCTGCATTTGCAGAGCATCAAGTAGACTATGCCCTGTGTGTCATAGTTGACATGGAAACTTGGGCCAAAAATCGCCCCGTTAGGGAGCAAAAACCTATTGCCTATAATAACCCAAGGGCAAAATGTGCACATATGAAAGATCATGCACAGTTCATTAAACAATGGCAAGAAGTTAAGGAATATATTACCAAAATTACCAAGGATATTATTATAAAAAAACCAGAATAAACTGGTCAAAGACAGGATGGCATTCTCTGAGCGATATGCTCTGGCAAAATCCCTTTCAAGGGATGGGCCCCAGAAACAACCACAAAGCCCAGCATAGGGGTAATAAGGATGAGGATGCAGAATCTGATTCTTCATGGTCTACTTTTTCTTCACTGAAAACAAAGGAGCGCTCTATGGGTCCAGCATAAAAACTTGCAAACATTTAGCCAAGTAAAACATTAATTATTTTTTTTTTTTATACAAACGTTTTTATTGGTGGTAAAAGAAAAATAAGTAGATCAACAGACACAAGTACATGACAGCGTCAATGGAAAGCATAATAGAAATACACAGCATACAAATGTTGCTGGCACAGCAGCGGATCAGGCACAAAAAGGAATTTTTACAGAAGCGATTAACGTACACAGCCTGGACCGTATGCACCAGATGATGCTTATCAAGTTCAAAGATGTATATAATAGAAGGTTAGTAAAACAAGGGAAAATAAACTAAACACAAATAGAAAGTTAACCGTGCAATAATTATTAAGATTGACTTCACGGACCGATAACTAATACTCCACAGTACTGTCTCCAAGCTGGTGCTAGTCTTAGGCCTGGGTCAAAGATATAGGAGAATAAACCATCAAAAGTAGAAATATAAGAATTCAGTGGGACCGCCTGGGCTCCGATGCATCACCTACTGGGGGATATAGGGGGGGGGGGGGTCCCCCCATAGGACCGGAACCCACCGGCCATTCGGACCATTTGGCTGTGTGGACATGCATGGTGTCCATAATGGTGTGGTGTACCCGTTCCATTAGACGGATAGCGTCCATCCTACCAAGGACCCCCGACCAGGAGGTGATCTGCGAGCGCCAATGTAGCGCAATCGTCCAGTGAACAGCACAGAACAATGTGTTGATCAACCTTTGGGTGGGGCGGGAAACCCCTGTTATAGGAGCGAACAATAAACAGTGTGCGGGTGACAAGTCGACCACGGATCCAACAATCGAGGACACCATGGTGCGAACCCGATCCCAAACTCCCTGGAGCTGGGGACAGCTCCAGAAAATATGGATCAAGGAGCCCGTTTCCGGGCAACCCCTAAAACATTGATCAGGAACCGTGGGGTAAAACCTGTGAATCCTATCCGGGGTGAGGTACCAACGAGTGTGAAGCTTCACCACAGTGTCCTTCACCGCCATAGATCTGGCACACCTATGCATATTCACAAGCATCGTACTCCATTCCTCAGGCGAGAACTCTGTGTCTAGATCAGTTTCCCAGAGGCACATCGCCCTAGTCTTCTCTGGCATCTGGGATTCCAGAAGATGTTTGTACACCGTAGAGATAATACCCCTGTCTCTGGAGTGTCTGTAGCATAAAGATTCAAATTGAGTATTGGAGATGGTGTCTAAAGAACTATAATGTGTTTGAAAAAAGTGTCGAATCTGGAGATATTTGTAAAATAAAAATACCTCATGTTGTGATTGAAGTTGTGAAAAGGAGGTGAAGACACCTCGTCTACAAGAAAGGGCCCGCAGAGTGACCAAGGACTTCTGGATCCACCATCTGAAGGCAGCAGGAGACCCAAACGCCAGAGGGAATCTCCTATCGCCCAAAAATGATGCCAAAGTGGGTCTGTTAGGCCGCAGTTTAAATTTAGTCTTATACAGTGACCAGAGGTAGAAGGAGCTACTCACTATGTTATTAAGAGGGGCTAAGTCCCTTGGACGGAGACTCTCCTGCCACAGGACTCTCGGGAGGAAATAAGGCCGCAAAGACTGAGTTTCAAATTGCAACCACGGTATACCAACCGTAGGGGCATGCCATTGAGCCGTCTGGGCCAACCTGGCCGCTAAGTAATATAGCCATACATCTGGGAGTCCCAAGCCGCCCTGTAGAAGTGGACGATGTATTAGGTGTCTCCCCAGCCTGGGCCTCTTGCCCAGCCAGAGAAAAGTGTTAATATCACGTTGTAGAGTGGTGAGGGCTTGGCGTGACACATAAATAGGGAGAGCTCTGAAGTAATAAAGTAGTTTCGGCAAAATAGACATTTTAACCGCTACAACCCTCCCTATCAAGGGGATGCGATAGGTCGACCACAGACGCAACCACTTCTGAACCATTGTAAAGGTCGGCGGATAGTTGGCGCTATAGATTTCTGGTATGGAAGGAGCTAGATGGACCCCTAGGTATAAGATAGTGCTTTTAGAGAGAGAGAGTCCAAAATAGGAGCGCATATTAGAAACGTCTGCAGGGGTAAAGTTGATAGGAAGGGCAGTACACTTAGCTAGATTCACCCCCAGGCCCGAAAGCTTGTGAAAGGTGCCCAAAAGCTCAAGAAGATTGGGGAGAGCTATCAAAGGATTGGGTAAAAACAAAAGGACATCGTCCGCGTAAAGGCTAAGCTTGTACTCCCCTTCCTCTTTCAAGTACCCCCCTATGTTCGGATTAGTAATAATGGCTCTGGCGAGGGGCTCCAGGGCCAAGGCAAATATTAGCGGGGATAGGGGACAGCCCTGGCGGGTACCCCGACCTACAGGAAAAAATTCTGAGGAACTACCGGGGAGTTTGATCCTAGTTTGGGGCCTATGATACAGTGCTTTAAAACCATTAATAAATTCGCCCCCGAAACCAAACCTGGCCAAAACCCGGTCTAAATAGGGCCAGAGGACACTGTCAAATGCTTTTTGGATATCCAACCCTAAAATCAGGACTTTACGGGAGAAAAGGTTCGCATCTTGAATGATATTTGTTGCCAAACGAATGTTATCAGTGATCTGCCTATTGGGGATAAAACCAGTCTGCTCCGGGCCCACAAGGGCACCCACAATAGGTGCCAATCTGTTTGCCAATATCTTTCCTAGGATTTTAATATCATTATTTAACACCGAGATGGGCCTAAAATTCTGGGGTAGGGAGTGGTCTTTATGGGGTTTGGGGATCAGGGTCATATTAGCATGCAACATCTCGTCAGGGAGAGTCTGTCCTTGTAGCGTCTGGTTAATGAGTCTGGACAATTTAGGGGCCAGGATCTGTGAAAATTTCTTGTAATATGTGGAGGTGTAGCCATCCGGGCCGGGGGCTGTAGAGGTTTTGAGTGTCTTAATAGTGTCCAACACCTCCTGGTCGGTGCAGGGGGCGTTAAGTGCGGTCCGCTGTGAATCGGAGAGGGATGGAAGGGGAAGCGAGTCTAGCCACTGATCAACATTGTTCGGCAGGGGTTGCGAGGGAGGGGATAAAAGGTCTCGGTAAAAGGAGGAGAAAATTTTGAGTACTTCGTTAGGGTGTGAGACCAGATTACCCTTGTCATTTTTCAATTTAAAGACATGGGTAGGTTGTAAAGATTGGTGTAATTTCCGAGAGAACATCCTAGAAGCTGTGTTACTGTGTAGCAAAAATCTAGCTTTTGACCACCGAAGCGATTTCTCGGTACGTTCCGAGAGGATAGTGTCTAGTTCGGTTCGCTTTTGATTAATCAAGAGAAGGGCTTCAGGGGAATGTGCCTGTGCGTGGGACTGGTAGAGGGCTCGCAGGTCCCGTGTGAGGGCCTGGATCCTAGCATTACTTTGTTTCTTCCTAGTGACTGCAATTTCAATTAAACGGCCACGAAGAACCGCTTTATGAGCGGTCCAAAGAACCTGGGGTGAGATGTCTGGGGTGTCATTAATCGCGAAGTAGTCTGCTAGGTGGCTCTCAATCTGAGTATAGGTAGTGGGGTCAGAGAGTAGGGAATCATTCAGTCGCCAGGAGGCAAGAGAGGGGGAGAGGCCTACGTGGGAGGTATGGAAGGCCACAACCTGATGGTCAGACCATGGGCACGGGTGGATAGTAGTGTGTGAGGAATTGGCCAAAAGAACGGGGGAAGCAAAGATATAATCTAACCTAGCGTAACTATCATGAGGGTGAGAGTAGTGTGTATATTCTCAAACTCCAATATTAAGGGCCCTCCAGGTGTCGATAAGCTGCAAACCATCCAATGCTTTAGAGAGGAATTTAGGGAAAACCCTAGCGCTATGTGATGTTCGGCTCCTATCCTCCACGGGATTAGCCACTAAATTGAAATCTCCACCCACTATCAGGTGGGGGGAGATGTATCTGTCAAGAGTACGCAGGAAAAGGTGATAGAAGGCACTCTGTGCAGTATTAGGGGCGTACAGATTAGCAATCGTAACCTCCTTACCCTGTAATTTACCCTGAACAATTAAAAATCTGCTATCCTGATCTTTAAACACATGCAAGGGTTCAAATGGAACAGAATTACGAATATAAATTGCCACTCCTCTGGTCCTGGAGTCAAACGTAGTAGTGTAATGTAATTTATATGACTTATCAAAAAATGTGGGGCAGGCCCCCGAGGAGAAGTGCGTCTCCTGTAGTAAAATGATATCCGCCCCAATACGCTTATGGTATCGGAAGGCTTTCCTCCGTTTGTGGGGGGAGTTAAAGCCCCTCACATTATGTGAGATAACATGGAGACCCATATCAGCCAGTGTTTAACCGCAAAGGTGCGGTTGGTCCGCAGGGAGAATTGAGATTAATATGACTGGGTCCAGAACCAGAGGGGCTCGCATCGGACAATATCAGGCCAAATCTAGTACATATAGGGCCATCAGGAGGTCCGATATGAAACGGAGATCCATCAGCCCCGAGCTTACAGTCAAAGAAAACACATTCCGTCGTGAAGTCAGCAAAACAAATAAACAAAAACATAAAAAGAAAACTTAACACTCTATGGGATCTGGGTGGAAAGTCCAGCCAGATCAAGAAAATTGTGTGAATACCAGGCCTTGCGGCCCAACTGCCACCTGCTCCACACATGTCCCACAGTGGGTGAAGATCGTTAGCCTACTGGGAGACTAATCAGAGATGAGCGTGTTCAAATAACCTGGTACACAGGTCTCTGGGACTAAGGATACGTGAGGAATGGTGTGCAGGTATGGAAGGGGGGAAGCGCAGCTACGAGTGTCAGAGAGGATGAGACACGGGAGAAGTAACGAAAAAACAAAGTCACCTCCTTCAGCCTCCCGGTACATGGAGAAAATAGAGGATAGAGTAGCCGAGTACGTGTTGAGCGTTAGGAAATGGGGACTCTGGAAGATCCAAGGACAGACGAAGGGAGGATTTCTTAAGAGGTTACGGTCCGGAGAACAAGACCTCAAACGTCCGGTAGTGGCTGAAGTCTGCGGGACCTTCTGTCTCTTTGAGGCGATGGTGTAGCCCAGATGGGGGATGGTCGTGGGGTCGGTGGGTGACGGGGTGAACGTTGTCGTTCCAGGAGACCCAGCTTTACCAGAATATCTTTGCCTTCGGATACCGTAGAGGCTATGTAAGTAGAACCGTTGTGAGGCACGATCAGTTTAAATGGGAAACCCCAGCGGTACCGTATGTGGGCAGTCTGTAAGGAGGAGGTAATCTCCTTCATTTTCCTTCGCTTCTCTAGTGTTGCCGGTGAAATATCTGGGTAGATCTGGACAGAAGCTCCGTCCAGTTGGATACGAGGCATGTTTCGTGAGGCACGAAGGATTTCCTCCTTTATAAGGTAGTCCTTGAGACACAATACGATATCTCTGGGCGGCTTCTCAGGAGGAGGTTTGGGTCTCAGAGCGCGATGTAAACGATCGCATGTAAAGGCTTCGTTAGGTTGGTTCGGAAGTAGTAATTGAAACAGACGGACGATCATGGCTGGGAGGTCTGTCACCGACTCGGGGATACCTCGCACACGAACGTTGTTCCTCCTGTTGTGGTTGTCGAGGTCCTCCAAGTGGTTTTGAAGTTGAACGACCGTGTCACCGAGCAGCTCATGATCCCTTCGTAAGTCCGAATAGGCAAGGTGCAGTTCGTCGTGCTTAACTTCCAGGAGGTCAGTCCTATTGCCAAGGGCCGCCATTTCCTGCGATATCAAGCTCGTGGATTTATGCAGCTCCGCTTGGAATTTCTTCGCCAGCTTGTCATACATAGAGGACAGGCTGTCCTCCAGATCAGCTTTAGTGAGAGTGTCGCCCAAACCTTGGAGCGGGCCCGCCGGCCGCGAGGCTGCATCGGCCTTGGGGGATTGGGGCGCCATCTTGGGACATGTCTGGTCTGTCCGAGGTCCGCAGAAGGTAGGCCGTAAGAGAGCGTTGAGCGGTCTTCCGCTTGCTTTTCTTAGATGTCGGCATGCACAAGTGGTCCCGCAGGAGATTAATGTTATTTGTGGGCCAAAAGACGGTCCAAATCGTCCTGGGGAGTGATATTTATTCTCCGCTGTCCCGGAAGCTCAGAGACCTAGCTGCTGCCTCGTTCCTCGCCGCGCATGCACCCCCAACATTAATTTATTTGATGCACTCTTGAGAAAAATAAAAACAACTGTCAATGATAAGAAATTTGTAGGGATTTGCAAAGGCAATCATAAAAACAAATAGTCATTGTAGATATAATGTGAAAAATAAGCACGGTACCACTATGGCATCCAGGTGAAGAGGGGTTAACATCAACCGATAAACTCCAACTATCAGCCAGTGGTCAGACAGGACAGATCTCTAGGATGAAGCACCTGGGTGGGGAACTCAAAGTCACAGCTGTAAGTACGGTGGCTGATCGCAGGTGCCAAACCTGCTTTGAGACGGGAGGTATATTGTAGTGTCCACCACTGGGGAATGGAGCCAAAGAAGCTGACCAAGATGGCCAGGGCCAGGCGCCCAAGATGACATCGCACCGGAAGAGGAAGTGATCAGGATGTGGATGTGTCAGGGTGGACAGCAAGCTCTGAGTTGCCGTGGTGACCGTGACTTACATGTTTTGCTTGCCTGCACCATATCACAGTCATGGGAGCAACGGCAACAGCAGGAATATAAGCACTCAAAGGGGGGTGGAGAGAACACAAGCTCCAGTGTGATGTTAACCCCTCACCCAACCCTGAACAAAGTCTGCAGAACATTCATCATGTACATAATGCATTGTATGGCAATGTTATTATAACAATAAAGAAATAATGAAATTGGAGTTTCATAGTTAGTAAGGTTGAATAAAGACACCAGTCCATACAGTTCAACCTGAGTGAGTGACTACATTTGTCCCTGTACATTGCACACTCACATCGGTGCCTACCCTCAAGGAGCCCACAATCCAAGGTCCCCATTCATATACTAGGGCCAATTTTGGATAGAAGCCAATTAACCTACCTGCATGTCTTTGGATTGTGGGAGGAAACCCACACAGGCACAGGGAGAACATGAAAACTCCAGGCAGGTAGTGTCGTGGGTGGGATTCAAACCAGTGACCCTTCTTACTGCTAGGTGAGAGTGTTAACCACTATACCACTGTACCACTCTAAGTGAAAATTTTTAAAAAATAATTGAAAATTGAGAAAAATTTATAAAAAAATGAGGTTAAGAATTATATGTATTATGGGCAAAAAAACTATAATGTGACAGCTATTCCATATAAAGCCGCCACCTGACTGTGTACTGTTGGAGTAACTCTAAATTCTGAACAACCAGATGTATAAAGAAAAGAAGATACATGTGCCAATATGATGTTGAGTTGTTGAGTTTTTTGTCCTTAATACATATTATTCTTCATCACCTCATTTTATTTTTGTTTATTTTCTTCTCATTAATACTTTTATTTTCATCCATGATTAAGTATATATATATATATATATATATATATACACACACACACACACACACACACACTGTATTTATTGGCATATAACACTCACTTTTTCACCCTGAAAATCGGGCGCAAGTAGTGTGTGCGTGTTATACATCAATACTGCAATTTGGGCTGCCTAGGAGAGAACAGGGAGGGGACAGGACAAGAGCCATCAGATTACATACAGCGAGAATCTCATGTTTATTCAGCGGCCTCTCTAATAGGGAGTCCCATCTCCTGCACCGGCATTGGACCAGTGTTCTGTCTATCATAGAACTTTGTATTAAAGAGGCTGCCGAGTAAACAGATTTGCGATGTATGTAATCTGACGGCACTCGTCCGCCGCCCCCCCCCCCCCCCCCAATCCCTGTCCCCTCCGAGGCAGCAGTAATCTAAGGTGAGGCTGCAGATGCGCATTTATCAAGCTGCAATGATGGGCAATTGTGAGGCTGCAGATGGTCATTGATCAAGCTGCATTGGTTGGCAATTGTGAGACTGTAGATGGGCATTGATCAGGCTACATTGATGGGCAATTCTGAGACTGTAGATGGGCATTGGTCAGGCTGCATTGATGGACAATTGTGAGGCTGCAGATGGGTATTGATCAAGCTGCATTGATGGGCAATAGTGAGGCTGCAGATGGCATTGATCAGGCTACAGATGGGCAATGGTGAGGCTGCATTGATGGGCACTGACCCTTATTTTGCTTCTTTTTTTATTTTTATATTTTTCATACATTTTTCTCAATTTTCAATAATTTTTTTTAAAATTTTCACTCCAATTTTATTATTTCTTTATTGTTGTATATATGGTATAATTGTTTTTTTTATTATTTCCACCATTGTAATTGATTCAATCTCCTGTGTGTAACTTTTAATATCAGATGATTGACATTGTCAATGCATTATGTATATGATGAATGTTCTGCAGACTTTGTTCAGGGTTGAGTGAGGGGTTAACATCACACTGGAGCTTGTTTCCTCCCCACCCCCTGCTTGGTGCTTATATTCCTGCTGTTGCCGCTGCTCCAGTGACTTTGATAAGGCACAGGTGCGCAAAACATATAAGCCACGGTCAGCAAGGCAACCCAGAGCTTGAGGTCCAGCCTGACACATCGACATCCTGGTCACTTCTTCTGCTTCTGGGCCGACATCCACATCATCTTGGGCTCCTGACCCCAGCCAGCTTGGTCAGCTTCTCTGGCTCCATTCCCCAGCGGTGGACACTACACCTCCTGCAGCACAGCGGGTTTGACACCCACGATCAACCACCATGCTTACAGCTGTGACTTTGAATTCCCCACTCAGGTGGTTCATCCCAGAGATCTGTCCTGTCTGACCACTGGCTGATAGTTGGAGTTTATCGGTTGATGTTAACTCCTCTTCACCTGGATTTCATAGTGGTACCGTGCTTATTTTTTCACATTATATCTACAATGACTATTTGTTTTTATGATTGCCTTTGCAAATCCCTACAAATTTCTTATCATTGACAGTTGTTTTTATTTTTCTCAAGAGTGCATCAAATAAATACATTTTTTACTTGGCTAAAGGTTTGCAAGTTTTTATGCTGGACCCATAGAGCGCTGCGCCTTTGTTTTCAGTGTTTTGTTATCCACCTTTACGGCGGCTGCACTGGGCTTTAGCTCAATCTATATTTTCCAGGATACATACATCTACATAGATGGCTGACAGTTCACAGCGCTGAAGTACTTATATTGTGTCTACTTTTTCTTCAAAGCTACCAAACAGGAGAGGAGGAAACACCTTAATGTAAAATGAGTCATGATCACATAAGCACAATTAGGGTGGAGGACACTATACTGTACACCCTATTCTAAGAAATGACCGGACAATATAGACAATGTTACTTTTGATCATGCACAATGTCTTGGTGCCCCCTTTACCAGTGGTGTGGGTAATTTATCACAAACCAAATACATGGGTCCTACAGCTATATAAGCATTACAAATTTTAAATACATCGACTTCAACACATAGTGCACTGTTGTGTCTAATGCACCTAATACTATGACCAACCCTCTTTCTGGTCCAAACATACCACCATGATAGCACATTACCACAAGTTAATAGACATGTGCAATTAGTTTTGTACGAATCCAAAATTCGTACGAATCCAAAATACAAATTTTTATGCATACAAATTCTTTACAAAATAAAATTTTGTTTACGAAATTCGGATCCAAATTGATAACGAAAATTCGTAATTGTTACGAAAGGTTAACAAACCTAAAAGTTAAAACCCCAGGAAGTCAGCACAGCACAGGGATGGTGGGAACCCCTCATAATGATAAATTCATCATAACGAAAATTCTTAATTGTTACAAAAAGTTAACAAACTTAAAAGTTAAAACCCCAGGAAGTCAGCACAGGGATGGGAACCCCTCATAATGGGCACAGCGGGTGTACACTCAGACCCGGGAACTCAGCACAGGGATGGTGGGAACCCCTCATAATGGACACACAGCAGGTGTACAGACCTGGGAACTCAGCACAGAGATGATGGGAACCCTATGGCAATTTCTATGCTTAAAAATTTTATACGAAATACGAAATTTCGTTAATGAATTTCGGATCCAAATTAACAGAAACGTGACTGGTATTTTGTTCACCAATCAGAGGAAGTCAGCACATGGATGGTGGGAACCCCTCATAATGAGCACAGCGGGTATATACTCAGATACAAGGAAAAAAAGAAGGGGGTGCCTCTGGGTGTAGATTTTTTTAAAAGGCAGTTTATTCACAATTCATTCTAAAAGCAGAGAGATTTTGCACTCACATTTTCCATAATAAAAGTAAGCATGTAGAATAAGAAGGGTCATCTGATTCAGTCCGTCAATCTTATTCCGGTCCGCAAGTGTCCTGTTATCCTCTCCTGGCGTTACCACTGGTTAGTTGTTCAAAGGAAACCGGCTCGGTGGACGCAGGGGATGTAATTCCAAAATGAGGCTTGGTTTGCTGTGACACGCGGGTCGCGGAATTATGACGTCGCGGCGGGCGACGCGTTTCCTGAGCGTTCGGGTCGAGTTGGGAGGACGACTGCGCTCTTTCATCAGGCCAATCCTGATCAGGTGTACACTCAGACCTGTGAACTCAGCACAGGGATGGTGGGAACCCTCATGATGGACACAGCAGGTGTACAGACCTGGGAACTCAGCACAGGGATGGTGGGAAACCTATGGAAATTTCTATGCTTATGAATTTTATACGAAATACGAAATTTCGGATCCAAATTCTGTTACAACAGAAACGTGACTGGTGTTTTTTTCACCAATCAGAGGAAGTCAGTACAGCACAGAGATGGTGGGAACCCCTCATAATGATAAATGCATCATAACGAACATTCGTTATTTTTACGAAAAGTTAATGAACCTAAATGTTAAAAACCCAGGAAGTCAGCACAGCACAGGGATGGTGGGAGCCCCTCATAATGATAAATTAATCATAGCGAACTTTCCTTATTTTATGAAAAGTTTACGAATCCAACGAAAAAAATACGAATTCATTTTCGTACGAAACGGAATGAAACAAAACTAATTTATTGACAGTGCACATGTCTACAAGTTAACACACAGATGGGATCATATAAAGAACTATTAAAATGTATAATCAGAGTCAATACCTGTTGGTTGAATAGGCCATGCCCTTTATTATTGGTTTAAATATTAAATTTATATTAAATTAAAATTAAAAACTAATATTCAAATTAATACAACATAAAATATATAGCAAAAAAACTCATATATATAGCTCAGCTATACAAAGCTCGAGCTAATACGCAAAAACAATACATACTTCCCCACATGCCAGACTTGAATTAACAAGACTGGCACACCCCACGAGCCACAGCCAATTCAACACAGGACTGTATATCCATATTAAAGATATCTAAACCGATATCAGAAAGAGGAACTTAATCAGGTCTATAGAGACCCGAGAAGCCACCCTCCAATTCAAAGTGTCGAAATGAAAAACCGTTAATGGTAGGCATAAACTTCATCACCGAACGATTAACCCATTTCCGAATTTTTTCAAAGAAGCGATATTCAGTTGATTCCAACCAAAGAAGTCGATGAACAATTTCGGAAAAAAACTAAAATAGTATCTGGCATCATAGAATGAAAACAGCATAAATCCATTTGAATTTGATTTCCTAAAGTATTACAGTGACCAATATCATTCCCTGACAAATGCAAAAAAACAACACGTGTAGTAGGCCAATGTTCAAGCAGAAAAGAAAAAATTGAATGAAATTCAGTCCACGACATACCACGTTTTCCAATCCAATGCATGGCATATCTGTTTGAAGGTAAACCAAGATTAGATCCATAAACTCTTTCTTCAGCTCTTTGCTTAGCCCAGAAAATAAAGGAATGGCCGATAATCCAAACCTTATACAGGCCATCTGAAATTAAAATGAAGCATTAGGCCGAACATAATACTTAAAACAATTAGATTTCCATCTACCAATGTTTTTAATATTAGTGTCACTTAAACCAAGCATGGCCGCTTCAGTGGCTGCTCCAATTCTAAAAGAATGCAATGTAATTTTCAAATCATCTAACTGCAAATGAACCAAACACTTCTTTAAAACAGCTGAAAACTGGTATATCGTCACTGGATTCCCATCCAAATGACTCAAAAATTGTTTAAAAAAAGCAGAAGGACGAAAGGTCAAATAATGCTGCAGAAGAGCGAATATACAAAAACCTGAACCCATATTCCGTCTTAAAGTGATCCATCTGCCATGACCGTAAGGATCAGTTTTATTCTTGCGCAACAAAATCTGTACACAATAAACCTTCAACACAACATCAGGGAACAAAAGACCAGAACAATCATGTTTATTATGGGGAAGTAATAAAAAAATCCTAAAAGCCCCAAAGAAACAAAGGTAAAATGCTACTCGAAATAGCAACGCCTTGTAAGATGAAATTCAAACAGCAGCAGTAGCATTGCCAATAGAAGCAAGCAGATCACTAGAAATAGGCAAACAAGAATCAGGAACATGCACACGCGTGCGGTATTCTTTTAAGGCACATTTTACTGAAAAAAATTGCATATAAGAACCAATACCCGATAAACAAGTAAAAAAGGAAATGCCAGCCAGAATCTTCACAATATACAAATAAGAATAAGAACGAGACATGAGTTTACTAAGCCCACGTACACACGGTCAGAGATTTTGGCAACCAAATCCGTCGGATTTTGTCCGTTGGATTTAGTCCGTCGGATTTAGTCCGACGGATTGTGTCAGTCGGATTTAGTCTGACAGATTGTGTCTGAAACTGTTGCATACACACGGTCGGGCCAAGTTGTCTGATTTTGCGGTTGCCAAGAATGCAGTGACGTAAGCCGTGTATGGCAGGACTAGAAAAAGGAAGTTCAGCTCCACGTCTGGCGCCCTTTGGGCTCCTTCTGCTGATCTCGTGTCTATCGCGTGTTAGTAGAAGTTTGGTGAGAGACGATTCACGCTTTTCAGATTTGTGATTCAGATCGCTACAGCTCTTCAGTTTGTGCTTGTCGGTGTGTATCTTATAATCAGTGCGTGCAGTCAGTAAGTATTTGTCGATCATTGTGGACTATATCTTGGTATAGTACGCTTTGAAAGGCAGTTCTTATTGTCTGCTTGCTTCTGCTATTCAGGTCGTTCTTTCAGGCTTTGCTGTTTATCTGTGCTTTCTGGTGTCCGTTCTGACCAGCCGACCGTTTTCAAACCATGTTTCCTTTACGTACTCGTCATAGAGTTTCTGCTGTGCAGGGGCTTCGTGTTGGGGTTGCTACTTTGACACAAGCCCGGTCCATGAACGGGGAGGGGAGGCGTTTGTGGACCAAGAATTGGTTGCGCCAGCGTGACCAGTTCTCGCACATGCCTTTGCTCCGTGAGATCCAGGAGAATAATCCTGATGATTTCAGGAATTATCTCCGGATGACGGACCCCGTTTTTCACCGTCTGCTGGCTTTGCTGACCCCTTATATCACCAGGCAGAATACCTGCATGCGGCAAGCCATCACTCCGGAGCAGAGGCTCATCGCCACGTTGCGCTACTTGGTGACTCGGAGAAGCCTTCAGGACCTCAAGTTCTCTACAGGCATCTTCCCCAGGCTCTGGGGCTCATTATTCCAGAGACCTGTTCTGCCATCATTCAGGTCCTGCAGAAGGACTATATGAAGGTAAGTGTTATCCTTTAACATCACATTCTATGTATTTCATGATTGCTAATGTCTTGAATTTCTTTCCTCATTCCCTAATTACCATCATTGCAATATGCTCTAATTTATATGCTGTGCCCCTTTGTCCTCAGGCATATTTGCCTCACTAACTTCCCCACCATGCTCTTCTTGGCCCATAAAACTAGAGTGTAGTCACTTAACAATGTCTTTTGTCAGCTCCATAGTATTGCTTTACCCTAAACACCCCCTAAAATGTCTACAAATGTGATGTGTGTGCTTCAATTCATGCAGAGTGTTTTTTTTTTTCTTTTTTTGGGGGGGTTGTGCCAAACTCATTAGGAACCCCCCTCCCCCCCAACTGCTAGCTCAGCTGATAGCAATCCTCTATCTGTTGACTTTACCAAACTCAATACACACAATACCTACCTTTTTGATGCTCACATTTATGGATGAATACACCTAAGCATGTAGTGTAAGGGCCTGCCTCAATACTTTAAACGTTTTTGTTTTTTTTTGCTTTTAACCTATTAATTATCTGGATATGTAATATGAGAATGTCAAAAAGTGCTTACATTTTGTTTAATTTTTGTTATTCTGACACTTCTTACCTGTCCGGTGGGCTGCCAATAGTGTAACTAAGGAGGGGCTTCCCAAAGTATCACACATTATTTAGCCATTCAGCTCTCAATCAAGTGGAGAGGGTTACCTGTCCTAAACATCCCCCCCTCATTTTTTAGCAAGGGCCCATCAGATGGGGGGGATGGGGGGTGATGACTCTCATAAGGGGACATTAGAGTTTAGGCTTTAAATACTCAGTTCCCAAAATGTTTAACTAATTTTGTCACAAAATGTTTGTGTGTAATCTGCTTGGAATGTTGATTGGTCAAATTAATAATTTTTGTTCTTGTTTCAATCCACAGTGTCCTTCAACGCCAAAGGAATGGCAGACTGTGGCCTCCCATTTTGCCAGTCGTTGGGACTTTCCCAATTGTGGAGGAGCAATAGATGGGAAGCACGTCCGCATCGTCCCACCACCCAACTCGGGGTCATACTATTTTAACTATAAGGGGTTTCATAGTATCGTGATGTTGGCGGTGGTGTCTGCGACATATGAGTTTTTGTATGTGGACGTGGGGCAAAATGGATGGATGTCGGATGGTGGAGTGTTCTCACGGACGGAGTTCTACTGGCGTCTCCAGAGTGGCAGTCTGGGCTTGCCACCCCCAGAGGAGAATCAGGAAGGACTCCCGTTCGTCTTCGTTGCGGATGAGGCGTTTGCCCTGGGGAAACATCTGATGCGTCCTTTCCCCATGAGGACCCTCACCCCAGAGCAGAGGATTTTTAATTTCCGCCTGTCCAGAGCCCGAAGAGTGGTGGAGAACACTTTTGGTATACTGGCCAGCCGGTTCCACCTTTTTCTTACGCCTATTCACATGGCAGAATACAAACTGAATCACATGTGTGCTGGCATGCTGTGTTCTTCACAATTATTTGAAAAAAGTTTCTGCGAACTATGCGGTCTCAGTTGGCCAACAAGAAGCAGACTTGATGGACAATGCAGATAACCTCACAGGCCTTCAACATGCCCATCCTGGCTTGCCCCCCCAAAGCGCCCGTGAGGTTAGAACACAATACATGGACTACTTTGTGGGTAGGGGGGCCATTGATATGCCAGACAATGTCTGAGCGGCATTTTAAAAATAAAAATAAAGTTTGTGCTTGTGGGTGCGTATCTGCTTATCAGTGTGTGTAGTCAGTTAGCATTTGTTGCTCATTGTGGACTATATCTTGGTATAGTACGCTTTGATTTTCATTGCTTATTGTCTGCTCGTTTCTGGTTTTCAGGTCGTTCTTTCAGGTATTGCTGTTTATCAGTGCTTTCTGTTGTCCGTTCTGACCAGCCGACAGTTTTAAGCCATGTTTAATGTATGTACTCGTTGTAGAGTCTGTGCTGTGCAGGGGCTTGGTGTTGGGCTTTTAGCTTTGACACAAGTCCGGTCCATGAACAGGGCGAGGAGGAGTTTGTGGACCAAGAACTGGTTGTGCCAGCGTGACCAGTTCTCGCACATGCCTTTGCTTCGTGAGATCCGGGAGAACAATCCTGATGATTTCAGGAATTATCTCCGGATGACGGACCCCGTTTTTCACCGTCTGCTGGCTTTGCTGTCTCCTTATATCAGCAGGCAGGATACCTGCATGCGGCAAGCCATCACTCCAGAGCAGAGGCTCATCGCCACGTTGCGCTACTTGACGACAGGGAGAAGCCTTCAGGACCTCAAGTTCTTGACAGGCATCTCCCCCAGGCTCTGGGGATCATTATTCCAGAGATCTGTTCTAGTATCATTTAGGTCCTGCAGAAGGACTATATGAAGGTAAGTTTTCTCCTTTAACATCACATTCTATATATTTAATGATTGCTAATGTATTGGATTTCTTTCCTCATTCCCTAATTACCATGATTGGAATATTCTCTAATTGATATGCTGTGCCCCTTTGTCCTCATGCATGCTGGAAGCTTTTCAAGTTCCTTTTTTGTCCTTCATGAATATTTGCCTTCACTAACTTCCCCAGTATGCTTTTCTGGGCCCATAAACCTATAGTCTAGTCACTTAGCAATGTCTTTTGTCATCTAGACATGTGCAAAAGGAAAAAATTTGTTTAGTTTCGTTTAGTTTTAATTCGTTAATTCATTAATTTCGTTTAGTTATATTCGTTAACTTACTTAAATTCGTTTTCGGATTTCGTTTAGTTTTCTACCGAATTCGAAAAATCGGCCACATTTGAAAATATTTCAACGAAATTCGAAAATATTTCTACCGGATTCGAAATGATTTCAACATGATTCGACATTATTTCAACCACATTCGAAAATATTTTGTGACCCGACTTTAGGGCCATGTATCTCGGGGTCACTTGGTGCTAGAAACTTGGATATGTTGTAGTGCTAGTACTATTGTGTTTGCATACCAAATTTGGGGTTTCTAGCTATAAGTGACCCCGAGATATGTGGCCCCAAAATCGGGTCGCAAAATGTTATTAGTTAATAGAGCAGAGAATGACATTTTGCGACCCGATTTTGGGGCCACATATCTCGGGGTCACTTATAGCTAGAAACCCCAAATTTGGTATGCAAACACAATGGTACTAGCACTACAACATATCCAAATTTGAAGTGTCTAGCACCAAGTGACCCCGAGATACATGGCCCTAAAGTCGGGTCACAAAATATTTTCGAATGCGGTTGAAATAATGTTGAATCATGTTGAAATAATTTTGAATGCAGTTGAAATAATGTCGAATCATGTTGAAATAATTTCGAATGCGGTTGAAATAATTTTGAATGCGGTTGAAATAATTTCGAATCATGTCGAATTCATTCGAATTCATTCGTTATATTTCTTTCGTATTCGTTGTAATTTGTTATTTTTTTATTCGGACATTCCGATGCATCCGAATGTCCGAAAGATGCAAAATTCGGCCGAATTTCGATTCGTTACGAAACGAATTGCACAAGCCTATTGTCATCTCCATAGTATTGCTTTCCTCTAAACACCCCCTAAAATGTGTACAAATGTTATGTGTGTGCTTAAATTCACGCAGAGTACCAGATTATTATTTTTTGGTTGGGCCAAACTCCTTAGGAACCCCCCTCCCCCCAACTGCTAGGTCATCTGATAGCAAGTGATGAATCTGATAAGGGGACCTTATACTGTAGGCTTTAAATACTAATTTCCCCAAATGTTATACTGATATTGTCCAAAAATGTTTGTGTCTAATCTGCTTGCAATGTTGATGTGCAAAATTACAAATTTTGTTTCTTGTTTCACTCCACAGTTTCCTTCAACGCCACAGGAATGGCAGACTGTGGCCTCCCACTTTGCCAGACGTAGGGACTTTCCCAATTGTGGAGGTGCAATTGATGGGAAACACGTCCGCATCGTCCCACCCCCCAACTTGGGGTACTACTATTATAATTACAAGGGGTTTAATAGTATTGTGATGTTGGCGATGGTGTCAGCGACCTATGATGTCCTGTATGTGGACGTGGGGCAAAATGGCAGGATGTCGAATGGTGGAGTGTTCGCATGGACAGAATTCTACTGGCGTCTCCAGAGTGGCAGTCTGGGCTTGCCACCTCCAGAGGAGAATCTTGAAGGACTCCCGTTCATTTTTGTTGTGGATGAGGCGTTTGCTCTGGCAAACCATCTGATGCGGCCTTTCCCGATGAGGACCCTCACCCCGGATCAGAGGATCTTTAATTTCTGTCTGGGCAGAGCCAGAAGAGTCGTAGAGAACACTTTCGGAATACTAGCCGATTCCGCCTATTTTTGACGCCAATACACATGGCGGAATATAAACGAAATCACATTGTGCTTGCCTGCTATGTTCTGTGCAATTTTTTGAAAAAACATTCCTCAAACTATGTGGTCTCTGTTGGCCCAGATGCAGACTTGCCGGAAAATGACAACCTCATGGCCCTTGAAGCTGCTCGCCCTGGCTTGCCCCCCCCCCCCAAAGTGTCCGCAAGGTCAGAAACCAATACATGGAGTACTTTGTGGGTAGGGGGGCCATTGATAAGCCAGACAATGTCTGAGAGGCATTATTTTAATACATTTTTCTTTGAAACTCCAATAATCTTTGTTTTCATTTACTGCTTGGCTTTGTTTTAGGTGTCTCATAGGTGTTTTTCTTGTTTTTTTGGGGGACTTTTTTAACAACAGTGCAAACCCAAGTTCTGAGCAAGATGAGGTGACAGTCTCTTCTTCAGATAATCTTATTATGTTGTGGGTCTGCTACACAAACACCTTTTTTTTGTTGATAATGTATGTAGTGCATTACTGACAAAAATATTGCTCATTTTCAGCACCATGGCAGAAATATGTGGGGTCATGAAAATGTTGTGATTGGGGAAATGTAAACATCACTGTGGGTGTTATTTACTAAAGGCACATCCACTATACACTACAAGTGCACTGCAAAAGTGCACCTGAAACTGCACTTGGAGTGCAAAGTGGATTTGCCTTTAGTAAATAACACCCACTGCCACAGAAAACAACAACTTTACTACAAATACTGCTTTTGCGCATTGAAAAAGGAAGCCACACATTGTTGATAATTTCACTTTTTACTCAAAGCACATTCACAAGGGTTTTACAACAAACCAACATATTTGGTGTATAGAAAACATTATTTTGGGTAACATTTTTATAACTTGGCGTTTTTGTGTAAACAGGCATGTATCAAAGCATAACATACAGAACACAGGAACTTACAAAGTTCAGCTTTGAAAGGTGAAGACAATATCAGACATGAGTATGTACAAACTGTGCTGATATTGCCTTCATCAGATGGGGTGTCACCCCTGGAAAAGCCAAATGTGGAAGATGCATGCAAATTGAGAATCAAAAAGTGGCCAGTTTCCTCCTGATCTCATGCTTAATGTCAACATGTGCTATCTCCCATCATGGTGTAGCAATGTACATGTTTTGGGGGTGCAACCCCTTCATCTCAGCCACTTTAGTAGCAAGGAAGGGGTTGCACCCACAAAACACGTACATTGATCCCCCATGATGGGAGATAGTGCATGTTGGCACACTGTGTGCATCTCCCAAATTTGGCTTTTTTTTAAATTTAAAAGTGGGTAGAACTCATGTGAAATTGCCAAACTGCTGGTTGCAAGCTGAACAGTGGAGCCTTGAGTGGAGTGTGAATAAGTATTGCTTTTTGACTGCTGGTGACTGCTGGGGTGCATTTTTAGGTTCTTTTGGGGCTTTTTCTTGTAGCTTTTTAATACCCTTTTCTGACACTTTTTAAATATATATATATTTTTCTTTCCTTCCTTCAGCCTACTAATTAAGGGGAGGGTTTAATTGGGCACAGGTGCTTGAGGTCTATATAAGTTTGGGTAGAACTCATTGGAGCCTGCTCATCTTGAGTCTGTGAGAACTCTGTCTAAGTGGAACTGGTCCAAGTGGTGAGTTAAAAACCAGAGATGAAAACAGGAGGTTATAACAGGGGTCATAGTAGCTGTGTAGTGTGAGTACCTGGGTGTCTCAGTAGTGTGTGTGTGTGTGTGTGTGTGTGTGTGTATCGTTAGTACTTGTGTATTGTGGGTGCACGCTGGTCTGTGAGTACCTGTGCACTGTCTTGTTGAGTATTAGTGTCAGGAAGCTAGTTGTTAGGTAATTTGGACTGGGTATAATCTCTAATCCTCATTAAATTAATAGGTACGATGACTGGCGGGTGTGGAGAGGTGACTCGGTGTACATCTTGCGGCATGTATGCGTTCCTTGATCATCTGATCGAGGGTGAATACTGCTGTGCAAAATGTAAGCACATTGTTTCCCTGGAAGCCCAGGTTCTGAATCTAGGGAAGCAACTGTCAGCACTGAGAGGACCCTCCACCCTAAATGAGAGCCAGGAATGTACACGGCAGGTGCCGGCAGGGGCCAGCACAGAGGTGGGTGGAGACAAAGAGGTGCAGGCACTAGCAGAGAGTAGATGGGTGACATTCAGGAAGGGTAGAGGGGCAAGTGCCAGGGAGGCCGATCCAGGGCTGGAGCATCCCAATAAGTACGCTCCATTGAGTGACATTGGTGATCCCAGTCAGGGACCAGCACTGCTGGAGCTGAGGGATTCTCCTAGCTGCCAGGAGAAGAACTCCTCCAGTGAGAGTGGGGAGGGGGGGAGCGAAGGGAAAGGAAAGACAGATTCTGGTGGTAGGGGACTCAATTCTTAGGAGGACAGAGAGGCCAATCTGTAACAACAACCTGAAGTGCCGAACTGTATGTTGTCTGCCGGGTGCTCGGGTTCGGCACATCACGGATCTGGTGGACAGATTACTGGGAGGGGCTGGGGAAGACCCAGCTGTCATGGTGCACGTTGGCACCAATGACAAAGTCAGAGGCAGATGGAGTGTCCTAAAGAATGATTTTAGGGACTTGGGAGCTAAATTGAGGAAAAGAACCTCCAAGGTAGTATTCTCAGGAATACTACCAGTACATCGAGCCACACCAAAAAGGAAGAGGGAGATTAGGGAAGTAAACAAGTGGCTCAAAAGCTGGTGTAGTAAGGAGGGGTTTGGGTTCCTGGAGGACTAGGACGACTTGTCAGTTGATAACCGGTACTATAGAAGGGACGGACTGCACCTAAATGAGGAGGGTGCAGATCATCTGGGATTAAGGATGGCCAAAAAGTTAGAGGGGTTTTTAAACTAGGCGATGGGGGGGAGGGTTCAGAGATAGACATAGTCAGCGTGGAGCATATTCCAGAGGGTAATATTAGGGGCATTAGTGGTACGGTAACCAAAGCACATAAACCCAAGGTAAATATAGTAGCAAGTCCTAGTTGTAATCTTGGAACACCCAAGAGGATAGTATGTGACCGGTCAAAATATATTAATACATTAAAATGTTTGTTCACCAATGCCAGAAGTCTGCCAAGCAAAATCGGCGAGTTGGAAGCTCTGGTGCATCAGGAGAGCTATGATCTCGGTATTGGTAATCGGTATTGCTGAAACTTGGCTTCATTCCTCACATGACTGGGCTATTAATATTCCTGGCTATGCACTCTTTTGGAAAGACAGAGTAAAAAGGAAAGGTGGAGGGGTCTGTCTCTATGTGAGAAGTGATCTAAAAGCGAGTGAGAAAGAGGACCTGGTGGACGGAGAGTGTGATGAGTCTGAAGCATTATGGGCGGAACTGCATACAGATGTGCGTAGTTCAAAGTTAATCATTGGAGTTTGTTATAGACCACCCAATGTTAATGAGGAGGTGGAGACTCAGCTCCTTGCACAGATAGAAAGGGCTGCAAGGGCTGGGACAGTGATAATAATGGGGGATTTTAACTACCCAGAAATTGACTGGGGTAATGGCACTGCTGGGACAGTTAAAGGGCAAAAATTTGTAAACCTATTACAGGACAATTTTATGGTCCAGTTTATTGAGGCCCCAACTAGGGTTAGCTGTAAGCAAAAATCACATACGGGAAAGATAAAAACACTTAATTTCAAGAGAGCAAATTTTCCAAGGATGAGGGCTGCTCTCCAGGACTTAGCCTGCTAGAGAATATTGGCACCAATGGGCACAGAACAGAAATGGGAATTCTTCAAAAAGACTGTTTGTGATCTCACAGCAAAGTATATTCCCATGGGCAATAAGTTTAAAAGGTTAAAAATAAAACCGATGTGGCTCACGGCCAAAGTTAAAAAAGCTATAAACTATAAAAAAAGAGCTTTTAAAAAATATAAAACTGAAGGAACGCTAGTGTCATTTAAATGTTACAAGGAATATAACAGGATATGGGCAGCACAGTGGTGTAGTGGTTAGCACTCTCACCTTGCAGTAAGAAGGGTCACTGGTTCAAATCCCAACCACAACTCTACCTGCCTGGAGTTTGCATGTTCTCCCTGTGCCTGCGTGGGTTTCCGCCAGGTACTCCGGTTTCCTCCCACAAACCAAAGACATGCAGGTAGGTTAATTGGCTTCTGTCCAAAATTGGCCCTAGTATGAATGGGGACCGTGGATTGTGGGCTCCTTGAGGGTAGGGACCAATGTGAGTGTGTAATGTACAGGGATAGGGACAATTGTAGACACTCAGGTTGAACTGGATGGACTGGTGTCTTTATTCAACCTTACTAACTATGAAACTATGAAACTATGTAAAAAGGAAATCAAGGATGCAAAAATTCAAAATGAAAGACAGATTGCAAAAGATAGTAGGACAAACCCCAAGAAATTCTTCAAATATATTAATAGTAAAAAGGTTAAGTCTGAGCATGTAGGCCCTTTGCAAAATAATCTGGAGTGGGTGACTGGGGACAAAGAGAAGGCTAACTTATTAAATACTTTCTTCAGCTCTGTGTATACAAAAGAGCATGGGTGAGCTCATATCCATAATGGGGGTGGTACTGACGCAGCCCCAAATCCACAATGGCTCAAAAGTGATATGGTCCAGAAATATTTGGACAGAATAAAGGTGGATAAAGCACCTGGATCTGATGGCATCCACCCACGGATCCTAAAAGAATTGAGCTCTGTAATTTCAAAGCCATTGTATCTAATTTTTAGGGACTCATTAATGACAGAAATAGTACCACTGGATTGGCACAGGGCCAATGTGGTGCCTATATTTAAAAAGGGAACAAAGTCTTTACCAAGTAATTATAGACCCGCTAGTTTAACTTCTATAGTTGGGAAGATACTGGAGGGATTAATAAAGGACCACATAAACGAGTTCTTTCAGGAAAAAAATATTTTGAGCAACAGACAGCATGGATTCATGAAAGACAGAAGTTGTCAGACAAACCTGATTTCTTTTTATGAGGTGGTAAGTAAAACCTTGGACAGAGGGGTGGCGGTGGACGTGATATATTTGGATTTTGCAAAAGCATTTGATACAGTTCCGCACACACGGCTAATGTGTAAGGTAAAGTCTACAGGTTTGGAAATATCAGTTTGTAAATGGATAGAAAACTGGCTAAAAGACAGAATTCAGAGAGTCGTTGGTTAATGATTCTTACTCTGAATGGTCTAAGGTTATCAGTGTTGGGACCCTTACTTTTTAATATCTTTATAAATGATATTGGGTCTGGGATCAAAAGTAACATTTCCGTGTTTGCAGATGACACCAAGCTATGCAGTGGAATAACGTCCTTACACGATGTCTCCAATTTACAAGCCAACCTCAATGCTCTGTCTACTTGGGCGACTATGTGGCAGATGAGGTTTAATGTTGAGAAATGTAAAGTTATGCACTTGGGGGCTAAGAATATGCATGCATCATACATGCTAGGGGGAGTACAACTGGGGGAATCCATAGTGGAGAAGGATCTGGGGGTTTTGGTAGATCATAAGCTCAATAATAGCATGCAATGCCAAGCTGCGGTTTCCAAAGCGAGCAAAGTCCTTTCCTGTATTAAGAGAGGTATGTACTCCAGAGAGAGAGATATCATTTTGCCCTTGTTCAAATCATTAGTAAGACCTCATCTGGAATATGCAGTTCAGTTTTGGGCACCAGTTCTCAAAAAGGATATCGGTGAACTGGAGAAAGTGCAGAGAAGGGCAACCAAACTGATAAGAGGCATTAGAGGGATTAGAGGAATTGAATTTATTCACTCTTGATAAGAGGAGATTAAGGGGGGATATGATCAACATGTACAAATATATAAGGGGTCCATATAGGGAACTCGTGTCGAGTTATTCACTTTACAGTTAACAAAGAGGGCAAGGGGGCACTCTTTACGTCTAGAGGAAAAGAGATTTCATCTCCAAATACGGAAAGGTTTCTTCACAGTAAGAAGTGTGAAAATGTGGAATAGACTCTGGCCAGCTCAGTGGATTGCTTTAAGAAAGGCCTGGATTATTTCCTAAGTGTACATAATTTAACTGCGTACTAACATTTATAGGTAAGGTTGATCCGGGGAAAATCCGATTGCCTCTTGGGGGATCAGGGAGGAATTTTTTCCCCTGCTTTAGCAAATTGGATCATGCTCTGCTGGGGTTTTTTGCCTTCCTCTGGATCAACTATGGGTATATGGGCTGGTATGATATTTATTATAACTATGTAACTATGTTTTTGTAAATTTAAAATCTATGCTAGCTAGTTTAGGGTGTTTCAGACTCTCCCCAAAACATCAATAATGTTCTTCATTTTTTGTTGAACATCATTGATGTTTTTCTGTATATTCTCTAAATCGCGATTGCACCCCATTATCTCCCCAATGAGGATCTGGACACTTTCACTGGTAAAATGTGATTCTTCTTCCACATCACCTACAAAAAAAAACACACCATGTATTATAAATATGCAGACATACATTGATTAGCTTACCAGAAGCTGTGGTCTCTAAAACTCACCTGTTGTGGTGACAATTTGGCCAACTTCAACAATCTCTCCTTCCTCCTCCTGCTCTGCTTCTGGTGTTGGTATTTCTCCTTCTTTGGGAGGTATGGGGTCCCTGGTGTCCTCAGACGTCCCGAGTCTTCTCTCCCCTATGAGAATGTAAAAAAGGAATACTTAGCATACAGAGGTCAGAAATAGGAATATTTAACATTGCTTGGAAGTGTCGTACAATTGTGTTTTTTGGTAGAGTTCAAAGGTGAAAACATTATTTTTGACACTTTCAAAAGCTGCAATACTTACTTGTAGTGTGAACAAATGTAGTCAAGTTCAATTTGGCAAAACATGGTTTTTGGAGTGGGCTAACGAACTGTTTAGTACGAACGCATGAACCCATGAACATGAAAGTGCCCATTTTAAACTGTACAACATTAAATCAAAGCACATGGAGCAGTATGCAAGCAATAATAATAATATGAACACACGACAACTACTTACTTTTTTGAAGAACTCGCTTGATCCTTCTGTACTGATCGTGCTCCCTCAGTTTCAGGTCTGACCAGCGTTTTCTCAGTTGATCCTTGGATCGTCGTACCCCAAAATTCTTCTGAAGACTCTTCACAACTTTAGTCATGATCTTGGCCTTTCTGATATTTGGGTTTGGGTAAGGTCCATACTTCCCATCATAGTCGTTCCTCTTCAATATGTCCACCATCTCCAACATCTCTAAAAAAGACATATTTGAGGCCTTAACTCTTCTCCTCCAGGATAGGGACATTTCAGGCTCCAGGCTTTCCTCACCCTCCTCCTCGTTAGTGGAACTATTATTGCGCATCTGCTGTGTCTGCGCCATGTGCTCTCCCCAATGCGCCAAAAGAGAAGGGGCGGGGAATAGTCTAGAAAGAACGCCAGGGGTGGGCGTAGTTTCACGCATGCGCCATGTATATAAAAAGCAACACACGTGTGTCATACATACGATCTGTGAGCAGAGTGAGGAGTAGAAGTACCGATCGTGCCAACGAAGGTACAATTTTTAACTTGTTACATCACTAGCCTATACTGCTTCTATTTAGGCCTATGTTGGGACAAGATTAGGAGAGTTTAGCATGGCATTATTATTAGGGTTTGTCTTGTGTTGTGTCTTGCAGACAAGATGGATCCCTTCAAGCAATCAAATTTTATGGGGCTATTCATTGATATGCTCAGGGAGCTTCCCTGCCTGTGGCAGAAGAACAACCCCTTTTATAATGACCTAACAAAGAGGAAGGCAGCGCTGGAGAAACTGCTTGCTTTGGTGAAGATCATAGTCCCCATGGCAGACATGACCTATGTGAAGGGCAAAGTTGGTGCCCTGAGGAGTATATATCTCAGGGAGCGAAAGAAGCACCAGAATTCCCTGAGATCAGGAGATCCAGATGACATTTATTACCCCAGGATGTTGTACTACGAGAGGCTGCATTTTTTGGCAGACCAGGGGGAACCCACGCCACCACTCTCCAGTCTTCCTTCAAGGCTTCCTTTACCCCCAGCTGAGGCTTCCGATGTCCAACCTGGGCCTTCCAGGCAGCAACATGTGGAGGGGCCAAGCTTGAGACAGATATAGCATTGTTGAACATATTTATTGTCGTACATTTAATGATGTTAACTAGATATTATTTATCAGTAAGTTGTGATTTAACAAAGTGGTTTACATATCAATAGATAGTAGTGACCAAAAATGATTGGGGCAAGAATGAAAAATGCTGGGCTCAGAATGATAGTCTGTTCTATTTGTTAACATTCAATTTGCAACAGTCACGAGCACAAAATTGTGTGAATGATGACCAAAAAACTAAAACTATGTCCCATTTTCATACACAGGAAGACCTCAGCCGGGAGGAGGCTGTGGCAAGTGGCAGCCGGGAGGTCGACCATCGCCCTCCTCCTCCGCCACAACAGGAGCCGAGCCACAGCCTGGAAGGAAGCCTGGAGGGAAGTGCCCAAGGAAGACCAGAGAGTGATTGCCTGGGTTCAGTCTGGTCTGACAGAAGATGCAGTCTCTTGTAGGACCACAGCCTGGGGACATAGATGTCATCTGCTCTTCCTGATCTCTTGGATTTCTGGACCAGACTGCTCTCCCTGAGATATGTACTCCTCAGGCCACCAATTTTGCATTTTCAAATTAGTTCATGTCTTCCCTGGGGGCCAAAGGCTTCGACAAATTGACCAGTTTCTCCAGCGTTGCCTTCCTGTTTATTTGTTACTGATACCTAAATAAAGGTTTTTTTTGGTTGAAGAAATGCTTGCCTATGTGTTTTACTTCAAAAAGGACAGTTTATTTGTGAGTAGGCAGGTACATTTCAAAAATACAAAGTCAAATGAATAACAAGGGGCACCAACACCAAACAACTTCCTGTAGATTAAAAAAGAAAACAATAAATTAAAAAGATAATAATGGTGTTGTGGTAAGTTGACAAACAAAACACACCAAAAAAATGCAAAGATGAGCAAACTGTCAAAAAAGGAGGTGCTGATTAAAAAAACCAACCACGACATTATAAAAAAAAAAAGATTGGGGAGATGTGACCAATTAAAATATTGTATTGATGAAATGAGTAAAAAGAATAAAGAAATAAGTTTGGGAGAAGTGTGTGTGAATATGAGCAGCAAAACAACTTCATTCTTATAGCATTGTAAAGAAAAAGAGAATGCGCTGCATGAAAGAATTTTTAACATTGCAGCGTGACAAATGTGCTATATCGATTACGAGCGGTAGTTTTACCTGTGCGAGTGCTTCCGTCTCAGAATTTTATTGTGAAAATGCGTGGCACCTTGTCCGTTGGACTAGGCTACACACCGGAACTGACGTGATCGGATCATGTTGTCGGAAAATTTTATAGCCCAGCTCTAAAACTTGGTCCGTCGGATATTCCGATGGAAACAATCCAATGATTATCCGACAACACGGTCCTATCGGACATTGTCCATCGGAATGTCCGACCGTGTGTACAAGGGCTTAGACAAAACAAAATCTAACAATCCCAGCATGCGAACAATTTTATTCAATGGTAAACAGAATTCCATAGCAACGGTATCAATCTGTATCCCTAAAAATTCAAGACAGGATGTCGGGGAAACAGATTTTTCAGGTGTCAATGGAATACCGAATTCCTTATATACAATCTTAAAAACCGTAAAAAGATATAAACATTCAGTAGAGCCAGCCATCTCAATAAATAAAAAAATCATCAAGATAATGAATTAATTTATCGGAATGAGCCCGCTGACTCACCACCCATTCAAGAAAAGAAGAAAAAAGCTCAAAATAGTGGCACGAAAGCGAAGGAAGACGACGGTCGAAATAAAATTCATTTTGAAAGTAAAAACCCAAAGAATTGCATGCAGTAGGAATTATTGGAAGTAATCTAAAAGCAGACTTAATGTCTGCTTTTGCAAGTAAAGCACCCAGACAAACCGCTCTAATTTTCAATAAAGCATCATCAAAGGATGCATATTGAACCGAACACAAAACTGGATCGATGTCATCATTCAAAGACAATCCTTTAGGATAAGACAGGTGATGTAATAACCTAAACGTATTCGTTTCTTTCTTTGAAATTATACCCAAAGGAGAAATCCTTTGGGTATAGAAAGGAGGAATTGGAAAAGGGCCAGCGACCCTACCCTCAGCAACCTCCTTATTAATCTTCTTTCATACTTCATCCTCATGCAAAGAAACAGAAGGAAAATGATCAACTATCTCACAACCTGATCAAGCAAAAGATGGCAAGTTAAAGCCATGCAAAAAACCTTCATGCAAAGTGAGAGCTTTCAGGCGATCTGGATATTGCTAGAGCCATGGCAACATGTTTTGCAGAATTACCGGAGTGGTTGCTTTTGAGAAAAAGTTCTTTTGAAACAGGCTGTGAATTTGTATACAATTTTTTAAAACAGTGGGATACCGTATGAGAACCCGCACAAAAATTGCATTCATGTTTAAATTTGCAAGAAATGGGCCATTTACATTGCCCATCATTAAAATGGAAACAAACGCCTTTTCTATAAGTATTAGACGGAACAGAAGCTTGTTTAACAAATTGTTTTTGTGGCAATAAAAGATTTAGCCACAATCCAACATCTTTCACACCCCATTTCATGGATTTATGTTGATAATTTTTGCCTAAATGATTCGTCGTATGCAAACTAAGAGAGGCCAGGAAAATTATTGTAAGCCTCAAGAATAATTTCTACATGTTGAAAAAGACCGCAACACAAATCCTGTCTTTTTTCACCTAAAACACTAGCATAAATACAAAATGCTTGAAGCCAATTATTAAAATACAGAGGCACAATCTTACGTTTATCATCTTTAAAATCAATGAAATCTGTCCTATCATGTCTATAATCTTTTGAAGAAGGAAGCAGAGAGAGAAGATCAACATATTCACCGTTCCAAATTTTTTCTTTAACGGAATTACTCAGATGAAAGCCTAAAGGCGATAATTCACAAGTAATCTCTTCCTTTAAACAAATTTCTGGAACATGCAATAAAGAATTGTCAATGGAAGGAGTAGTACTGTCATTGGTAGTCGTGGCAACAGAAGTACAAACAGGGCCATTTACAGCAGACGTAGCAAGCCACAGAGGAGCAATACTCAGATTCAATGACGGTGAAGAAACATTTTGAGAATTAGAAAATTGACATTAAATCAGTCATAGATAAGAAAAATTGTTTAAATTGCAATAACTCAGTCGACTCACCAGAAGCAGTCATAACAGAGACGGGCGCATTATTAGTGTCAACAGGTTGCTTGCGTAATGCCATTCTGTCAATAGTATCCGAATTAGTAGCGCCATCTGCAACAAAATGAACCTCAGGCCGATTAATATTGGTTATATTAGACATATATTCATTCAAACTCAATTGTCCATGTCCATGGCTAGAATTATCATCTATAGCATTAAAATCATTATTAACGTTTTTTAGAGACAATGGGGCACCATCCGATTTCTTTTTAGATATATTACCTCTTTTTTTAGACACCCGGCGGACCGGGGATTCAAACCTACGTGGTCTCTTTAACTGTCTATGTGGATGACGTCCGTCAGGCCTCACTGCGTCACACGCTCCAGCGCTGGAAGCCGAAGGCCGAGCGACTTCGGAACATGGAGGTGGGCCCGGGATGACGCAGTCGGAAGGCAGAACTACAGGCGGAACCATCGAAGGTCTCGGATGAAGACGCGATCGTCCGGAACAGGAAGGAGAAGTCTGTGTAAACAACAGAGCAGGAGAGACAGAGGCAGATGGGGGTAAAGCAGCAGCAGCTACTGCATAGGAGGCACCAGATGCAGAAGAGGGGGCAAGAAGAGGCACTGATGATCCTACAGACCGGGGCAATCCAATCTTCTCCGTCCTGCGCACGATCCAATAGTAAATTAAGTAACCCTTCATAATGATGCTCAGACAAGCTGCTTTTGATGTCTTCTGTCTTCTGGCAGTTATTGTGATGCATCCTCCTCCTTTTATAGGTGCCCGCTCGCGTTAGAGGACTGTTATTATAATTGTACAATTTCCTGGCCAATCTTAGGTAAGTATATACAGTGGTGTGAAAAAGTGTTTGCCCCCTTCCTCATTTCCTGTTCCTTTGCATGTTTGTCACACTTAAGTGTTTCGGATTAAAGGAAAAAGGGCTTGAATGGGAATACCGGGTAGTCGCTCACACCAACCCCATATGTAGTTCCATTCGACCATATAATAAATTGGACTATACCGGTACTTGGTAATAGAAAAACATTAATAAAATTTAAAATCAATATAATGTTTAATAAAGATATAAAACAAAACAACACTGAAATATCACTTGAAGAAGTACAATAATATGCACATCACAGTTGAGGTATTCCTGACGGGTTCTCCATAGGGAACATTCAACCATAGAGAGTGCACAATAAATTTCCTCGACTAGTTTCGCGGGAAAAGGCCCGCTTCTTCAGGAGGATATCTATATAAAAGTATCACAGTCATTAGATAATACACACATGTAAAGATATAAGCAATACAGTTATCATAATGTTATTGATTTTACATACACAAATTCCCTATATGTTTAAAAGAGGAGGTCAGCTCACCCTACTTCAAGGAACAGGCTGCAGGTAAGGAGATCCGCAAAGTCCCCCCACGGTGAACATGGGGGAATGGTAAACGCCGGCTCTGGATAAATAATTTTTCCAACCCTAAAAGACCCTTCGCCGGATTTTAGGAAAACTTGGGAGAACATCTTGACTAATTGCAGTCTTGATCTTATGAAAGCTCTGATTAACCAATATGGTTTGGATATGACTTTATTGGATAAAGATATTGAACGACTGAATACTGATTATATGTATCTAAAGGACAACCCATCTTTTGATTCCAAATGGAAGGAATTAAGAGATCGGTTGGAAATTCTGAAGGCTATGCATACCGTTGGTCAAATAGGAATTTGGGGAGAAAGCCTCCTCTTCGATTTAATACCTTTAGGAATCCAACAATGGAGACAGAATCTGACTCCTCGTTGACATCAACCTATTCATTACCAAGTAACCCTAGACCTTCGGTTACCCCAACAGTAAATTCTACCCGTAAAAGACTACGTTATGGTGGTAGCACTCCACCTGTGAATCCTAAAAAAGATAAAAAGGGTTCAAAACCCCCTAAACCGGCACGTACTCCTGCCACACAAATACCTATTGAGGCTACTCCCTCAATAGAGGGGGCTATGGGCCATTCCACACTTCATGGTACTATTCCAAAGGTTTTGAATTCAACATTAATGACTAACAAACACACAAAAACAAATGAGGACATGATTTTTTTAGACCTAAAAAAACAACAAGGGAATCTGGATTCCTATATTCTCAAAACAGCACTAGCACCACCACATATTCCCAACCCGACACCAACCGTAATATCCTAAACCTGACCCCCTATCGTTTGTCAGACGAAGAAATGTCAGTACTTCACTTGGGCCTAGGGTTTTGCCCATTGGACAGACTAAAAGTTAATGAAACCATAAAAGATTTATATTTGTTTGCACGGAATCTCACATTTAAGTTTTTATTTGACAAAGATCGCACCAATTTGAATTTAGAACGGGAACTTACAGAACGCACTAAACACTTTAGTATGGCGGAATTCCGGGCATTACGGGATCTTATGCTCCTCTATGACGAAGGAGCTATTGAAGACCCTATTTCACAAACTACACCTTCCAACACATCTTCATCCACCCACATAGAACATTTAGAGTCGGTTTCTAAGAAATTTAAATTACGCTCCTGTAGATTCCCTGACCTCATGATATGTCCTACCATCTGGACTTTTCTCCAAACTACAATAAGAGATCTGAAACGACAGCATTGGCATGATGTTACCCCTAATCTTGATGTTCGACAGATTCAAGCATTGAAAACTTTACAAAGACATCCTGACTTGATCATTAAACAGTCGGACAAAGGTGGGAACATTGTCGTTATGACACACCACCAGTACCAGACCATGTGTATGACTATTCTCAATAACTCTACCTGGTATCGTCCGATTGACCAATCAGTACCTATTTCATTTCATCAGGAACTCTGTTTTCTCTGCACTGAGGCATTTATGGCAGGCCTTATTGACAGAGATACATTAGAATTCCTGATCCCTAAATTTCCGATGGTTCCTACCTTTTACGCCCTTCCGAAGACGCACAAAAATTTACCATTACCCCCTGGTAGGCCAATTGTCTCGGGGATTGATTCATTGACAGATCATGCTAGTAAACTGGTAGACGCTTATCTAATGCCACATGTGCGAAGACTTCCCTCTTACATTAAGGACACGACGGATTTGTTGCAACATCTGGAGGGGATCCAGATCCCTCCAGATGCCCTGCTCGTGGCGATTGATATCGAGGCTCTTTACTCGAGTATCCCCCACGGGCAGGGCATCCGGACGGCTGGATCCTTTCTACATGAACAGGAGATAAATACATGGCCATTTAATGAATTTATTTTAGCATTATTGGAATTTATACTAACAAAGAACTACTTTACTTTTAATGATCAACTTTATTTGCAAACCCAAGGCGTTGCCATGGGGACCTCCTGTGCCCCAGCTTATGCAAATTTATTTTTGGGGGGTTGGGAGAGACAGATTCACTCTGATGATAGTCTTGCTCCATTCTTGGAAGACGCCCTTCTATGGTATCGCTATTTAGATGATTTATTTATGGTATGGACTGGAACTAAGGAAAGATTCCTCCAACTCATGCAAGAATTAGATGACAATGAATTCAATTTGAAATTTACTTTTACTTTCGATACCGAGCGGATTCCATTTCTGGATCTGGTTATCATAAAGCAGCCTGATGGCACTTTATATACGGATCTCTATCGCAAACCCACCGCAGGCAATACTCTATTGTTTGCCACCAGTGCCCACCCGGAACCCTTGGTGCGCAGCATTCCGTTTGCACAGTTTCTGCGATTACGCAGAAACTGCAGCCGAGATGTTGACTTTAAAGTTCAAGCTGATGCTTTACGTGATCGCTTATTAGCCAGGGGCTACTCCCCCACTAACTTGAGGAAAGCCTTTAATAAGGCCGTGTCTCATTCGAGAGACACATTACTACATAAACGATCTAAGACGGCAAGTAATGAATCATTGAGATTCATTACAACATATTCTGCTCATCATAAAACTCTTCGCAATATCCTCACAAAAAACTGGCACCTACTCACGGAGCATCATGTTCTAGCTAAATATGTACGGCCTACTCCTGAACTAGTCTTTCGAAGAGCATGTTCCCTTCGGGATCGTTTAATGCACAGTCATTATACACCTACTAGCTCCATGCATAATCATTCTAGAGGTACATTTAAATGTAATAACTGCTCCCGCTGTCCATGGATCTTGGAGGGTAACCAATTTACTCTACCTAATGGAGAAGTTTTTCTATCTCGTACGTTCTCTGATTGCAGTACGAAGGGTGTTATATATTTTATGACTTGTAGATGTGGAGCCTTCTATATTGGAAAGACTATCCGAGAGCTTAGACAGAGGATTGGTGACCACTTATATTATTCAGAAAGTGGGAAACTTACCACAATTGGTAGACATATTGGCTTTTACCATCGTTTTGATACCACAGTGATCCAATTCTTTGTCCTCGAAGTAGTCTCTCCAAACCCTAGGGGTGGAAATTGGGATCGAACGATCCTACAGAGGGAAACTTTGTGGATCGAACGACTCAACGCCACCCTACCACCAGGTCTCAATGAGACAATTTCTTACAAACCGTTTCTATAATAGGTGATGCTTAACATACCACCCCAAAACACCCCCCCCCCTTTTTCTTTTTTTTTTTTCTTTTCTTTTCCCCTTCCCTCTCCCCCCCCCCCCCCTCCCCTCTTTTTATATATATCTTTAAATATGGTTACCTAAATAATTCTCTGGTGTACGTTTCTTCTTTTTTCTGGGGGACTATATCCCCTGGTTATATATATATATATATTTCTCTGTATATTAAAAATGATGTATATTATGCTATATTTTATGGATATGTTTTTTGTTTCCCATGTTATAATTTCCCTTGTATGTGGGGAGATGTGCTTTGATCCCTAGGGTTGAGGGACAATGTTTTGCGGGTGGTATGGAGTGCCCTTAATTTTTTCCCCCCGGTGGACATGTGTTCCCCCTGGTCTGGACGAACTATTCGCCCGACTTGCAAGGGTTAACCTTTGGATCATTGATCCGTCAGTGTTTCCCTTGCGCACTGGCGCAGTAACAGTATAGTACTGCACCTGCGCAGTGTGGGGTAACAGACCACATGACGTTCGGACGCCGCCGGGATTTGGCGTACGTCCGACGTGGTGGTTGCTAGGCAATCTGTTCTGGCGCTCTATCAGACCGCCGAACGGACGCACCTGCGCAGTAGCGACCGTTTAGTACGCCTGCGCGGTGTGGAGAGGTGGACCGCATGACGTCGGACGCCGCCGATTTCCGGCGGACGTCAGACGCTATGTGTGTTGGGGAGTCTATTTAACGGTCTGTTTGACCGCCGAATGGACAGGTTCGCACGGACTCCATCAGGGCTGTATTAGGATATCGTCCCCGCTGACAGGTAACCACTTTATATGATGTTACTTACTTATGAATTTATCCAATTTTCTTCTGACGCTTTGGCTTTATAATGCCCGTCGGCTTTTTACCCTGTCTATATCCAAATGTTTTATATACCTTCTGCAGTATTGATGGCCATTAAGCTATCTAACAGTGGACCTGGTATCTGATACTCAGCGAACGGTACAATATCCTTACAAGCTTGTTTAACCAGCTCAACCTTGATGTCCTGTTTTTACACGATTTCTTGATTGGCTTGTTGGTAAGCCGATTCGTTCTTATTGTAACTTTCTCTGGAATTTAGGATCCTTATTGGGGTGAAGGGTTTCTCTCTTTTCCTCCTTTCATACTGCTCAATCCACATGGATACACTTGACTATTCACGTTTGGTTTGCTAATAATTTTCACACATTTATATTAAATATTATGGTTTAATCACTTTTGATCTTATACCTCTGGTAATTATATGTAGTCACCTGGAGCATTTCACCTTCACCCCCCCCCCCCCTTCCCCCCCCCCCTTTTTCCCTCCCTTCCCCTCTCCCTTCCCCCTTCCCTCTTCCCCTCCCCCCCCCCCCCTCCCCCTCCCCCTCCCCACTTTTCTAGTCACCTAATATCACGGTTTCACCCTCACGAGGTCTTTCTTCCTTTTCTTTCTCTCTCCCCCCCTTCCTCCCCCCCCTTTCTTCCTTAATCCAAGATATACCCTTACCTAATTGATAAATTATTATAATATTATTTATCCAGAGCCGGCGTTTACCAATCCCCCATGTTCACCGTGGGGGGACTTTGCGGATCTCCTTACCTGCAGCCTGTTCCTTGAAGTAGGGTGAGCTGACCTCCTCTTTTAAACATATAGGGAATTTGTGTATGTAAAATCAATAACATTATGATAACTGTATTGCTTATATCTTTACATGTGTGTATTATCTAATGACTGTGATACTTTTATATAGATATCCTCCTGAAGAAGCGGGCCTTTTCCCGCGAAACTAGTCGAGGAAATTTATTGTGCACTCTCTACGGTTGAATGTTCCCTATGGAGAACCCGTCAGGAATACCTCAACTGTGATGTGCATATTATTGTACTTCTTCAAGTGATATTTCAGTGTTGTTTTGTTTTATATCTTTATTAAACATTATATTGATTTTAAATTTTATTAATGTTTTTCTATTACCAAGTACCGGTATAGTTCAATTTATTATATGGTCGAATGGAACTACATATGGGGTTGGTGTGAGCGACTACCCGGTATTCCCATTCAAGCCCTTTTTCCTTTAATTACAATTTCTGGATGATGGTACATTATACAATACTTATAAAGATTTAGACCAGAGGCGATACTCATAATATGTGATTTAAGTGTTTCGGAACATCAAACCAATTTAAACAATAGTCAAGGACAACACAAGTAAACAGAAAATGCAATTTGTAAATGAAGGTGTTTATTATTAAAGGTGAAAAAAAATCCAAACCATCATGGCCCTGTGTGAAAAAAGTATTGCCCCCCTTGTTAAAACATACTATAACTGTGGTTGTCCACACCTGAGTTCAATTTCTCTAGCCACACCCAGGCCTGATTATTGCCACACCTGTTCACAATCAAGGCATCACTTAAATAGGAGCTGCTTGACACAGTAAGGTCCACCAGAAGATCCTTAAAAGCTACACATCATGCCGAGACCCAAAGAAATTCAGGAACAATTGAGAAAGAAAGTAATTGAGATCTATCAGTCTGGAAAGGGTTATAAAGCCATTTCCAAAGCTTTGGGAATCCAGCGAACCACAGTGAGAGCCATTATCCACAAATGGCGAAGACATGGAACAGTTTTGAACCTTCCCAGGAGTGGCCGGCCGCCCAAAATTACCCCAAGAGCGCAGCGACGACTCATCCAAGAGGTCACAAAAGACCCCACAACAATGTCCAAGGAACTGCAGGCCTCATTTGCCTCAGTTAAGGTCAGCGTTCATGCCTCCACCATCAGAAAAGACTGGGCAAAAATGGCCTGCATGGCAGAGTTCTGTTGACTAGTATTTATGATTATGTGCATACCCCTCAATCATTGTAGTAGTATGGATATATACATATCTAGATCTGAGAGATCTTGTACAAAAGAGATAGTTCAATCAGCAATACACATTTATTTATAGGGTTACATAATATATACAAATTACACACCAGACAGTATTTACATCACAATATACAGTGTAGGTCCCCTGGCTTACATGATATTTACAAATTACTCACAGAACCATATTTACAATACAATATAAGGTGCAAGTTCAGAGTTAGATTACCTGTTAACTTCAGGTCAGCCCATGGTGACTGCCGTGTGCTCCCACACCAGAGTGAGTTGGCTTGCTCACAAAGCATTATATGCCCCCCCCCCCCTACTTTCTGTAGTGTGGCTAATATAATTCTCCCTAATTGGTCACTGTACCTAGTCAATGTATATTGGGAACAGCCTGATTGGATGAGTCAACGAAAGCTGTTGTTTACTTCCCAGGTGAGATGTTATCAGGGAAAACAAAAGGCCAAGCTTTGAAGTTGAACCAATTACAGTAACACCAACACAACACTCAATACTTTACATATATATTTAAATCTAATGGAAATATATTTCTAATTACAATATTGTACAGGTATTAATGGAGATTTCACATAAACTCATAAGGCTACAGATGGCCCCTTGTGGCCAGTTGAGAATATGAGACTCGGCCACACATAGAATAATGGTTTATGTGCAATCTTCTTTAATATTTTGAACGTTTGGCTTTGCCCTCTGACATGAAATAAAACTCTTTGAGAAGAAAAAAAAACTTTTAAACTCCCCATCTCTACAGTTCACATTTCTGGATCCCAGTATCGGTAGTCCTCACTTGTTCTGAATGTAATAAGTCCATAATAAAAATCATAGGATACAAAACACAATAAAAAAAACAAGAGGGATAAAAAAAAAAAAAACATGAGGATCCTTGTTCTCAACCGTCCAATAATGATAGTGCGAAAGTCAATAATGTCAATCTGGTCATGTTGCCCTTGCTTCTGGGACAGCCTCCCATGGTGATTCCCGTTGGATGGCCTTTGGATCAGCTTTCCCGGCTAAGATTATACTTTGTTAATGTGGACAGAGGTAGAGAAAGAAAACCACAAGTACATTTGAGACACATGCATTCAAATTAATGCTCGTCTGGTAAGTCTGAGCAGTTAGGACCTTTTATTAGAATTACCATAGATATACTGCGACATACTAATGAGGCCCCTTTCTCAGTGACATGTGTAACAATTTGGTTACGCCCTTCAGCCAGGTGTCTGATTTCCATCCCCCATCTTTCTTCCTCCATGATCATATGCCTGCAAGTAACTCTGCTGTATACCACTGTGTGTCTGTGTATGACCCTTCAAGTGTGCAGGGGCTCTTGTTGCCATCGCAACTCACCCCTAACTCCTTTAACTGAAGCTATGTTCAGTGCTGGTCCCAAACATTGGGCATACCGCTCCGTCCTTGGCTACCATATGTAGCTACTGCACGAGCCCTGCCTTTAGCAGGCTACGGAAGAGGTCATCACTTTAAGAGTTCTCATTGCAGATTAGGCAGTGTCGCCTACGCAGACAAAAATAACTTGATTTCAGAATACAGATAGGTGTGATGTCACCAGTCACTAGTGGCTTCAGGAAAAATCGAACTAAAATACTGTTAAGTACAATTGTACTATACTCCCTGATATTTGCCAATCACTATGAGTCTCACCAGTCCCAGTATATCTATATGATATTCACGCAATGCTCTTTGAACTTATTATGGCACAAAAAGGAAAAACTGAGCAACATAAAAAAAAGAAAAATGATCAATGACCACATCTGATGACTGCCCAATATTAGAACTGTAGAGAGGATTGTATGTCACATATACACAGAAAATAGTCACATGGTTGTAGCTAAATCCTAATGTTACTATTGTCATGATAATAGCTACAATGACCTAAATTCATATAAAACAATTATCCAATGTCATAAAAGAAAAACAAAAACTGTCGGATACTCGACCCATCCCCAAAATGCTAAAGGGAAGCTTTTAATATTCTATATCAACATTTGTAATTGCTTTAAATGTTCTCCATATAATGTTCCCCATACTCCCCTCTTTTTTTTTTTTATTTCACCATAGGCAAGCAAAACTGAAGAATCACCAAAAAAAATAAAAATAAGGTGATATAGGAAGTAAAGAAAAAAAAAATAGTTTTCCTTAAGAGAAAAGGTTGAAGGAAAAAACTAAACAATAAAGAAAAAATAAATAAATAAAACTATTCAGATTGAATGCTGCCTCAACCTTTAATTTGTTAAAGAGCCTTGAATCTGTAATTGTGTTAAACAAAGTGATTGAATCTGCCTTCAAACATTGCGCAACACCCTCTCTCGGTGGTGATTAACATATCAATTGACTCTCAGTGCAAAACAATTTGCAAGTCAAGCAGGCCACAAAAATTTGTATTAGAGAGCGCAGGACCTCTGTTTATTGAAACAGACCGCCCTAAAGAAATTAGAATTTAGTTAGGCCTGACTGTAATTAATTCCATTCAAGGCTTCTCCTTAAAACCAACATAAAATTATGTTTTAAGGTCCTCATCTGTGTTTCCCAATACTTTGCCCTGTCTGGGTCCAATCCTCCATCCTTGTTTGGGCAGTTACCCTAAAATACAAAACTTAAAAATCATTAATAACACCTCACTGTACCTCTGTGAGAGGTTCATAATGGTCTACAATAGTAGTGGATGCTTGGAACAGACTTCCAGCCAAGGTAATGAGTCTATACTTTGACAGACCAAATATGGAAAAACTGGGAGGGTTTGTAAAGACTTCAATTCTAAAATGACAACATGTAGATCTATAACCTTCACACATATTAGCATCACATGAGTTAATTTGGAAGGAAAAACAAAACAAAACAGAAGACCTACTGAATCCATAAGATGTCACAAGGTGCAAAGTAATGTATCATGTAGTTTCCGAGTGTCAGAGTGAATGGACCTTCACTCTGAGCCACAGGAAAGGAGAAAACAAAAATATACACCACATCCCTACAGTTCCTCATAGTTATAGGGATTGAGATTTCATATTTGTGCACAGGTTATTTATTCGCAAGTACATTTAAACTTGTAAAAAAAAAATATCTAAATTTAAACTGGTACCAGTATTGAGCTCATTTCCAATAAAAAAAAAAAAGATAAAATAATCATAAACAGTACAACGCATGCGCATTAGTGCGATCACACTTATTTATGGTCATAAAGCAATGTTGAGTACAAAAAAGAAAAATATCTTTGTTTACACATGGACAGTTCATACCCATGCATTCCATCACTCAAACATACACATTAATTTCGATTGCATCCCATACATCCTGGATAGCACCTTGGTAATTGCAAATTAATTGTTATGTGTTTCTGCAAACGGGAGAGAAAAAAAAAAAAAAAAAAACAACCAAGAACACCAACCAAAAACAAAAAATAAAAATAAACTGAAGCAAGAGTAAGATTCTGTACTAAGCAACACTTGTACCCTATACCTTTGAATATTTATGGCAGTCTTCTGATCCTTTAGGGAAGATGAACACCTATATTACTAATAACCATGTTTGAATACCTAGCCTAATATACATTACCTTAGGTGTATGTATTTATGTATATACATCTATATTGATACACCTGCTTAACATGTAAATACTTTTTCATGAGCTCCCTGCACCTGGAAAATATAACTTATACAAAAGTTATTACCCTTTTCCCTTTCGTTGGCACAAAGAAAGCAAACACTACCACATTGTTACATTTACATATTTACATTGTTATATGTTCACTGACATCCGCACTTGGATCTGGTGAAAATAAATTACTCAGATCATAGACATCTGAATGACACATTAGATCTGGTATTTCTTTCGCTGTGTCTACATTGCTTATATTTAAGTTTTGTTCCCTGTAAGGGGACGTCCTAGCAGATAATATAGATAGGTTGGGCCTCCCTCCTGTATTTTCTTTGAATGGAATAGACGGTTTTCTGTGGGGTCTTAACAATTTGATCAAAAGATTGTTTTATTTCTTTCAGTTCTTTATTACACTGTACCACATCTGCATGGCATGCTTCATATTTTTCCTTAAGAACATGTTATGATGTTTCCATTATTTTATTGGTATTTTCCCAATTATGAATATGTGCCTTCAGTAGCTTAATCTCATTTTCAAGAGACGTAATTGTGGTTATTAACGTAAGTTCTTTCAGAACTGATCTCCTGTGCTGTAATCTGAGATCGCTTTCCATGGTATTTACATTCAAAGGGGAGCATGAGGCTATTTGCCTTTGACTAGTAACTGTGGAGCCATGCCTATAGATCTTATCTTTGGAGGCATTGTAATTGTAATGATGTCTCTTTCTGTTTGAAAAGGTGGCCAATTCTCCTGTAGTGTGACTTGCTAAATAGGTATTTTTGTTTGTACGCTTGTGATAAATCTTTGATTTTACAGAATTAGACCTTCTGGCTACATGAAAATAATTGTGCATACAATCCATGATACTTTGATATGAATCTTTAAGAGGATTTATAAAAAATCCACATTGAATTTTAAATTTTGGATGGGCATTAGATATTAGGAGGGTTTTGTACTCTGGGTCCTCTCTGTGTACATTTCTCCGTTTGCCTACATAGTAAGCTGACCATAGCCTGTTTGCATATAGAAGTGGATTCTCGTTATTTTCCTGTTTTGTTCTAAACGCTGCTATTAAGCCTAGGTCAAAGGGATATAATATTTTTAGCAGTTCATCTACAGTTTCATTGTAATCTGCTCTTCCTTCTTTAACATGGTCTGGTAAGGAAGACCATGTGTCTAAGTTAACTGTTAATAGTAAAACTTTAACCTGATCTCTGGAGTTGGCAACTCCCAGCAATTTACATCATTGCAAGACATTATCTGCATGAAATGTTATGTGCACTCCTGGCAATAGTTTGCCAATATTGTTAGCTACAAGTAGCACATTTTCTAAAGACTGTCTGACCTCCCTATCCATCTTTTGTGCTGTACTCTCAATTCCTGTTACATGCACTTCATCCACTGCAGGAATCATCTTTCAAACCTTTTTTTTTTTTTTTAAATAGACTGAATCTTCATGCATATAAACATTGGGCAACAGCTCTTTTCATCTCCTTCTAATGTATCTGGACTCTTCATGTACAAATTCTATAATATATTTAGCTTTTAGCATAAATTATGTGTTCCTTAGTATACTAACAGTAGGCTTCCTAATGATTACACACTGTAAAACACAGCTATTTTTTATAGCCCATTTCTATATTGAGCACATAGAGCACCCAATGTTACTTTTTAGCCTTCAGATGAAAAACCCTTTCATAGTATGCCTTTTGTAGATATTGCAACCCCTTGAGATACTGCTGAAAGAGACCACCAATCTTTCCTGTCCCTTCGTGGTCGCCATTTGTTGACTAGTATTTATGATTATGTGCATACCCCTCAATCATTGTAGTAGTATGGACATATACATATCTAGATCTGAGAGATCTTGTACAAAAGAGATAGTTCAATCAGCAATACACATTTATTTATAGGGTTACATAATATATACAAATTACACACCAGACAGTATTTACATCACAATATACAGTGTAGGTCCCCTGGCTTACATGATATTTACAAATTACTCACAGAACCATATTTACAATACAAGGTGCAAGTTCAGAGTTAGATTACCTGTTAACTTCAGGTCAGCCCATGGTGACTGCCGTGTGCTCCCACACCAGAGTGAGTTGGCTTGCTCACAAAGCATTATATCCCCCCCCCCCCTACTTTCTGTAGTGTGGCTAATATAATTCTCCCTAATTGGTCACTGTACCTAGTCAATGTATATTGGGAACAGCCTGATTGGATGAGTCAACGAAAGCTGTTGTTTACTTCCCAGGTGAGATGTTATCAGGGAAAACAAAAGGCCAAGCTTTGAAGTTGAACCAATTACAGTAACACCAACACAACACTCAATACTTTACATATATATTTAAATCTAATGGAAATATATTTCTAATTACAATATTGTACAGGTATTAATGGAGATTTCACATAAACTCATAAGGCTACAGTTCCAAGGAGAAAACCACTGCTGAGCAAAAAGAACATCAAAGCTCGTCTCAATTTCTCTACAACACATCTTGATGATCCCCAAGACTTTTGGGACAACATTCTGTGGACCGATGAGACAAAAGTGGAACTTTTTGGAAGGTGTGTGTCCAAGTATATCTGGCGTAGAAGGAACACTGCATTTCATAAAAAGAACATTATACCAACAGTAAAATATGGTGGTGGTAGTGTGATGGTCTGGGGCTGTTTTGCTGCTTCAGGACCTGGAAGACTTGCCGTGATAAAAGGAACTATGAATTCTGCTGTCTACCAAGAGATCCTGAAGGAGAATGTCCGACCATCTGTTCGTGTACTCAAGCTGAAACGAACTTGGGTTCTGCAGCAGGACAATGATCCTAAACACACCAGCAAGTCCACCACCGAATGGCTGAAGAAAAACAAAATGAAGACTTTGGAGTGGCCTAGCCAAAGTCCTGACCTGAATCCTATTGAGATGTTGTGGTATGACCTTAAAAAGGCCGTTCATGCTCGAAAACCCTCTAATGTAACTGAATTAGGACAATTCTGCAAAGATGAGTGGGCCAAAATTCCTCCAGGACGCTGTAAAAGCCTCATTGCACGTTATCGCAAACGCTTGGTTGCAGTTGTTGCTGCTAAGGGTGGCCCAACCAGTTATTAGGTTTAGGGGGCAATCACTTTTTCACACAGGGCCATGATGGTTTGGATTTTTTTTCACCTTTAATAATAAACACCTTCATTTACAAATTGCATTTTGTGTTTACTTGTGTTGTCCTTGACTATTGTTTAAATTGGTTTGATGTTCCGAAACACTTAAGTGTGACAAACATGCAAAGGAACAGGAAATTAGGAAGGGGGCAAACACTTTTTCACACCACTGTATATATATATATATTTTTTATTGTATATTAAAACTTTACAAAATAATAACTAGTCTCTTAATGATCCCATAAGTGGTGGGGACGGGGGACATTTCATGCCCCATCCCCCACTATTATTCTTTCACAGACACCTACATTAACACCCACGACCCAGTTACAAATGCTCACTAAGCAGAGCACACTTCACTTACACATTAATAAGCCGCCCACTCCCACTCAGAATTTTCCAATTTCCACACCACACCTGCCCCTAATATAGGACTGGATATTCTAAACCTTACTCCCTACCAACTCTCGGGAGATATGGATTTAGCTTTTGTCCCTTGCAGGATTTGGTTAAATATGAAGCTATCAGGGACATGTACATATTTTTGAGAAATTTGACATTCAAATTTCTTTTTGATCAGGATCATTTGCGATCCAAACAGGAATGCAAAATCTTTGACACTATCTAGCTAGCTGCCATAACCCTGGTATCCTCTTCTTCAATCACTGGTCTGGTTTCTGATAAGAGTGGTCTCTGCAGCGATAGACCACTTATCGGCAGCGGTAGAGGGACCCCCCTCCCACCGCGCTCTGGTGCCCTCCACTATTTACCGGAGCCGTCGGCAGCAGCGGAGGCAATCAGCTCTTCACCCTTGCTGGGAGGGCAAGATGCCCCCCACCCGTTTCCATAACAATGCAGGGTGGAAGGGATGTCATAACATCCCTTCCACCCATAGCTCTTTAAGGGCCATTTTTTTTAAATGACAATTTATTTATTTTTTATTGCATTTAAAGCCCCATACACACTATCAGATTTTCTGCTGATTTTTTCCTTCAAATTTACCAAAACCATATAATATGAGGTCAAACCTTAGGAGTTTCAATTTGTATGCAATCAGGCTGGCCCTTGCCAAGTGACACAGTTAAAAATAAAAAATAAAAGGTAAAATAAAAAAAATATATTTTTTTTTAAAGCGCCCTGTCCCAGCGAGCTCGCGTGCAGAAGTGAACCCATACGTGAGTAGCGCCTGCACATGAAAACGGTGTTCAAACCACACATGTGAGGTAATGCCGTGATTGGTAGAGCGAGAGAAATAATTCTAATATTAGTCCTCCTCAGTAACTTAAAACATGCAAGCTGTAGAATTTTTTAAACATCGCCTATGGAGATTTTTAAGGGTAAAATTTTGGCGCCATTCCACGAGCAGGGACAATTTTAAAGTGTGACATCTTGGGTATCAATTTACACGGCGTAACATTATCTTTCACAATATAAAGAATTGGGCTAACTTTACTGTTGTCTTATTTTTTAATTCAAAAAGTGTATTTTTTCCCAAAAAAAGTGTGCTTGTAAGACCGCTGGGCAAATACAGTGTGACAGAAAGTATTGCAATGACCACCATTTTATTCTCTAGGATGTTAGAAAAAACATGTATAATGTTTGGGGGTTCTAAGTAATTTTATAGCAAAAAAAATGTTTTTAACTTGTAAACAACACATCTCAAAAAGAGGCTCAGTCCTTAAGTGGTTAATGTTGCTCCTGGATGAGAGCGACGGCACCGAGGCTTCACTGTGTCTCGTTTATTGCTCTGGCCTTCATTCCCAAATGCCCAAGAGGAGGAGAATGTGACAAATATATTTTCAAAAAGGAGACATTATGAATTGAGCACCTGGCTGCTACATATGCTCCAGGGGTAAATGAAACCCAATCATATAAGCCCTTCCTATAAAATCTAATGGTGAGGCGCTATATATATATATATATATATATATATATTCACAACTTATAGCTTAACTTGATTAACTCCTGGCCCTTTGGAGTCCAATTGTTAAATTTTTGTTCCTTGCTATGTTTGACTCAGCTTGCCGGTTGCTGTGGAAATATACTACATGATAATGCCTAGATTGATTTTGTTATGGTGCTGTATAATGTTTGATTTCATGTGGCTATTTCTATTGCTGTTTTGTACTATGGTTGTTCTCAATGAAGTGATATATAATGACTAAATGATTATCGTTTCGGCTGTCCCTGTTTAAATACTGGATTATTTGTTGTCTCAATTTATGTAGTTAGTACTATTATCTGCTTTATTTCCACATTTATTTTTCTGCATGTCAATTCATCTGTTTCCTCCATTCTGGTGACCTGCCTGGTTAGCCATGGATAGTGTGGTGGTTGTCATTTCCTGGCTGTGCGGCCGCTCAGCGCCGTAAGTGCAGTCACACTTTATGCGGCCTGACTATGATGCTAGAGGGGCCCATTCTGGCCAGAATTGGTCCCTCTCTCCCTTCATTGTGGTGTTCTGCCCCCCTTGTGTAAGCAGGGGGACAGGTTAATGCGCGATAGCGTGCGGCCAGTCCGGGCAATGCCACTTCTGGTACCGGGAGTGATGTATGTCCGGTTGGGATGTATATATACACATCTATATTACTTCCCAGACAGAGACGCAGAGGCACAGACGGCAGGTTACTGTTACATTCACCAGCTCTAGGTAGGTTATGCACTGCTCACATTCTGCCTCTGTTCTTTGGAAATAAAGCCTTGTCTTTTCTAAATTAGGTTTTATTACATTATCTTGGTAGTGTTTATTAGCCCATTGATGGATACTTTCTTTTGTTTTCTTTCAGCCTTAAGACTTTTAGAGCTTTATAGGCTTCATACACCGAAAGTGAACTTTATATAGGGATAGCCATTTTGGACTTCCCCTTCACAAGTGTATGTTACTAGTGCCTATTTCTTTAAAGTTTCCTAGTTGGGCTCATGAGGCTATGGTGACCACCCCTGTCCTAAATAATTGAAAAGGATACCTCCGTAAGAATATCTTTTGACCTTTAAATATATTAGATGACCTCCCTGGCTGCTTTTTGCACCTAGGGTGTGCCCTTTGTGCTTTGATCTCCCATATGCGAAGACATATATATCTTTGTATATTTCCTTTTAGAGCTATATATTGCTTAAGGTATGAGAAGCCATTGATTGGTGGACGATTCTGCCAGGCCGGCCTGCATATATTGTTTCTTATATTGTGCACGTAAGTGATCTTTACTTACCTTTTTAACTGCTGGCTGTTACCTGCCTCAATAGATCATATCTGTATAGTTATATATGCCCCTGCAGGTAGGTCTTGCTCACCTACGCCATATGCTTTCCGGGTTGCTTGCCTTCAGGTGGGATGCACACTTTTGACATGCCAAATACTGTTTATATATATTTTTATTCTGATGTTGAGATACATTATTTGGCTGTCTCTGTTTTTAATTAATTTTTTGTTTTCATGTATATTAGACTGCAAGCTCAGAAGAAGCGCTTAAGGGCGCGCAGCATGTAGAATTTTCTTCACCACGTCCCTACCACCAACCAGATTTTTCTCCACTAACATCACCTCATTTGAATCTGTTTGAGCGATGCGGCCATTTACCACTTGATCGCTCCGTCAAATAACAGAGCGATCACTTGTACACAAACTGGCGTCATGTTATGTTCCTCCCTCCCCTCTCTGTACCGATCGGTACAGTGGAGGTGAGAGATTGGTGTCAGCAGCACTGTGGGCTGGATCTGCAGTGCCCACAGTGCTGCTCACCGACAATTAACCCTGCAATTCCCTGCCAATACTCTGCAATACACTGCCAATACTCTGCAATACTCTGCCAATACTCTACAATACCGAGCAATGCCCTACCAATACTCTGCAATACCCAGCAATGCCCTGCCAATGCTCTGCAATACCCAGCAATACTCTGCAATGCCCTGCAATAATCTGCAATACCCAGCAATAATCTGCAATAGCCTGCAATACCCTGCCAATACTCTGCCATAAATTGCCATACCCAGCAATACCCAGCCATACTCAGTGATACCCAGCCATACTCGGTGATACCCAGCCATACTTGGTGATACCCTGCAATACCCAGCCATACTCTGCAATACCCAGCCATACTCTGCAATACCCAGCCATACTCTGTGATACCCTGCAATACCCAGCCATACTCAGTGATACCCTGCAATACTCGGTGATACCCAGCCTGCTCGGCCATGCTTGGATGTACTCAGCCTCTGTATGTGGCCAGGCTGTGGAAGTCTATCACACGTGTTATCACCGTACTCAGGAGGAGTAGGGGAATCTATTTTGGGGTGTAATTTTTGGTATGTACATGCTATGTGTTAAAAATATTGTATAAATGGACAACTTTGTGTTAAAAAAAATGCATTTTAATCACTTCCCGCCCGCTGGCCGTCATATGACGTCCTTGACTTTGTGCAGAGATATCTGAATGATGCCTGCAGCTACAGGCATCATTCAGATATAAGCTTTTTCAGCCGGCGATTCCCTACACCATAAGAATGATCATAGTGGCTGTTCTGCTGCTTGATCATTCTTACAGGAGGCGAGAGGGGACGTCCCCCCCCCCTCCTGCCACCCTCTGGTGCTTCTACTAACTCGCCAATACGATCAAAGCAAGAATTGTTTTTGTTTTTTATTAATTTCAGGCTTCCCAGCCTAGAGGTGACATGTGGGGTCTTATTGACCCTAAATCTCACTGTAAAGAGGACCTGTCATGCCATATTCCTATTACAAGGGATGTTTACATTCCTTGTAATAGGAATAAAAGTGATCAAAAAATGTATTTTTGGGGAAAAAAGTGTCAAACTAAAATAAATAAAGTAAAATGAACAATAAAAAAAATTTTTTTTTAAAGCGCCCCTGTCCCCATGTGCTCGCATGCAGAAGCAAACGCATATGTAAGTCCCACCCACATATGAAAACGGCGTTCAAATCACACATGTGAGGTATCGCTGTGAATGTTAGAGTGAGAGCAATAATTCTGGCTCTAGACCTCCTCTGTAACTCAAAACATGTAATCAGTAAAAAAAATTAAAGTGTCGCCTATGGGGATTTTTAAGTAGCGACGTTTGGCGCCATTCCACGAGCATGTGCAATTTTGAAGGGTGACATATTAGGTATCTACTTACTCAGCATAACTTCATCTTTCACATTATGCAAAAACATTGGGCTAACTTTACTGGGTTTTTTTTTTTTGAAAGCACAAAATTGTTTTTTTTCCAAAGAAAAGTGTTTGAAAACTTGCTGCGCAAATACCATGTGAGATAGAAAGTTGCAATGACCACCATTTTATTCTCTAGGGTCTTTCCTAAAAAACATATATAATGTTTTGGGGTTCTATGTAATTTTCTAGCAAATAAATGATGATTTTTACATGTAGGAAAGAAATGTCAGAATTGGTCTGGGTGCTCCAGAACGCCTGATGGTGCTCCCTGCATGTTGGGCCTCTGTATGTGGCCACGCTGTGTATAAGTCTCACACATGTGGTATCGCCATACTCGGGAGTAATAGCAGAATGTGTTTTGGGGTGTAATTTGTGGTATGCATGTGCTGTGTGTGAGAAATAACCTGATAATATGACAATTTTGTGGGAAAAAACAAAAGGAAAAAAAAATCTTGAATTGCAAAGAATTGAGAGAAAAAATGACAACTTCAAAAAACTCATTATGCCTCTTACTAAATACCTTGGAATGTCTTCTTTCCAAAAAGGGTGTCATTTGGGGGGTATTTGGACTTTTCTGGCATGTTAGGGTCTCAAGAAATGAGATAGGCCGTCAGTACTTCAGGTGTGATAAATTTTCAGATACTGGCACCATAGCTTGTGGACTCTATAACTTTCACAAAGACCAAATAATATGCACCAATTTGTACTTATTTTTACCAAAGATATGTAGTAGTATAAATTTTGCCCAAAATTTATGAAGAAAAATTACTAATCTGCTAAATTTTATAACAGAAGTGAAGAAAAATTCATTTTTTTTAAAGAATTTTCAGTCTTTTTTCTTTTATAGCACAAAAAATAATCAGCTGTGATTAAATACCAACAAAAGAAAGCTCTATTTGTGTGAAAAAAGGACAAAAAATTCATATGGGTACAGTGTTGCATGACTGAGTAATTGTCATTCAAAATGTGAGAGCACCGAAAGCTGAAAATTGGTCTGGTTATTAAGGGGGTTTAAGTGGTTAATTTATCCTGAAAAAGCGAGGTATACAGTAATTCCCCTGGATATACAAGTAGATGCAATGATATGTACAGTTTTACTAACACATGCCAGTGTTGCAGAACTATGTCAGGCATTAAAAGTTTTACCTATGGCCATTAAGGGGTTACAGAGACATACATCTCAAGAGATTCATGAGACAATTCTTCTTAAGAAAATGAATACATTTGCTAACCGTAGCACAAATACTGTATTAACTTCTTGATGACTGAAAAAAAAAAAAAAAAAATATATATATATATATATATATATATATATATATATATATATATATATATATATATATAATATATATATATATATATATATATATATATATATATATATATATATATATATATGTATTTAATTAAATTTTATTATTATTTAACTCTGTAATCAAACAGATTTTTCTTGTAGCAAATGTTTAGGGAATATCAATTAGTGTAACATGACTGGCAATAGTAGCACAGAAGTTCACAACACAGAAATAGAGCTTAGATGCACATCAAAGAGTAGTATATATTTATTACAAGAAACGAAAACAAAAAGAGAAGCTGGACAACTATTTTTCACATTTTTTTTCTATATTAATTCCTGTTCTCTATGCATTTTACCAGCATTTGAGATGCCTATTAGACATACTTCATCAGCTTGTTAATCACTTAAAAACTATCAGAAAAACACTATAGGTAAGGTAAGTAATTACAGTGAATACCTAGCCTTACATTTAGTACACTAAGTTATTCTTTAATTTTCTTGACAAAACTGCCTTTAAAAAGGGTTTTATACACAAACAAATACAAGTTCATTGCCTTCTCATAAATAAACCTAAAATGGAAACATGTTTTAATATAAATTGCACTTACGTAATTTCCCATCTAAAGTTAGGAATGTATGCTCAAGTTTCTTACAATTTCAATTTGTACAGACTGCCTAAGCTCAGCTCTTTTTAAGATTAGTATTTCAATTTTGCATTTACACAGTTTGTTGCTTTTACTTTCTTTTTATTTGCTCTGTTAAATGCAGCCTACCACAGAAAAATATGGTGAAAGAATAAAGCACAGGTAATTGAAAATATAGCTCAGTGAAATAAAGTGTTGTACTTTGAATGCTAATACACTCCATAAGGAGCAAAGTTGTGTAAATAACATTAGAATTATGGAAATAAAATCACTAAACATTTTGCAGTTTTAATGGTAAAATATTGTGCCATTTTAGCAACAAAAATGCTTTTGTTTTGTTTACCTAATTATTTTGAAATATTTAAGATTAAACTTTATGTTACAGGCAAATTACATGCTCTTGGAGGGAATACTAGTAGGTGGTTCTAGAGCTTTGTTAGTGGGTTGAGTGAATCTTTAGCAGGCCAAGTAGTCCGAGAGAAGAAAATTCACATGTAAAGTATGGGCAGAAAGAAAGCATATTTGACTAGGCAGATACCACTTCACAAAAGTAGGAGGAAATTTCAGATATGACGTTTCCTCATCTACGTATATACCGGGGAAAATGACACTGAAAAAATTTCTTACAGCTTCATATTTAAAGGAAACACACAGTAGCACAGTATCTTCTTCAGGTTCTCTCCATAGTTTTTCTTTTTTTGTCTCTTTCTAATAATAAAAAAACAAAAAGCAAAACAAAATTGTATACTCTTGTTTCAAAATTTGGTCCACTACACCACCTATGCCTATGTTAGTGATGAATTAACTAGCCTGGGTTTGTTTTGTTGGAAAATTGTGAACCCAACCTGAAATCCACAAATGCCAAACATAGCACCTGAATCCCACTGATGTCTGAGGGAGCTAAATTTTGTACATTTTTCTGAGCTTTTTCAAGGCCTTTTTTTGAATATTTTGGTAAATAAAAAAGACATAGGTTACTGCTATAGGGGACATGTACCGATTTAAAAATATATATTTTAAATACAGCTTCATTTTTTGGGGGGGGAGTGGGTACCTTCTTTTTAGAGGGACTTCCTGTCTCACTTCCTCCTTCTGCTTCTTGGCTGCCAAGGTGGCGACTCCTCTCCCCCTAGGTAACCCCTCCCTCCCTGCAATCTTCTGGGACACGTCACAGGTCCCAGAAGATTGCCTACCCAATGACAGAGCGCAGCGTGACTCGCGCATGCGCAGTGCTCGCCCGGCAGTGAAGGCATAAGCTGTCACGGCCGGGTGCCCACAGTTGCTATAATGGTGCCGCTAAGAGGAGATGGGAGAGGAGCAAGGCTCCAAACAGCTGCATAGCTGGACCATGGGACAGGTGAGTGTCTGTTTATTAAAAGTCAACAGCTACACTGCATGAAAGTAATTGATTGACTAAACGAAAAAATGGGTGGAACTCCGCTTTAAATATCGGTACTAAAAATACACAAGCCCTTTAAATAACATGTTTGAGGGCTGCCCTAAACCCACACATGAAGTGGCACACCTGTAGAATGTACTCCAGGAAAAGTGACAACATTTTGTTAAATGACAGTTCCTTGTCTGCTGGCTTCTGTTTGCAAACAAAGCAGCCAGTGCCTTGTGTGTTGTCATTGGCCACATATGGTAATGACCATTTATCGTCAATGACATTAGCCAGCATCCCAGCCAGTTTGTTGACATTCAGCAGTTGGCTGGAGAGCTGATATTTGTGGCATGAGTGTGATGTACTCATGTTTCTCAGAAATGTCATGAATTGTGTAACTTGGAATGTTGCTTAAGAAATATAAACACAAACAAAATTGGGGTAAACTGAGGGCAACTGAAACTATAACAAAGAGGCAGGTAAAGAAAAATATAGTTACCAGCATTTTATTCAAATACCACAGTAATCATTGAATGGTATAGTATACCAGTTACTTGACCTGGGGTTTGGCAATGTTATGGTTTGAGGTCTTTAGCCGCCTCTGGATAGAGTAACCAAGCTTGCCAAGATCTTATAAAGTGATGCGTTTTAAGTTTTTTGAATGCCAATCATTTTTCATATTGGCACTCTGTATTAACCCTTGTGGTTAAATCTCTAGTTGTAGGAAGGGTAGAGGTGTTCCATTTACTAGCTAAGGCTGTTCTAGCTGCAAGTAGGACATGGGCTATTACTGTTCTAACTGTAAGAGGGTATGTATCTAGCCCTATATTCAGGAGGGCCAGTGCCAGAGTCAATGATGTATAATGCCCTGTGTTTTCGCTGATAACAATGGTTATGTTTTCCCAAAAGGTTTTAATGTGAGGACAGTTCCACAACACATGGTACAAGTTCCCTATTTGGTTACATACTCTCCAACATGTGTTTGTGTAATCATGAAATAATTTTGACAACCTATATGGGGTCATTTGCCACCTGTGGTAAATTTTTTGAAAGTTTTCCCAGTGATCAACACAGGAGGACATACTGAAGCTCAAGTGTATGGCTTTTAACCATTGTTGCAGAGAGAATTCTTTCTCTAGATGTTTTTCTCATTTCATCATGTCAGGAGTTTTGGTAATTAGTGTTGGACCAATCAAGGCGTTGTAAAAAAGGATATCCCCCGAATTGATGTTTGGTTTCCCCTGTAGAAATTCCCAGCTAGGGTTTGGGATTTCTATGTATTATTTGCATTTGGTAATCACATGGATATGTCCAATTTACATTGACCTATAGCTCGCTTTGATGTAGGTTTTATAGGAAGTTCATACCCTTTTATGGCAATCTCTTGTGTCAAAATTACTAATAAGCCATTCATATATTTTAATCGGGATATCTAGTTTATGTAAGCTTCCTTTGTGGGCTGTCCTAGTGGCTAGGGTACATCAGGCTTTTAAAGGGGCTCTAATTATTGGATGAGACACTGTGGAGGCAATTAAGGGGGACATGAGGGATGCTGCCAAGATCACTAGGAAGTCCTGGTGTTTCATAAAACTTTGTTTCATATTGACCCACAATTTGTCATCTGTCTTTTGGATTCAATGTTTAACTTGGTCTAGCAAGGATGCGTTATAGTAGCCCATTAGATCTGGTAATCCTATCCCACCATTCTTTTTCAGTAGTTGTAATGAGTAAAGAGCAATCCTCCTACTTTTGTTTTGCCAAATAAATTCCCTCAAGAGGGAGTTGCATTTATTGAAGAATGAGTTTTGGAGATGGATAGGGAGTGTTCTAAACTTGCCTTCACAGTACATATGAAACAAAGACAATTCCATAGCTCAACTCACCAATCACTTGTTGGTGAGTTGAGCTATGGGATTGTATTTGTTTTATACTTCAGTGACGTTAGACAACAGGGTAGGAAAATTAGCCTCGTAGAGTGAGTTAGCTGGATAAGGAGGTTGGATTCCTAGATATGCTATAGATTTAGATCACCATTTATATGAAAATTTGTGTTTCGTAAATTGATTTGTTCTTGAGTTAGTCCCATGGAAAAAATCTGACATTTATTGGAATTGACCTTTATATTAAGAGATTCTCCCAAATTATTCTATCAATTGTTGAATTCTATGTAGGGAATTATAGGGCTTAGATAGACATAGAATAATGTCATCTGCGAATAGACCTATTTTGCGTTCAGTTTGTCCCACTCTTAAACCCTGGATAAGGGAATCAGACCCGATGGCCTCAGCAAAGGGTTCTATAGCCAGGGAGAATATGATAGGGGATAGAGGGCATCCCTGTCTTGTGCCATTCGAAAGGTTGAACGACCCAGACAGGATGCCTTCAATATATACCCTCCCTGAGGAGTTATGATATAGAGACATAATAGCGGCACGCATTGTCCCTGACACTCCAAATTTAGTCAGTACCTGTGAGAGATATTCCCAATGGACTCTGTCAAATTCCTTCTCAGCGTACAAAGCAAGGAGCAGAGAAGGCAACCTGTTCTGGCCCTAATCCCCAGATGATGCCTGTTTAGGAGAAACGCGTCAGAAAGGGCTTGTTGATGCCACTGCATTGCCAGATTTTAATTCCATGCTTGTATTTGCCTATAATATGTGAGTACCCATTTATGCTTTTAATGTTAATAAAAGTTTTAAATGGTATTTCACTATGAGGCTGTATTTTCTTTTTGGCCTATAATATACGTGGAAGAATCTCTGTTCTCAGTCACCCCAAAAGGTGGATAGCCATTCATCTATTTTTGGGTCATCTCTCTGTCTACTCTGGTACCCACGAGAAGTTACAAGTTTGACAGGTGTTTTTTCGTGTGGATTTACATCATTAAACTCGTGTGACTCACTAGGTATATACCTAACTGGGTTCATAACATCTGGTAAGCCTCCTCTCAAGTGGTGGTGGATTTCTGCAAAGTATTCACTGAAGTCACTATAACTTCTCAAGATATTGCACTTTGTCACTATATTGTTCCATTTATGGACTCTTAACACGTTCACTTTGGTGGATATATGTATACATTTTCTATTTAATATATTTTTGACATAGTATTGTCTAAAATATAGAATAGTTAATGGTGTTAATTTATGAGGAGTTTTTTTTATCACTATTTAAGTTGATTGTATTTCATTATATATTTTACACTGGTAAAAGATTATATAGAAATTGTCATACATATAATCCAAGCGCTGCACCTTTTTTATTATTTTGCCTTCAATATTTACCCTTGCTGAGGGGTTATGATATAGAGACATAATAGCGGCACGCATTGTCCCTGACACTCCAAATTTAGTCAGTACCTGTGAGAGATATTCCCAATGGACTCTGTCGACTTCCTTCTCAGCGTCCAAAGCAAGGAGCAGAGAAGGCAACCTGTTCTGGCCCTAAAAGATATTAATTCTAGACGTCTGTTTGCTAACAGTTTGGAGCATATGTTTAAATCCGAGTTTAGAAGTGATATTGGTCTGAAGTTTTGAGGATGGTTAGGCTCTTTTCCAGGTTTAGGCAGGGCTACGATAACTGCTTCTAGCATTTCTTTTGGAAAATGCCCTGTTGAGACTGCTTGGTTGTAGAGATTAACCATGTAAGGGCCTAGGACTGGATTAAGGACCTTGTAATACAGGGCAGTCCATCTATTCCCAGTGATTTACCCAATGGGAGGGAGGCAATTACATCTAGAATTTCTTTTAATTCTTTAGGACAATTTAGAAGGTTTATAGAGGTTCCGTCTAGCACTGGTAGGTTTAGTTTGCTTAGAGAGTTAGAGATTACCACTGTATTGGGTTGAGGGGTGGCAGTATCTTCCTTTAGGTTATACAGTGAGGCATAATACTCCCTGAATGTTTGGGCTATCTGAGAGGGGTCAAGGACTTTTTTATCTGTGCTATGATGCTGAAGTCTTCTGCATTGTGTCTGTAAATGTATGGTAGGTTTAAATGTACTTTATTTGCATTTCCTCTCCTCCTTTTGTCTTTTGCAAAGTTTAAATAGCAATGTGTATACATACTCCCCCCCTCCATTATATTATTACGCTCAGTCTTATATGCTTTGCCATTGCAGAGTTCACAGCTCTTTCCTTTTACCTATAGGGACCATAGACAGTCCTTCCCATCATTCAATTTCTACCATGTCTTTAAAAATAGCTTAAAATACTATTTATATTTAATATCATTTTTTATCCATGACAACAATCAGTAAGAGCAGGAGTTTTAAAATTAATTTAATCTTTTTAAGTTCATTTGTAATTGATTTAAGCATTCTCCTCATTATCTTCGAGATATCATGAAAGTGCTTGATTTTCATATCTTTAAAAATAATCTCTTTTCTCTCTCTTGCTATAGCAAGTATGCTATCTTTTGACCTTATAATTCTACAAATCACGTCTCGCATGTATTCGGGTGCAAGAATATTCTGATATAGATAAAAATATTTGTTTTCTATCCTTTCCAAAACTTATCTGATTCAAAATTTATCTCTTTATGCTCTCTTTTCTCAGTCCTCTTTATAGTTAGTAGTTTACATCTCACGTTATACTGCTGTCCTTACTGGTCAAAGGAACCTTCCCCGTTTTTGCTAGAGTGTATATCTGATTATAATACCCCTACGATTGTATTTAGTACCTTTTGCTGTTTCTTTTAATTAAGAAAAGTCATTTTATTAATATTTTAAACATCATTCTAAAACTTCTTCTGAATTGATTATCATTCTTAAAAAACAGAAATAAGCCAGAAACGAAGGAATAAAATCAAGCCACTAAACTTTCCCTACAGCTTCTTAACCACTTAAAGCAGGGTTCCCACAAAATAAAAATAAAAGTCAGCAACTACAAATACTGCAGCTGTTGACTTTTAATAATCGGACACTTACTTGTCCCAGGGTCCAGGGATGTGGGGGATCGAAGCTCCGCTTGTCTCCCCCTTCTCTCTGCGGCCCCAGCATTATAACTGTGGGCGCCTGGCTGTGGCTTCACAGCCGGGCACCCCCTGCCCATGTGCGAGTCGCGACGCATGCCGTGACTGGCCTCAATCATCTAGGACCTGTCATGTGTCCCAGATGATTGGCAAGAGGGAGGGGGGAGAGGCGATCTCCATTCCTGCACAGAGGTAAGTGACGTCAGGAGCCCAGGTGCCGAAGGAGGCAGACTACAAAGGGACCCTCTAGCAGCAGGCATTTAGAGGTGAGTAAAAAAAAAATGTTCTCAATTTTTTTTTTAAGCACATTAATAAAAAAATTTTTGGGGTGGAACTCCACTTTAACCACTTAAGGACCACCTCACGCTGATATGGCACAGCTGGGCATAAGCACGTACAGGTACGTTGCCCTTTAAGAGCCCAACTGTGGGTTGCATGCGTGCCGCCGGCGGTGCACTCACGACCCGGTCCTGAGCTCAGCGACCGTGCTCGCGGGACCAGTGGACCCCATCGCTGCTGGTGTCCCACGATTGGTTCACAGATCTGAAGTAAGTGTAAACAAACCTCTCCCCGTGCTTCCTAGTTGCCTGTCACTGATCTTTTTTTCCCTGTCATAGGGAATGACGATCAGTGATGTCACACGCCAAGCCACGCCCCCCTACAGTAATAGACACACATTAGGTCACATTTAACCCCTTCACTGCCCCTAGTGTTAACCCCTTCACTGCCAGTGACATTTTTACTGTAATCAATGCATTTTTAATTGCACTGATCACTGTATTAATGCCAATGGTTCCAAAAATGTGTCAAAATTGGCCGACGTGTCTGCCATAATGTAGCAGTCACAATAAAAATTGCTGAATTACTAGTAAAAAAAAATTATGAATAAAAATGCCATAAAACTATCCCCTATTTTGTAGACGCTATAACTTTTGCGCAAACCAATCAATAAAGGTTATTGTGATTGCTGGCCGCTGCTAAGGATGGCCGTCTGAAGAGTCTGCTCCGCTCCTCCACAGCCTCGTTCAGCGGCATAGGCAGCCTGCAACACACGCAAATCCTCCGGAACGGAGGGCACAGCTGTGGGACATACAGTGGAGTATGTCCCGCAAAAAATCGAAGTTGAAAGGACCCCGAAGGCTTCTAGACTTCTACATGAAGCCTCCAAGGCCTAGAAGCCAAGATGGCACCGACCGCGCTGACCGCGCCGACCGCGAGTGCAGGAGACCTGGGACCCCGCCGCTCGTACAGGCGAATGAATCATCCGACGGCCCTGAGCTGCTGGAAGATATGGATCAGCTAGACAACCACAGACTGTCGCCGGGGGATAGAGGTAAGAGGCTTGCTGATTTCCCTGCTCCCTCTCCTGACAAACAGCCTCCCTCTAAGAAGCAACACAGCGCTGGGACTTGTAGTTCCTCTCCACCGCAACCCCAGGCACAGTCACAGTCACTTGCTGAGTTTCCCTCCACTGATAATCCTGCCTCAGAACACAGCATGAAAGCAATGCTAATGTCACTTCAAGCTGAGTTGCATAGAGAGCCTAAAATATCTGTTACTCAAATCCAGGATACAGTTAATGTTTTAGAACGCCGTACTGAGCACATTGAACAACACCTGTCTGAAGCCACTATTGCGCATAATAGGATGGTTGACTTACAGGATGAGCAGGCCGCAGCGATTTCCCAAATGCGATTAAAAATCGCAGACCTCGAAGATCGCTCACGCAGGAATAATATCAAGATAAGGGGAGTATCCGAATCCTTAGCAACTCCAGATATAATTCCATACCTGCACCAGTTATTTCGCAAAATTGTTCCGTCTTTGACGACACAAGATTTACTGATAGATCGGGCGCACAGGCTGCATAAGCCACAACACCTCCCATCCTCAGTGCCCAGAGACATTTTAGCGAGAGTGCACTTCTTTCATGCTAAGGAAGATATTATGCGTGCTGCGAGAGCCTTGTGCACCCTGCCTGAGCCCTTTTCCAAAGTGCAACTGTTTAACGACATCTCTGCAACTACTGCTCAAGCTCGCAGAGCGTTCTCCCCAGTTACAACCATCCTGACCGAACAAAAAGTGGCCTACAAATGGGGTCACCCCACCAAACTCCTGGTGTCATATCGGAACCAACAAGTCGCCATCATGTCACCAAAGGAAGGCCTTAAGCAACTACACAACTGGGGCATGACCCCCCAAGCGCCGCCGCCTAATACGCCTGGTACGAGATCATCATCAAGAATGGCTACACCCTGGGACTCTCACGCTCTCACTTAATCTGGTCTTGCCGGAGCCCTTGCGGTAATATGTATGTTCAGCAGTTACGATTATATTATGCTGCCTATGTTTAACGTTTAATGTGTTATACCATTTATATACAGTGCTGCTGTGGGGGAGGGGAAGCGGTTGTGATACCCCTTCCACACTCCTCACTTTCTTTTGATGTGCTATGCACATCCACTGATTTGATTTACCTGTTTCAACGATTTGCCTGTTAGTTACCAATACACCACCTTACAACTGGTCTTTTTTTTTTATTCCTTTTTTTTTTTTTTTTTTGTGTTTTGCTGCTCCTGTTATCACTCTAGCGATCTCTTTTATTTACTTTATTTTTATTTTTACCTTCTTTTTTTGTGTGTTCGCATAGTTCGCTATAGGTGCCTGGTCGGGGCGCTCAGTCTCTCTTGAGGACTGCCTGACTTGGTCATCCCTCTTAGCGGCTACGAAGTAATAGTGCTAACCTACCTTAACCATTGCATATTGCTCTAGTCTCCTCTTGTCATTACTCATCCCTACAGTGAGGATAGTCTCTCTCGGTACCGCAGTAAGATTTATAGCAGGCCTCCTATCCGGGGGACATGTCGATCACAATAGTCTCATTAAACGCTAAGGGCCTTAACAGCCCCTTTAAAAGATCCTTGCTTTGGTGAGAAGCATTAGCCCAAAAGACAGATATATTATGCGTCCAGGAAACGCATTTCTCTGAGCTCAACTCCCCAAAATGCTCTCACAGGCTATTCAACCACTACTTCCATGCTCGCTCTGACAAGAAAACGAGGGGTGTGATGATTGCTGTACGGTCGTCCATATCATTCTCCCTCACACATATTGAACAAGATACAGCGGGTAGATATTTTATCCTATCAGCCGTTTGTAACAACCAACCTCTGGTCTTGGTCAATCTTTATGCTCCAAATACTGGCCAAAAAGAATTTTATAGATCCATTTTGAGCAAAATTCAGCCATACCCCAAGGAACACCTAGTGATATTTGGTGACTTTAATGATGTTCTTGACACTCAGCTGGACACTTCTAATACGAAGCGCAGGCATTCCACAGCCATTTCTAGTGTGGCTTTACAGGAGGACCTCCACGATCCTTGGAGGTGCCTCCATGGTACCGAGAGGGATTATTCCTTTTATTCGCATGCCCAACGATCTTACTCTCGGATCGATCTCTTCTTAGTCTCGAAAACGACACTTCAGAAAATTAGCCGCGCTACGGTGGGCCTCATAACTTGGTCCGACCACGCCCCAGTATCAATCACTATCGCCACCTCCCCACCTGTGGCCAGACATACACTCTGGCGTTTGAATTCCGCGCTCATAAGTACGCCGGAGACTCGTGAACTGATCCGATCCGAGATATCGCTATTTTTTTACTCTAACCTTGACTCTGTCTCTAGCCCCACTACCCTTTGGAATGCTCACAAGGCGGTAATTCGCGGAGTATGCCTCAAGCTGGGTGCACAGGAGAAGAAGAGAAGGAGGGCAACGATTGAATCCTTTCTACAGAAAATACGCAGTCTTGAAGTTACAAATAAAAACACTCCTTCCCCCCAAATTACCAAAGAACTTAGTACCCTGAGAAATGACCTTAGCTCATTTCTTCACAGAAATTTTGATTTTCACCTAAGTAGGTTGAGACTCACTTGGTATTCCCAAGGTGATAAAGCAGGGAAACACTTGGCACAACAATATAAAAAAAGAGCCGCACAGAATAGGATCCCCTTTCTTCTAAACCAGAAGGGTCAGAAAATTAGCAACCCCAAAGACATAGCCGAGGAATTTAGTCTCTTCTATTCAAAGCTGTACAATCTCTCCAGTTCCCCTTCAGAACCGTGCCCCGAGGCGGGGAATATATCTGGATTTCTGGATCCGCTGCAGCTCCCCTCACTCTCCCCAGAACAAGTAGAGCTTCTCTCCCGGCCTTTTACCCATCAAGAAATATCTGACGCAATAAAGGGTCTCCCCCTCCACAAAGCTCCTGGGCCTGATGGGTACACTAATAGCTACTATAAAACCTATGTAGACCAACTGCTACCTCACCTATGTGCTACACTTAATGACTTTTTAGCAACTGGGAAGAAACCCTCAGAATCCCTTGAGGCGACTATCACCACTATTCATAAAGTAGGCAAACCTTCTCATGACCCCGTAAATTATCGACCCATATCTTTGCTAAATACTGACACCAAACTCTACTCAAAACTTCTAGCTACTAGGCTGGCGAGTTATATCTCTACCCTGATCCACCCAGATCAGGTGGGTTTTATCCCCTTGAGACAAACCTCAGACGGAACCCGCAGAATAATTGACATGCTCCACTGGGCGGAGCATCATCAAATGCCTTCTCTGCTGATATCGTTAGACGCAGAGAAGGCATTTGATAGGGTCAACTGGCTCTATTTGAAAATGGTCCTTCAAAAATTCGGCATCACAGGCAAATTTCTCCAAGCCATACTAGGACTATACTCCAACCCTAGTGCCAGAGTCCTGAATTCAGGACTACTTTCGTCTCCCTTTATGATTACGAATGGGACACGCCAGGGGTGCCCTCTTTCACCGTTAATATTTGCATTAATGATAGAACCACTAGCGCAAGCTATTAGATCACACCCGGACATCAAAGGTCTGGAAATCAACCAATGTAGCCACAAAATTAGTTTATATGCGGATGACGTAATCATCTGGCTCACCAACCCAGTTCAATCTCTCCCCTCGCTTTGTGATCTTCTACAAAGTTTTAGCCAGGTCTCTCTGTATAAGCTGAACCACTCCAAATCGGCGATGCTAGGCATATCCCTTCCCACCTATCTTAAAACGAATATATCGTCCATCTCTCCTTTCTCCTGGGCACCCAACTCCTCCGTGTCTTATCTGGGCATCCATCTGACCTCCCCAGCATCCTTGTTGTTACGTACCAATATGGCTACTCTAACCCAGAAACTTCAGGAGACTGCTACTTCACTCCTCTCAGTTAAAGCCTCCTGGGCAGGAAGAATTGCATTGGCTAAAATGTTTTTGTTACCGCACATTCTTTATATGTTTAGAACTCTGCCTTTACCTATTTTGAAACCTGATATAGCTGGACTACAAAGGATTAACAAGTTTATATGGGCGGCCCACAAATCACGTATTAGATCCCCGTTGTTGTGCATCCCGACTAGATATGCTGGGATGGGAGTCCCGGATCTCAAGGCATACTACAAAGCCACTGTTTTAGACCAAACCAGGAAACTATGGGATCCAACCTCTTCTCTGCCATGGACTTCAATTGAAACCGCTGATATGTTGTCTCCTCCATCACACTTACTCGCAGCCATCTGGATGGGTTTACACCCCACACACTCTCTACTACCAATGGTCAAAGCCCTCACAAACAACTGGAAAGCAATTGTACAATCCGCGGGCGGCCTACATATACAAGCTCTATATCGGCTACCGCTCGCCTCCATTTCACTCCTGTCCCAGGATTTACCGCTTCATAGCTGGGCCTCAAAAGGCATTATAACCCTCGGAGACTTATTTCATAATGGTCATCTTAAGTCCTTCGCTCAACTCTCTAAAGCCTTTAACATTCCTAGTAAAGACTTCTACATCCACCTACGGATCCGTCATGCTCTTTCCTCTGTACATACGTCAAGCTGCTCTTTGACTAGAGACATAATACAAGCATTTACCTCCACGATCAACAAATTTAGGGGTATTTCATACTTCTATGGTCTCTTGACAAAGCCTAGCCCGGAACGAGCCACTCCGGCGATTGTCTCATGGGAGCGAACTCTACACATACAAGTCTCTCCAGCGACCTGGTACCGGGCAATCCGTTTTCCAGCTGTAGTATCCAGAAATGTGTCACACTGGGAGACTGTGATGAAAATCCTTTACAAGTGGTATTACACTCCGTCTAAATTAGTAAGGATTTTTCCGTCCCAATCTGGAAAGTGTTGGCGAGAGTGTAATCAAGACGGACATATTTACCATATTTGGTGGGAATGCCCGCTCATAACTACCTTCTGGGCCAGAATTTCCTCCTTCATCCAGAGCATAACAAATGTTACTGGCAAACTGGCACCGCAGACGGCTCTCTTTGGTCTTGATCTTGCATCTTGGCCTTCAAAATTTCACACCATAATCACTCACATACTAATAGCGGCTAGACTCGCTATTTCCCGTCGTTGGAAGCAATCTTGCTCACCCTCTGTCCCAGATGTAATTATAATATTAAACAACCATATGTTGATGGAATTCATGTTTGCGAAAGCACATATGAAATTGAGTAAATTCTATGCTACTTGGCAACACTGGATACAAGATTCCAGAGCTCAATTACACTCTTGATCTTAACAGTCTTTCTTGAGCCCCTATGCCACTGCTCTCATACGGGCGGGAGGGGGGGAAATCCATCTGACCCCCATAGGACATGGGTCCGAGCCCTCTGCGGTGTGCCTGCTTATAGCATTTAAGGATTTTTCTTCTTCTACCCTCTTTAATGCCATACTCACCCGTTTCTCCGCTCATCCTCCATCTTTCTCTACCCTTCTTTAGATGCTCTGAGGGGGAGAGATTTGAGGCAGTCTCTCCCCGCCAGTTATTCCCTTCTCGCTAAGGTATCATGATCTTACGCCTGTCACCTCTTTGCCCCTCTCTTCTCTCTCCACAATTTGCTGTGTAGAATTACCCTTTTGTCATGTTAAGTTTGTTGGCATTGACATTGCATTATTTACTTTGACTTTTATGCGATCTGTGCTGTACTTGCAGTTTTTTGTTCAATAAAATTTTTGAAACCTAAAAAAAAAAAAAAAAAAAAAGGTTATTGCGATTTTTTTTTTTAGCAAAAATATGTAGAAGAATATATACTGGCCGAAACTGAGGAAAAAAATATTTTTTAATATATTTTTGGGGGATATTTATTATAGCAAAAAGTAAAAAATATAGAATTTTTTCAAAATTGTCCCTCTATTTTTGTTCATAGCGCAAAAAATAAAAACCACAGAGGTGATCAAAAGAAAGCTCTATTTGTGGGGAAAAAATCACCCCAATTTTGTTTGGGAGCCACGTCTCATGACCGCGCAATTGTGAGTTAAAGCAAAGGCAGTGCCGAATTGCAAAAAGGGGCCTGGTCCTTTAGCTGCAAAATGGTAAGGGGCTTAAGTGGTTATGGACCAGCCTCATTTTGAGATTTTGGTGTTTACATGTTTAAAACAGTTTTTTTTGCTATAAAATTACTTAGAACCCCCAAACATTATATATTGGTTTTTTTTCTAACACCCTAGAGAATAAAATGGCGGTCATTTCAATACTTTTTTCCCATCTTATTTGTTCAGCGTTCTTACAAGCGCACTTTTTTGGGAAAATTATTATTTTTTTTAATAAAAAAAAAAGACAACAGTAAAGTGAGACCATTTTTTTTATATTGTTAAAGATAATGTTATGCCAAGTAAATTGATACCCAACATGTCACGCTTCAAAATTGCGCCCGCTCATGGAATGGCGTCAAACTTTTACCCTCAAAAATCTCCATAGGCGAAGTTTAAAAAATTCTACAGGTTGCATGTTTTGAGTTACAGAGGAGGTCTAGGGTTAAAATTATTTGCTTTTGCTCTAATGATTGCAGTAATACCTCACTTGTGTACTTTGACCACCATTTTCATATGCAGTCACTACTCACGTATGCGTTCGCTTCTGCGCACAAGCTCGTCGGGACAGGGCGTTTAAAAAAAAATTCTTATTTATTTTACTTGATTTTATTTATTTTTACACTGTTTTTAAAAAAAATTTAAATTGGGTCACTTTTATTCCTATTATAAGGAATGTAAACATCTCTTGTAATAGAAAAAAAAGCATGACAGGTCCTCTTAAAGAGGGATTTCACTGTAAAAAACAATAATTACTAGACAGCAGCTACAAATACTGCAGCTGCTGACTTTTAATAAATAGACACTCACCTGTCTCAGGATCCAGCGATGTCAGCAGCCGAGGCAGATCGATCGCTCGGCTCTTGGCTGCTGCCGCCGCCATTCTAGGTGTGGGAATCAGGAAGTGAAGCATTGCAGCTTCACTTCCCGGTTCCCTACTGCATATACGCGAGTCACGCAGCTCAATAGGAATGATCCGAACTGTCTCTGGGACCCATGTCTGTCCCAGCAGTCAGAGCGCCGGAACAGAAAGAGGCATAGACTCCTGTGGGAGTCTATGCCCGGAAGTGGGTGCAAATACCTGTCTTAGACAGGTACCTGTACCCCCCTCCCCCCTGAAAGGTGGAAACTGTGACACTTTAGGGTGGAACCCCGCTTTAAATATGAGATATGGGGTCAAAAAGTCCTCAGATCTGAGGGGGCGTGGCCAACTGCCGAGCTGAATGGAAGCCTGAATCCTCAGCTCCTGCACTGAACGGGTGATAACGACCGTATACCGCTAATCCGACCGCTAAAAAATGCACCAACCGGATCCCCACACGTTCGGGAACCAGAACGGAACATCACGGAAACGAAAAGAATACCGACATCCGAAGAAATTAACGGATTTCTTCTCCTCCGGGAGCTCTCAAAATGGCGCCCGCGATACCTCACAGCACAGCGAACGGGCCTATACTGATCTGCCTGATGCGGACGTCCTGAACACGCAGGCACCAGACGAAGATGTGAACTCCACATCATCCCAAGGACCCCAATCAGCATCCAACAGCCCAGCTAAGTCACGAATGAGACTGGAAAATATTACTACAGCTCTGGAGGTAAGGCCTACTCTGGACAGTCTCCTCACACAGACACCAGCATCCTCCCCTATTGCGGCCTTCCCCACTGCTAATCAGCCTGTGATAGACACCATGTTAAAAGACATGCTGATCTCTCTACACAGCTCCTTACATTCTGATATCACCTCTCTAGTCACAGCATTCAAATCTGAAATGGTCACTGTGAGCAGCAAAGTAAATGTTCTTGAACAGCAGATGAGCACAATGGCTGTCACAGTTAATGATTTAGTCGATGCTCACGATCACACCAGAGAAGAACAACAATGGGTTCGCGCCAAAATGGCGGACCTCGAAGACCGCTCGAGGCGCAACAATATAAAAATCAGGGGGATCCCCGAAACCATCTTGCCCTCAGATCTACAAGCCTACGCTAGAAAAATGATTTCCTCAATTCTGCCTGAGCTACCCCCAATTGAAACGGGCATCGATCGTATTCACCGACTTCCGAAACCACATCACTTATCTGTGGAGGTCCCACGAGATACCCTCATGAGAATACATTTCTTCCACACCAAAGATATGCTTCTAGCCAAAACCAGGAGAATGGAACATCTTCCTCCACCGTACCAAAAACTGCAATTCTTTGCAGATATATCCCAGTACACGCGCCAGCAACGGCGTCAACTACACACCATTACTAAGCCACTAAATAACCACAAGATTCCATATCAATGGGGCTACCCCACCAAACTCCTGATCAACAAAAATGGAAAGAAATACAGCATTCATACAGTTGAGGAAGGTATACAGCTTCTCCGTGAATGGGGCATTGTCCCTGAACCAATAATGCCAATGCAGCAGCAACCTACCGCAACCCAAATCCAGGGCTCTTCTGATCCTAGGATCCGCTCCAGCCACTGCACATGAGATTAGTGGTATCACTGTTCAGAAATCCACTGTAACCTCCGTTCCAGTGCCTGCTCGTTGCAGATTGTTCACGAACACTACCCCCGCAGATTGCTAGGTAGTTCTACCACTTTACTACCGAGCGTTACCTTTCTTCCCCCCACCATCTCACCTCCCTTCCATTGTTTTTATCTCCCTTTTATTGTTGTTTCAGCTTGTGTTTATTAACTGTACGCTCTTTTCCCCCACCCGTCCTATCCTTGGAGAGCATAACTCTCAATCTTTTACTGACTTCCGCACCTGCTCCAACAACCGACCAGTGGATACATCATCTCCGCAACTTCTACACCAACAACACCTGATAAACCACCAACTGTAAGTACTACTACACGTCTCCAGACCCTCTTTAACCGTTGCACAAAATGCCCAAATTCTTATCTCTCAATGTTAAGGGTCTTAATCACCCAGCCAAAAGGTCATCTCTGTGGAAAACTGCAATATCTTCTCACTGTGATGTCCTCTGCGTTCAAGAGACGCACTTTAAAATCAATGCAGAACCCCCATGTACCAATAGACACTTTCCCAATATTTTTCGAGCCTCGGGGCCTGAAAAAAGAAACGGAGTTCTAATAGCAATTAAAAACACACTTTCCTTTTCGCTACACGATAGCCTAGTTGACCCTAATGGCAGATATCTTGCAATAGATTGCTCTTTAAACAATGTCAGATATACTATTGTGGCCCTATATGCTCCCAACAAAAAGCAAATTAACTTTCTCTCCAAGCTCCTGAAGAAAATAAATAATTTTAAACGTGGCCAACTCATAATTTGTGGGGACTTCAACATAGTCCCGGACGTCACCATCGATACCTCTTCTCACTCTACTAGACCTGCCTCCCAAATGGGACCCTTCATGAGAAATAATGATCTCTATGACGTTTGGAGATGTCATCACACTACGGAAAGAGACTATTCCTACTTTTCTCCACGCCATAATTCTTACACACGTATAGATTACTTTTTGGTGGACAAATGGACTTTACCCCGTATATCTACTTCAGAGATTTCTACCATTACATGGTCCGACCATGCACCGGTTATGATAACTGTGGAGGACTCTCCGACCACATCCAAAACTCGGATCTGGAGAGCTAATGCCTCACTTCTTAACTCCCCACAATATTCAGACCACCTCAAACAAGCACTGGAGGAGTACTTCTCCCTAAATGAAGAGTCTGTTAATGATAATTTCACACTTTGGAACGCTCATAAAGCGTTCATAAGAGGAGTACTTATACAATTGGGAGCCAAGGAGAGGAGGAGGAGATCACAGCGCTTAGACACGCTCACTTCAGACATCAAAATCCTGGAAAACCAAAATCAATCCAATCCTACTCCCTCCACTAAACTCAAATTAGATCGCCTTAGACAAGAATTACGAGCTCACTTACTTGACAATTACCAAAAAGCACATACTTACTTTAGAGCTGTACATTATTCTACTAGTAACAAAGCTGGTCGAGCTATGGCTACCAGAATTAAAGGTCACTACTCCAAGACTAAAATTCCTTTTCTATTTCACCCCACCACGAACAAAAAAGTAATAGATCCCTCTGCTATAGCAGACGCATTCAGCCACTACTATGAATCCCTCTATAATTTGAAATCAGACCCCAATACCACACAACCCTCTCCTCAAGACATAGACTCCTTTCTCCAAGAAATAAAACTTCCCAGACTCTCAAGTGATCAACTTCAGTCACTGAATGCTCCATTCACACCACAGGAAATTATTAACACCATTTCTGCCCTGCCATCCAACAAATCTCCAGGCCCAGATGGTCTCACTGGTGAATACTATAAAAAATTTAGCTCGCTCCTCAGTCCATACTTTTCCAGAGTATGCAACGACGCTGCCTCCTCCTCCTCTCTACCTCCAGAAATGTTATCTGCTCTAATTATTACATTGCCGAAGCCAGGGAAGGACCCGTCACATCCACAGAATTTTAGGCCAATCTCTCTTCTAAATGTAGACACCAAGATATACGCCAAACTTATAGCAAACAGACTGATAGACTTAATGCCCCATTTAATACATAGAGACCAATCCGGATTTACCAAGGGGAGACAAGCCTTTGACGCTACCCGTAGAATAATTAATGTGGTACACCATGCCGAGCTCACTAGAACGCCTTCTCTGCTTCTGTCTTTAGACGCAGAGAAGGCGTTCGATAGAGTACATTGGGAATATATGAAAGCAACCCTACTTAAGTTTGGATTCCAAGATACGATACTCTCTGCTATTTTAGCTCTATACTCGTCACCATCTGCCCAAGTATATACTTCTGAAATGTTATCTAGACCCTTTCAGATCACTAATGGCACACGCCAAGGATGCCCCTTATCGCCGCTAGTTTTTAATTTAATAATGGAACCCCTAGCCGAACACATTAGAACACATTGCAACATCAATGGATTCACCATTGGCCAAACAGAACACAAAATTAATTTATTTGCTGATGACGTCATATTGATGATCACGGATCCCATTTCCTCCCTGGCTTCGGTACAATCATTATTGAAAAGGTTTAGTGATTTATCATACTATAAAGTGAATGAACATAAATCCGTTATTTTAGACATGGGTTTAGATGCGACCACTGGTAATCTTCTTAGAAATTTGTTCCCTTACTCTTGGACTGACACTGGTTTACCCTATCTGGGCATACATATTACTAGATTTACGAAGTTACTCTTTTCCCGTAACTATCCTGACATCAAACAAACGCTACTTCAAGACATGGAAAAGATATCAAAACATGAATTTTCTTGGGCAGGTCGTCTAGCTGCTTTCAAGATGATGGCATTACCTAAACTGTTGTATGTCTTTCGTACACTGCCTATACCAGTACCGCTTACTTATCTTAATTCATTACAATCTGCATTAACACGCTTCCTCTGGCAAGGCAAGAAACCACGATGCAATCACACAAAGCTCATCAAACACAGATCAGTAGGTGGCATGGGACACATAGATATTAAGGATTACTATATTGCTACCATCATATCCCAAACGAAAGAATGGTTTAACACACACACCAACACCCTGTGGGGAGCTATAGAGAACACAATGACACCTGGTACTAATCTATCCACCTGGCTGTTTAGCACCTCCGCTAAGACTCCACAATTATCTCTATACTCACCTACCATACAAGCCACGGTCAAAACTTGGAGAACACTACACTACACTCACTGGACAAATCTTCCCCTACGACCCATTCCAATCCCCCTTGAAACACTACAACTACTTACTCCCGACCTCCACATTCCTGTCTGGATATCAGCCATGGCAACTTACACATCGGAACTTCGCTCTCTAATTCAATCCAATTCGCATACACTCAAGCAACAACAGTCGGCCACCCATATGACGGACTATCTAACATACTACAGGATAAGACATTGCCTCGCTGCTCACCCTTCTTTAGAAAGTTCTCTACCACTAAACATTTGGAAGTTCCTATTTCTTAACGATCATATCTCTAAGGGGATCTCAATAGTATACTCCACCTTGCAGGGAAAACATATGTTTTACAAGTCCAAACCCCTTACAGACTGGGAGACAGACCTTGAGACACAATTCTCAGATTGTCAGTGGCAACAAGCAATTAAGTCCACCTACACATACACTGCTTGCTCCGCACTTTGGGAGCTCGCCCAAAAAATTACAATGAGATGGTACTTGACACCATATAGAATGGCCAAATTTAACAAACAAACACCGCATACTTGCTGGAGAGAATGTAACTTGCCTGGGACACTCCTACATATTTTCTGGTCATGCCCACGTATAAAACTAGTATGGTCCAAAGTAGAAACACTACTACATGAAGTTCTGCACCTACACATTCCACTAACTCCTTCTCTGGCAATCCTCAATGTCAACATTAACGACATTCCATCAGACCTACGCTTAATCACCACACACATTCTCTTAGCCACAAAACTCTTAATCGCAAGAAAATGGAAGACAACTACAACCCCATCACTGGATGAAATTATCATGGTAGTCCAAACGCACTATACATATGAAATTGTTCTCTCTAGAGGGAAACACAACCATCACCGCCTTAAAACTCTCTGGCATCCCTGGTCGGTATGGTATGACCAATACCATAATGTTTGATTAACTCTTTCCATCAAGACAACCCCATGACTCTCCATCCTCTTTTGCTTCTTTCCCTCCTATCCCCCCCCCCTCCTCTTCTCTCCCCCCTCCTTTCCTTAAGCTCCCTCTCCTCTCCCCCCTCCCACTCCCCTCCCCCCTTTATCTCTCGCCCTTCCATCATTGCTGTTTATAAGCTGATATTATAGACTGTTATGTACTAAAATGAACATTATATTGTACCTATTGTACCTATCATACCTACTGTTCCTGTAGTACCGTTTGTACCTACTGCATATTTACATTGTTGTATGTTCGCTAAACTCAATAAAAACTATTTTGAAAAAAAAAAAAAAAAAAAAGTCCTCAGATCTCATATTTGGACTTAAATGCAATAATAAAAAAAAAAATGTTGTCATTTCAAAAAATTATGTTGAAAAAAAGTGCCTTTAAGACATATGGGCAGAAGCGACGTTTTGACGTCGCTTCCGCCCTGCAGAGTCATGGAGATGGATGGGGGCCATTTTACCCTCACTCGTCTCCATGCACAGAAAGCGAGAGGACATGAGGGCACCGGATCATGGCGAGAAAGGGAGGAGCTGTCCCGATAAAAGTGATCTCACGGTGAATCTGCCACAGAGACCACTTTTATCTTGTAGACGACAACTGGCCAAACACGGGGATACTGGGGTTATGGCAGCTAGCTGCTGCCATAACAAGGATATAGTCCCCAAAGTAGGGACCTAGATCAGAGTGCCGCAGTTGGCAAGTGCTTAATTAGTACATCACAAATGGGAAAAGGGATGCCCATACCACCTCTGAGTACTTGTAAACTGTACAGATTAGTGCTTCTGTAGTCATTGCATAAACTGTGTGACTCAAATAATACTGAGAATTTTTTTTGCAGCAGCAATGTGTTGCAGGAAAGAAAATCACTCGAATTTCCCATCAACACAGATGGTGTTGAAGGGGGATTACCTCCTGCCGAGCTGTTGTGTTCACAGTAACAAATAAATTATTGCTAGCAGCTATAACATCCGCTAGCAATAACCACATGTAAAATCCAGCAGGCTGGTTGATCAATTGATCAACTTGGATATATTTAGCCTGCCCATACTTGATTCGAATCTCTGCCCCTGGGACAGATTTCTGGAAGTATCTGTCAAGAAGAAACAGAGGTCCCAGTGGGGCTTAGCTGGGGAGCTTGTTCACAATCTTAAGACCAGGGATCAAGTTGGGTCTGGAGAAGCTCACTGGATGAAACCGGGAGGAAGTCAGTGGGAAAGAGTCCAGCTGTCCTGTGTCCAGTGGATTGTGAGTCTACATCTCCATCACTAGGAAGAGGCTGTTGGATATTGGCACGAGATAACCGATGGTCCTGTGGATAGTCACTAGGCAGGGGTGGAACTACTCGGCTGCAGGCGCTATGGGGCCCGCAGCCGAGGAGGGCCCAGTGAGTGGGTTGCGGGTGAGCCGCCAAGCTGCCCATCCGATCGGCGCTCGTACAGTCAAACTGACTGTACAAGCGGACGGAGCTGGGAGGCTAGGTGTGTGGGCAATCAGTGGGTGGCAGAGCAGAGAGATGACATCAACTCTCACCGCCCGGCGCCTGCCCTGTGTCAGGAAAGGTTCCCTCCGCTGGTAATATCGATCATTTGGTGTGCAGTACTGAGATCCACCAGCAAGTGTCTCCTGGCAGTTTGGAGATGTCAGAAGAACTTTTCCCTGCTGGAATTATGTCATCTTTGGGCCGCAGTACTGGCGTTCACCAGCGGAGGGATCCTGGTAGTGTGGAGCAAGTATTACCTTCTGCAATCAGGCATCACATGACTGATAGCAGCCATTGTATAAATACCCGACAAGTGCACACACATCTTGCCCTGGTATTGTCTTTGTGCCCTGACCTGCAGCCTGTTTATCTGTTACCTGATCCTGAACCTTGATTCCTGCCTCCCGAACCTGTTGTATCTGATCCCGTCTATTCCTGCATCCCTGGAACCTTGTCCTGAAACCTGATCCCTTTCTCCTTGTCCCCCCATCTGCTGACCTCCTGTTTATGACCCTAGCCTGGCTTGACTTCGATTCCGGTACTCTCTTTTGCTACATATGCTGGTTAGTTTGTTTATCATCACTTTTTGGTTTGTTCACTCAGTTTGTATTGGTGGTGTGTTCAGATTTATATGCATTTACTTTAATAAACTTACTTTCACGCATTTATGTCTGGTTCACTCTGTCACAGTCGCACAGTTCTGGTCACATCTAGTTTATGACACCCTACTTCCTGGCAGTTCCACCCTCACTCACTGTGCAGGCCGCAGAGAGATTACATCATCTCTCTGCTGCCTGACTCAGACTGGGAAACAGAATTGACAATCCCCATTCCCCACCTTATCAGGAAAGTGACAATCTGCAACTTGTGGCAGGGGATGTGGCAACTGGACAATCCACAATGTGTGGCAGGTGACATGGCAAGTGGATAGTTTGCAACTTGTGGCAGGTGACATGGCAAGTGGACAATCCGCAATGTGTGGCAGGTGATGTGGTAGGTGGACAATCCGCAATGTGTGGCAGGTGACGTGGCAAGTGGGCAATCCACAATGTGCAGCAGGTGATGTGGCAAGTGGACAATCCGCAATGTGTAGCAGGTGACATGGTAAGTGGACAATCCACAACTTGGGGCAGGTGATGTGGCAAGTGGACAATCCGCAATGAGTGGCAGGTGATGTGGCAAGTGGACAATTCGCAATGGGTGGCAGGTGACGTGGCAAGTGGACAATTTGCAACGTGTGCCAAGTGACAAACTGCAGCTCGTGGCAGGTGATGTGGCAAGTGGACAATTCAAAATGTGTGGCATGTGTTAGAAGACAATTTGCAATGTGTGGCAGGTGACAATCTGCAGCTTGTGGCAGGTGAAGTGGCAAGTGGACAATCCAAAATGTGTGGCAGGTGATAGAGGACAATTTGCAATGTGTGGCAGGTGATGTGGCAAGTGACAATCTGCAACGTGTGACAAGTGACAATCTGCATCTGGTGGCAGGTGAGGTGGCAAGTGAAAATCTGCAATGTGTGGCAGGTGATGTGGCAAGTGATGTGGCAAGTGGACAATCTGCAACGGGTGTCAGGTGATGTGGCAAGTGGATAATCCACAATGGGTGGCAGGTGACATGGCAAGTGGACAAGATGCAACGCGTGGCAAGTGACAATCCGCATCTTGTGGCAGGTGACGTGGCAACTGGACAATCCGCAATGTGTGGCAGGTGATAGTGGACAATTTGCAACATGTGGCAGGTGACATGGCAAGTGTCAATCCGCAATGTGTGGTAGGTGACGTGGCAAGTGACAATCTGCAACTTGTGGCAGGTGATGTGGCAAATGGATAATCTGCCACGCGTGACAAGTGACAATCTGCATCTGGTGCAGGTGACATGGCAAGTGAAAATCCGCAACGTGTGGCAAGTGACAATCTGCAACGTGTGATAAGTGATATGCAATCTGCATCTGGTGGCAGGCGACGGTGCCAAGTGACACACTTTTGGGGCTCTCACTGATTCTGCATAATGTTCAGTTGAACTATTTCATTTTCTATAGCAATGTAATAATAGAAATAATGGGTTTCAATCATCCTGACACCATAACAACCATGGTGCCCTGATGATTGAAGCGCCAACATCAGCCATTGCCCTGATAAATTGCCCCCAAAAACCTATTTTCTAGCAGTGCCCCTCCCGAGACTAGACTCTGGATCTGCCCCTGGCTGCGGGTGAGGGGGGGCTCCATACAACATTTTGCTATGGGGCCCTGTGATTTCTAGTTACGCCCCTGTCACTAAGTACCCCCAACACTGAGGAATCAGTGACTGTGTGCATCTTTTAAACTCTGGTCCTAGTCCTAGTCACTATCAGCATAGAGATCCTGTGGGACTTTTATCTTAGTACTGTGCAAAAAGAAAGCTAAAGCCCCGTACACACGAGCGGACTTTTCAACATCCAAAGTCCGTCAGACCGAGTCCGCCAGACTATCCGATCGTGTGTGGGCTGCAACGGACTTTAGCTTCGCAAAAGTCTGACGGACTTTAGAAATGAAGCATGCTTCAAATTTTCCCGACGGAACTCCGCCGGACCCGGTCCCCTTCGAAAAATCCGCTCGTGTGTATGCTACTCCGACGGACTAAAACCGACGCTAGGGCAGCTATTGGCTACTGGCTATGAACTTCCTTATTCGAGTCGGGTCGTACGTCATCACGTTCGAATCCGTCGGAGTTTAGTGTGATCGTGTGTGGCCAAGTCCGTTCGGCCGAAAAGTCTGTCAGAACTCCGGCGGAACTCCAGCGGAACTCCGGCGGAACTCCTTTGGAAGTCTGTTGGACATAAGTCCTCTCGTGTGTACGGGGCTTAAGGAGTCCCAAAGTTTTCAAAAATCTTCAGTTTTTTGGGTATCTCATGCTCAATTTCTCTATCCCAGTTAATCATTACAAAAAAACAAAAAAACAAAACCTAGACTGTTTCTTTGAGCCAGAAGAGGAATGGAGAATTGTGCCTGGGTGTAAGTATTCTAAGTGGAGAAATAAGACTATATTCACCAGTGGCTTCTACAGCGATGCACTACCTGTATATAAAAGTACAAATACCTTGATGCAGTCTTATTAGAGTCATAAAAATACACATTATTACTCAATTAAGACATACAAATTCAAAATAAAAACTTTAATTGTTCTTAGTACAGTAGGGCAACAAAACACAAAAACAAAACTAAGAAAAACAGAACTAAGGCTGGATTCACACCTATGCAGTTTTAGTGCTTTTTGCATTTTACAGATTTTCACTACAGTCCATTTAACATGGTTTCCTATGGAACAAGTTCTGTAGTGCAAATCTGCAAAATGCAAAAAGCACTAAAACTGCATAGGTGTGAATCCAGCCTAAAAATGCATAGGTGTGAATCCAGCCTAAAGCCTTGTACACACGGTCGGAGAATCCGTCGGAATGTATCCTATCGGACCGTGTCGTCTGATAATCCGACTGTGTGTGGTATGCATCGGATTGATTCCGTCCGAATCTCCGTCGGACCCAATTTTCCAACAAGTTGGAAATATTTCCCGACCAACTGGGCCGGTCGGAACTAATCCGATCATGTGTAGAGCATTTTGATCAAGACCAAGTGCCACGCATGCTCATATTCAAATTCCGACACGGAAGTGCTCGTTCAAGTAAAACTACTGCTCGTAAGCGATATAGCACATTCGTTACTCTGCAATGTTAAAAATTCTTTCATCAAGCGCATTCTCTTGTTCTTTACAATGCTGCAAGAACGAACTTCTTTTGATGCTCATAGTCACACACACTTCTCCCGAACGGATTTCATTACTCTTTTTTAACCATGTAAAATCCAGCAGGCTGTTTGATCAATTGATCAACTTGGATATATTTAGCCTGCCCATACTTGATTCGAATCTCTGCCCCTGGGACAGATTTCTGGAAGGATCTGTCAAGAAGAAACAGAGGTCCCAGTGGGGCTTAGCTGGAGAGCTTGTTCACAATCTTAAGACCAGGGATCAAGTTGGGTCTGGAGAAGCTGACTGGATGAAACCGGGAGGAAGTCAGTGGGAAAGAGTCCAGCTGTCCTATGGCGTGTGAGTCTACATCTCCATCACTAGGAAGAGGCTGTTGGATATTGGCACAAGATAACCGATGGTCCTGTGGATAGTCACTAGGCAGCGGTGGAACTACTCGGCTGCAGGCGATATGGGGCCCGCAGCCGAGGAGGGCCCAGTGAGTGGGTTGCGGGTGAGCCGCCGAGCTGCCCGTCCGATCAGCGCTCGTACAGTCACACTGACTGTACAAGCGGACGGAGCTGGGAGGCTAGGTGTGTGGGCAATCAGTGGGTGGCAGAGCAGAGAGATGACATCAACTCTCACCGCCCGGCGCCTGCCCTGTGTCAGGAAAGGTTCCCTCCGCTGGTAATATCGATCATTTGGTGTGCAGTACTGAGATCCACCAGCAAGTGTCTCCTGGCAGTTTGGAGATGTCAGAAGAGCTTTTCCCTGCTGGAATTATGTCATCTTTGGGCCGCAGTACTGGCGTTCACCAGCGGAGGGATCCTGGTAGTGTGGAGCAGGTATTACCTTCTGCAATCAGGCATTACATGACTGATAGCAGCCATTGTATAAATACCCGGCAAGTGCACACACATCTTGCCCTGGTATTGTCTTTGTGCCCTGACCTGCAGCCTGTTTATCTTTTACCTGATCCTGAACCTTGATTCCTGCCTCCCGAACCTGTTGTATCTGATCCCGTCTATTCCTGCATCCCTGGAACCTTGTCCTGAAACCTGATCCCTTTCTCCTTGTCCCCCCATCTGCTGACCTCCTGTTTATGACCCTAGCCTGGCTTGACTCTGATTCCGGTACTCTCTTTTGCTACATATGCTGGTTAGTTTGTTTATCATCACTTTTTGGTTTGTTCACTCAGTTTGTATTGGTGGTGTGTTCAGATTTATATGCATTTACTTTAATAAACTTACTTTCACGCATTTATGTCTGGTTCACTCTGTCGCAGTCGCACAGTTCTGGTCACATTTAGTTTATGACACCCTGCTTCCTGGCAGTTCCGCCCTCACTCACTGTGCAGGCAGCAGAGAGATTACATCATCTCTCTGCTGCCTGACTCAGACTGGGAAACAGAATTGACAATCCCCATTCCCCACCTTATCAGGAAAGTGACAATCTGCAACTTGTGGCAGGGGATGTGGCAACTGGACAATCCACAATGTGTGGCAGGTGACGTGGCAAGTGGATAGTTTGCAACTTGTGGCAGGTGACATGGCAAGTGGACAATCCGCAATGTGTGGCAGGTGATGTGGCAAGTGGACAATCCGCAATGTGTGGCAGGTGACATGGCAAGTGGGCAATCCACAATGTGCAGCAGGTGATGTGGCAAGTGGACAATCCGCAATGTGTAGCAGGTGACATGGTAAGTGGACAATCCACAACTTGGGGCAGGTGACGTGGCAAGTGGACAATCCGCAATGGGCGGCAGGTGACGTGGCAAGTGGACAATTTGCAACGTGTGCCAAGTGACAATCTGCAGCTTGTGGCAGGTGATGTGGCAAGTGGACAATCCAAAATGTATGGCATGTGATAGAAGACAATTTGTAATGTGTGGCAGGTGATGTGGCAAGTGACAATCTGCAACGTGTGCCAAGTGACAATCTGCAGCTTGTGGCAGGTGACGTGGCAAGTGGACAATCCAAAATGTGTGGCAGGTGATAGAGGACAATTTGCAATGTGTGGCAGGTGATGTGGCAAGTGACAATCTGCAACGTGTGACAAGTGACAATCTGCATCTGGTGGCAGGTGAGGTGGCAAGTGAAAATCCGCAATGTGTGGCAGGTGATGTGGCAAGTGGACAATCCGCAATGTGTGGCAGGTGATGTAGCAAGTGGACAATTTGCAACTTGTGGCAATTGACAATCTGCAACTTGTGGCAGGTGACATGGCAAGTTGACAATACGCAACGGGTGTCAGGTGATGTGGCAAGTGGATAATCCACAATGGGTGGCAGGTGACGTGGCAAGTGGACAAGTTGCAATGCGTGGCAAGTGACAATCCGCAACTTGTGGCAGGTGACGTGGCAACTGGACAATCCGCAATGTGTGGCAGGTGATAGTGGACAATTTGCAACATGGCAGGTGATATGGCAAGTGTCAATCCGCAATGTGTGGTAGGTGACGTGGCAAGTGACAATCTGCAACTTGTGGCAGGTGATGTGGCAAATGGATAATCTGCAACGTGTGACAAGTGACAATCTGCATCTGGCACAGGTGACATTGCAAGTGAAAATCCACAATGTGTGGCAGGTGACGTGGCAAGTCACAATCTGCAACGTGTGATATGTGATAGGTAAACTGCATCTGGTGGCAGGAGACGGTAGCAAGTGACACACTCGGGGCTCTTACTGATTCTGCATAATGTTGAGTTGAACTATTTAATTTTCTATAGCAATGTAATAATAGAAATAATGTGTTTCAATCATCCTGAGGTGGCAAGTGGACAATCCGCAATGGGTGGCAGGTGACGTGGCAAGTGGACAATTTGCAACGTGTGCCAAGTGACAATCTGCAGCTCGTGGCAGGTGACGTGGCAAGTGGACAATCCAAAATGTGTGGCATGTGATAGAGGACAATTTGCAATGTGTGGCAGGTGATGTGGCAAGTGACAATCTGCAACGTGTGACAAGTGACAATCTGCATCTGGTGGCAGGTGACGTGGCAAGTGAAAATCTGCAATGTGTGGCAGGTGACGTGGCAACTGGACAATCCGCAATGTGTGGCAGGTGATGTGGCAAGTGGACAATTTGCAACTTGTGGCAAGTGACAATCTGCAACTTGTGGCAGGTCACGTGGCAAATGGACAATACGCAATGGGTGTCAGGTAACGTGGCAGGTGGATAATCCACAATGGTTGGCAGGTGATGTGGCAAGTGGACAAGTTGTAATGGGTAGCAAGTGACAATCTGCAACTTGTGGCAGGTGACGTGGCAACTGGACAATCCGCAATGTGTGGCAGGTGATAGTGGACAATTTGCAACATGTGGCAGGTGACATGGCAAGTGGACAATCCAAAATGTGTCGCAAGTGACAATCTGCAACGTGTGATAAGTGATATGCAATCTGTATCTGGTGGCAGGCGACGGTGGCAAGTGACACACTTTTGGGGCTCTCACTGATTTTGCATAATGTTCAGTTGAACTATTTCATTTTCTATAGCAATGTAATAATAGAAATAATGGGTTTCAATCATCCTGACACCATAACAACCATGGTGCCCTGATGATTGAAGCGCCAACATCAGCCATTGCCCTGATAAATTGCCCCCAAAAACCTATTTTCTAGCAGTGTCCCTCCCGAGACTAGACTCTGGATCTGCCCCTGGCTGCTGGTGAGGGGGGGCTCCATACAACATTTTGCTATGGGGCCCTGTGATTTCTAGTTACGCCCCTGTCACTAAGTACCCCCAACACTGAGGAATCAGTGACTGTGTGCAGCTTTTAAACTCTGGTCCTAGTCCTAGTCACTATCAGCATAGAGATCCTGTGGGACTTTCATCTTAGTACTGTGCAACGAGAAAGCTAAGGAGTCCCAAAGTTTTCCAATTCTTCAGTTTTTTGGGTATCTCATGCTCAATTTCTCTATCCCAGTTAATCATTACAAAAAAAAAAAAAACTAGACTGTTTCTTTGAGCCAGAAGAGGAATGGAGAATTGTGCCTGGGTGTAAGTATTCTAAGTGGAGAAATAAGACTATATTCACCAGTGGCTTCTACAGCAATGCACTACCTGTATATAAAAGTACAAATACCTTGATGCAGTCTTATTAGAGTCATAAAAATACACAATATTACTCAATTAAGACATAAAAATTCAAAATAAAAACTTAATTTGTTCTTAGTACAGTAGGGCAACAAAACACAAAAACAAAACTAAGAAAAACAGAACTAAGACTGGATTCACACCTATGCAGTTTTAGTGCTTTTTGCATTTTACAGATTTTCACTACAGTCCATTTAACATGGTTTCCTATGGAACAAGTTCTGTAGTGCAAATCTGCAAAATGCAAAAAGCACTAAAACTGCATAGGTGTGAATCCAACCTAAAAATGCATAGGTGTGAATCCAGCCTAAAGCCTTGTACACACGGTCGGAGAATCCATCGGAATGTGTCCTATCGGACCCTTGTCGTCGGATAATCCGACTGTGTGTGGTATGCATCGGACTGATTCCATCTGAATCTCCGTCGGACCCAATTTTCCAACATGTTGGAAATATTTCCCGACCAACTGGGCCGGTCGAAACTAATCCAATCATGTGTAGAGCATTTTGATCGGAACAAGTGCCACGCATGCTCACATTCAAATTCCGACACGGAAGTGCTCGTTCAGGTAAAACTACTGCTCGTAAGCGATATAGCACATTCGTCACGCTGCAATGTTAAAAATTCTTTCATCAAGCGCATTCTCTTGTTCTTTACAATGCTGCAAGAACGAACTTCTTTTGATGCTCATAGTCACACACACTTCTCCCGAACGTATTTCATTACTCTTTTTTAACCATTTCAGCAATACAATTTTAGTTTGCATCACATCTACACAATTTTTGATTTGGTTTTTTATTTTTTGGATGTTTTGGGGGGGGGGCCCTAAAAATCTCCTTTAACCACTACAATACAGGGCACTTTCGCCCCCTTCCTTCCCAGCCCAATTTTCAGCTTTCAGCGCTCTAGCGCTTTCAGTGACAATTGCGCAGTCATGCTACACTGTACCCAAATTAAATTTGTATCATTTTGTTCGCACAAATAGAGCTTTATTTTGGTGGTATTTATTCACGACTCCGTTTTTTATTTTTTGCAATATATATTTTCTTTTTTCTATTTTAAAAGAAATCCAATAAAATCAAATTTTGTCATAAATTTAAGCCAAAATGTATTCTGCTACATGTTTTTGGTAAAAAAAATTCCGTTAAGTGTATAATAATTGGTTTGTGTGATCACGGACATATGTACGCAAATGATCATGTACATATGTGTGCAGGTGATCACGTACATATGTGTGCAGATAATCATTGGGACATGTGATTTTAGTGGGACATATGTGGGGGACATGTTTTTATTATTAGTGACATGTGTTTTTATTATTTGGGGACATGTATGTTTTGGGGACATGTGTGGGGACATTGTGTTTATACTGTGTGGTGTGTTTACTGTGTGGTGATTTGTGTGTACACTAGACTAGTGATCAGTGAGTAAAAAGCTGTAAAAAACAGCTCATACTCACTGATCATCAGCCGGCTGCAGCGATCTGCTCTCCTCTCCTCAGCGATGACTTCTGTGTGAGGAGAGGAGGAGCCGATTGCCTAGCAACCGGCTGTTTGTTTACATCACATGACGGCCGTGATTGGACACGGCCGTCATGTGATCAGGAGGGCCAATCACAGAGCGCTCCTGCCGATCTGAGATGCGCCGTGTCCGGGTGACACGGGCGCATCGGGATCGCGCCGCTGCGCGGGCGCGCGCGCGCGTGCGATCCCGCTCCTCCTGATGGACGTTCCTGAACGTCCTATCAGGAGTAGACGGCTCCCACCCGGCCGTATATGTGCATTGGCCGAGTGGGAAGTGGTTAAAGACACTTTGCTCATTTCTCCTTATTTATTTTTATTTTTTTTGTGTGTAAACTTACAACAACAACATTATTGTATTTTTTATATTTTCTTTTTCTTTTTTAATCTACAGGAGGTTGTTTAGTGTTGTTACCCCTTGTTATTTAGTTCACTTTGTATTTTTGAAATGTACCTGCCTGCTCACAAATAAACTGTACTTTTTGAAGGAAAACACATTACACAAGTATTTCATCAAAGAAAAAAAAAATTATTTTGTTCGCTAGAAACTAAAAATAGGAACGCAGCACTGGAGAAAATTCTTAACTTTGGTGCAGCCTTTAGCCCCCAGGGCAGACATGACTAAATTAGATTTTAAAAAATTGGTTGCTTGAGGAGTAGATATCTCAGGGAGAGAAGTCTGGTCCCGAAGTCCTAGAGAGCAGGAAATTCAGATGCCATTTCTATCCCCAGGATGTGGATCTTTAAGAGGCTGCATCTTCTGGCACACCAGACTCAACCCAGGCCATCACTCTTTGGTCTTCCTTTGTGACTTCCCACCAGGCATCCTTCCAGGCTGTGGCTGGGCTCCTGTAGCTGGGGCAGGAGGAGGAGGGCGTTGGTCAACCTCCTGGCTGCCACTTGCCACAGCCTCCCCCCGACTGAGGTCATCCTGTGTATGAAAAGGGGACATAGTTTTAGTTTTTTGATCATCAATCACACCATTTTGTGCTCCTGGCTTTTGCTAATTGAATGTTACCAAATAGAACAGACTATCATTCTGACACCAGCATTTTTCTTTCCCGTCCCAAACATTTTTGGTCACTACTGTCTCTTGAGATGTAAACCACTTGGAGAAATCTCAACTTACTGATCAATAAGAACATCTAGTTAACATCATTAAATGTAACACAAGAAATATGTTCAACAATGCAATACCTGTCTCAAGCTGGGCCCCACCACATGGTACTGCCTGGAAGTCCCAGGTTGTACAACAGAAGCCTCAGCTGGGGGTGAAGGATGCCTTGGAGGAAGCCTGGAGAGTGGTGGCCTGAGTGGTGGCCTGGGTACCCCTTGGTCTACCAGAAAATGCAGCCTGTCAAAGGGTAATAAACAGCATCTGTATCTCTTGCTCTCAAGGACTCCAGGTGCTTCTTTCTCTCCCTGAAATATGTAAGCTTCATGGCCACAATTTTGCGATTCAGATAGGTCATGTCTGCCGTGGGGACCATGATCCGCAACAAAGCAAGCAGTTTCTCCAGTGCTGTGTTCCTCTTTGATCTGTCATTATAAAACTTGTTGTGGAACTGCCACAGGCAGGGCATCTCCATGTACAGTTCTATGAATAGCCCCATAAAGTTGGCATTGGTGAATGGATCCATATTGTCTGCAAGACACAACACAAGACAAACCCTCAAATACTAATAATGCAATTAAAATCCCTCCTAATCTTGTCCCAACATCGGCCTAGATAGAAGCAGTCTAGTGAAGCACCAAGTTAAAAATGTTACCTTCGTTTCCACGTTCGTCGCGTCCGCGCCTCACACTCTTCTCCCAGATCGTACGGACGATACACACGTGTTACGTTTTATATACAGTGCGCATGCGTGAAACTCCGTCCGTGGTGGAGAGAACACAGGTGCGCACTAATAGCTCCACTAACAAGGAGGAGGGTGAGGAAAGCCCGGAGCCTGAAACGTCCCGATCCAGGAAGACAAGATTTAAGGCCTCAAATATGTCTTTTGGAGAGATGTTGGAGATGGTCGACATATTGAACAGGACCGACTATGATGGGAAGTATGGACCTTACCCAAACCCAAATATCAGAAAGGCCAAGATCATGAATAAAGTTGTGAAGAGTCTTCTGAAGAATTTTGGGGTACGCCGATCCAAGGATCAACTGAGAAAACGCTGGTCAGACCTGAAACTGAGGGAGCACGAGCAGTACCTAAGGATCAAGCGTGTTCTTAAAAAAAGTAAGTAGTTGTTGTGTGTTCATATGATTATTTTTGCTTGCATACATGTTCCATGTGCTTTGATTTCATGTTGTGCATTTTAAAATGGCCACTTTCAAGGTCATGGTTTCGTTCGTTCGTATGAATCATCGTTTTGCAGGGAAGTATTCCAACTTAACAAAGTGTCCCCAATAATGTTCTCACCTTGTAACTTGGCCCAAAAACACAATTGTACAACACTTCCAAGCAATGTTTCATATTCCTATTTCTGCCCTCTGTGTGCTAATTAATCTTTGTTTACATTCTCATAGGGGAGAGAAGACTCGGCAAGTATGAGGACACCAGGGACCACACCCCTCCCAAAGAAGGCCAACTTCCAAAAGCAGAAACAGAGGAGCAGGAGCAGGAGGAGGAGGAGGAAGGAGAGATTGTGGAGGTTAGACAAATTGTCACCACAACAGGTGAATGTCGGAGAACACAGCTTCCGGTAAGCTCATCAATGTATATCACCATATTTGGATTACATGGTGTGTTTGTTTGCTTTGTTTTCTAGGTGATGTGGAAGAAGATTCCCGTTTTACCAGTGAAAGTGCCCAGATCTTGATCGGGGAGATAATGGGGTGCAATAGGGATTTGGAAATTGTACAACAAAACATCAATAATGTTAAAAATAAAATGAAGAGAATGGGGAGAGTGTGAAAACGAAAAAACTAGATAGGGTTTTATTTTTGCTTTTTAACATAAAAATGTTGTATTTTGCAAAATTAAACATTTGGAAGATGCACAGAGTGTGTAAACATGCGCTATCTCCCATCATGGGGAATCAATGTATATGTTTTGTGTAAAGTGTCTGAGATGAAGGGGTTGCAGCCCCAAAGCATGTACATTGACCCCCCATGATGGGATATAGCACATGTTGACACACTGTGTGCATCTTTCAAATGTGTTTTTTTCAGGGGTCACACCCATGTGATGAAGGCAATATCAGCCCAGTTTGTACATACTCATGTCTGATGTTGTCTTCACTTTTCAAAGTTGAACTTTGTAAGTTCCTGTATTCTGTATTTTACGGTTTGATACATGCCTGTTTACACAAAAAAACAAGTAAAAAAAAATATGATTAAACTCTGTTTTGGATACACAAAATCTCTTGGTTTGTTGTAAAAACCTTTAATAAACGCACATATGAATGTGCTTGTATTAAAAAGTTGAATTGTCAACAATGTGTGGCTTCCTTTTTCATTAGTCCTAAAATGTATTTGTAGTCAAATTTGAGTTTGTGCTGAGAAGGAGTGCGATTTACTAAAGGCAACTCCACTTTGCACTCCAAGTGCAGTTTCAGGTGTACTTTTGCAGTGCACTTGTAGTGCATAGTGGATGTGCCTTTAGTAAAGCACCCACAGTGAGGTGTAAATTTATACAATCATGCCATTTTCCTGCCATGGTGCTGAAAATGAGCATGATTTTGATCAGTAATGCACTACATACATTAGTTAACAAAAAGAAGGTGTGTGTGTGTAACAGACCCACAACATAATAAGATTATCTGAAGAAGAGACTGTCCCCTCATCTCGCTCTGAACTTTGCACTGTTGGTGAAAAAGGTACAACTTTAATAAAACTGGCAAAGTGGGAGGCCACAGTCTGCCATTCCTGTTGCATTGAAGGACACTGTGTAGTGACACAAGAACAAAAACTAGTAATTTGACAAATCAACATTGCATGCAGATTAGACACCCACATTTTTTGACAAAATTAGTATAACATTTTTTTAACTAAGTATTTAAAGCCTAAAGTATAAGGACCCCTTATGAGAGTCATAACCCCCCCCCCCCCATCCCCCCCCCATCTGATGGGCCCTTGCTAAAAAATGTGGGGGGATGTTTAGGATAGGTAACCCTCTCCACTTGATTGAGAGCTGAATGCCTAAATAATGTGTGATACTTTGGGAAGCCCCTCCTTAGTTACACTATTGGCAGCCCACCGGACAGGTAAGAAGTGTCATAATAACAAAATGGAAGCACATTTTGACATTCTGCTATTACATAGCAAGAAAATGTTTGTGTTAAAAAAATAAAAATAGCATTTGAAAGTATTGAGGCAGGCCCTTACACTACATGCTTGGGTGAATTTGTCCATTAATGTGATCATGAAAAAGGTATTTAGAGTGTGTATTGGGTTGGGTCAAGTCATCAGATAGAAGATTGCTATCAGCTGAGCTAGCAGTTGGGGAGAGGGGGGTTCCTAATGAGTTTGGCACAACTCCAAAAATAAAAAAAAGGGCACTTTGCATGATTTGAAGCACACACATCACATTTGTAGAGATTTTAGGGGATGTTTAGGGGAAAGCAATACTATGGAGCTGCCAAAAGACATTGTTAAGTGACTAGACTATAGTTTTAGGGGCCAAGAAGAGCATGGTGGGGAAGTTAGTGAGGCAAATATGCATGAGGACAAAGGAGCAGAGCATATGAATTAGAGCATATTGCAATGATGGTAATTAGGGAATGAGGAAAGAAATGCAAGACATTAGCAATCATGAAATACATAGAATGTGATGTTTAAGGATAAAACTTAGCATAATATAGTCCTTCTGCAGGAGCTGAATGATGGCAGAACAGGTCTCTGGAATAATGATCCCCAGAGCCTGGGGGGAGATGCCTGTAGAGAACTTGAGGTCCTGAAGGCTTCTCCCTGTCGCCAAGTAGCGCAACGTGGTGATGAGCCTCTGCTCCAGAGTGATGGCTTGCCACATGCAAGTATCCTGCCTGGTGATGTAAGGGGTCAGCAAAGCCAGCAGACGGTGAAAGACGGGGTGCGGCTTCCTTTTTCATTGGTCCTAAAATGTATTTGTAGTCAAATTTGAGTTTGTGCTGAGAAGGAGTGCGATTTACTAAAGGCAACACCACTTTGCACTCCAAGTGCAGTTTCAGGTGTACTTTTGCAGTGCACTTGTAGTGCATAGTTGATGTGCCTTTAGTAAAAAGCACCCACAGTGAGGTGTACATTTATACAATCATGCCATTTTCCTGCCATGGTGCTGAAAATGAGCATGATTTTGATCAGTAATGCACTACATACATTAGTTAACAAAAAGAAGGTGTGTGTGTGTAACAGACCCACAACATAATAAGATTATCTGAAGAAGAGACTGTCCCCTCATCTCGCTCTGAACTTGGGTTTGCACTGTTGATGAAAAAGGCACAACTTTAATAAAACTGGCAAAGTGGGAGGCCACAGTCTGCCCTTCCTGTTGCATTGAAGGACACTGTGTAGTGACACAAGAACAAAAACTAGTAATTTGACAAATCAACATTGCATGCAGATTAGACACCCACATTTTTTGACAAAATTAGTATAACATTTTTTTAACTAAGTATTTAAAGCCTAAAGTATAAGGTCCCCTTATGAGAGTCATATACCCCCCCCATCCCCCCCCCCCCATCTGATGGGCCCTTGTTAAAAAATGAGGGGGGATGTTTAGGACAGGTAACCCTCTCCACTTGATTGAGAGCTGAATGCCTAAATAATGTGTGATACTTTGGGAAGCCCCTCCTTAGTTACACTATTGGCAGCCCACCGGACAGATAGGAAGTGTCATAATAACAAAATGGAATCACATTTTGACATTCTGCTATTACATAGCAAGAAAATGTTTGTGTTAAAAAAATTAAAATAGCATTTGAAAGTATTGAGGCAGGCCCTTACACTACATGCTTTGGTGAATTTGTCCATTAATGTGATCATGAAAAAGGTATTTAGAGTGTGTCAAATGTGTCAAAATTGTCCGATGTGTCCGCCATAATGTCACAGTCACAATAAAAATCGCTGATCGCAGCCATTACTAGCCATTACTAGTAAAAAATGATTAATAAAAATGCTATAAAACTATCCCCTATTTTGTAAACACTATAACGTTTGCGCAAACCAATCATTAATCACTAATTGCGATTTTTTTTTTTTTTACCAAAAATATGTAGAAGAATATGTATCGGCCTAAACTGAGGGAAAACATTTTTTTTTTAATATATTTTTGGGGGATATTTATTATAGCAAAAAGTGAAAAATATTGTATTTTTTTCAAAATTGTCGCTCCATTTTTGTTTATAGCGCAAAAAATAAAAACGCAGAGGTGATCAAATACCACCAAAAGAAAGCTCTATTTGTGGGGAAAAAAAGGACGCCAATTTTGTTTGGGAGCCACGTCGCACGACCGCAAAATTGTCAGTTAAAGCAATGCAGTGCCGAATCGCAAAAAGGGGCCTGGTCCTTTGGCTGCAAATTAAAACCCCAATACTTTTACCATCTTGGATAAGTACTTATAACTCACTCTTGTCCTGAAACACCGGATCATTATTCAACACTTGATATGTGGTCCGGTCAGCCAACAACCGTTCCATCTCTCCCTTGTAGAAACTTTTGCTCATAATTACTAGTAAACCCCCCCTTATCAGCGGGGCGGACAACTACATCTTTGTTATTTTCCAGGGTAGCAATTGCTGATTTAAGATAAGCAGGATCTCTAACTATTTTAATTTTCATTGATTCCAAGTCACTGGAGATTAGGGATGAGCTTTGTGTTCGAGTCGAACATACGTTCGACTCGAACATCGGCTGTTCGCCCGTTCATACCGAACATTATGGGCCGTTCGCGCCAAATTCGTGTGGCACTCATGGCCCACAATGCACTGCGCCATCGCAGTGCATTGCTGGCTCATGATTGGCCAAGCATGCACTGTGACCCCGCATGCTTGGCCAATCACAGCGCCGGCAGCGAGGAGAGCCATGATTGGCCACAGGCAGGCTCAGGCTGTGTAGTACACGCCCCACACTATATAAGGCCACCAGCACGGCGGCCTTGTGTAGTGTGTTGGCTTCTGTAGGAGTTAGTGGGTGTTCTGTGTACCTTCAACACAGTATACACCATTCGTTATCGGCCGATTTTGCGTTCTTGCTCTTCTGTAGTGGTTGTTGTCTGCGTGACCTGACCGCAGTATACACCGCTATATCCACCTACATAGCTAGCTGTCTTGCTCTTTTTAAATAGAGCTTTCAGTCAGTTGTAGGAGATTGTGCGTGCTGTCTGCGTGCCCTGACCACAGTATACACCGTTATATCCACCTACATAGCTAGCTGTCTTGCTCTTTTTAAATAGAGCTTGCAGTCAGTTGTAGGAGATTGTGCGTGCTATCTGCGTGCCCTGAACCCAGTATACACCGCTATATCCACCTATATAGCTAACTATCTTGCTCTTTTTAAATAGAGCTTGCAGTCAGTTGTAGGAGATTGTGCGTGCTGTCTGCGTGCTCTGAACCCAGTATACACCGCTATATCCACCTATATAGCTAACTATCTTGCTCTTTTTAAATAGAGCTTGCAGTCAGTTGTAGGAGATTGTGTGTGCTGTCTGCGTGCCCTGACCACAGTATACACTGTTATATCCACCTACATAGCTAGCGATCTTGCTCTTTTTAAATAGAGCTTGCAGTCAGTTGTAGGAGATTGTGCGTGCTGTCTGCGTGCCCTGACCACAGTATACACCGTTATATCCACCTATACACTAGCTATCTTGCTCTTTTTAAATAGAGCTTGCGGTCAGTTGTAGGAGATTGTGCGTGCTGTCTGCGTGCCCTGAACGCAGCATACACCTACATAGCTCTTCTCTAATTGAGCCATCTGCCATCTGCAAGAGTTAGTGGGTGTTGTGTGTGCCTCCAGCACAATATACACTACCCAATTGCTGGTTTTCCCATCTCCCTTCAGGCCATTACCATGACTGGAAGGCAAGCAAGGAGAGGCAGACAGGCGCGAGCCGATAAAAGAGGGCAAGCAGGCTCTGTGTCTAGTGACAACAGTGCTGGTCGTGGACGCGGTGCATCGTCATCAGCACGTGGCCATGGGACACGCTTGTCCTTCTTTTCGGCAGCTGGACATGTTGAGCCGCAACATGCCGAAGACATAGTAGAGTGTATGACCAAGCCCTCTTCATCCTCCTCATCCTCTCTCACCCAGGCTCAGGGTACTAGCAAAGCAGCTGCCAACGCATCGCCTTCCCTCCTCTCAATGTCATCATCAGTGACTCCTTCCCTAGACCCACCATGTCCTCCTGAGGAGTCTCCTGAACTCTTTGAGCACAGTGTTGGGTATATGCTCCAGGAGGATGCCCAGTGTTTTGTAGGCTCTGATGATGATACTCAGCTAGAGGAAGGCAGTAGCGTGAGCGCAGAGAGAGGGGATGCTCAAGAAGGACAGCAATCTGGCAGTCATGTTTCACAAGCTGCAGCATACTGCCAGGTTTGCTCCAGGGATGAAGAGGGAGGGGATGACGAGGGCACTGACTCCATGTGGGTGCCTGGTAGGAGAGAGGAGGAGGAGGAGGAGGAGGAGGCACATGTCCAATGAGGCAGGATGCCCTCTGGGGGCCAGCTTAGGGGCAGCACACTGAATCACACCGCAGAGCTCCGCCTGTGCAGGGTGCTTCCTCTGCGCGTTATTCTAAAAGTTCTTTGGTGTGGGCCTTTTTTGAGATGAGTGCATCAGATCGCACCGCTGCTATTTGCAACATATGTCTCAAGCGTATCTCACGTGGCCAAAACGTCAGCCACTTGGGCACCACATGCTTGACCAGACATATGTTGACCTGCCATGCAGCTCGTTGGCAATCATACCTCAAAGACCCACACCAAAGAACAAAGCGGACCTCTCCTTGCTCCTCATCAGCTGGGATCTCCAACCCCACTAGACCTTCAGTCCTCTCCGAAATCTGCTCTGAGAGGAATGAAGGTGTAGAATTAGGTGTGTCAGAGCCAAGTGCTTCTGGGCCCTCTGCTAGTAGTACACCCACGTCCGATTATAGAAGGCAAATGTCCCTGCCCCAGCTGCTGGACCGTCGAAAGAAGTTCCCTCCCAGCCATCCACATGCCCAGCGGTTGAATGCTAGCTTGGCTAAATTGCTAGCACTTCAACTGCTGCCTTTTCAGTTGGTAGACTCGGCCCCCTTCCGTGAGTTTGTACAATGTGCGGTTCTTCAGTGGCAGGTCCCCAAATGCCACTTTTTCTCACGGAAGGCGATTCCGGCTCTCTACCGGCATGTGGAAGGCAATGTCCTTGCCTTGCTGGACAGGGCAGTCAGTGGTAAGGTGCATATTACCACTGACTCATGGTCCAGCAGGCATGGACAGGGACGTTATCTGTCTTTCACGGCCCATTGGGTCACTCTTCTGGCAGCTGGGAAGGATGCAGGACAAAGTGCAGTAGTGTTGAAGGTTGTTCCGCCACCACGCCTCCAAAATGCTACTATTGGTTGTGACACACCTCTCTCCTCCACCCCCTCCTCTTCTTCTTCCTCCATGGCCTCTTCCAGTGCTCTGTCCTCAGAACCAGCGGTGCTCCGTAGGCGTTCCAGGGGCTATGCAAGTACGCAGGCAAAACAATGCCATGCCGTGCTTGCACTGGTTTGTTTGGGGGACAGGAGCCACACTGGGGCAGATGTTTTGTCAGCTCTGCAGGGGCAGGCCGAGAGGTGGTTGACGCCACGCCAGTTTAAGCCAAGAATGGTTTGCGACAATGGCACCAACCTCCTCTCCGCCCTCCGACAGGGACAACTGACCCATGTGCCCTGTGTGGCTCAGGTCCTTAACCTGGTGGTGCAGCGGTTCTTGGGCAGGTACCCGGGCTTACAGGATGTCCTGAAGCAGGCCAGGAAAGTCTGTGTGCATTTCCGCCGATCATTTAATGCCTGTGCTCGGCTGGCTGAGCTCCAAAAGGAGTTGAACCTGCCCAAGAACCGCCTTATATGTGACATGCCCACCAGGTGGAACTCAACGTTGGCCATGCTGCAGTGGCTGCACACACAGCAGAGGACCATCAATGAGTACCTGTGCGACTACGGCACCAGGACAGGGTCAGGGGAGCTCGGTTTTTTCTCACCACGCCAGTGAGGCATGATCAGGGATGCATGCACTGTCCTGTCACTGTTTGAGGAGGCCACAAGGATGGTGAGAAGTGACAGTGCATGCATCAGTGGCACTGTACCTCTTGTCCACCTCTTGGAGCATACGCTGCGTGGAATAATGGACAGGGCACTTGAGGCAGAACAGAGGCAGGAAGAGGAGGACTTCCTTGCCTCTCAAGGCCCCCTTTATCCAGACAGTGTTCCTGCTGTGCCACCCATCACACAGGAAGAGGATGAGGAGGAGGAGGATGATTGTGTCAGCATGGAGGTGGAGGCTGGCACTCAGCATCAGCAGCAGCAGCAGCAGCAGCAGTCTTGTAGGGATGATTTACAGTCCCAAGAAACCCGTGGACTTGTACGCGGCTGGGAGGAGGTAGCTGCGAATCATGTTGTCCTTAATGACCCAGAGGACTCCGGACCGAATGCCTCAGCTAACCTACGCTGCATGGCCTCCCTGATCCTGCAAAGCCTACGGAAGGATCCTCATATTGTTTGGATCAAGGAGAGGGACCATTACTGGCAGGCCACTCTCCTTGATCCACGGTACAAGGGTAAGGTTGCCGACCTTAGCAGAGGGAGCAGAGGATGAGACATCTCCGGGAGGCCTTGCAGAAAGGTCTGTGCAACGCGTTCCCAGAGACTGGAAGGTTACAAACTCCTGGTCCTGGACAACGTGTTGCTGAGGCATCGGTCAGAAGGAGCAGTGGAGAAGGTGGCCGTCTGACCGATGCGTTCAGACAATTTTTTAGTCCGCAGCCCCAAGGTATGATTGGTTCCAGCAACCATCACCAACGTCTGATTTACATGGTGCAGGAATACCTAGGGGCAAGGTCAGACTTGGAAACCTTTCCCACCGAAAATCCTCTGGCTTACTGGGTCTTGAGGATGGATCACTGGCCAGAGCTTGCACAGTATGCAATTGAGCTACTGGCCTGTCTTGCATCCAGCGTTCTTTCGGAATGCACCTTCAGTGCTGCTGGTGGCTTTGTTACCGATCACAGGGTGGGCCTGTCTACCGACTCAGTTGATCGACTGACCTTCATCAAGATGAATCAGTCTTGGATCACCCACAGCTACCAAGCACCTGAAGCTGATGTAACCGAATAATTTTTTTGGAAATATCACATCCCTTCAAGACTGCCTATGCTGATGCTGAGTGACTGTCCTGTTATGTTGATTGTCTATCCTCTTTCTCCTCTGCTGATATGTTGGAAGAACATTTTTGATTCTGGGTGATGCCACCAGCCCAATTTTTCTGCCCCTGTTTAACAGGGGCGTTTAATTACAATTTTTGATGCAATGCTTTGCAGCAGGGCTCATTCCTGCACCACAACTAGAGTATATGGGAGAGGTTGCAGTGTTGTGGCACCAGCACCAGTGCCTAAGGCCCAATTTTTCTGCCCCTGTTTAACAGGGGCGTTTAATTACAATTTTTGATGCAATGCTTTGCAGCAGGGCTCATTCCTCCACCATAACTAGAGTATATGGGAGAGATTGCAGTGTCGTGGCACCAGCACCAGTGCCAGCAGCCCAATTTTTCTGCCTCTGTTTAACAGGGGCATGTAATTACAATTCTTGATATAATAGTTCACAGGAGGGCCCGTTCTGTGCCCACCCAGAGTAACTGTGAGGACTTATAGTGTTGTGGCACCAGCACGACAACCACCAAAGGTACATTTTTCTACCACTGTTCCTTTGATCCTTTTTAGGACAGTATCTTGCATATTAGCCATTAAAATTAGCACTTTTTATTTCGAACGTTCGAGTCCCATAGACTTCAATGGGGCTCTAACGTTCGTACGAATTTGCGGTCCGTTCGAAAGTTCTGATGCGAACCGAACCGGGGGGGGGGGGGGTGGGTCAGCTCATCCCTACTAGGTCTATGGTCCTTTTTTGGCGGATTGAATAGTGATTTGTTATTTAGATTAGAATGAACTGCAGAGGGAGCCTCATCAGTAGGTAGCGAACGTCTCTCACCAGGTCAGAGAGAAAATAACGTTAATGTTACGGGTTCTAAGAAATTTCTGTGAACTTATATACGTTTGAAATTTATTAAAATTGTGCACTGGGGCAAATTTAAGTCCCTTGTCATGGACCTTCAATTCATCCTCAGATAGCACAGAACCACTGATATTATAAATGCCTTCACCTATTATAGTCTTTGGGTCTCGCCATTGGGGTTGGCGGTTCCCTAAAAAACCTCCCCCTGTGATAATTCATCATTAAATAGGGGTGTAAAATGATTCTGGACCAATGGTGCCTTTTCCTGGTAATATTAATTTCCCCTAGGGTATTAATTCTCCCTAGGGTATTGGTTATAACTATTATAATGATAGGGATCCCTATTAGGTGGCCCATTAGGGGTTCTGCCTCTAGATAGTGGTGAGGTTCCCTGTGATCCTGCCAGTAAGCAGGTTCCTGAGGAGGTGCATGAGGGTGACCATAGCCTCTGCATCTCCCATCTCTACCACGATTGCCCTTACCCCTAAAATTGGAATGTCCTTACCCTCTATTGTTAGTTCCCCAAGCAGGAGGGACATGAGAGGTATTGACAGGAGTGGGGGGGGGGGTTGGAGAGTCCAGGTGGATGTTATATTAACTGGCCCAGGTTCCACATTTTGAACCTTAGATTGCCACTTAAAGACATCTCTATTGGAAAAATCCCCAGAATCCCTGATTATTTTTAACCACTTGACAACTATTGCACTTAAACCCCCTTCCTAACCAGATCAATTTTCAGCTTTCTGTGCTCTCACATTTTGAATGAAAATTACTCAGTTATGTAACACTGTACCCATATGAAATTTTTGTCCTTTTTTCATATAAATAGAGCTTTCTTTTGGGGGTTTTTAATCAACCCCTCTTTTTTTAAATTTTTTGTGCTATGAATCAAAAAAGACAGAAAATTTGGTAAAAAAAGAACAAGAAATCTTTGTTTCTTTTAAAATTTATCGCAGAGTTTTGGTGAGTATAGGCAGAGTTTTGGCGAGTATTGGCAAGTTTTGGCAAGTATTGGTAGAGTATTGGCAAGTATCACAGAGTATTGGCGAGTTTTGCAGAATATTTCAGGGTATTGCAGAGCATTGCAGGGTATTGCATATTATTGGCAAAGTATTGGCAGAGTATTGACAGAGTATTGCACAGCATTGCAGAGTATTGGTAGGGTATTGCACATTATTGCAGAGTATTGAACAATATGGGCACAGAGCAGTGCTGTGGGCACTACAGATCCAACCCACAGTGCTGCTAAAAAAGATCTCTCCCCCTCTCCCCTCACACTGTACAGATCTGTACAGAGAGGGGAGGGCGGAACCGGCATCAGGACATGATGCCAGTTTGTTTACAAATGATCGCTCCGTCATTTGATGGAGCTTTAATGTGGTAAACAGCCGCTATAAGTGGCCTTTTACCGCGATCTGTGATGCGCCAGGTCTTCCGGACCCGGCGGTCATGGATGTTTGTGGGAGCGCGCCCCAGAGGGCCTGTGAGAGCAACATTCTCGGAGGGCATCCATGGACGCCGTCCCAGAATAAGCCGACCGCGCTGTAGCCGTCTTTTGGCTATGGCCCGGTCAGCAAGTGGTTAATTTTTTTCTTTTCGTGAACTTCCTTATCCCATTTCACCATTTTGATTTTCGATTCACCAGCAAATGTGTGAAAATCTGGTGAATCTTGAAATGGTTCTATTTTATTCTTAAGATCTACAATTTGTTTATCTAATAATTTCATATTCCTTTGCTTTCCGACTAATAAGAGCTCCAGTAATTCCTGACCTTTTTTATTGAAAAAGCTTTGCCATTTCAATAATGATTCATCATCATCAGCAAGACCATCATTAGGTGGGAGGTTCCACCTCAATCTCCTAGGGACCAATTTGCATGACTTTCTGGTAATCCTATCTGTTAAGAGTTTGGATTTGTTGGTGGTGGATCAGTCACTCAGACAACTCAGCGGTGTTTTTCCTCACGAGATATCCCTGCCTTTTCATTGCTGAGAACTCTCTGTTTTTTACCTGTTTATGGACATACAGTATCTCACAAAAGTGAGTACACCCCTGACATTTCAGTATTATATCTTTGCAAGAGCTTATTTCAACTTGAGAGAGACACATATATTATATATTATACAAACACACACACACACACAGCATCTTACATTTTTGTAAATATTTTATTATATCTTTTAATGTGACAACACTGAAGAAATTACATTTTGCTACAATGTAAAGTAGTGAGTGTACAGCTTGTATAACAGTGTATATTTGCTGTCCCCTCAAAATAACTCACCACACAGCCATTAATGTCTAAACCGCTGGCAACAAAAGTGAGTACACTCCTAAATGAAAATGTCCAAATTGGGCCCATTTAGTTATTTTTCCTCCCCATTGTCATGTGACCAGTTAGTGTTACAAGGTTTCAGGTGTCAATGGGGAGCAGGCATGTTAAATTTGGTGTTATCAATCTCACTCTCTCATACTGGTCACTGGAAGTTCAACATGGCACCTCATGGCAAAGAACTCTCAGAGGATCTGAAAAAAAGAATTGTTGCTCTACATAAAGATAGCCTGGGCTATAAGAAGATTGGTAAGACCCTGAAACAGACCTGCAGCATGGTGGCCAGGACCATACAGTGGTTTAACAGGACATGTTCCACTCAGAACAGGTCTCACCATGGTCGACCAAAGAAGTTAAGTGCACGTGCTCAGCGTCATATCCAGAGGTTGTCTTTGGGAAATAGATGTATGAGTGCTGCCAGCATTGCTGCAGAGGTTGAAGGGGTGGGGGGTCAGCCTGTCAGTGCTCAGACCATACACCACACACTGCATCAAATTGGTCTTCATGGCTGTCGTCCCAGAAGGAAGCCTCTTCTAAAGATGATGCACAAGAAAGCCCGCAAACAGTTTGCTGAAGACAAGCAGACTAAGGACATGGATTATTGGAAACATGTCTGTGGTCTGATGAGACCAAGATTAACGTATTTGGTTCAAATGGTGTCAAGCGTGTGTGGTGGCAACCAGGTGAGGAGTACAAAGACAAGTGTGTCTGGTCTACAGTCAAGCATGGTGGTGGGAGTGTCATGATCTGGGGCTGCATTAGTGCTGCTGGAACTAGGGAACTACAGTTCATTGAGGGAACCGTGAATACCAACATGTACTATGACATGCTGAAGCACAGCATGATCCCCTCCCTTAGGTGACTGGTGCGCAGGGCAGTATTCCAGCATGATAACAATCCCAAACACATCTCGAAGACGACCACTGCCTTGCTAAAGAAGCTGAGGGTAAAGGTGATGGACTGGCCAAGCATGTTTCCAGATCGAAACCCCACTGAGCATCTGTGGGGCATCCTCAAACGGAAGGTCTATACCATCAACCAGCTCCATGATATCGTCATGGAGGAGTGGAAGAGGACTCCAGTGGCAACCTGTGAAGCTCTGGTGGACTCTATGCCCAAGAGAGTTTATTCAGTGCTGGAAAATAATAGTGGCCACACAAAATATTGACACTTTGGGCCCAATTTGGACATTTTCACTTAGGGGTGTACTCACATTTCTTGCCGGCGATTTAGACATTAATGGCTGTGTGTTGATTTATTTTGAGAGGACAGCAAATTTACACTGTAATGCCACATACACACGACCGGACTTTCCTCAGAATAAACTCTGACGGCCTTTCTGACAGAGTTCTGACCGAACGGACTTGCCTACACATGATCACACCAAAGTCTGTTTGTTTCGAATGCAATGACGTACAACGGGACTAGAAAAGGAAGTTCAATAGCCAGTAGCCAATAGCTGCCCTTGCATTGTATTTGGCCCGTCGGAATAGCATACAAATGAACGGTTTTCCGGATAGGAATTGATTCTGTCGGAAAGATTTAAAACATGTTCTATTTCTAGGTCTGTCAGAATGTTTGAAGAAAAAAGTCAGATGAAGCCCACACATGATGGGAATATCCGATGAAATGATGTCACATAAAAAGATATAATAAAATATTTACAAAAATGTGAGGGGTACACTCACTTTTGTGAGATACTGTATATATTGCGCTGCACTATTTTTATTTTTTATATTTTATTTGAGGTGTTGTGATCTGCCTACAGTGTACAGCTTGCAATTTCTTTATATTTGATATCTGTGTGCACAAATTGTTTCATTATTTCTTTTGTTAAATATGCTGGATATAAATCAAATCTATTTGACATCTGTAAGGGTACGCGTCAGTGATGTCCACTTTCCCCACTCTTATTTGCCTTACTTATTGAATCCTCATTCAATCCATACTGACCCCTCTATTAAAGGTCTAGATTTAGCTGGTCACCAATAGGGATGGGCTTTATGTTTGGGTCAAACATGAGCTTGACTCAAACATTGGCTGTTCGCCTGTTTGTCAAATAGCAATTTGGAGTGTTCGTGGCAAATTCGAAAGCCGCAGAACACCCTTTAAAAGTCTATGGGAGAAATAAAAGTGCTAATTTGAATGTTTATTATGCAAGTTATTGTCATAAAAAGTGTTTGGGGACCTGGGTCCTGCCCCAGGGGACATGTATCAATGCAAAAAAAAGTTTTAAAATTGGCAGTTTTTTCGGGAGCAGTGATTTTATTAATGCTTAAAGTGAAACAATAAAAGTGTAATATTCCTTTAAATTGCGTACCGGGGGGGGGGGGGGGGGGGGGTGTCTATAGTATACCTTTAAAGTGGCGCATGTATCCCATGTGTAGAACAGTCTGACAGCAAAATGACATTTCTAAAGGAAAAAAAATGTAAAACTACTCGTGGCTATAATGAATTGTCAGTCCTGGCAATACACATAAAAGTTAATTGATAAAAATGGCATGGGATTCCCCCACAGGGGAGCCCCGAACCAAAATTTAAAACCAGACCTTCAGGTCTGGTATGGATATTGAGGGAAATCCCGTGCCAAAACGAAAAAAATGGTTTGAGGGTCCCCCACAAAATCCATACCAGGCCCTTCAGGTTTTTAAAAAAATGGCGTGGGGCCCCCCAAAAATTGATACTAGACCAATTTTTACATTGATACATGTCCCCTGGGGCAGGACCCAAGTCCCCAAACACTTTTTAAGACAATACCATGCATATAAGCCTCTAAAATTAGCACTTTTGATTTTTCATGTTCGTGTTCCATAGACTTTTTCGCATGTTTGAACAAATTTTTTGCCTGTTCACATGTTCTGCTGCGAACTGAATGGGGGGGGGGTGTTCAGTCCATTCCTAATCATCAACATAAACTTTGCCTACCGTATATACTCGAGTATAGGCCGACCCGAGTATAAGCCGAGGCCCCCAATTTACCCCCAAAAAACTGGGAAACCTATTGACTCGTGTATAAGCCGAGGGTGAGATATGCCTGTCCATCCCTGTGTGTGTGTCCATCCATCCATCCATCCCTGTGTGTGTGTGTGTCCATCCATCCCTGTGTGTGTGTGTGTCCATCCATCCATCCATCCCTGTGTGTGTGTCCATCCATCCATCCATCCCTGTGTGTGTGTGTGTGTCCATCCATCCATCCATCCATCCCTGTGTGTGTGTCCATCCATCCATCCATCCATCCCTGTGTGTGTATCCATCCATCCGTGTGTGTGTGTGTGTGTGTGTGTGTGTGTGTGTGTGTGGCCTTGTGTGTCCAGCCTACCTGTGTCCCCGAGCCTCCGTCCGGTCCCGAGCCTCTGTCCGGTCCCGTCCCGTCCCGAGCCGAGCCTCCGTCCGGTCCCGTCCCGTCCCGAGCCTCCGTCCGGTCCCGTCCCGTCCCGAGACTCCGTCCGGTCCCGTCCCGTCCCGAGCCGAGCCTCCGTCCGGTCCCGTCCCAGGATCACTGCTCTTCGTCGGCGCCCATTCCCCTGTTCAAATGCCGCGCCTCCCTGTCTGTGATAGGCGGAACACAATTTCCCAGCAGTCTGTGTTCCGCCTATCACGGACATCCTTTCATCCTCGTCCGTAGTACGAGGATGAGACGATGTCCGTGATAGGCGGAACACAGGCTGCTGGGAAATTCAGTGTTCCGCCTATCACAGGCGAAGGCGGAGCCGGAGGCGCGGCTTTTGAATTATAGAATGGCCGCTGTCTGTCTGCTCGACACGCTGATCGAGCAGGCAGACAGCGATGACTCGAGTATAAGCCGAGGGGGGCACTTTCAGCCTCAAAAAAGAGGCTGAAAATCTCGGCTTATACTCGAGTATATACGGTATTTGCTGACGATATCTTAATCTTCATGTTATTCCCTCATATTTCTGCTCCTAATCTTATAAGTAAACTTGATCACTTTGCCCACATATCTGGTCTAATTATTAACTAAAATTCTATAGACTTTGACAAGGCTATCTTTATACCTACCTCACATATATGCTTACCGATACATAAAATAAGTGATTAAAACCTTTCTGTCTATAGAAGAAGCAACCCATGCATCTGTTGCTATAATTAAAATTTAGAACAAATGATAACTGTAGAAAAGATAAAACAATTACATTTATTTATACAGAAAAGAAACGTTAGAGATTACAAAATATAACGTCGAGGATAAAACCTTAAAACAAAGATGTTACCAATGATACAAAATATTGCTATAATGGTCATACAAATGCTATCAAGAGATCAATAATATATTAAGGCAAAATCCTGCAGTAGAAAAAGTTACATAAAAGAAACATAATAATAATACAGATACATTACCTAGACCACCCTTATGTTACCATGCTTGCAAGGGGTGGGGACACACTGAGAGGAAGAGACTGTGTGTAGCTCCCTGTACTGTGTTTTATACCCCCCCCCCTCCATTCCCACCAATCCAGGTTCTACACTCCCCCTGGAACCTTGTCATTGGCGCAGAGTTGCATTCAATTCTGATTGGCTACCTCTGAAGTCTCATTGGTTCAGAGTTGCCTCAAATTCTTATTGGCTGTAAGTTCAATCATAGTTTGTCATCATGCTCCCCACCAAGAGGCTATTCTCCGGTGCCTCTGTGTCTGAAAACCTGAATACCTGTTGAATTATCTCTTTATTTCCAACTGTCAGCCCTCTTTGATATAACATAAATTAGCATATCAAGGACTTGAGAACCGCAATGTCTGCCCAGGCTCTCTCTACAAACAATAGGGTAACTTAGTTACTATGCAGACAACAGACCAACATGTTGGTGTGTTTGAGATAGCAAAAACAGTAAATAGGCTCACCTTCTAGTACACATGTTCCTATAAAACAGACACATATATATACCCATATACCTTAATAAATAAATATATATATATATATATATATATATATATATATATATATACATACATATACATAAAAAAACGGGGCATGGTAATCTAATTAGAAAGTCCTCACGATGGTTCCCTTGCAGCTTCTTGATATGAATTTGAATATTCAAAATCTCCAACACAGTCCCCCCTGAAGTTCATTCTTGAACTTATGTCCTCCTTCAATGATTTTGTACCCGCCCACAACAGCCCAGAAGCCCCGACCCTTCCCCAGCACCACCACTGCGGCCTCCTCTTCCTTTCTTGAACACGCTGGAACCCATCAAGGTATCCTGGTGCCTTTGAGACTTCCCTCCAAACCACGAGTGTCTGTAATGCAATGTTTCATCTCCCCTCTGCCTTGGAAGAGCGGAACTCCAACAATGATGACGGGATACTGCCATATCTAGTCCTGTAACTTGGTAAGACTGTATAATGATTGCACTGATTGTATCTGACTGCGAGACAGCACTTTTCAGCATGGTGAAGGAAAGTTCAGGAGAGTCTTATTCGTGGCACATTTGTCTCAAGAAATTACTTAGTTGTCTTCCAGTGGTGGTTGGGCGGGCCTCCGGACAGTCATGAATGAACACAAAAAAGAGAGAGGAGAATGTCAGTGTACATTTATTGGAGGAATGCCAGACATGAGCAGTGGTGTGGCCATTTAGGCTAAATACTTATAAGGGGTATAATGTGGACAAATAAAGTGGGATCCCCACAGGCTACAGAGTCCGAGCAACAGCCAGTATCATCCATGGCCCTTGATGGTAGAGATAATCAACACTGCCTGCTATTTCCAGGTCCCTGGGTTCACCACACCTACTCATGGGGCTCAGGTTAAAGCAGTAGGTGGACTAGGGGAGGTACAGTTACATTAAGACATCATTATCTTGAGTAAATAGACGATAGAAGCCAAAAGAAAAACTTAGAGAGCATAATATTAGAGAAGGAAAAGGAAAGGAAGAGAGGTGAGTAATGAAAATGAACAAGAACGAAAAAAACAAAAAAAAATACAGATTTAATGCTGCTCTAACTAAGACTGTTAAAGAGCATTGAATATGTATCCAAAACGGAAGAAAACAAAACTAATATATATATATATATATATATATATATATATATATATATATATATATATATATATAATTTCTTTAACAAAAATGGCAACTCCTCTCCCATAAGCAGTATATATGCAGGTCAGGTACACAGATATTAACAAAGATGGAGAAAAAAATTATTGAAACTTTTATAATTTAGGTAAACCTTACTAAAATTGTTATAGGCTTCTCCCCAAAACAAAGTAAAACAAATATAGTTCAAATGTCCTCTTTTAAATGCACACAATACTCTATCTTGGTCTCTTAATAGTTACCCACATCAGAAGAGCAACACGGTGGAGTTTACTAAAGCTGTGGCCCTTGACTGTACCTGAATGAACTTTTACCATTAAGAAACCCTAGTTTGAGATATTTGGATTAACCTCTTTTGATCTTGAGATCACCCAAATCGTCCACTTCACTCCTCCTAAGACCTCCTGATTTCCAGCTCCCCTGTTACCTCCTCCCATGCTCAACATCAGGACTGCTCCAGAGCCTCTGGAACTCCGCACCCCAATATGTCCAGCCAGGCCCTACCCTTTTCACACCTAGGTGATTCCTAAAAGAAAAAATGTATTCCGGGAAGCCTACCCCGCCTCCACCTAAAATGTTACCTCAGCCAGCTCCATAATCCCAGCCGCTATTATTTTTGTACCACCCTCCTCCTGTTAGATCAAACAGGGCCCTTCTATTCACACTGTGCACAAACTGTTGGCACTATCTACCTGTTGCCCAAGCTACCCAACCACCCAACTTTTAATTCCTCCTCGAATCCCAACTGAAGTTTCAGTAGGTGTAAGGGGATGTCAGGTTTGCTATAAAACCTTTCTTCAGGGGTGATCGGGGTACAACCCGCTGTTCCTGCTATATCCATGCCAAGGGCAAGAGGAGATGTACAATATACTCCTCGAGGTAATGTTCCCTGCTAAGTACAATTTAACCTGATGCTGATGTAGCACTGACCCCCGAAGGAGCTGATGATTTGAATTGGGTCTGCGCTCTACTGAGAAACCCCCCTTCTGAATGACTCTGTCCCCTTGGCACAGCTGTGGTGCAATAATAATACAGTACAGTGTAAACAGTATAATTTACCTGTGTTTATCCCTCAGGATCCTCTGGCTCCACCTGGTGGGGAAAGACAGCAAACCACACACTTGTACTCTTAAACAGGAATACTTTTACTGAAAATATAACAAATAGGTGGTTACAGAGTTTGCACTGTCGTTTCAACGTAGAACATCAGCACAACATAAGTCAACAGGCAAATACAATAAACAACATGCAAGTATGTTACTATCTAAACCTGGGACCTCCCTTTATTTAAAGGCTACGTGAGGCCTCACTTAATGTATTTCTTCCTTTATCTACTTTCTTCGCTAGCTTAAATAGTTCCTCAAATAATTGTAATCCAAAAGGGTAAGTAGAGAAACTTAACTTAGAACACTCCAGGTATAACTCCAGAAACTTGTAATCACAGGTACTAAAGTGAAACAGACCTCAAGCCTATTAAGTGTCAGTTGCTAAGTTACGCTTCCGTGGAACAACAGGTCCCAGCGAGGCCTATTAATAAGTCTAAGTACGTGTAGTAGATTAAACAGTAGGCTGCAACCCGCTCACCAATCGGATCAGAGTTCTGAGTGATGGCTTGTGTCCTACAACTGCAGCTTGGTTCCACTGACTAGGCCAGATGCTCCATGTCACTCCACCGACTGGATCCGGCTCTCCGCTGCTCTAACAAGCGTCTCCAATCCCCGTCGGTCTGATCACCAGCTCTTGGCTCTGTGAAGTCACCCAGCAAACAGTCCGGTTTGCACTCCGCGGGGACTATCTACCAATGCGTCCGAGAACCTTACACACAGTTCCGCATAGGCAGGCAATGTGGTTCCAAGAGACCAAATATGGCCGCTGTAGGCTTTTTATACCATACCCAGCATGCACTGCATATCAGAGTGTTCATAGGTAGGTCACACAGACTCCTGGGTAAATGAGGTCAGATCACCAAAGTAAACACAGTCACTTCCTGTTATCTTTCCAACACCATAGAAAAGGAAAATAGCTAAAGTCCATTTCCACTTTTGGTCACTAGATGGCATCCAATACTAGTGAATAATATTGTTCATAGATTTACATTGTACTTCACATTAATTGCATTAATCCACAATTATATCCCCGCTACACTGAAAACAGAGCATCAGCACCAGTGCCCTGGTCTCCGGTCTCAAGTATTTTTAACTTTGTTTAGGACCAGTTGTGACACTACCCCAGCATCCATTAGACACGACCCCCTCTGTGCTAGCATTGTTGCCTTTTCCCATAGCACAACACCTTCCTTTCTCCAGCACTCATCTTTACCAGTCATCTGAGGCTGTCCAGACTCAAATCATCAGAACAAGATGGACTCCAAGGTGTAACACAGTAGAGAGAAATAGAAAAATTGCATAATGTATATCCAGCTCGAGGAACTGCTGCTACCACACACAACTGGCCAAAGGGCAAAGAAAAATCCCTTGCAGCACTAAGGCGCCAGGATCACTGAACAGTAGCAGGTGCACAAGCCAACCGTTGTACCTTAAAACACACAAATATTAGTGACAGATACGCCACAGACACATTAGACAATTGGTAACAAATAGCCACGTAAAAGCAGTGACACTGGGCAGGAAGCAGTTTTGAAATACACGTGGGGACCCACAGACTGCTAAGGGACATTAACATACCTGAGGCAATGAGCAGAGCTGGAACAGCCAGGCATGGCTGGGTCTGTAACTAATTACAAGAACAGCAAAGGGGTGAAGCGGTCTTAAACACAAGTCTTGTGAAATGACATATAATAGCCGACCCTTAGCAGTTAAATCCATGGAACTACAAGTATCAACATAGCTAAATAGTGGAGCAAAGAAACTCGTTCATACCAGAGCTTCATACATGTTGGATCAGAACATACCACACATACCAAAGTTTAGTTTCCGACTGAAACTAAATCCCCAACTAAATAATGAAAACCTAAAAACCCGAACAAACCAGGAAAAAGAAAAACAACGTAGTATAAATTAGTCTATGGAGGTTGTGAGGCTGTGTTTTCCTTTTGTTCTGAAAGCCAAGAAACCCAGTTATCGGATCTGAGGGGTAAAACACCAATACAATTTTAGTAATAAACATTAAACTTTTCCTCCGAGAAACAAAATAAACCAATGGTTATATACCTGTAACAAGACATTAGCATATGAAACACAAACATACATTACATTACATAAACAGTGCACTTTTTTAAATACCCAAAATTGTTGAGCTCAACTTATTATTAATATGTATTACTTAATACATATTAATACCAAGTGGATTTTTGTTTTATGGCATACCAATAATTCCCCCCAAAAAAAAATTGGTGAAAAAAATTTGCAACTCGTAATAAACCTTTTAGCGGTACCATTTATCAACAGATCGTAATACCTCACCACAAAGAACCTCTCCAGTATTGTTTCTCTGGAAAACAAACCCATTTTAGTAAATGTATCTTTCAGTTTACTAGTATAGATAATTATCTTGGCTCAGGTCATTTGCAAGTCAATACAGTGCACATTACATTTTCACAGATCTGGTGAGAAAGAAGGGGGGGCATTTGGGTGGGCTGTCAGCAGCTGAGAACAAACCTCACACGACACAATATATATATATATATATATATATATATATATATATATATATTGCATATTCCACACACATTGTCAGGAAATGTTCCATCTGCTGGTAATATCTGTCTTTTGGCGTGCAATACTGAGGTCCACCAGCAGGTGTCTCCTGGCAGTTTGGAACTGTCAGTAGAGCATTTCCTTGCTGATGATATGTCATCTTTAGGCTGCAGTACTGGCGTCCACCAGCGGATGGATCCTGGCAGTGTGGAGCAGACAGCACCTCCTGCAATCAGGTGTCACTTGAGGCCAATCACAAGCCTATAAATACCCAGCAAGCACTCACATTTTTGCCTTGGTTTTGTCCTTGAGCCCTGACCTGCATCCTGCATCCTGCATCCTGCATCCTGCATCCTGCATCCTGCATCCTGTTAGGCGGCGTACACACGCGGGGACTGTCTGCCGAAACTAAGTTCGTCAAACAGTCCGCTCAAACTTTTGAATGAACGAACACGCCCACACACGGCACTTTTTGAGCGGACAAATACGGCAAACTTTGTTCGTCGTACTAAGTCCGCGCAACTTTTGAAATGAGCGGACTCGCCCACACACGAGGCAACAGTCCGCTCATTTTCGAGCGCGTGTGCAGGTAGGCGGGGCCCGCGACGGAGACGTCGCGGGCTCCGCCGCCTGGAATGGACTTAAAGGGGAACCCCAACGCCGAAAAAAAATCGGCGTGGGGGTCCCCCCAAAGTCCACAACAGACCCTTGTCCGAGCACGCTACCCGGCCGGCCAGGAAAGGTGGGCGAGCGAGCGCGCCCCCCCCTCCTGAGCCGTACCAGGCCGCGTGCCCTCAACATGGGGGGTGCCTTGGGGAAGGGGGGGCCGCGCGGCCCCCCCACCCCAAAGCACCTTGTCCCCATGTTGATGAGGACAAGGGCCTCTTCCCGACAACCCTGGCCGTTGGTTGACGGGGTCTGCGGGCGGGGGGCTTATCGGAATCCGGGAGCCCCCTTTAATAAGGGGGCCCCCGGATACCGGCCCCCCACCCTATGTGAATGAGTATGGGGTACAATGTACCCCTACCCATTCACCTGTAAAATAAAAGTACCCAAAAAAAAACAACACACGAGATAAAATATTTTATTGCACAGCTCCGGGGGTCTTCCGTCTTCGGGGGTCTTCTCGCCGGACTCCTCCGCTATCTTCTTGTAGCTCTTTTGCTAGCGGAGGAGTCCGGCTTTCTTCCTCCCCGCCGCCGGCCTCTTCTCCCGACTTCGGGGGTCTTGTCCCCCTCTTCGGTTCTTCTGCCGCGCCACCGCGCCTTCTTATAGCTCTTTTGCAGGCGGTGGCCCGGTCTTCTGTCACCGCCTTCCGTTCTTCTGTCGCCGCCTTCCGTTCTTCTGCCGGGCCACCGCGCCTTCTTATAGCTCTTTTGCAGGCGGTGGCCCGGTCTTCTGTCGCCGCTGTCGCCGCCGCCTTCCGTTCTTGTTCTTCTTCTTGTTCTTCTTGTTCTTCTCCAGGAGATGTTGACACGTCGCTCTCTCCGGCCGGAATGCCAGAGCCGCGCTGAGCGGCCACTTATATAGTGACAATGGGGCGGTGTCACATGGTATATGTCACATGGGTTGGTCACATGGGTTGATGTCACATGGGGACTATGACATCGTAAGGGGGCGGGGTCACCATGTGACCAACCCATGTGACATATACCATGTGACACCGCCCCATTGTCACTATATAAGTGGCCGCTCAGCGCGGCTCTGGCATTCCGGCCGGAGAGAGCGACGTGTCAACATCTCCTGGAGAAGAACAAGAAGAACAAGAAGAAGAACAAGAACGGAAGGCGGCGGCGACAGCGGCGACAGAAGACCGGGCCACCGCCTGCAAAAGAGCTATAAGAAGGCGCGGTGGCCCGGCAGAAGAACGGAAGGCGGCGACAGAAGAACGGAAGGCGGCGACAGAAGACCGGGCCACCGCCTGCAAAAGAGCTATAAGAAGGCGCGGTGGCCCGGCAGAAGAACCGAAGAGGGGGACAAGACCCCCGAAGTCGGGAGAAGAGGCCGGCGGCGGGGAGGAAGAAAGCCGGACTCCTCCGCTAGCAAAAGAGCTACAAGAAGATAGCGGAGGAGTCCGGCGAGAAGACCCCCGAAGACGGAAGACCCCCGGAGCTGTGCAATAAAATATTTTATCTCGTGTGTTGTTTTTTTTTGGGTACTTTTATTTTACAGATGAATGGGTAGGGGTACATTGTACCCCATACTCATTCACATAGGGTGGGGGGCCGGTATCCGGGGGCCCCCTTATTAAAGGGGGCTCCCGGATTCCGATAAGTCCCCCGCCCGCAGACCCCGACAACCAACGGCCAGGGTTGTCGGGAAGAGGCCCTTGTCCTCGTCAACATGGGGACAAGGTGCTTTGGGGTGGGGGGGGCTGCGCGGCCCCCCCTTCCCCAAGGCACCCCCCATGTTGAGGGCACGCGGCCTGGTACGGCTCAGGATGGGGGGCGCGCTCGCTCGCCCCCCTTTCCTGGCCGGCCGGGTAGCGTGCTCGGACAAGGGTCTGTTGTGGACTTTGGGGGGACCCCCACGCCGATTTTTTTCGGCGTTGGGGTTCCCCTTTAAGTCCATTCCAGGCGGCGGAGCCCGCGACGTCTCCGTCGCGGGCCCCGCCTACCTGCACACGCGCTCGAAATGAGCAGACTTCCCTCCGAGCGGGAACAGTTTGCTCATTTCGAAAGTAGCCTACACACGGGCGGACTGTTCGCTCAAACCAAGTTTCAGCGGACAGTTTTTCGGAATTTCCGAAAAACTTTGTTCGTCAAACTGTCCGCTGAAACTGTCCGCTGAAGCCCCACACACGAGCGGACTGTCCGCTGAAACACTGTTCAGCGGACAAAGTTGAGCCAACAGTCCGCCCGTGTGTACGCGGCCTTACCTGTTATTCTGATCCTGGACCTTGATTCCTGCATCCTGAACCTTTTGTACCTGATCCTGTCTATTCCTGCATCCCTGGAACCTTGTCCTGCAACCTGATCCTTTTCTCCTTGTTCCCCCATCTGCTGACCTCCTGTTTATGACTCTGGCCTGGCTTGACTATGATTCTGGTATCTCCTTTGTTATATATACTGGTTGGTTGTCACTGTTATTTGGTTTTCTCACTCTGTTTGGTATTAGTGATGTATTCACATTGTATGCATTTATCTTAATAAAATCCCTTAGGCCGCGTACACACGGGCGGACTGTATGGCCTACTTAGTCCGCCGAAAAACACATTTCAGCGGACAGTCCGCTCGTGTGTGGGCTTCAGCGGACTTTTTCAGCGTGCAGTCTGGCGTACTAAGTATTTCGGAATTTCCGTAATTCTGTCCGTTATACTTTGGTTTCAGCGGAAAATCCGCTCGTGAGTAGGCTAGTTCGACGGACTAAGAATGGCGCATGCTCAGAAAGGATTTACACGGCGGAAGGTTGCATTGCTGTGTATTGGACTTCCTATTTCTAGTCCCGTCGTACGTGCTGTACACGTCATCGCGCAAGCTTTCGATGGACTGTTTGTGCATTCGTGTGTGGTCAAGTCCGTTCATTCGAAAGTATGACGGACTGTCCGTCGGATTGTATGACGGACTAAGTAGGCCATACAATCCGCCCGTGTGTACGCGGCCTTACTTTCACCTACTTATCTTTGGTTTACTCTGTCACAGTCACACAGTTCTGGTCACATCTGGTTTATGACACACAAATTTACACAATTGGCTAAGTTAAAGATTACCGCTAGACATCACACATATCAGCATGTTTTCTATAATGACCTGTACTTCTTCTTAAACCCATAACATCTGTTTGGTAAGGTTAAAATTCTTTCAGAGATCCATCCCATTTCATTAGCCCCTTCTCAGCCTGTATGGATGCATTCTCAGGATTTTGGAATGGGACCCATGACCTAGGTGGTTCATACTTCTTTCACCTAGGCCCCTTTGCAAAGCGCACTGAGTACACTTCATGATCACATCTTGTGGTCCTATATGGATTATGTTTACTGACTTTTTGACTGGAACTGAACGGACAGAATCTCGCAATGTGGCCAAATAAACCACATAATTTACATATTATCTCATCTAAAGTGGTATGACATATCTTAACAAAAGGCTTTGTTTTAGATGACTGAGAATGTGGCTAGCCTTTTCTGGATTAGTAGTTTTTACCTGCGGTTTACAAAATATAGGGTCGATTTTTAAAGAGCTCTTACCTTCCTGGAATTTATTCTTGTTGGTACGTACCTTAGGTGTGGAGGATGTCCCCCTGAATTCAGACATACCCAACTCTGTTGCCTCTTTCTGACTGGGCAACTAAAGTCATATGGCCGAGTCATCTTTGTGTGATGATCACGGTACAGATCTTCTCATACTTTAAGTTTCAACCTTTCTTAGAACACCTCGTCCAATAATTCCAATCACGAATATCCTAGGGCCCATATTTAACCCATTCTTACAGACACTTGAACCCTGCCCTGATTTCTCAACCTTTTATAGGTTGATCCTCTAGAGATAGCGACCCTCTTGACCGTGATTGGGTTGACAGGTACCGTCCCGTCACAGTTGCTGCTTTTCATTGCTGTCAGAACAATATTTTCCCTGTTCGTGACGATAGTCCTTGAAGTCAGAATGGAGATTTTCCCAAACTCTTTAGTTCAATCTCCCCCATGGACTTTTCAGAACTATAAAAAAAATTGCTTAACCACTTGCTTACTGGGCACTTAAACCCCCCTCAGTCCCAGACCAATTTTCAGCTTTCAGCGCTGATGCACTTTGAATGACAATTGCGCGGGCATACAACACTGTACCCAAATGAAATTTTTATCATTTTTTTCCCACAAATAGAGCTTTCTTTTGGTGGTATTTAGTTACAGCTCGGAGTTTTATTTTTTGCTAAACAAACAAAAAAAGATGCAAAAAAATAAAAATAAATAAATCATGTTTTAATAGTTTGTTATAAAATTTTGCAAACGGGTCATTTTTCTCCTTCATTGAAGTGTGCTGATTAGGCGGCACTGATGGCTGCATTGGTGGGCACTGATGGGCTGCATTGGTGGGCACTGATGGGCTGCATTGGTGGGCACTGATGGGCTGCACTGGTGGGCACTGATAGGCATAGTTAAGGCGGCACTAATAGGCACAGATAAGGCGGCACTGATGGGCACAGATAAGGCGGCACTGATGGGCAAAGATGGGCACAGATAAGATGGCATGGATGGGTGGCACGGATAAGTGGCACGGATGGGTGGCACGGATGGGCACTGATAGGTACCACTGATAGATGGGACTGATGGGCACTGATAGGTGGCACTGATAGGTGGCTCTGATAGGTGGCACTGCTGGGCACTGATGGGCGGCACTGCTGGGCACTGATGGGCAGCACTGCTGGGCACTGATGGGCGGCACTGGGTCGCAGCACCTTTGAGGCAGATTGTGGGCACTGTGGGTGGCACTGTTGGTGGCACTGCTGGATGGCACTGTGGGTGGCATTGTGGGTGGCACTGTAGGTGGCACTGTGGGCACTATGGGCACTGATGGGGGGCACTGATGGGGGGCACTGATGGGGGGCACTTACTTTTATTCAGGATGGCACGGCGGTGGGCAGGTGGGCACTGGCAGGGGGCAGGTGGTCAGCTGTATTGCTGGCCGTGATCGTGACTGATGTCCCGATCACGGCCGCCGGTGATCGGCTTTTTTTTTCTCTCCTCGCGCTGTCAGCGCGAGGAGGAATAATAGCCGATTACCGGCTCCGTTCTATCACATGATCAGCTGTCATTGGCTGACAGCTGATCACGTGATAAGTGGTCGGGATCGACCCCTTGCACGGATCGGTGATCAGGCGAGTCTCACGGACTCGCCGATCACAGAGCGCGCCGCGCGCGCCCCTCAGGGGGCGCGCAGGCCGCTCGTATCCGGGACGACGTCAATAGACGTAGTCCCGGAAATGTAGGTCCGCGCTGATGCCGTCATTTGGCAATAGCGCGGATCTGTAGTGGTTAAAGTAGGGCTTATTACTTTTGTTATCGCAAGAATGATTAGAGCAGACATGGATAAAAAAAGCGATTATATGCCTGATTCATTCTGGGTTATAAATGGGGTGTTAAACTTGGCAGCAAGTTGTGGCTTCCCCTTTTTGTCACCCCTGTCAATGTTGCTGCTTTTTTTCACTACTTGCCAGAACAATATTTTCCCTGTCCTGGCTATAATCCTTCAAAAAATGAGCCTGGAAATTTCCCAAACTCAATAATAGTTCAATCCCCTCCTTGGACTTTTCTAGGGTATTCTTAAAGAAATGCTTAACGAAGGACTATTATTTCTGTTATCTCAAGAATGATTAGCAGAAAGTTGGATAATCAAGACCCTATGAGTGCTTGTAGTACAGGAGGCAGTCAACTGAGGCACATCTAATTTCAGCAAGATTGGTAGCAGTTACAATATAGCGAGTGTTTACAGGTCTAATTACAAAGCTCACCTAATGCCATTCACAGTTAGTGGTTTACAAAGAAAGACAAATTCATACTAGGGTTGAAACCACTAATTGACTAATCACCAACTAATCACCAACTAATCGATTATGATATTAATCTATTACTATTTTTACAATCGATTAATCAGGCAGTAACACAATGGGGTTAAAAACAAACAAAATGAGCCCTCTATAAGTACAAAAAGAGCAAATTGCCACCACAAATATTACTTTCACAGTTCTATAGTAAAAAATTAACCCCTTACATCCGTTCCTCCCTACACAACAAAGGGCCAACCCTAGCCTTCTCAACCCCCTTATGTTAATAAGCGTCCTAGACCTGGCCAACATCCATGTGCTCTCTCCCTCTGGTGCTTCTTGCAGAAACGCACCACAGTTCACCTACGTGGCTTCCCATTAGACACATTCACATCTATGCTTGCTTCAGGCGCAGCGTACCTGGAAAGGGTCAGGGACTTCTTCCTCAAAGCAAAACAGTGTTTTTTTGTTTCAACACACTTTAATGGAAAAGCTACAGAAAAGCAATGAGTCCCTGCAGCAACCGGTGTCCTCCAATCTGACCTACAACAAATTGGCAAAAAAAAAAACGCAAATCGTAGCAAAAATCAAAGCGCACAGCAAAAAGCACTGCAGAAACAGATCAAAAGCAAACTGCATAGATGTGCACCGAGCCTTATGCTGGCCACACAGATCAATTTTCAGACAAGAATATTCAGACGAAAAATCTTTACATTCACGAATTCACATTCATGAATGAAAAAATGTTTGAAATTTTAACTTGTTTTTAACATTCTGTAATTTCTGAACGAAAACCACACACACACCGCCCGAAAATTCCCTTGACCAAGAAGTTCCCTATTATCTCCAAATCTTACCATCACTGTAGTTGAAAATTAACGTCGACTCTACCCCACTAAAAATTAGAAAACACACTCCTAAAACAACACTTTTTTGAAGAACCACATTGTTTTTTAAATAAAAAATGTGATATCTGAATCTGGTGATACTCATCAAACTCACCCCCCAACAGTATTTACAGTATATCTCTCCATCTGTCATTCTCAGAGCGGACCAGACACCCTGCTCCCCAACCATACAGTTGGCCAATTACCCCTACCACTGCATAGAAGAACAAATTGCCCTTCCTCTTCAAACCTTACACATTAACCAGATTATACATCACACTTTTTTTCAAGGCCAACAGATACCAGTGTGCCTTGGTGAGGCTCTGTAGCTTACGCATGCATTTGCAAATGCGTGCAGACTAAATCCCTGTTTTTAACGTATACTGTTAGACAGGTCGATTCGGTTGTCTGTGGGCTGGTCAGTAAGTAAGCTTGTTTTTTTTCTTTTGATTTATCCTTAGCCCTGTTTACATCTTATGTGCCCTCCAATGCTGCTTACTGCAATAGCCAGCTACATGTGGGAGCAGTGGCGGAACTATAGGGGTCACTGCAGTCGCACTTGCAACTGGGCCCTGTTGTTCTGCCGCTGTGGGGGTCCCCAAGACCCGACATCTCCCCTTGTACCCCTGACTGATAATTTTAACATGCAGGGGGAAGGTGGGAGGTAGAGATCGGCAGCTCTATGGTGGCCGCGAGCTGCAGCGATCTCCCTGGGGCTAGGAGTTCTCTCTCTGACTGTATCATCTGGAGGGGGGGGGCCCTCTGACCCGGGTATGTATCGGCTTCACTCTTTAGTGAGTTCCTCTGCTTCTACACTCTTGATGATACATGCTCCTCCCCTCTCCAGTGGATACAGTCAGAGAGAGAACTACTAGCCCCAGGGAGATCCCGCCGCCCGTGGACACCATAGAGCTGGTGATCGCCGCCTCCCACCTCCCCCCAGGTGGAGGGGTACAGAGATGTTCTGGGGGTCCAAGGTGCACAGCATAGACCAGGTACAGGGGAACCTCTGGTAAGGGGGCGTGACTGTCTGGGGACCCTGAAGTAAGGGAGGGCTCTCTGGGGCCCCTAAAGTATGGGGGGCCTCTGGGGACCCTGATGTAAGGGGGGCTGTCTGGGGACCTTGATCTAAGGAGGTTCTCTGGGGACCCTGATGTAAGGGGGGCTCTCTGGGGACCCTGATGAAGGGGGTTCTCTGGAGACCCTGATGTAAAGGGGCTCTCTGGGGACCCTGATGTAAAGGGGGGCCTTTTGGTGACCCTGATGTAAGGAGTGGCTCTCTGGGGACCCTGATGTAAGGGGAGGCTCTCTAGGGACCCTAATATAAGGAAGGCTCTCTGGGGGCTGTGATGTAAGGGGGGCTTACTGGGGACCCCGATGTAAGGAAGGGGCTCTCTGGGGACCCTGATGGAAGGGGGCCCTCTGGGGACCCTGAGGTAAGAGAGAGCTCTCCTCTGGGGACCCTGATGTAAGGGGGAGCTCTCTGGGGACCCTGATGTAAGGGGAAACTCTCTGGGGACCCTGATGTAAGGAGGGCTCTCTGGGTACTCTGATCTAAGGGCGGCTCGTGGGGACCATGATGTAAGGAAGGGGCTCTCTGGGGACCGTGATGTAAGGGGGGCTCTCTGGGGGCCCTGATGTAAGGAAGGGGCTCTCTGGGGACCCTGATGTAAGGGGCTCTCTGGAGACCCTGAACTAAGGGGGGTTCTCTGGGGACCCTGATGTAGGGAAGGAGCTCTCTGGGGACCCTGATGTAAGGAAGGGGCTCTCTGGGGACCCTGGTGTAAGGAAGGGGTTCTCTGGGGACCCTGATATAAGAGGAGACTCTCTGGGGACCCTGATGCAAAGGCAGACTATCTGGAGACCTTGATGTAAGGGGGAGCTCTCTGGCAACCCTGATGTAAGGACGGGTTCTCTGAGGACCCTGATGTATGGGGGGACTCTCTGGGGATCCTAATGTAAGTAGGGATGCTCTCTGAGGATCCTGATGTTAGGGGAGGCTCTCTGGGGACCCTGGCATAAGAAGAGATCCGCATTATGTAACAATATTTTATACACACACACACAGGTATGTTATATACATGTGTATGCCCACCCAAGCATATAGCTTTCTTTACTTCACTGCTATGGGCTCTAGCCCTAGATCTTTTGTAGACCTAGCAACGCCCCTGGTGGGGGCTCTTCATGGTTTCTTGCACCGGGGCCCTGAAGATTCTAGTTACGCCTCTGGGTGGAGGCAGTGGTCACCTTTTTTGTATCACTGTAAGTCAGTGTATTACTGGATTTTAAACAGTATAGACACTTATTTTTAAGTATCTGTCATGCCATGCATGCCTGTTTTCACCATTGCACATCTGGAAGTTCACCATATGCACCTATGCTGCATATTGGCAACATTGCCAGTTCTTCTATGCCCATTTCCTTAAACAGGGGCAGAAAAAATTGGGTCTTAGGCAGTGGTGGTGGTGCCACAACACTGTAACCCTTCACAGATATTCTAGTTGAGCACCAGGGCGAGCCTTGCTGTGAAATATTCCGGCAAAAATTACACGACCCTGTTAAACAGGGGCAGAAAAATTGGGCCTTAGGCACTGGTGGTGGTGCCCTGAAACAAAAATGTTCTTAGAACCTATCAACATGAACATTAAGGAGGAATAGGATAGTCACTCAGCATAACAGGATAGTCACTCAGCACAGGCAGTCTTGAAGGGATCTCACATTCATTGAAAAATGAATCGGTTGCATCAGCATCAGGTGCTTGGTCGCTGGTGATCCAAGACTGATTCATTTTCATGAAGGTGAGCCAATCAACTGAGTCTGTGGACAGGCGCACTGTGTGATCAGTTACAAAGCCTCCAGCAGCACTGAATGTGCGTTCAGAAAGAACGCCGGATTCAGGACAGGCCAGTAGCTCAACTTTATATTGTGCAAGCTCTGTCCAGTGATCCATCCTCAAGACCCAGTAACCCAGTGGATTTGGAGTTGGAAAGGTCTCAAAGTCTGATCTTGCCCCTAGGTATTTCTGCACCATGTAAATCAGATACTGGCTATGGTTGCTGGAACTGATCAGACCTTGGGGCTGCGGACTAAAGAATTGTCTGAACACATCGGTCAAACAGCCACCTTCTCCACCACTCCTTCTATGACTGGCCGAAGCTTCAGCAACACGTTGTCCAGGAGGACCAGGAAATTGTAACCTCCCAGGCTCTGGAAACGCATTGCACAAACCTTTCTGCAAGGCCTCCCAAAGATGTTTCATCCTCTGCTCCCTCTGCAAAGGCTGGATAAGTTCTGCAACCTTACCCTTGTAACATGGATCAAGAAGGGTTGCCAGCCAGTAATGATCCTTCTCTTTGATACCATGAATACGAGGGACCTTTTGCAGGCTTTGCAGGATCAGGGATGCCATGCAGCGAAGGTTTGCTGAGGCATTCGATCCAGAGTCCTCTGGGTCACTAAGGATGACATGATCCACAGCCACCTCCTCCCAGCCATGTACAAGTCCATGGGCTTCTGGGGACTGAAAACGATCCCTTGAAGACTGCTGCTGATGCTGAGTGCTAGGCTCCACCTCCATGCTGACACAATCCTCCTCCTCCTCCTCCTATTCCTGTGTGATCTGCGGGCTTGCAGGAATACTGTCTCGATAAAGGGGGCCTTGAGAGACAAGGAAGTCCTCCCCTTCCTCCCTCTGTTCTGCCTCAAGTGACCTGTCCATTTTTCCATGAAGCGTGTGCTCCAACAGGAAAACAAGATGGACGGTATCACTAATGCTTGCATTGTCACTGCTCACCATCCTCGTGGCCTCCTCAAATGGTGACAGGACAGTGCATGCATCCTTGATCAGTAGCCACTGGCGTGACGAAAAAAAGACAAGCTCCCCTGACCCTGCCCTGGTGCCATACTCACACAGGTACTCATTGATGGCCCTCTGCTGCATTTGCAGCTGATGCAGCATTGCCAAAGTTGAGTTCCACCTGGTAGGCATGTCACAAATGAGGAGGTTCTTAGGCAGGTTGCATTCCTTTTGAAGGTCAGCCAGCCGAGCACTGGCATTATATGATTTAATGCCCAAAGACTTTCCTGGCCTGCCTCAGGAGATCCTGTAAGCCCGGGTAGCTGCACAAGAACTGCTGCACCACCAAATTAAGGATGTGAGCCAAACAGGGAACATGGGTCAAGTGCCCCTGTCGGAGGCCAGAGAGGAGGTTGGTGTCATTGTTGCAAACCACCATTCCTGGCTAAAGCTGCCGTGGTGTCAACCACCTCTGAATCTGCCCCTGCAGAGCTGACAGAATCTCTGCCCCAGTGTGGCTCCTGTCCCCTAAGCAGACCAACTCAAGCACCGCATTGGTATCTTTTGCTAGCCCCTTGAACGCCTACGGAGAACCGCTGGTTCCGAGGATAAATCTGCAGAGGAAGAGGCCATAGAGGAAGAAGAAGAGGAGGGGGTGGAGGAGAGAGATGTGGCAGAATCATCACTGCTAGCATTTTGGTGGTGTGGTGGCAGAACAAGCTCCAAAAATACTACATCCTGTCCTGCATCCTTCCCAGCTGCAAAGCAGAATTACCCAGTGCGCCATGAAAGGAAGGTAAAGTGCCTGTCCATGCCTGCTAGACCATAAGTCAGCGGTAATCTGCACCTTACCACTGACCACCTTGTCTATTGAGGCCAAGACATTGCCTTCCACATGCCGGTAGAGAGCCAGAATGGCCTTCCATGAAAAGAAATGGTGTTTGGGAACCTGCCACTGAGGTACCACACATTCCACAAATTCACAAAAGGGGGCAGAGTCTACCAACTGAAAAGGCAGCAGTTGGAGAGCTAGCAATTTAGCCAAGCTAGCATTCAGCCGCTGAGCATGTGGGCGGCTGGGACCGAATTTCTTTTGACAGTTTAGTAACTGTGGTAGGGAACTTTGCCTGCTTCAATCGGATGTTGGTGTAGTGATAGCAGATATCCTGCAAGTACTTGGCACACCTAATTCTACACATTCATTACTCGTAGTGTAGGTTTCTGAGAGGACTGAAGGTATAGTGGGGTTGGAGATCCCAACTGATGAGGAGCAAGGAGAGGTCCGCCTTATTCTTTGCTGTGGGTCTTTTCAGTACTGTTGCCAACGGACTGCATGGGAGGTCAACATATGTCTGGTCAAGCATGTGGTACCCAAGCGGCTGCTGTTTTGGCCACGCTTGATACGCCTCAGACATATGTTGCAAACAGCAAACGGTGCGATCTGCTGCACACGCATCAAAAAAGGCCCACACCAAAGAACTTTTCAAAATACGCTGGGAGTTAGCAGCTCCCTGCGCATGCAGAGCTCCGAGGTGTGATGCAGTCGGGTGGCTGCCCTTAAGCTGGCCCCTGGAGGGAAGCCTGCCTCGTTGGAGATGTGCCTCCTCCTCCTCACTTCTACCAGGCACCCAAGTAGAGTCAATGACCTCATCATCCCCTACCTCCTCATCACTAAAATAAACCTGGCAGTATGCTGCAGCTGGGGGAACATGACTGCCAGTTTCTTGTCCTTCTTGGGCACTCCCTCTCTCTGGGTTCACGTTACTATCTTCCTCAACTTTGGTACCATCATCGCAGCCTTCAAAATTCTGCGCCTCCTCCTGCAGCATGTACCCAACACTGTGGTTGAAACGTTCAGGGGACTCCTCTGTGCTTGATGGTGGGGCTAGGGAAGAAGTGACTGATGACATTGAGCCGATGGAATAGACTGCTTTGGCAGCTGCATTATCAGGCAAACTACACTGAGCCTGGGTGATGGACGGTGAGGATGAGGAGGATGAGGATGGCTTTGTTATCCATTCCACCAACTCTTCTGCATGCTGTGGCTAAACACGGGCAGCTGCTGAAAAAAAGCTGCCCCACGGCCATGTGCTGAGGATGCACCGTATCCATGACCAGCACTCTGTACACACAGAGTATGCTTGTGCTCTTTTAGTGGCCTGAGAGCATCTGCCTCTCCTTGGTGGCCTTCCAGACATGCTGTAAAATGTTATAAGCAAAATGCTACCTGAAGTTTACTAGAAAAAGTACACCAGGAATGGCCTGCGGTCAGATATAGGCTTGGCTAGACTAGAATGCAGTGAATATATATATATATATATATATATATATATATATATATATATATATATATATATATATATATATATATATGTAGGAGACTGTATATATATTTAATGCATTGCAGATCACTAAATCACCTGCCTGCCTGAAAGTGTATTTGAAAATGTACGCCACGAATGGCCTGCAGTCAGATATAGGCTTGGCTAGACTAGAATGCAGTGGATATATACATATATATATATATATATATATATATATATATATATATATATATATATATATATATATATATATATTGTAATGTTGGGGTGATTAAGCACAATTGGTAGATGCACGTTTTAGTCTACATCAGGCAGGCGTTTTATGGTTAAGGGCCTGGTAGCCCACGTTTATTATAAGAAAACAAAAATATTTAGTTCATCCAGTAATCCCACGCAGGGGTTTAAATTCATTCAGCACACAAATGAACATTACCAAGCCACCTGGCTCTCAATTGTCAACAGTTCCTCTGCTTGCTCCCAACAGATTTGTCAACTCTTTCCAGCCCCCTGGACTCATCGACTTCCTTAGTCTTCCTGACTCTCAAGGTTGTCAGCCTTTCCCAGTCCCTTACACGGACTACAGTCTCCCACAGGGCAAACCACTCTTCAGCCAGCAGCAAGCTGTTCACACTCCTCCACCTTCCACACCAACAGCCCTTCATTTATATGGCTTATATGCAGCTGGGCACACACCCTGCTCGTTAACATCAAGACCCAGACACAGGGCTGGAGATATGCAAACTCTGTGTCTGCGTCTCGTTTTCCTCCAATTTCATAGGGACAGAGCCTCGCTCTGTCACATATCCCCCCCCTTTGTTTCGATCCGGAGGGAGGAACACCAGCACCCATCATGATGGTTGGGACACCTCTGTGCTGGCTGTCAGCCACGTAGGCCCAACCTTTTTTCCGGGTGCGCTTCCAGGAACATTCCCCCCTGGATCTTAACAGGTTCCTATATTTTTCTATACTCAGCCTTCCTCTTCTTTTGGGGTCCCTGGGCTTATTCACTTTTCTTGGGGGAACTCTGCCTTCCTTGAGCCCTCCTTTCACCTTACAAATACCCATTTTACCCTTCACCATCGGTATTTCAGGTTTAAAACAGTTTCTCTTGGTACCCACTGCAACCAAATCATTGTTTACAGAACGAACTCTTAACAGATCACAGCTTTCCAATTCAGTGTTTGTTAGAAGAAGACCTGAGGAGGGACTACATCCGACGGGACCATAGCACAGCTCCATCTCACCCGTTGTCCAACACTCCATGGGTACCTGTTCTAACAAACTACCCTGACCTAAGCATAAACCATTTTTTTCAGGTATACACATTACATTGTTATGGCAACCAATATTAACACTTTCTTCCACAGTGTCTCCAGGCACCTTAACTTGTACCTCTGGGCCAGTGACAGAAAGCATCTCTGCTACTGCCGAGTCCATTCTGGGCCGTTCTTTCTCATGAGGCCTAGCGGGTAAGGCAGTATCTGCGCCCTCTACTGACAACTGCTCCGCCACACCTCGGACCACACCAGCAGAGATGTTTCTAGTCACCGCATCAGACGGAGAGACCTCTGATATCTCAAGCAGTTCTCTCGCGTGCCTTCCATACCAATCAATAACTAGAAGTACGCTCACAGAGAATCTGGAGATCCTGTGCCAAATGGGTAACCATTGGTCCCACCAATTCCACTGTTGGTCAAGGTTTCCCAGCACTGCCTGTACCACTTGGCTCCACCCATTGGTGCTACGCAGCACCACCTGGTCCAACTGCGGTGGAGATACCCAAGTATACAGCAAGTTCATTTTTACCAACTCTAGCATTTCCAGTAAGGTTTCGGTCATCTCTAAACATCCCATGTCTAAACACCAGAACTTTCTAGGGTCTTCTACCCTGTCCAAGACATGGAGGGGCTCAGCGACTGCAGGTTGAGAAGGTGAGACATTTGAAGAGACCTCATCCTCCTTGGAGGTACTCATCATCACGGCCTGTTGCTCCCCTGGAGAGCTGTCAGACACATGTCTCACACTTATCCCTTCTGCACCAGTGTTGGTGAGCCTCTGCAGGTCATTACAAGTCACACTATCACGTTGATACTCAATATCATTTAGCTGTGGGGCTGTGGACAACACATCTGCGATGCCAGTGCCCTGAACTGTTTCTTCAGAGTGGAGGGCAGCAACCTTTGCAGGGACCAAGACGCCCTCAACCACCGGCAGCTCTGCGATCCCCCTGTCTGGCATAGCAGTTGTGTCCACACCCTTGTTACTTAAGCTAGCCTTATCCAGCATGGCTAACAATTGTTTGGCCCAGCTGTCCCAGTCCATTGTGGTTCCACCATGGGCGTTCCACAGCGTTGCATCACCTGCTGTAGAAAGCTGCACAGAAACCTGGGATTCATTAGCTTCAACTGTACATTCGTCATTTCTATATATATCATTTTGTAACACCATACTTTTATCAACGTTGCATTGGGGTGATGCTTCATCACCTAAAGCTTGGTGCAGCACACCATTTTGAACACCTTTTTCTGGTGGCACTACAGACACATTCAGCTTTGTACACTCAGCTTTTGCAGGCTGAATTAACCCCTTGCCCACTGGGCTACACGTAGGGTTGTGGGGCTGCGCCCATACGCTCTCACTGTGTGAATTAGTCCCCCCTTGTTCCACCAGCATAGCACCAGAGCCATCCTGGGCAGCCTCTGACTCCAACACATGGAGACCCCATGAGACTTCCATGGACAATCCTGTGCCTCTGCCTGTCATGGGAGATCTCCTACTCTCATCACTGGTAGTGAACACATTACCAACCTCACTCTCAGATATGACATTACAAGAAATACATGTTTCAATGTCATTACACTCATCACGTTTAGCAATAGTATCACTTTTGTTAGTACGATCATTAGCATTCTCATTACATGTAGACACAACTGCTGTTTTTGTGGTTTGTTTATGAGCCACCATAACCTCTGAGCGACTCTTCACAGCACCTGCTCTCTGTAAAGGGGCACTTTTGCCTATTTGGGCAGCTCCATAGCTGACCTGGGAAACTCTCTGCTCCAACACTGCAAGCTCCTTGGAAGTTTCCCTGGGCAACCCTGCAGCAGCTGTCACTAGGGAACATGGTACCAGCACTGTTTTGGTCACCCCTAGCTCAATTTTCCCAGCCATCTGCTGGATCATAGCAGGCATATGCAGAGTCCCCATGTCCTTTTCAGTCTTTAGCCCTGCGTCTAGTTGGGCTTTACGCTGCGCCTCCCCACTGCTCTGGGTAGCACAATGCAGAAAGTCTATGTCCATTTGTACTGCGGATCTCCCCACTGGACATACTCCCACTTCACTGGGTTCAGCATCATAAACTGAAACAGTCTTACCAGTTCCTGCAGCTGATGTCATAGCCTTCACTTGAGTGCGTTGTCTCACTGGTGTGGTGTCTCCACAGGCTGACTCCCCCATGTGGCCATGGAGCAAAACTGCAGCCTTTCTGGACCCACTGACGCCCCCTGTAAGTAACACAAGATCCTTGTTGCTAGGGGTAACTGCAGACTTGCGCTCCAAAGCTGGTTGGCTATACCTCATGCAGGATTCAGGCTGATATACTCTCCTTTCTGGACTGACCCCTTTGCCTAAGTGGCCATGACAGAAAACCTTACGTTTCTCTGGATTTCCAATTCCTAGGACTTCCGGCGACACTTCTCCCATCCTGGAGCATTGCTGGCGGCCCATGATACGATGGAACTCTCCTCTAAGAAGGATTTCCTCTTTAAACTTGCGATAGTCATCCTGGCCCCCATCCATCAAATGGTAAACCGACCGGAACTCTATCCGCAATAAGGTTTGCAGCAGTTTTGGCCACCGGTCCCTAGGCCATTTTCTCTTTACAGCAACTTTTTCAAATCTTACAAGGAAGTCTCCCACCTCCTCTGTAGGCAGCATGGGTTGCACATAGTCAGAGGCCAAGATCTCAGCCCCTTGCAGTGCACCCGACTCTTTGCGATTCCGCTTGAACCATTCATTCGCTGTCTCACATGTCACTGGCCCCTTTTTACTGGTCCTACAAGGTGGAGACATCTTCTCAGGCCATGCTGAGCTCACTTCTTGGCATCTCCTCCATGATTGGCTCTCACTCGTTGCCATTGGATACCACTTCTGAGGACACAGCTGATCACAATCATTAGTAGATGAGCTCCAGAATTCATCAACCTCCCATCCAGCTTGGTTATTCCACAAACATTCCTGTGACAAGGGGCAATGGGCAACAGCATGTCCCCACTCACTACAACGGATGCAGCGCAGAGGCCTCCTTGCGTCATGCTGTGGCACCTTTGGGCTCAGGCTGCCAGGAACAACATCCTCTTTAACTTGATTAAACATGAACTTCTTGCTTTTTGACTGCCTCATCCTTGCAATCACATGCACACAGCAGCTTGTAACAGTTCTCAGCAAAGAAGGAGAAAAGGAAAAAAAAAAAATCTGATGTTTGATTCTTCCTTCACAGGTACACAACCTGCATGCAACACAGTCCATCAAATAAACGTATACGCAATGCTGTTCGCCTGGCTGCCACACACAGCTAGCAGTAGTTCCTGATGCGACTCACCATGGAGCAAGGACCCGGATTCCACCGTCTACATGCCCGCATTCGAACACCACTTGTAATGTTGGGGTGATTAAGCACAATTGGTAGATGCACGTTTTAGTCTACATCAGGCAGGCGTTTTATGGTTAAGGGCCTGGTAGCCCACGTTTATTATAAGAAAACAAAAATATTTAGTTCATCCAGTAATCCCACGCAGGGGTTTAAATTCATTCAGCACACAAATGAACATTACCAAGCCACCTGGCTCTCAATTGTCAACAGTTGCTCTGCTTGCTCCCAACAGATTTGTCAACTCTTTCCAGCCCCCTGGACTCATCGACTTCCTTAGTCTTCCTGACTCTCAAGGTTGTCAGCCTTTCCCAGTCCCTTACACGGACTACAGTCTCCCACAGGGCAAACCACTCTTCAGCCAGCAGCAAGCTGTTCACACTCCTCCACCTTCCACACCAACAGCCCTTCATTTATATGGCTTATATGCAGCTGGGCACACACCCTGCTCGTTAACATCAAGACCCAGACACAGGGCTGGAGATATGCAAACTCTGTGTCTGCGTCTCGTTTTCCTCCAATTTCATAGGGACAGAGCCTCGCTCTGTCACAATATATATTTATATGTAGGAAACTGTATATATATTTCATGCACTGCAGCTCACTGAATCACCTGCCTGCCTGAAAGTATATTTGAAAATGTACACCAGGAATGGCCTGCAGACAGATATAGGCTTGGCTAGACTGGAATGCAGTGTATACATATACATATATTTTATATATATATATATATATATATATATATATATATATATATATATTATGCACTGCAGCTCACTGAATCACCTGCCTGCCAGAAGTATATTAGAAAAAGTACACCAGGAACAGCCTGCAGTGAGCTATAGCTAAACTGTATGCAGTGGATATATATATATGAGACTGACTGTGTGTATATATATATATATATATATATATATATATATATATATATATATATATATATATATTAAATACACTGCAGCTAACTGAATCACCTTCCTGCCTGACGTATATTAGAAATGGTACACCAGCAACAGCCTGCAGTCAGATCTAGTTAAACTGGATACAGTGTATATATATATATATATATATATATATATATATATATATATATATATATATATATATATATGAATATATATATATATACACACACATACATATATGTCTGGGTGTATATACTAAATAGACTGCAGCTAACTGAATCACCTGCCTGCTCAATCTAAATTAAATGACACTCTCTCTCAGTCAAAGCCAGCAAAACACTACACAGGGCCGATGTGCAGGCGGCCTAATGTAGTGTGGGGCATGGAATTAACCCCTTGAGCCATAATTGGCCAAAAGCACCCTGCCTTCGGCCAATTATGTCTCTCTTTGCTGATGGCGCTGTGATTGGCCAAAGCATGCAGGTCATAGTGCATGCTTGGCCAATTATCAGACAGCAATGCACTGCGATATTGCCGTGCATTATGGAGCATGATGCGCTGCTCGAATTTGGCGTGAATGCCCCATAATGTTAGTATTTCGATGAACGATAGAACAGCCAATGTACAAGTCGAACTCATGTTTTGCCCAAACATAAAGCTCATCTCTGCTGCCTGCCTTGCCCAGCGATGACACAACATTACCTTCCATTAGTGATGCCTTCCATCACTGATCATCAATGGAATTTTTATTTTTTAACATATAAATGAAAACAACTTTCTAATTATATTTTCTACTTTCTGTTATAAAACATATCTAATAAAATCAAGTTTGTTTTATTTTAACTTTTACATACTGTCAATTTGGATTTTTATCAAAAAAAATGTTAATCTTGGCCTAAGTGTACTATTATTTGGCTTTTTCACATGATACTTGCTCACTGTGGTGCAAACATTTGTTATCTCCATCCAAAGTCTGCCGAAAAGACACCAGAATTTATACAAAAAAATCTCTTATCTTGTTCCTAGTGTATACAATTATGGCCTCATCATACAGACTGGTTCTCCAAGCTGTGTTTTACAAAATATGTGGGGAAAATCAATTTAAATGTAATTTTTTTCCTTTATATGTGTCAGTTTTGCTGCAGCAGATTCTATACATGGTATAGATGTGCCACTTTGCAGACAGACTAAGGGGACCCCCCCCCCTCCCATATACTACAGTATATTTAATGGAATTTTTCATTTTTATTGTTTCACTTTAAATATCTTTAAAATCACTGCTCCTTTAAAAAGATGTGCATTGATACATTTGTATTAGAGAAAAAAAGAACATCCCTTCAGATCCTCATCACAAGGCTTAAAGAAGGTGAAGTACAATACAGCCTGAGGACAAATAATGAAAAAGCTGCATAGAGGTAGGTGGCAAATTAAAAAGGTTTGTCAAAAACTGTAATTCAGAAGACCCAAATTCGACTGAAGTATATAGGCAGCGAATACTCTCTGAAAACTCTGCCATGTATAGGACTGGCAAAAAAAGTACTGTTGACTCTAATAATGGCAGATCTAAACATCATCCCTAAAAAAACAGTTTGTGGACTGAAACGTTTCTAAAATGTATTATGTCCAAGCCTGAAAAATAAAAATGTTGTGGTATGGTTTTTGCTAAGTTTTAAATGTTTCCTCTTTAACAATTTAAATGCACTGTACAAATATATGTATGGATGTGTATTGGGTTATTTGTATTTATGACAGTGCACAATGCACTTGTGTGTCCCATTTGATATTCTTTTCCAAAATAATTTTGTTTTGTAGTGTTAGGTAATCATTTCTCATCATAGACTTCATTATTTGCTAGATTTATTCAGGCAATCTCTTAAGAATGACTCCATTCTAAATTTTCCATTAGTCACGGATCATTGAGATTTTGTAATAGCTACACAGTAATTTCTTTAGTTGGGCAGGACTTCACTTGTTCATTTTAAACAGAATTATATTGCATTGTTATTCTTTTCTGTATTCAGATGTTTCCACTTGAGCTATTGCTCATATATTAAATTCCAACAGTAAAAAAAAGTACTTTACACTAAATATATTTCTGTATCTATGAGATTCCATGATTCTCGGAGCAAGGAGAAATGTAGTATCATTTGTACAATATATACTGTTTAGTATAACCTGCATAGTGTTAGAAATTGCTGAATACGGAGTCTCTAATTGTTATGGTGTGTTACTGATTACTTTTTAAAGGGGGTTTCCAATTCTAAGAAAAAAAACCTACTGCTTTTTATTTATTAGTGTGTAAACACAGTAGGGTTCTCACTCCAACAAATACTGTTTTTAGTTTTATTTAAAAAATTGTTCTAGCAGTTCCTACATCCTGAAATAAAGATGTGCTATGAATCACAATTGTATAGGTAATAATGTATAAATAAAGTGGCAAATTATGGCAAAAGTAGAAAATTGATTTGATGATCATTCCCAACTTTTTTATTAGGTTTTCTCTGTTAAAATAGTCTATATATTTAGAGAGCATATTTATTGGCTTATGGGTGTACCTGAACAAAGGATTTTACCAGCATTAGCAGGCATTTGGTCTTTCCTATTTTTGTTGTATGGGGTTCCCCGAATCGATATTATTGGGCCTGTTTTATTGTGACTAATGTACATTTGGTGACATTTATTTAGCATTGTTAACTGACAAATCATTGTCTAAATCCATATTTGATACACATTCATCAATAATTCCCATCCTACAAATGAAGATGTTATCCCTCTGCAGTCCTCTATGTGTTACCATAACCAAGCATAGAAATACTATATAAATAATGCTCCGCAGTACTACACATAATATAAATGTGCCAAACAATCCCAGTAAAACAATGCTGTGAAATATAAAAAAAAAAAACTTTTGTGCTTTTGCTTCTCATCAATTAGTTTTATATGTATACTGTATAAACACACTGCATATTATGTATATTTTGTCTCAGACAAAATGGCGGCCCGCTCACTTCCGACTGTTGTGCATATGATATTGCAGTCTAATATACTCCCACATGGCACTGTTTTTTTATTTCACCAAAACAAAATCGTCACTGCAAGTGGTTTCCATAGAGATTGTAATTGTATTGTGGTAAAAAAAAGCAGAATGGCGATATGATAACCTACCCCCTGACAAAGGTCAGGGGGTAGGTTAAGGTGAGTTTTTTAATATTGGAAATGTTTTCAATATAAAAATACAGGTGTACAGTATATACAAAATGCCCTATGTATGTTCTTCTCTTTTGAGCATTTCATACACATTAACTGGAGAATGGTCTAGGATGGAGATTGATTGAGAAGCACCAATATACCATTGAGGCAAACATCATTCCTGATATCGGCACCTGCTTCAAGGGGAAAAGTGCTTAAGACCTAATTTTTCTGTTAAGTAAAAAGGGGCGAATGGCAAATCTATTTTGGTGTTGTGCCACATCCAGTAATCAAGAAAAGAAAAAAGAAAAATTCCCCCTAAGTGGACTTTTAAAGCACTATTAGTATTGATATGTAAGTTTACAAGATTACAGTAGAAAAAGATTTTATTGAAGTATCATTAAAATACATATAAAAAAATGAAATACTGATTAATCTGAACGAAATCAGCAGATATCACCGTGTTGGGGGGTATATGAAAAGACCTCCTTACACCCAATGCGATTCGGGATATATTTTAACTCCTTCTTCAGGGGTGTATAACAAGAAGAAAGTTACATAAGTAGAAAGTTGCAATCATGATACGTGACAAACACAGAATTTCAATAAGCCACTTACATAATTATTAAATAGCAGGGTGAATGTTCAGTATTTTACAATGTAACATAAAAAGCTGGGCCAGTGAGATCGCCATTGCAAGGTCTATAGACATCAATCAAGATCAGTCTTAGGCTGGCCATACATTATACAATTTTCTTCTATAGATTTCCTTTAGATTTACCCAATCCATATAATATGAGGTCAAATCTAAACACTTTAAGTTTGTGTGCAATCAGGCAGGCCCTTGTACTACACAGTTGAAGGTAAATCTAAAGGAAATTGAATAAGAAGATTTTATGGTGTATGGCCAGCTATAGACTTGAAAAAGTGGCTAGCGTCCCTGAGGAGAATTAACTCCTTGTATTCCAAAGCAGCCGAAGAACCAGAAGGATATGCTGGGGCCAAAAACCTAGGATCCCTACAAAATATATATATATATGCAGTGGGGATCGAAAGTTTGGGCACCCCAGGTAAAAATGTGTATTAATGTGTATAACGAAGCCAAGGAAAGATGGAAAAATCTCCAAATGGCATCAAATTACAGATTAGACATTCTTATAATATGTAAAAAAAAATTTGATTTTATTTTCATCATTTACACTTTCAAAATGACAGAAAACAAAAAAATGACGTCTGCAAAAGTTTGGGCACCCTGCAGAGTTAATATCTTGTACTGCCCCTTTTGGCAAGTATCACAGCTTGTAAACGCTTTTTGTAGCCAGCCAAGAGTCTTTCAATTCTTGTTTGAGGTATATTTGCCCATTCTTCCTTACAAAAGTGTTCCAGTTCTTTGAGATTTCTGGGCTGTCTGTCACGCACTGCTCTTTTAAGGTCTATCCATAGATTTTCAATAATGTTGAGGTCAGGAGATTGTGAAGGCCATGGCAAAACCTTCAGTTTACGCCTATTGATGTAATCCCCCATGGATTTTGAGGTGTGTTTAGGATCATTATCCATTTGTAGAAGCCATCCTCTCTTTAACTTCAGCTTTTTCACAGATGGCATCAAGTTACCATCCAAAATTTGCTGAAATTTTATTGAATCCATTTTTCCTTCTACTTGTGAAATGTTCCCTGAGCCACTGGCTGCAATACAACCCCAAAGAATGATTGATCCACCCCCATGCTTAACAGTTGGACAGAGGTTCTTTTCATTAAATTCTGTGCCCTTTCTTCTCCAAACGTACCTTTGCTCATTCCGGCCAAAAAGTTCTATTTTAACCTCATCGGTCCACAGAACTTGTTTCCAAAATGCCTCAGGCTTGTCTATATGTTCATTTGCAAAGTTCAAACCCTGATTTTTGTGGTGAGGATGTAGAGGAGGTTTTCTTCTGATGACTCTTCCATGAAGACCATATTTGTACAAGTATCTCTTTATAGTGGAATAGTGTACCACAACTCCAGTGTTTGCCAGATCTTTCTGGAGGGATTGTGCAGTCAAACGTGGGTTTTGAATTGCTTTTCTCACAATCCTGCGAGCTGTTCTGTCTGATATTTTTCTTGGTCTTCCAGATCTTGCTTTAACTTCCACTGTTCCTGATGACTGCCATTTCTTAATTACATTCCAAACAGAGGATATTGACATCTGAAAGCGCTTTGCTATCTTCTTATAGCCTTCTCCAGCTTTGTGAGCGTCAACTATTTTCAGTTTCAGTTTTCTAGACAACTGCTTAGAAGAACCCATGGTGCTGATTGTTGGAGCAATGTCAGATGAGTCTGGCCATTTAAAACCTTTGAGATTGACATCACCTGGTCTTCCCAGACAATGATTGAGAACAATCCATGACACTGGCAGGTCTCAGTTTTGCAAAGGGGGCAGTGCATGCTATAAATTCTGCAGGGTGCACAAACTTTTGCAGACGCCATTTTTTTGTTTTCTGTCATTTTGAAAGTGTAAATGATGGAAATAAAATCAAAAACTTTTTTTTGCCATATTATAAGAATGTCTAATCTGTAATTTGATGCCATTTGGAGATTTTTCCATCTTTCCTTGGCTTCGTTATGCACATTAATACACCTTTTTACCTGGGGTGCCCAAACTTTCGATCCCCACTGTAGTACATAAGATACAGGTACAAAGTGTATCTATTATTTCTAGACATAATGTTTTTAATCCAGTTTTTACCTTAGTAGTGTGATCTTTTGAAAGAGCCAGCCGCGCACCTGGACATCCAGCAGATTGTGCTGGATGTGAGGGTGAGCCTGCTCTATATTTATATTGTATGCTCTCCAATCAGCTGATGAAAATAATTGCAAATAGCTGAAACTTAAAGAGAGCTGACGAGAGGTCCCATGTTAGCCCCCAGGGCTGAGTGTGCGCAGCCCACCCCCCACTGTGCATGCGCAAAAACATCAGCGTGTCGGGGCGACATCACACACACCCAGCCCACCTACACACTAAGCCTCAGCGGCGGACTGCACAAGTCCACCAGAGTGGCAAGATGGAGTCTGTGGGCAGAGTAATATGCTGTCAAACGGACTCCAAAGACACCGCCTAGATGTTAGCGGGCGGCCTGAATGTTTCGGTTAATCCCAATGGTATACTGCAAAACTAATGGAATGGGGAAGAAATTTAAAATATGTTAGAGATGTTACATGAAGAATGATAGATAAAGCATTAGAAAAAAGTATTTTTTAAATAAACTATGTCCATATAGCATTGGATGGCGATCACCTGGAAAGCGATGATTGAGTACATAAATATATAGTACACATATGGATTGCTATTTTATAAACAAGAATTTTACATGTAGTAATCTACAAATTATAGAAAACAAATATGAGATGGTATGACTCAAAGACAAATAATCATTAATCTTAGTTATTTACAAATTGATCAAGCAAACACTTAGCCCTTGTACACACGGAAAATGTCCAATCAGACCATGTTGTCAGATGATCCGACCGTGTGTGGGCTCCATCTGACTTTTTCCATCGGAATGTCCGACCAACAAAGTTTGAGAGCTGGATATAAAATTTATGGAACATGATCCGATGCACGTTAGTTCCGATCATGTGTAGCCTAGTCCGACGGACAAAGTGCCACGCATGCTCAGAATAAATTCTGAGTTGGAAGCGCTTAGTCAAGTAAAACTACCGTTCTTAATCGATATAGCACATTCGGTACGCTGCAATGTTAAAAATTGTTTAATGCAGCGTATTCTCTTTTTCTTTATAATGCTACAAGAATGAAGTTGTTTTGCTGCTCATATTCACACACACTTCTCCAAAACGTATTTCTTTATTCTTTTTCCTGATTTCATGAATACAATATTTTAATTTGTCACATCTCCCCAATCATTTTTTATTTATTTTTTTCTGTAAATTTTTTGGTTGGTTTTTTAATCAAGATCTCCTTTTTTGACATTTTGCTCATCTAATTTTTTTGTGTGTTTTGTGTGTCAACACCATTATTATCTTTTTATTTTATTGTTTTATTTTTTAATCTCTAGGAGGTTGTTTGGTGTTGGTGCCCCTTGTTTTAATTTGACTTTGTATTTTTGAAATGTACCTGCCTACTCACAAATAAACTGTCCTTTTTGAAGTAAAACACATAGGCAAGTATTTCTTGAACCCAAAAAAAACTTTATTTAGGTGTCATAAACAAATAAAGAGGGAGGCAGAGCTGGAGAAACTGGGGAGATTAGCAAAGCCTTTGGCCCCCAAGGCACACATCAACTATTTAAATGCAAAAATTGGTGGTCTGAGGAGTATATATCAGAGTTAAAACAGTCTGGTCCTGAAGTCCAAGAAACCCTGAGCAGCACCAGATGACCTCTATGTCCCCAGGCTGTGGTCATACAAGAGCCTGCATCTTCTGTCAGACCAGACTGAACCCAGATCATCACTCTCTGGTCTTCCTTTCATGCCTCCTTCCAGGCTGTGGCTGTGGTGCTGGAGGTGTGGCAGAAGGAATTGGAGGAGGAGGAGCATGGTCAAAATCACACAAGTGTGTTGTTTGTGTGATTTGGCCCTTAAACCCCTTATTCAGTGTTTGGATAATTAGCTCCTCACACATGAGGTGTTGCCCCTCCTCCATTTGCTGGAGTTTGCAGGCAGCCAAGGCGGCAAAGGCCTCTTGATATTTGGGGGTGTTTTTGAGGGCCGACTCCTCCCCATCCCCCCCCCCTTCTGAGATTGACATCACCTGGTCTTCCCAGACAATGATTGAGAACAATCCATGACACTGGCAGGTCTCAGTTTTGCAAAGGGGGCAGTGCATGCTATAAATTCTGCAGGGTGCACAAACTTTTGCAGACGCCATTTTTTTGTTTTCTGTCATTTTGAAAGTGTAAATGATGGAAATAAAATCAAAAACTTTTTTTTGCCATATTATAAGAATGTCTAATCTGTAATTTGATGCCATTTGGAGATTTTTCCATCTTTCCTTGGCTTCGTTATGCACATTAATACACCTTTTTACCTGGGGTGCCCAAACTTTCGATCCCCACTGTAGTACATAAGATACAGGTACAAAGTGTATCTATTATTTCTAGACATAATGTTTTTAATCCAGTTTTTACCTTAGTAGTGTGATCTTTTGAAAGAGCCAGCCGCGCACCTGGACATCCAGCAGATTGTGCTGGATGTGAGGGTGAGCCTGCTCTATATTTATATTGTATGCTCTCCAATCAGCTGATGAAAATAATTGCAAATAGCTGAAACTTAAAGAGAGCTGACGAGAGGTCCCATGTTAGCCCCCAGGGCTGAGTGTGCGCAGCCCACCCCCCACTGTGCATGCGCAAAAACATCAGCGTGTCGGGGCGACATCACACACACCCAGCCCACCTACACACTAAGCCTCAGCGGCGGACTGCACAAGTCCACACATAGGCAAGTATTTCTTGAACCCAAAAAAAACTTTATTTAGGTGTCATAAACAAATAAAGAGGGAGGCAGAGCTGGAGAAACTGGGGAGATTAGCAAAGCCTTTGGCCCCCAAGGCACACATCAACTATTTAAATGCAAAAATTGGTGGTCTGAGGAGTATATATCAGAGTTAAAACAGTCTGGTCCTGAAGTCCAAGAAACCCTGAGCAGCACCAGATGACCTCTATGTCCCCAGGCTGTGGTCATACAAGAGCCTGCATCTTCTGTCAGACCAGACTGAACCCAGATCATCACTCTCTGGTCTTCCTTTCATGCCTCCTTCCAGGCTGTGGCTGTGGTGCTGGAGGTGTGGCAGAAGGAATTGGAGGAGGAGGAGCATGGTCAAAATCACACAAGTGTGTTGTTTGTGTGATTTGGCCCTTAAACCCCTTATTCAGTGTTTGGATAATTAGCTCCTCACACATGAGGTGTTGCCCCTCCTCCATTTGCTGGAGTTTGCAGGCAGCCAAGGCGGCAAAGGCCTCTTGATATTTGGGGGTGTTTTTGAGGGCCGACTCCTCCCCATCCCCCCCCCCCCCTTCTGGCCCTTTTGGGTGGAAGGCGGAGGGGAGGGACTTGGGATTTAGTCAGGCTCCTAGGCCTGCCCACCTCTTGGCTGCCACTTACCCCTGCCTCCTCCTGGCTGCCATGTTCCACGGCCACCTCCTGGCTGCTGCATTCCACACCCTCCTCTTGGCTGAGGTCTTCCTGTGTATGAAAAAGGGACATAGTTTTAGTTTTTGGTTCATCAAACACACACAATTTTCAGCTCTTGGCTGTTGCAAATTGTTAACAAATAGAAAAGATTATCATTCTGAGCCCAGCATTTCTCATTCTTGGCCCAAATGTTTTGGCCACTACTGTCTATTGATATGTGAAACACTTTCTAAAATCAGCAATTAATGAGCAAAAATCAAGTTAACATCATTCATTTTTACTCCAAAAATATGTAGAACAATACTATACCTGGCTCAAGCTGGGCTCCTCCAGTTCTTCCTGTCTGGAAGGCCCAGGTTGGGTGTCAGAAGCAGGGGTGGAATGAAGCATAGAAGGAAGCGTGGAAGGAAGAGTCATTCTCTGACCTCAGCCCGGTCTGACAGAAAATGCATCCTCTCATAGTACCACCGCCTGGGGACATAATCTTCATCTGTTGCTGCTCCAGTTTTCATGGACTTCAGCACCTTCTTGCACTCCCTCAGATATGTACTCCTCAGGCCACCAATTAAATTTTTTAAATAGGTGATGTCTGCCCTGGGGACTACCACAGACAGGGCAGCTCCCTGTACTTGTCAATGAACAGGGGGAGAAAGCTGTGGTTGTTAAACCCATCCATATTATATTATCTGAAAGACACAATACGAGACAAACCCTAATGTCAGGCTAAACTCTCCTAATCTTGTCCCAATATAGGCCTCAATCTAGACACAGTATAGGCTAGTGATGTACCAAGTTAAAATTGTACCTTTGTTTGAACGATCGGCGCGTCAGCTTCTCCCTCTGCTCACAGATCGTACGTACAACACACGTGTGTTGCGTTTTATATACAGTGTACATGCGTGAAACTCCGCCCATCCCTGATGTTCTTTCTAGTCTATTCCCCGCCCCTTCTCTTTTGGTGCAGTAGGGAAAGCACATGGTGGAGACACAGCAGGGGCATGATAAGAATTCCACTAACCAGGAGGAGGATGAGGAAAGCCCATAGGCAGAAACGTCCCAATCCTGGTCGAGAAGATTTAAGGCCTCAAATATGTCTTTTGGAGAGATGTTGGAGATGGTGGACATATTGAAGAGGAACGACTATGATGGGAAGTATGGACTTTACCCAAACCCAAATTTCAGAAAGGCCAAGATCATGACTAAAGTTGTGAAGAGTCTTCAGAAGAATTTTGGGGTACGACGATCCAAGGATCAACTGAGAAAACGCTGGTCAGACCTGAAACTGAGGGAGCACGATCAGTACAGAAGGATCAAGCGAGTTCTTTAAAAAAGTAAGTAGTTGTCATGTGTTCTATTATTATTATTGCTTGCATACTGCTCCATGTGCTTTGATTTAATGTCGTACAGTTTAAAATGACCACTTTCATGTTCATGGGTTAAATTGTTTGTAATAAACATCGTTCCTTAGCCCACTCCAAAGACAATGTTTTGCCAAGTTGCACTTGACTACATTTGTTCACACAACAGGTAAGTATTCCAGCTTTAGAAAGTGTCAAAAATAATGTTTTCACCTTTGAACTCTGCCAAAAAACACAATTGTACGACACTTCCAAGCAATGTTTCATATTCCTATTTCTGCCCTCAAATATCTGTGTGCTAAGTATTCCTTTTTTACATTCTCATAGGGGAGAGAAGACTCGGGACGCCTGAGGACACCAGGGACCCCACACCTCCCAAAGAAGGGGAAATACCAATACCAGAAGCAGAGGAGGAAGGAGAGATTGTAGAAATTGGCACCACAACAGGTGAGTGTCTGAGACCACAGCTTCAGGTAAGCTAATCAATGTATGCCTGCATATTTATAATACGCAGTGTTTTTGTTTTTTTTTGGTTTATTTTTAAGTGATGTGGATGTTGTGGAAGAAGAATCACATTTTACCAGTGAAAGTCCCCAGATCCTCATTGGAGAGATAATGGGGTGCAATCGCAATTTAGAGAATATCCAGAAAAACATCAATGATGTTCAGCAAAAAATGAAGAACATCATTGATGTTTTAGGGAGAATTTGAAACACCCAAAACTAGCTAGCATCCGTTTAAATTTTTCAATAACACTTTTATATTTTTAGAAAAGCCAAATTTGGAAGATGCACACAGTGTGTAAACATGTGCTATCTCCAATCATGGGGGATCAATGTACGCGTTTTGTGGGTGCAACCCCTTCCTTGCTACTAAAGTGGCTGAGATGAAGGGGTTGCACCCCCAAAACAATTACATTGATACCCCATGATGGGAGACAGCACATGTTGACATTAGACATTGGATCAGGAGGAAACTGGCCACTTTTTTATTCTCAATTTGTGTGCATCTTCCAAATTTGGCTTTTACAGGGGTGACACCCCATCTGATGAAGGCAATATCAGCACAGTTTGTACATACTCATGTCTGATATTAAAGCGGGAGTCCGCCGTTTTTTTTTTTTTTTAAAAGCCAGCAGCTACAAATACTGCAGCTGCTGACTTTTAAAATAATGACACTTACCCGCCCAGCGCGCCCACGATGTCGGCACCCGAAGCCGATCTCTCGATCGTCTCTCGGGTGCTGCCGCCGCCATCTTGGGTATGGGAATCAGGAAGTGGAGCCTTGCGGCATCATTTCCCGGTTCCCTACTGCACATGCGCGAGTCACGCTGCACAATAAGGATGGTCCCCGCTGTCTCTGGGATCCGTGTGTTTCCCAGCAGACAGCGGGGGACCTTCGGAAAGGGGCGTAGATTCTGCGGAAAGGGGCGTAGCTTCTGCAGATATCTATGCCGGAAGTGGGTGCAGATACCTGTACTGTACAGGTACCTGCACCCCCCTCCCCCCTGAAAGGTGCCAATTGTGGCGCCGGAGGGGGGGAGGGTTCCAATGAGCGGAAGCTCCACTTTAGGGTGGAGCTCCGCTTTATCTTCACTTTTAAAAGTTGAACTTTGTAAGTTCCTGTGTTCTGTATGTTATGCTTTGATACATGCCTGTTTACACAAAAACGGCAAGTTAGAAAAATGTTACAAAAATAATGTTTTATATACACCAAATATGCATATAATATTCCCCCTAAATATCCATACCAGACCTGAAGGGTCTGGTATTGATTTTAAGGGGAACTCCACGCCAAATTAAAAAAAAAAATGGTGTGGTGCTCCCCCTAAAAATCCATACCAGACCCTTGTCCTCATCAACATGGGGACAAGGTGCTTTGAGGGGTCACAGACCCCCAAAGCATCCTCCCAATGTTGAGGGCGTGTGGTCTGGTATGGTTCAGGAGGGGGGGCGCTCTCTCGCCCCCCCTCTTTTCCTGTGGCCTGCCAGATTGCGTGCTCGGATAAAGGGTCTGGTATGGATTTTTAGGGGGAACTCCATGCCATTTTTTTAAAATTTGCAGTGGAGTTCCCCTTAAAATCCATACTAGACCTGAAGGGTCTGGTATGGATATTTAGGGGGAACCCCATGTCATTTTTTTTTTATTTGACGCGGGTATCCCCTTAATATCCATACCAGACCTGAAGGGCCTGGTAATTGAATTTGGGGGAACTCCACACTTTTTTTTTTTATCAATGACTTTCAATGACTGTTCTCTGTATTACGGGGAGCCGACAATTCATTATAGCCAGAAGTGATTTTAAAAGACTTTTTTCCTGCAGAAATGACACTTTCTGCAGGGACAGTTTTAAGCACAGGAAACACGTGCCCCTTTACAGGCATACTATAGACACCCCAAGATACAAAATTTAAAGGAATATTACACTTTTATTGTTTCACTTTAAGCATTATTAAAATCACTGCTCCCGAAAAAACTGCAATTTTTAAAACTTTTTTTTGCATTGATACATGTCCCCTGGGGCAGGACCCAGGTCCCCAAACACTTTTTAGGACAATAACTTGCATATTAGCCTTTAAAATTAGCACTTTAGATTTCTCCCATAGATTTGTACAGGGTGTTCCGCGTCTTTTCGAATTTGCCGTGAATACCCCAAATTGTTCACTGTTCGCCAAACATGCGAACAGGCAATGTTCGAGTCTAACTCGAAGCTCATCCCTATTATACACCCCTAAAGAAGGAGTTAAAATATATCCTAAAACACATTGGGTGTAAGGAGGTCTCTTCATATACCCCCCAACACAGTAAAATTTGCTGATTTGGTTCAGATTAATCAGTATTTCACTTTGTATATGTATTTTAATGATATTTCAATAAAATCTTTTTCTACTGTAATCTTGTATACTTACATAGCAACACTAATAATGCTTTAAAAGTCCGCTTAGGGGAAATTTTTCTTTTTTCTTTTCCTAATTTTTCTGTTAGGTTATAAGATCAGGTGAAAGCATTGTAATATCAGTGGTGGTGGGATTGCATGATGTATGGTGGATAATAAATCAGGAAGAATTACTTCACGACACAATATATACTTAAAAACACGGACACAGGAATTTCAATGTGCAACATACTCTATGAACTTTTTAATTACCCCAAATAAAGATAAGGACAAAGAAATCGAAAAGACAAGATATTAACTTTATATTTACACCAATGGCGACTATAATTTATTAAAACTCATTGAAGAGAAGCATTGTATTACAGGGATTGTTTGGCACATGTATGTTATATGAAGTACTGCACGGCACTATTTTATAGTAGTTCTAGTCCTCTAGCTTTATAGATATTCCACTCAGACCTCCAAGTAGTGGAAGGTACAGTGGAAAAAGAGTGCTGTAACTATGTATGAAAAAGTAGTGGGTGGCCAAGTGGGTGAACACCTCTATAATATTATAAGGATACAGGGGTAAGCTAACATCATGGGCAATACAGAATGCTCAGATTATTGAATGTACCATAAAGTACTGTGTGTATATATTATATATTTTATATATTTTATATATATATATATATATATATATATATATATATATATATATATATATATATATATTGTAGGGGATCAAAGAGGTGAAGAGCTGGCTCAGAGGCAGTCCAGTAAAATAAAATTGGCTTTTATTCAGCAAAACAGCAAAAACAAAACATAAGACCAGACAGACTTGTCTTATCACACGGATGTGCACCCAGGTACAGCTCACAGTTCATCAGCCCAGAGGCTTAGAGGTAACAGTTCATGGTTCCAAACACAAATAAAAGTATTTTTGTGGTTTAAGCTCACCCAGCAGGTACACCTTCCAGCAATGGACGTTTCCACACAGCGTGCTGCTGTGTCTCTCTCTCCTACTCAACAACTCCACACTGACACTTTCAGCACACCTGATAAAAAGCAGGGCAGAATTGGAAGTATCTGCCTTCTTCAATCAACCCCTCTTAACCCTGCCCCAGGCTGACCCTCTACATATCCCCCTCTCTGTTCCAGGCCAGGGGTCTGGACACCACAACTCCAGTGGCAGTAGACCCGGGAAAGGGCATCCGCATTCTGATATACAGTCTATGTACCACTAAAAACCTGAAATCCTGTAGAGCAAGGAACATCCGGGTGATTCTGGAGTTTTTATCTTTATTTTGGGCCATCCACTTAAGGGGCGCATGATCTGAAACTAACTTGAAGGTTCGGCTCAACAAGTAGTAGTGGAGTGTCTCCAAAGCCCATTTTATTGCAAGACACTCCCTTTCCACAATGGAATAGTTCCTCTCAGCTGGTGTGAGCTTCCGGCTCAAGTACACAGCAGGGTGCTCATGGCCCCCAATCATCTGGGACAGTACTGCACGGCCCAATTTTGAGGCATCTGTTTGTACCGGGAATTCTTTTTGGAAGTCAGGAGCTACCAACACTTGTTCCTGGCACAAAGCTTGCTTCAATCAGCAGAACGCTGCTTCTGCTTCTGCACTCCACTGAACAACAGTTACATTCTTTCCCTTGGTGAGATCAGTCAGTGGTGCTGCTAGACTGGCAAAGTTGGGGACAAACCTCCTATAATAGCCCACAATGCCAAGGAAAGAAAGCACTTGTTTCTTTGTGAGTGGATGGGGCCATTTCTGAATAGCCTCCACCTTGTTTAGTTGGGGCTTAATCACACCCCTGCCTACAACATAGCCCAGGTAGCGGCCTCCTCCAACCCAACCTTGCTCTTTTCTGGGTTCACTGTGAACCCCGCCCTCCGGAGGGAATTCAAGACCAACTGGACCTTCGGAAAGTGACTCTCCCAGTCCTTACTAAAGATGACAATGTCATCAAGATAGGCTCCTGAGAATTCTTTATGAGGTCTCAGGAGGAAGTCCATGGCCCTCTGGAAAGTGGCAGGGGCCCCATGTAACCCGAATGGCATTCGGGCGTACTGCCATAAGCCCTCTGGTGTGGAAAATGCAGTTTTTTCTTTAGCCTCTGGGGAAAGCAGGATCTGCCAGTATCCCTTGGTCAAATCAAGAGTGGTGATGTACCGGGCCGGTCCTAATCTCTCGATTAATTAATCGACCCGGGGCATGGGATACACGTCTGGCTTGGAGACTTCATTTAACTTGCGAAAGTCATTGCAGAACCTCAGGTTCCATTCGGCTTGGGTACAAGGACTATAGGGCTAGACCAGCTACTTGAAGACTCCTCAATGACTCTTCAATGACCCCAAGGTCCAACATGCTCTTAAGCTCGGCCGAGACAATATTCCGGCAAGCTTCGGGTATGCAGTAGGGTTTGAGGTTTACTCTAACTCCAGGGTCTGTAATGACATTATGTTCAATTGCCGAGGTTAGGCCCCGTAGGTTTGAAAAAATGGCTTGATTCCTCTGCAAAAACTCCCAGGACTCCTGCTTTTGAGAAGGGGAGAGAGCCTCTGCAATCCCTACCTTCTTAATCTGAGCATCAGGGTCTTCCGGGACTTTCAGACTGACTGTCAAAACCTGTCTATCTTTCCATGGTTTGATCAAGTTGACGTGGTAAATCTGGTAGGGTTTACGTTTGGTGGGCTGATGAACTTTATAGTTGACTTTGCCCACCCTCTCAACTATCTCAAAGGGTCCTTGCCACTTGGCGAGAAACTTACTCTCGACAGTAGGCACTAAGACCAGCACCAAATCCCCAGGTTTAAACTCTCGAATCTTGGCAGATCGGTTGTATACACGACTCTGGGCATTTTGCGCAGCCTGCAAACTATGGGCATAACTTTTGTTATTCAGTCCTGCATTTGAGACACGTGTTCTACCACACCATACGGGGAAGCTTCTTGTTCCCATGTCTCTTTCATTATATCCAGTAGTCCACGGGGGTGTCTCCCATAAACCAGCTCAAAGGGGGAGAACCCCGTGGAGGCCTGGGGTACCTCTCTTATGGCAAACAACAAGGGAGGCAACAAGCAATCCCAATCCCGACCATCCTCCTCAACTGCTTTCTTTATCATTCCCTTTAAGGTTTTGTTGAACCGCTCTACTAACCCATCAGTTTGTGGGTGATACACTGAAGTCCGCAAGTGTTTAATCTTAAACAGGTTACAGAGTTCCTTCATCACTTTTGACATGAACGGGGTACTTTGGTCTGTCAAGATCTCAGATGGGAGCCCTGTTCTCATGAACATCTGAAACAACTCCCGTGCGATGACCTTGGATGAGCAGTTTCTTAAAGGGACCGCTTCCCGATACCTGGTGGCATAGTCAAGGACAACTAAAATGTATTGGCGTCCCCTAGCTGACTTAGGTAAAGGGCCCAACAAGTCCATGGCTATGCGTTCAAAAGGAACCTCGATAATTGGAAGCGGTACCAGCGGACTGCGAAAATGGGGTATTGGAGCGGTTCTTTGACAGGTAGGGCAAGACTCACAGTAGTCCTTAATTTCTCAATATACGCCGGGCCAAAAAAAACGCTGTAAAACCCGTTCCTGAGTTTTAGCTGCTCCAAAGTGACCCCCAAGTACACGACTATGAGCCAAATGCAACACCTTAGAACTAAAAGGTTTGGGTACCACCAGTTATTCCAACACTTCTTGATTGACCTTAGTTACTCGGTACAACAAGTCATGATTCACAGCAAAATGGGGGAACTTCACATCCGCCCCAGGGTGCTGCGGTTCACCGTTTAAGACTGGCCTATTCCCTGGCTGGGATCAAAGTGGGGTCCCTCATCTGATCACTAAGGAAATCTTCCCAGGAGCCCCCGAGATCTGACATGTCTGGCTCAGAGGAGGTACTTTCTGCTTCCAATCCCGCAAACACCTCCAGGGGAACGGGCTTAATTTCTGCAGGTTCAGCAACCTGGTACTGATCCTTAGTAACAACCTCCTGCAACACAGTATTATTCACCACCTCTGTGGGTTCTTGCTTTTTGGGGGAAACCCCCGAACCTTTGAGCTTTTGCTCATACAAGTCCCAAAACATGGGGCAGTCTCGCCCGATTAGTAAATCATGAGGTAGTCCCGGGACCACCCCCACTTTTAGTTTAGCCGTTCCTGCTGGTGTACACAGGGTCACACGGGCCACCGGATAGTTTTTAACATCACCATGAACACAGATGATCCCAACCTGTTCCCTTGGTACCAGCTTTCTTGGCAACCCATCCGATCAGAGCAGGGTAACGACACTCCCAGAGTCAAGGAGTGCTACCACCTGCTGTCCATTGACCCGCACCACACACTCATGCAGATTTAGGTTGGTTGCAGCACATAATGCATGGATATACATGGAGCGACGGTGACCCATGTCGCACTCCATTGGTTCTTCTCGACTTGGGCAATGGGCCGCCAGATGACCCAGTTGATGGCAGGACCAACAGCGAACCTCACAGGGTTCCCCCTGTCGGTTACATAGTTAGTCAGATTGAAAAAAAGACACAAGTCCATCCAGTTCAACCACAAAAAATATATATATATATATATATATAATAAATATCACACCAGCCCATATACCCACAGTTGATCCAGAGGAAGGCAAAAAACCCAGCAGAGCATGATCCAATTTGCTAAAGCAGGGGAAAAAAATCCTTCCTGATCCCCCGAGAGGCAATCGGATTTTCCCCGGATCAACTTTACCTATAAATGTTAGTACCCAGTTATATTATGTACACTTAGGAAATAATCCAGGCCTTTCTTAAAGCAATTCACTGAGCTGGCCATAACCACCTCTGCAGGGAGTCTATTCCACATTTTCACAGCTCTTACTGTGAAGAAACCTTTCCGTATTTGGAGATGAAATCTCTTTTCCTCTAGACATAAAGAGTGCCCCCTTGTCCTCTTTGTTGACTGTAAAGTGTATAACTCAACACCGAGTTCCCTATATGGACCCCTTATATATTTGTACATGTTGATCATATCCCCCCTTAATCTCCTCTTATCAAGAGTGAATAAATTCAATTCCTCTAATCTTTCCTCATAACTGAGTTCCTCCATTACTCTTATCAGTTTGGTTGCCCTCCTCTGCACTTTCTCCAGTTCACCGATATCCTTTTTGAGAACTGGTGCCCAAAACTGAACTGCACATTCCAGATGAGGTCTTACTAATGATTTGAACAGGGACAAAATGATATCTCTCTCTCTGGAGTACATACCTCTCTTAATACAGGAAAGGACTTTGCTCGCTTTGGAAACCGCAGCTTCCCTGGAAGCTTAGATCCTATGGTGCTCTTGGTAGTTGTATTATCCCTCCGAGTAGCCACTATGCAATCAACGGGAAGCACACTGGTGCTGGAATGCACTTCTTTGAAATGGGCCAGCTCTCTTGTGACAGAGGGACTCTCCTTGAACTTTTCCACACAACTGTAGCGCTCAACAACTGTAGCCATCCAATCCAGTGACTGAGGCTCGGACTGAGCCACCCATCGGTGGAGCTCCTTGGGTAGTCCATGCAGGAAACTATCGAGTGCGACTCTTTCCACAATCTGAGTGGGTTTCTTTTCCTCAGGTTTCAGCCAATCTTGGAACAAGTGCATCAGGTGGTAGAGCTGCGCACGGGCAGGCATAGCCTTGTCAAAGCGCCAGCCGTGGACTCGGTTCGCCCTTAAAGTGACAGTCACCCCCAGCCTTGCTAGGATTTCTGCTTTCAGGAGCTTATAATTGTGTGCTGATTCCGGGCGGCCAAGTAATAGTAGGCTTGTTGGGGGTCTGCGGTCAGGAAAGGAGCCAGTACATCTGCCCAGTCTTTATCAGGCAGACCCTCCCTTGCTGCAACCCCTTCTCAAACATAGCTTGGTAGGCTTCCACATTGTCTAAGGCCGTCATCTTTTACAGGGTCCGCTGCACTGCCTTCCGGGGGTCACTCTGTCAGGAAAGGCTGGCTGGGGACAGTGGTCTGTTGTCTGTCTGTGCGCGCTTGCGGGTGCCTGGGTGTGTCCGTGCGGTTACCGGAGCCAGGCGGGCTATTTAAACCCAGTTCTCCCTTCAGATCTTGCTGCTTGATCTACAGCGTTCCTGTGACTATTGCCTGAATCTGATCTGTTTGTGTATTTGACCCAGCCTGACCTGTCACCTTCCCTGCCTTCTGCCTGCCTTTGACCTCCAGCTTGTCTACGACTCTGCACCTGTCTTATCCTCTGGTCCATCTGTGCTCATCCGTTACCGACCTGGCCTGTTCCACGTTCCTGCCTCTGCCTGCTGCATCTGTTCCTGTACTGACTGCCTGGTTTGACCCGGCTTGCCCGACTCTTCTGTGTGCCTGCTCCTGAGTGATCTACCCGTTCCTGTTGGTCTCCTGCTGTTTACTGGTCCCTGTCTGCTGCCACTGAGGCCTGCTTGTCCAGCTACAGTTCCTGATCCATCCTCCGGCTGTTGATCCTGCAAGGCACTCGTGCTACCTTTGACTACCATGGTTTGACCCAGGCAGTTAAAGGTCTCCAAGAAAGCTATTCCCGTCTGGAGGAACGTGTTCAAGCCCTCTCTCCACCCTTCTTCTACCCAGGGGTCACCATTTGCCTCTGCCAGCATGCCTGCTCCACCAGCAGTGGTGATGTTACCCCCTGAACCTCGAGTGCCCACGCTTGAGAGATATTCTGGTGAACGCAGCAAATTCAGGGTCTTTCGCAACTCCTGCGAGCTATACTTTGCTCTTCAGCCACGGACATTTTCTTTGGAAGCCACCAAAGTGGGCTTTGTAATCTCCTTGCTCCAGAATGAACCCCAGACCTGGGCACATCGCCTTCTTGAAAAAAAGGCTGGCAAACTTTCCAACCTGACCACTTTTTTTGACGTGATGGCCCAAATCTATGAGGACCCTCAGCTCTCAGCAACAGCCGAAGCTCTCCATGCATTGCAGCAGGGCCGCAGGGCCGGAGGGCCACAGAGGACTATGTTGCAGAGTTCAGGCGTTGGAGTGCAGACACCAATTGGAACGATGCTGCTCTCCGCTACCAGTTTCGGTTGGGTCTGTCTGATCCCCTTAAAGATGAACTAGCCCATGTAGGGGTTCCTCAGACTCTGGATGAACTTATCAATCTAGCCATACAGATTGACAGGCGCCTGTGTGAACGCAGGTCAGAGAGAGCCGCAGGTCCATCACGTCCCACCTGGATGTTGCCAAGAGTGCCCAGTTACTCAAGTACTATGCCACCAGCTCAGCCTACTCCTACTACAGATGTGTTGGGGCCTATGCAGCTGGGTTTGCTACGACCAATGCTCACACCTGAAGAACGTCAGCGTCGCCGCATGAATGATCTGTGCATGTATTGTGGGGAGCCTGGGCACTACGTGAGGTCCTGCCCCACCATGATCCGTAAGTGGCTTCCTACTTCTGCTGATCAAGTCCTTGCAATCACCAATGCTTCCCCTCATCTTGCTCTTTCCGTTTTGTTGCAGCTCCTCAGAAAGAACATCCAGGTTACCGGTATCGTTGACTCGGGAGCCTGCAGCTGCTTTATGGATTCTGCTTTTGCAGCGAAACACCACGTTTTATAACGTTCCAAGACCCAAGGACTACTGATACATCTTGCCGATGGATCTGCAATCCGGTCTGGTCCTGTCACCCAGGAAACCATCCCCATCTCTGCCAGCATTTCCAATCTTCACCATGAACATTTATGTCTGGAAATCATCTCTTCACCCTTTTTTCCAGTTATCCTGGGAATGCCCTGGCTCCAGGCCCACAACCCCTGCATTGACTGGACTACCAGAGATGTTACCTTTCCTTCACCTTATTGCTTCCAACACTGTCTACCAGAGACTTGCAACCAGCCCACAGCTCTGATGTGCCTGGATACTGAAGCTTGCCAATTAGTCCCAGAGGCATACCACGACTTCATGGATGTCTTCAGTAAGAGAGGTGCAGAGACTCTCCCCCCTCACCAGGTCTATGACTGTCCTATCGAGCTCCTCCCTGGGGCCAAAGTACCCTTTGGAAGAATTTTTTCTTTAACTGAACTGGAACTGGCAGCACTTAAGGACTATATTGACAAAAATCTTAAGAAAGGATTTATCCGCTCTTCCACATCCCCTGCAGGAGCTGGCATTTTCTTTGTGGAAAAGAAGGACCATACCCTGCGGCCATGTGTCGATTACCGGGAACTAGGGATGAGCCGAACACCCCCCGGTTCGGTTCGCACCAGAACTTTCGAACGGACCCCACGTTCGTTACGAACGTTAGAACCCCATTGAAGTCTATGGGACTCGAACGTTCGAAATGGAAAGTGCTAATTTTAACGGCTAATATGCAAGATACTGTCCTAAAAAGGGTTTGGGGACCTGGCTCCTGCCCCAGGGGACATGGGTCAATGCCTAAAATGTTTTTAAAAATGGCCGTTTTGGCGGGAGCACTGATTTTACTGACGATTAAAGTGAAAAAAAAAAGTGAAATATTCCTTTAAATATGGTGCTTGGGGGGTGTCTGTAGTATGCCTGTGAAGTGCCACGTGTTTCCCATGTTTAGAACAGTCCCTGCACAAAATGACATTAAACGGAAATAACACCATTTAAAACTGCTTGCGGTTTTAATGTTATATCTGGTTCCTGCAATATGGTTGAAAATCATTCAGAAAAATGGCATGGGTAGCCCTCCCTGCCCATTACCAGCCTATTTGGGTCTTGTACGCATATTAAGGGGAACCCTGTACCCATATTAAAAAAAGGAAATGCGTGTGGCCCCCAGGCCCTATATACTCAGAACAGCAGTATACAGGCGGTGCAAACAAGACAGGGACTGTGTAGGTTTGTTGTGTTAAGTTGAATCTGTTTGTAATTTTCAACTGGTACATTTTTAAAGTGTAGCTCCAGTCAAAAAAACTATTTTTAAGCTTTTTGTAAAACATAGGGAAGGGTTATCACCCCTGTATAATTTGTTTTGTCGTCCATCTTTTTTCATCTCACTTGCTGCTGTCTCCTTGCGTTTGCAAGTAGGAGATGTTTGTAAGTTGGATGTTTGAAAGTAGGGGCCTGCCCTATATGCTCTGCAGAAATGGCGGAACAAGGTGTTGGTTTTGCCACAACATTGTAAGCCCTCAAAGTGACTCTTGGTGGGCGCTGGAGCGCCCTGCTGTGAACGATTATATCAAGAATTGTAATTACATGCCATTGTTGAACAGTGGTAGAAAAATTGACCTTTGGTGGTTGTGGTGCTGGTGCCACAACACTATAAGTCCTCACCGTTACTCTGGGTGGGCACAGGAAGGGGCCCTCCTGTGAAATATTATATCAAGAATTGTAATTACATGTCCCTGTTAAACAGGGGCAGAAAAATTTGGCCTTAGGCACTGCTGCTGGTGCCACCACACTGCAACCTCTTCCATATACTCTAGTTTTTTTGCTGGAATTAGCCCTGCTGCAAAGCATTGCATCAAAAATTGTACTTAAACGCCCCTGTTAAACAGGGGCAGAAAAATTGGGCCTTAGGCACTGGTGCTGGTGCCACCACACTGCAACCTCTGCCATATACTCTAGTTTTATTGCAGGAATTAGCCCTGCTGCAAAGCATTGCATCAAAAATTGTAATTAAACGCCCCTGTTAAACAGGGGCAGAAAAATTGGGCCTTAGGCACTGGTGCTGGTGCCACCACACTGCAACCTCTGCCATATACTCTAGTTTTATTGCAGGAATTAGCCCTGCTGCAAAGCATTGCATCAAAAATTGTAATTAAACGCCCCTGTTAAACAGGGGCAGAAAAATTGGGCCTTAGGCACTGGTGCTGGTGCCACCACACTGCAACCTCTGCCATATACTCTAGTTTTATTGCAGGAATTAGCCCTGCTGCAAAGCATTGCATCAAAAATTGTAATTAAACGCCCCTGTTAAACAGGGGCAGAAAAATTGGGCCTTAGGCACTGGTGCTGGTGCCACCACACTGCAACCTCTGCCATATACTCTAGTTTTATTGCAGGAATTAGCCCTGCTGCAAAGCATTGCATCAAAAATTGTAATTAAACGCCCCTGTTAAACAGGGGCAGAAAAATTGGGCCTTAGGCACTGGTGCTGGTGCCACCACACTGCAACCTCTGCCATATACTCTAGTTTTATTGCAGGAATTAGCCCTGCTGCAAAGCATTGCATCAAAAATTGTAATTAAATGCCCCTGTTAAACAGGGGCAGAAAAATTGGGCCTTAGGCACTGGTGCTGGTGCCACCACACTGCAACCTCTGCCATATACTCTAGTTTTATTGCAGGAATTAGCCCTGCTGCAAAGCATTGCATCAAAAATTGTAATTAAACGCCCCTGTTAAACAGGGGCAGAAAAATTGGGCCTTAGGCACTGGTGCTGGTGCCACCACACTGCAACCTCTGCCATATACTCTAGTTTTATCGCAGGAATTAGCCCTGCTGCAAAGCATTGCATCAAAAATTGTAATTAAACGCCCCTGTTAAACAGGGGCAGAAAAATTGGGCTGCTGGCATCACCCAGAACCAAAAATGTTCTTCCAACATATCAGCGGAGGAGGAAGAGGATAGACAATCAACATAACAGGACAGTCACTCAGCATCAGCATAGGCAGTCTTGAAGGGATGTGGTATTTCAAAAAAAATTATTCGGTTACATCAGCTTCAGGTGCTTGGTAGCTGTGGGTGATTCAAGACTGATTCATCTTGATGAAGGTCAGTCGATCAACTGATTCGGTGCACAGGCGCACCCTGTGATCGGTAACAAAGCCACCAGCAGCACTGAAGGTGCGTTCCGAAAGAACGCTGGATGCAGGACAGGCCAGTAGCTCAATTGCATACTGTGCAAGCTCTGGCCAGTGATCCATCCTCAAGACCCAGTAAGCCAGAGGATTTTCGGTGGGAAAGGTCTGACCTTGCCCCTAGGTATTCCTGCACCATGTAAATCAGACGCTGGCAATGGGTGCTGGAACCAATCATACCTTGGGGCTGCGGACTAAAAAATTGTCTGAAAGCATCAGTCAGACGGCCACCTTCTCCACCACTCCTTCTGACCGATGCCTCAGCAACACGTTGTCCAGGACCAGGAGTTTGTAACCTCCCAGTCTCTGGGAACGCGTTGCACAGAGCTTTCTGCAAGGCCTCCCGGAGATGTCTCATCCTCTGCTCCCTCTGCGATGGCAAGATAAGGTCGGCAACCTTACCCTTGTACCGTGGATCAAGGAGAGTGGCCAGCCAGTAATGGTCCCTCTCCTTGATCCGAAGAATACGAGGATCCTTCCGCAGGCTTTGCAGGATCAGGGAGGCCATGCAGCGTAGGTTAGCTGAGGCATTCGGTCCGGAGTCCTCTGGGTCACTAAGGACAACATGATCCGCAGCTACCTCCTCCCAGCCACGTACAAGTCCACGTGTTTCTTGGGACTGTAAATCATCCCTATAAGACTGCTGCTGCTGCTGCTGATGCTGAGTGCCAGCCTCCACCTCCATGCTGACACAATCATCCTCCTCCTCCTCTTCCTCCTCCTCAGCCTCTTCCTGTGTGATGGGTGGCACAGCAGGAACACTGTCTGGATAAAGGGGGCCTTGAGAGGCAAGGAAGTCCTCCTCTTCCTGCCTCTGTTCTGCCTCAAGTGCCCTGTCCATTATTCCACGCAGCGTATGCTCCAAGAGGTGGACAAGAGGTACAGTGTCACTGATGCATGCACTGTCACTGCTCACCATCCTTGTGGCCTCCTCAAACGGTGACAGGACAGTGCATGCATCCCTGATCATGCCCCACTGGCGTGGTGAGAAAAAACCAAGCTCCCCTGACCCTGTCCTGGTGCCGTAGTCGCACAGGTACTCATTGATGGCCCTCCACCAGAGTGTGACTTCCACAAGGATACTCCACCAGAGTGAATTCCACAGGGAGACTCCACCAGAGAACCCACCAGAATGTGATTCTCACACTGAGACTCACCCAGAATGTGACGTTCACGTTGAGACTACACCGGAAAGCGGCATTCACTTTGTTAATTCACCAGAATGTGACATTCACATTGTGACTTCATCAGAATGTGACTCTCAAGATGAGACTCCAGAAAAATGCCAAAGGAACCTTGGGAACATCTCCTCCAGTGAAGATGGGGGCAAAGTTCCAGCAAAGAATAGGAAGATACTGGTGGTAGGGGACTCAATCATTAGAAAGACAAAGAGGGAAATCTGTCACAAAGACAGTTATTACCGAACAGTATGTTGTTTACCAGGTGCTCGTGTTCGTGACATTATCCATCAGATGGACAGATTGTTGGATGGGGCTGGGGAGAGCCCAGCTGTCATGATACATATTGGTACTAACGAAAAAATTAGAGGAAATTGGGGCACCCTAAAAAATGATTTCAGGAACTTAGGGGCTATATTGAAGAAAAGGACCTCCAAGGCAATATTTTCAGAAATACTGCCCGTACCTCGAGCCAAACCATGGAGGCAGCAGGAGCTTAGGGATCTTAACAACTGGCTGAGGTACTATTGCAGGAAGGAGGGGTTTGGCTTCATGGAGAACTGGGCTGACTTTTCAGCCGGTTACCATCTTTATTGCAGTGATGGATTGCACTTAAATGGAAGAGGTGCAGCTTTTTTGGGAAGAAAGATGGCCAAAATGTTGGAAGAAATTTAGGTTGACGCTCCAGCAGAATGTGAAGTTCACATTGAGAACCCACCAGAATGTGACTCTCACACTGAGACTCACCCAGAATGTGACGTTCACATTGAGACTACACCGGAAAGCGGCGTTCACATTGTTACTCCACCAGAATGTGACATTCACGTTGTGACTTCACCAGAATGTGACGCTCAAGATGAGACTCCACAAAAATGCCAGAGGAACCTTGGGAACATCTCCTCCAGTGAAGATGGGGGCAAAGTTCCAGCAAAGAATATTAAGATATTGGTGGTAGGGGACTCAATCATTAGAAGGACAAAGAGGGAAATATGCCACAAAGACAGTTATTACCGAACAGTATGTTGTTTACCAGGTGCTCGTGTTCAAGACATTATCCATCAGATGGACAGATTGTTGGATGGGGCTGGGGAGAGCCCAGCTGTCATGATACATATTGGTACTAACGAAAAAGTTAGAGGAAATTGGGATGCCCTAAAAAATGATTTCAGGAACTTAGGGGCTATATTGAAGAAAAGGACCTCCAAGGCAATATTTTCAGAAATACTGCCCGTACCTCGAGCCAAACCATGGAGGCAGCAGGAGCTTAGGGATCTTAACAACTGGCTGAGGTACTATTGCAGTGAGGAGGGGTTTGGGTTCATGGAGAACTGGGCTGACTTTTCAGCCGGTTACCATCTTTATTGCAGTGATGGATTGCACTTAAATGGAAGAGGTGCAGCTTTTTTTGGGAAGGAAGATGGCCAAAATGTTGGAAGAAATTTTAAACTAGGAGATGATGAGGAAAAGGGATCAGAGAATGATTTTCTAGTGAACATGAGGGAGAAGATCTTCAAGTCGAGCCATCATCACCAGACAGTCGAGTCCAGATGTCATAACTCTCTTGAAAGATTCTCATCAGCACCTATCTTCAAAAGAGCAATACCTTCAGCTATCTTCACCCAACAGGAGTGCCATATTATCAGGGCCGGGACAAGGGGTGGGCAGGAGGGGCGGCTGCCCTGGGCACTGTGATATCATGGGCGGTAGGGGGTCACCACAAGGAAATAGGGGGGAGGGAATTTGTGTTGGAAAGGGGGATTTGGGGGGCAACAGGAAGTATTGTTCTAAGAGGGGAAATGTGGGGGTATGCTAAAATTTAGGGGGAGAAGGAATGGGGGAAGAAGATTTGTGCTAGGAAGGATGATTGGGGCACTTTGTGCTGGAAGAGGGTTTGCAGAGGAGTTATTGGGAGGAGTAATCTTAGGGGTAGATAATTTGTGCTAGGAGGAGTGATTTTTGGGGGGGGCACTTGAATTGGGGGGATTTGGGGGTGGGGGTAAGATTTGTGCTGGGAGGAGGGGGGATTTATACTTAGGGGGGTGAAAAAGATTAGTGCTCAGTTTTTTTGTGGGGGTTTTGATGATGCATAATGCCCATACACCTTGGGGGCGGGGGGTGCAGTTTGGCATATTTGCCCTGGGCTCTGGATGACCTTGTCCGGCCACTGCATATTATCTTTTCTACATAGTCCAAGTTTTGTGTGTGGGAATAGAATGTTATAAGACTCAATGGAAAGTCTGAGGAACCCTGCCAGGGACCAGGTACATATGTACCAACACAGGCTCCTACACTGATGGCGGCTGCCACTCCAGTAACTGGAGGGCCTTCCCATCAGCCCTCTATTTCCCTTTCTGCAGCTTCTGGATCACCAACTATCAAGTATAAGTACTATCAGTATGTTTTTGAGGTGTGTGTTGGACCGGCTATAAGGGGAGGTTGGAGGCCGGTATGTTTTTGAGCCGTGTGTTGCACCGGCTATGAGGGGAGGTTGGAAATCTTTTTGTCTTCAGAGGTCGGAGGAGTCTTTCCAGCTTTATTTAGGCTTTTTCTGCTGGAGAAATTAGAACTCTTCTCACCAATAAGGTCCTTTATGGAGAAGTCCAAGGCCTCACTCACACGGGGTGTATGAATCTGTATCCTGTGTGAGGCTGTATTTACCCCAAAAAGGACATCCATGCGGGTGCAGTCGCGCGGACGCACCCTGGGTGCATTTCGGGGCCTTGCACCAGCACCCACACAGATGTCACATTGGGTACAGCTGCTGCACCCCAGTTGACAGCAATGGGACTGCCTACACGGGATGCTGGGAACACCTGTGCATCCCCGTTCTGATAAACACGGCCCTCCCATGGGGTAAAGCTTCATACCCTCCATGTGAATAAGAAGGAAGTATGAATGGAATCATTAGCTCCTTTGTGTTGCTAATTTGGGGACCACTGAACTCTTTATTGTTATTTGGGTGCGTTTTATTATAGGAGTGTTATATATTGTAGATTAGGATGAGTTTGTATATGTTGTGAAGGTGTGTGTTATTCTTTGAGTGTGTTTTGGAGTGTTATATATATAGATTGTAGTTTAGGTCAAGTTTGGATTTCTTCTGGAGACGCTTTGAGTGGACATAACTGAAGTACTCCACTCAGCGGGGGAGGGCCTTAGAGAACAGAGGCCTCATATGGGCAGCACAGAGGCTTAGGCGTTAGCCTTGCAGCACTAGGGTCCATGGTTCAAATCCTGACCAGGACACTATCTGCATGGAATTTGCATTTTCTCCCTGTGCTTGTGTGGGTTTCCTCCAGGTACTCCCCCTGACTATAAAGACATGCAACCTTGCGTTGGTGGTGCAGTGGTGAGCATAGCTGCCTTTCAAGCAGCTGACCCGGGTTCGATTCCCAGGCCAACGCCATCTCCAATACATGGAGTCCTCAGAGAGAAAAGTGCTATACGAGTTCAATGCTGAATATTTATTAGTGGTGGAATAAAGAATGAAGCAAATGTGTGGTATGTTTGAGGAATCTATAGAAGGTGAATGCCACCAACTGATAGAAGACACTTAGGCTGCATTCACACCTAAGCATTCCGGATTGCGGGCAGAATTACTGCGATTCCCAAAATGCAGGACGCACTTGTGATCCCATTATTATTATTATCGCAGTGATTCTATCACCAGATTTACTCTATAACTTTAACCAGCTAAGGACCGCCGCATGTAACTATATGTCGGCAGAATGGCATGTACGGGCACAAGCACGTACCCGTACGTGCTTGCCTTCCAGCGGGTGGGGGGTCCGATCGGACCCCCTCCCTCTGGCTGCGGCGGTCCGTTTCGCTTCAGGAGCGATCCGGGATGAGGGGATGGCCGTTGGTTTCTGGCCATCCCCTCTCGATCGCTCCTGGCGAATGAGAAGCTTCCCCTGCCTGTGTAAGTGTAAACACAGGCAGGAGGAAGTGATGTCACTCTCCTCATGGCAGTCTTTTTGACCGGACGACGAGGAGAGAAGACATCCAAGTAAGTGCACCAACAGTCCACTGACACGTAGGTACACATAGGCACACATTTCACCCCAGTCACCCCCCGATCCCCCGCCCCCCCCCCAGTCACAGTGTCACAGATTGATCATTTATTTACTCATGACTGCATTTAGTGTCAGTTGAGACTGTAAAAAGTGTCAGGGCAGTTAGTGTTAAGCCCCTTTAGGTCCAGGGTAGCCCCCTACCCCCCCAATAAAGGTTTAACCCGTTGATTTCCCTCCCCCAGTTAACCCTTTCACCCCCTTTTGCCAGTGTCACTAATGCCGCGTACACACGTAGCGGACTATCTGGCATACTTAGTCCGGCGGACTTCCCGCCGGACTGTCTGCCGGACTTTCCGAACGGGATACTTACCCACACACGGCACTTTTTCAGTGGACTAATATGGCGTACTAAGTCCGCTGGACTATCCGCCGTACTTTTGAAATGAATGTACTCGTCCACACACGCGGAGGAAAGTCCGATCATTTTGAGCGCGTCTCCAGGTAGGCGGGGCCCGCAAAGGAGGAGTCGCTGTCCCCGCCACCTGGTATGGACTTAAAGGGGAAACCCAACGCCGAAAAAATCAGCGTGGGGGTCCCCCCCAGGTCCACATCAGACCCTTGTCCAAGCACCCTACCCGGCCGGCCAGGAAAGGGGGGACGAGCGAGCAGCCCCCCTCCTGAGCCGTACCAGGCCACGTACCCTCAACATGGGGGGTGTCTTGGGGAAGGGGGGCCGCGCGCCCCCCCCCACCCCAAAGCACCTTGTCCCCGTGTTGATGAGGCCTCTTCACGACAACCCTGGCCATTGGTTGCCGGGGTCTGCGGGCGGGGGGCTTTCTTCTTCGCCGCCGCCCTCTTCTTCCGACTTCGGGGGTCTTGTCCCCCTCTTTGGTTCTTCTTGCCGGGCCACCGCGCCTTCTTCTAGCTCTTTTACAGGCGGTGGCCCGGTCTTCTGTCGCCGCTGTCGCCGCCTTCTGTTCTTCTCTTCTTCTCTTCAGATGTTGCCTTGTCGCTCTCTCTGCTCACAATGACGGGGACAAGGCGTGCGGAGACTTATATAGGGACATCTCCGGATGATGTCCCCGCCTATTATGATGTCACAGTCCCAGCATCCTCTTGTCGCTCTCTCTGCTCACAATGACGGGGACAAGGCGTGCGGAGACTTATATAGGGAAATCGCCGGATGATGTCCCCACCTATTATGATGTCACAGTGTGAGTAGAGAGAGCGATGAGGCAACCTCTGAAGAGAAGAAGAGAAGAACAGAAGGCGGCGACAGCGGTGACAGAAGACCGGGCCACCGCCTGTAAAAGAGCTAGAAGAAGGCGCGGTGGCCCGGCAAGAAGAACCGAAGAGGGGGACAAGACCCCCGAAGTCGGAAGAAGAGGGCGGCGGCGAAGAAGAAAGCCCCCCGCCCGCAGACCCCGGCAACCAATGGCCAGGGTTGTCGTGAAGAGACCTCATCAACACGGGGACAAGGTGTAACCCCTGAAGTCGGAAGAAGAGGGCGGCGGCGAAGAAGAAAGCCGGGCTTCTCCGCTAGCAGAAGAGCTAGCAGAAGATAGCGGAGGAGTCCGGTGAGAAGACCCCTGAAGACGGAAGACCTCCGGAGCTGTGCAATAAACTATTTTAACCCTTGTGTGTTGTGTTTTTTTTTTCCACAGGTGAATGGGTAGGGGTACATTGTACCCCATACTTATTCACATAGGGTGTGGGGCTGGTATCCGGGGGCCCCCTTATTAAAGGGGGCTCCCTGATTACGATAAACCCCCTGCCCGCAGACCCCGACAACCAACGGCCAGGGTTGTCGGGAAGAGGCTCCTGTCCTCATCAACATGGGGACAAGGTGTTTTGCGGGGGGAGGGCATGCGGCCTGGTACGGCTCAGGAGGGGGAGGGGGGGGCTCGCTCGTCCCCCCCCTTTCCTGGCCGGCCAGGTAGCGCGCTCGGACAAGGGTCTGATGTGGACCTGGGGGGGACCCCCACGCCGATTTTTTCGGCGTTGGGGTTCCCCTTTAAGTCCATACCAGGTGGCGGGGCCAGCGACACTTCCTTCGCGGGCCTCGCCTACCTGGAGACGCGCTCAAAATGAGCGGACTTTTCTCCGGGCGGGAAAAGTCCGTTCATTTCAAAAGTACGGCGGACTGGCATACGCACGACCGGAATGGCCGCCGAAATGCGAGTCCGGCGGTAAGATTGGAGTGAAAAACTACTTTCTAAGTCCGCCGTACTTTTTGGGTAAAAAAAGTCCGCCGGAGGCTACACATGGGAGGATTGTCCGGCGGACTTGAGTTTGCCGGACTTTTCCACCGGATTGTTTGATCGTGTGTACGCGGCATAAGTGATCGTTTTTCTGATCGCTGCATTAGTGTCACTGGTGCCACTAGGTAGCTAGTTATTTTTTAGGGTCACCGCCAGGTTTTTATAGTGTTAGGTACCCCCATATATAACCTAATAAAGGTTTTAACCCCCTGATTGCCCCTAGAGTTAACCCTTTCACCAGCGATCACTGTATAAGTGTCACTGGTGACGCTGGTTAGCCAGTTAATTATTTAGTTATTTAGGTTCATTGTCAGGTTTTTATATAGCGTCAGGTACCCCCATATACTACCTAATAAAGGTTTTAACCCCCTGATTGCCCCTAGTTAACCCTTTCACCAGTGATCACCGTATAAGTGTTACGGGTGACGCTGGTTAGTTAGTTCGCTTTTTATAGCATCAGGTCACCCGCCATTTATTACCCAATAAAGGTTTAACCCCCTGATCACCCGGCAGGTGATATCAATTAGGTTTTAGGGTCAGATAGGGTCTGCGTCGCCCCAGCGCTAGGTTAGTGCCAGTACCGCTAACACCCACGCGCAAAGCATACACCTCCCTTAGCGGTATAGAATCTGAACAGATCAATATCTGATCTGATCAGATCTATACTAGCGTCCCCAGCAGTTTAGGGTTCCAAAAAAACGCATTTTTAGTGGGATCAGTCCAGATACCTGAGCATGACAGGTAGTGAAGAGGAAGTCACTGATCTGTCAGATTCAGGCTCAGAATACGATCCTGTAGAGGACAGCGGCTCCATGACAGATAGCTCTGGCGATGAAGATGAGGTCCCTGCTAACGTCAGGTGTACCGGACCCCGATCTTCTGATGTTGAGGTGCAGGAACCACAGGTCCCTCATATGGAGCAGAGATGTACTAGAGCCGCTCATCCTTCTGGTGAACTGGCAAGCACCAGCGGCCTAGTACACCCTGGACGTACATCCAGCACTGCAGTATCACGTGGTGACGTGGCGAGTCTCATAAGTGCAGTTCAAGCTGGCGAGGTGGCAAGCACAAGTAGTGTCCCGCTGCCACCAAGAAGAAGACAAAGGCAGGCCCGTCGTTCCCATAGTGCCCTTCCTGCAGACTTTGCCAATTTTGATTGGGTGCCCACCACTTCTGCAGCACCAGTACTTCCCACATTCACTGGCCAACCCGGTATTCAGGTGGATACAGCTGATTTTATGCCACTTGATTTATGCTGGTCAACACATCGTCACTGATCCCCAGTTGCCTTCCCTTGCCAGCGATTGTAAACCAGTTACGGTTTCCGAATTTAAAGCGGTTCTGCACCTTAAAAAAAAAAATATTAAAAGCCAGCAGCTACAAATATTGCAGTTGCTGACTTTTAATAAATTGACACTTACCTGTCCCAGGGTCCAGCGATGTCGGCAGCAGATGACGAGCGATCGCTCATCTCTCTGCTGCCCCCGCCGCCATCCTCTGTCAGGGAATCAGGAAGTGAAGCGTTGCTTTCCAAAATGGGGTCATTTGGGGGGGGGTTTGTGCTATTTTGGCATCTTATGGCCTTCGAGACTGTAATAGGTAGAGGAGTGAAATCAAAAATGTGCGCCCTTAGAAATCCAGAAGGTGGTGATTGGTTTTCGGGGCCCCGTACGCAGCTAGGCTCCCAAAAAGTCCCACACATTTGGTATCCCTGTACTCAGGAGAAGCAGCAAAATGTATTTTTTTTTTTTGTCATTATTCAATCCCTTGGGACAAAAAAAAATATTCAATGGGCTCAACATGCCCCTCAGCAAATAGCTTGGGGTATCTACTTTCCAAAATGGGGTCATTTGGGGGGGTTTGTGCCATCTTGGCATTTTATGGCTTTCAAAACTGTGATAGGTAGTGAGGAGTAAAATAAAAAGTGAATGCCCTTAGAAATCCTGAAGGCGGTGCTTGGATTTCAGGGTCCCGTACGCGGCTAGGCTCCCAAAAAGTCCCACAAATGTGGTATCCCTGTACTCAGGAGAAGCAGCAGAATGTATTTTGGGGTGTAATTTCACATATGCCTATAGCATGTGAGAGCAATATATCATTTACTGACAACTTTGTACAAAAAAAAATAAAGTTTGTAATATTCCCACAACTTGTGGCAAAATATAAAATATTCCATGAACTCAACATGCCTCTCAGCAAATAGCTTGGGGTATCTACTTTCCAAAATTGGGATCATTTGGGGGGGGGGTTGTGCTATTTTGGCATCTTATGTCCTTCAAAACTGTTATAGGTAGTGAAGAGTGAAATCAAAAATTTGCGCCCTTAGAAATCCTGAAGGCGGTGATTGGTTTCGGGGCCCCGTACGCAGCTAGGCTCCCAAAAATTCCCACACATGTGGTATCCCCGTACTCAGGAGAAGCAGCAAAATGTATTTGGGGGTGCAATTCCACATATAACCATGGCATGTGTGAGCAATATATAATTTAGTGACAACTTTTTGTAAAAAAACATTTATTTTTATTTTTTGTCATTATTCAATCCCTTGGGACAAAAAAAAATATTCAATGGGCTCAACATGCCCCTCAGAAAATAGCTTGGTGTGTCTACTTTACAAAATGGGGTCATTTGGGGGGGAGGGGTTTGTGCCATCTTGGCATTTTATGGCCTTCAAAACTGTGATAGGTAGTGATAGGTAGTGAGAAGTGAAATAAAAAATGAATGCCCTTAGAAATCCTGAAGGCGGTGCTTGGATTTCGGGGTCCCGTACGCGGCTAGGCTCCCAAAAAGTCCCACACATATGGTATCCCCGTACTCAAGAAAAGCAGCATAATGTATTTTGGGGTGTAATTTCACATATGCCCATAGCATGTGTGAGCAATATATCATTTAGTGACAACTTTGAGCAAAATAAAAAATATTCCATGGACTCAACATGCCTCTCAGCAAATAGCTTGGGGTGTCTACTTTCCAAAATGGGGTCATTTTGGGGGGTTTTGTGCTATTTTGGCATTTTATGGCCTTCGAAACTGTGATAGGTAGTGAGGAGTGAAATCAAAAATTTTCACCCTTAGAAATCCTGAAGGTAGTGATTGGTTTTCGGGGTGCCGTACGCGGCTAGGCTCCCAAAAAGTCCCACACATGTGGTATCCCCGTACTCGGGAGAAGTATCAGAATATATTTTGGGGTGCAATTCCACATATAACCATGGCATGTGTGAGCAATATATCATTTAGTGACAAATGTTTGTAAACATTTTATTTATTTTTATTTTTTTGTCATTATTCAATCCCTTGGGACAAAAAATAAATATTCAATGGGCTCAACATGCCCCTCAGCAATTTCCTTGGGGTGTCTACTTTCCAAAATGGGGTCTTTTTGGGGGGGGGGGGTTGTACTGCCCAGCCATTTTAGCACCTCAAGAAATTAGATAGGCAGTCATAAATTAAAAGCTGTGTAAATTCCAGAAAATGTACTCTAGTTTGTAGACGCTATAAATTTTGTGCAAACCAATAAATATACGCTTATTGACATTTTTTTTTTACTAAAGACATGTGGCTGAATACATTTAGCCCTAAATGTATGACTAAAATTGAGTTTATTCGATTTTTCTTATAACAAAAATTAGAAAAAATATTTTTTTCTCAAAATTTTCGGTCTTTGTCCATTTATATCGCAAAAAATAAAAATCGCAGAAGCAATCAAATACCATCACAAGAAAGCTCTATTTGTGGGAAGAAAAGGACGCAAATTTCGTTTGGGTACAACATTGCATGACCGCGCAATTACCAGTTAAAGCAGTGCAGTGCGAAATTGTAAAAAGACCTCTGGTCCTTAGGCTGACAAATGGTCCGGGGCTTAAGTGGTTAAATTGGCAACCTGTACAAATCTTGAAAAGTGTCGCCTATGGAAATTGTGTGTGCAATATTAAAGCGTGACATGTTAGGTATCTATTTACTCGGCTTAAACTTCATATTTTACATTTTATAAAAAAATTGGGGTAACTTTTGTGTTCCAAATAAATTGCATTTGAAAGACTGCTGCGCAAATACCGTGTGACATAAAATATTGCATTGACCGCCATTTTATTCCATAGGGTTTCTCCTAAAAATAAATCAGGGATCAGGGTGACGGATCTGGGGTGCTTGGGATCAGGGTGATGGGTCTGGGGTTCTCTGGATCAGGGTGATGGGTTTGGGCTGCTCGGCATCAGGGTGATGGGTCTGGGCTGCTCGGAATCAGGGTGACGGGTCTGGGCTGATCGGAATCGGGGTGACGGGTCTGGGCTGATCGGGATCGGGGTGACGGGTCTGGGCTGATTGGGATCAGGGTGACTGGTCTGGGCTACTCAGGATCAGGGTGACATGTATGGGCTGCCCGTGATCAGGTTGATGGGTCTTGGCAGCTTGGGATCAGGGTGATGGGTCTGGGCTGCTCGGGATCAGGGTGACAGCTCTAGGCTGCTCGGGATCAGGGTGACAGGTCTGGGCTGCTAGGGATTGGGGTGACGGGTCTGGGCTGCTGGGCATCAGGGCGACAGGTCTGGGCTGCTCGACATCAGGGTGACAGGTCTGGGGTGGTCGGGATCAGGGTGACGGGTCTGGGCTGCTCGGCATCAGTGGGTCTGGAGTGCTCGGGATCAGGGTGACGGGTTTGGGGTAATGGGATCGGGGTAACGTTTGGCTTGTGGTGGCGCTTTATTCACTGGAATGAGTTGTATTTGGTGGTCGTACTGCTTGCCAGCCTTTTCCGTAAATTTTGCTGTACCACATCCACGGGGCTGGTTATATATGGCCGTTGGATGGTGAGGGGATGGTATACTTGCAGCTCAACATCATATTTTAACCCCCCATGTAAATATATGATATTAATAATAAACAAACCAAAAATATTGCGCTTAGGGCAAAACCTAAAAGCTGCAACTATAAACCATCAAATATCAAATTATGGTTCAAATCAAAAAAGTTATACATAAAGTTGCGCTAAATATACGTGAAAACGAAAGTGAAAAAGAGTAATAAAACTCAATATAAATTGTATAAAGAGAGCAAAAGAAATCGAACAAGCACCATATACAAAATTCAATCAAAAAAAGAAAGTCCTTATAATTAAGAAATCCTGGTTCCAACTAAAGAATAACGAACAAGGAGATCAGTCCTTTTCACAAATTCAATGAAAACCTTCCTGGCTTTGCCACTATCGCTTTCAGACCAGGGAAAAAAAAAGAAGGTTTGACTCTTACGGCAATGGATGGACTCCAAATCAACGGAGTCGTTAGCGCTGGCAGACAGCCCTCTGCAGGGTTCGTTTGTTCGTAGTCTGTCCCAACACACTACTGAGGTACGAATGAGTACGTGCAGATCATTCGAAGGTCATTGGCCCCAGTCGAAGAGTTCCAGAATTCGTCGGAGATCCTGCTTTTCCTCTTGAACACCACGGGGAAGAGACAAGGTGGTCGACCAATCACTCTGAATTCCTGGAGTTATCTAGAGCCCTCCAACGAATCGTAAAGTACAAAGGTTTTTCAATGCGCAAACCTGCAGTGAAACACAAAACACTCGGGCCTCCAAGCCGCGAGTGAAGGGAGGGGGAAACAAAAATGGACTCCGATCGTGAACGTACCGTTAAACAATCGACAAATTTATTAAATAAAAATAGATACACAACAGGCCAAAGGTATGACCCAAAAGGCCGAATTATAACGAATAAAAAGTATACATAAAAAAACGGTTAAATTAAAAGCAAATATACACCCATGCTAGGGAATATTCTAAGCGTGGTGGTATCAGCACAAACAGCCCGACATGTTTCGTAAAAACTTACATCCTCTTGGGGCACAGGTGATATGCTGATCCATCACGTTAAATAGCAACATGGCTTAACCAAGCCTCACTTCCATTCGGAAATGGTCGAGGTCGACATTACGCCCGAACCACGACTCACTTCCGTTCAGCTACCATTTTTTCGAAGACCAAGGAAGTGAATCGAATCTCTAATGGGTCAGACCATTCTGAAATCCATACACAATGGGATATAGAATTCTTAGAACAATATGTGGCAGAATCCATGGTCCCACGTAGCTTGAGGTGGGACGTTGGCCCCCAAAAGGGTGAGGCGGATCTTGAGGATTGGTTCAAATATTTCAATGTAGCCGGTGTCCAATTCCTTGTTTTTTTTAACACAGAGGAAAAATAATAAACTTAGCTATTTGGACACAGAAATTAAACTGATTAGGGATAAACTTTTGCCTCACATTGGATGTGAAGAGTATAAAGAAAGATCTGTTAGCCTTAAAAAAAATTATTAGAAAAGGAGGAGGTTGAACAAAAGAATAAAAAAAGGAAAAAATATAACAGAGATATAGGAGATTATAAAAGTGGTTTAGTTTTTGAGTGGCAAAGTAAAATTGCCAATAATAAAATAGAACCTATGGTTTGTTCAGAAGTATCTGAACCCTCTACGTCTAGTACAAGTCAGGGTAATACTAGTCAGCCTAAAAAAACGGATAAAAAAAATTGATAATAATAAGTATAGGCCTCCACTTGGCCAATCCCAACAATAGTGCAGTAATAGGAGGGTGTCTTATAGATCTCCAGAGAGATACTACAAACCACCTCAATTGAGACCAAAAACTCCAGGATACCCCCCAAAAAACCCTGGAAAGAAATCCCCCTATTGGAAACCCAAGAATAGGAAGCCCTTTAATGACACATGGCAAGGGATTAATTATCCGTACACCGCATTTTTGAATGGGATGTATGGGAATGATTATGGACCATATGGGAATCCAGGGAATCCCTATAGAGATAAAAGATATTTGGAATATAATGTCCTAATTCAGAATAGATTTCAGGGTATGAATGACCAGGAGGGATACTTTGAAAATAGGATGGATCAACCAGGGGAATATAGGGGACCGAGAGGAGGGGGACGAGAGAAACCTTTGTGGTATCAACCCCCCTATCATCAAAGGAGGGAATCAGAGTGTGGGGACCTCCTCAGTATCCCCGATGGGATGAACAACAGTCAGGACAGTGGGATTTTCCCAGGGTAGAACGAAATTTGGAAAGACCATCAGAACCCAGAGAGGAAAGAGAGGCGGACAGAGATCAAAAAGCAAAGCGAAAAAGAGAATAAGTGGGGAGGGAATTTTCAATCTCAGTAGTGTCATTCTAACTGAGGCTGAGATTTCCATTCTAGATAAGGGACTGAAGTTTGCCCCTCCTAAGGCCCTTAATAAATTTGAAACGTACATGGACATACAAAAATATACTAGGAAATTAAATGTTAAAAGGTATATGTTGTCTAATACACAAGATAGGAGTACGGTTATTCAGACAGATATTAAACACTCGGGTTTAAACAATGCATCTCTTTTTAACCACCCAGGTGGTTTGTCTGCATCAATCAGGGTCTTTAGGGACGTGGTCCTGAGAGACCTTGAAGGTTTAAAAATTAAGCAGGCAAGGATGACAAATGAATTGCAATTAGGGTTTGATCAACTTTGTAACCAGAAAGATCTAGTCATCAGGCCTGCAGATAAGGGGGGGGGGGGGCATAGTGATTTTAAATAAAGGGGATTACTTAGCTGAACTGAACAAAATAGTTGGAGATAGTGATACATACATATCACTATCTGGTGATCCAAGATTTAAATTCAAAAAGGAATTGGAAGATATTGTTAAACATGTTTTTGAGACTGGCATTTTAAATAAGAAGGAGAAGTCCTTCTTAGTCCCTGTCTCTTCTAGGATACCCATCATGTACTTCCTGCCTAAGATACACAAAGACCTGGTTCATCCGCCAGGTAGACCTATTATCAGCGGGATAGATTCGCTAACATCAAGAGCAGGGAAGTACATTGACAGGTACCTACAACCACTAGTTAAACTTTTACCGGCCTACATTAAGGATACCCTCCATATTATTAATATCCTTAAGGATTGTCAATATCAGGCAGGCTTTTGGATGGTCACAGCTGATGTGACATCCCTGTATACGGTGATCCCACACTATTGGGGTCTTAGGTCAGTAAAACACTTTTTGGATAAAAATTCAGGTTTGGCAGACAGACAGAAGGGTTTTATTATGGAACTTCTAGAATATGCCACTGCGCACAATTTTTTCTGGCATGCAGCTTTTTTCTCCAGAAGAGAGGAGTAGCCATGGGGGCTAAATTTACCCCCAGCCTGGCGAACCTCTTTATGGGGAAATGGGAGGAGGACGTCATCTACTTGGATAGGAGACCAGAACTGGTCCTTTGGGCCAGTTATATAGATGACATCCTCCTCCTGTGGAACTGATCTTTTGAGTCCCTGAAGGGATTCATGATGGAGCTCAATAAGAATGATAGAGGGATTGAATTTAAGTACGAAGCAAGTCAACATACCATTAACTTCTTAGATCTTAAGGTCTGGAGTGAGGCTGATACCCTATTGACAACCACCTTCTTTAAAGACACTGACCGTAATGCATTTATCCCACGGGACAGTTGCCACCATAAGGCGTGGTTGCAATCGGTTCCCGAAGAGCCAGTTTATCAGAATGAGACGCAACTGTTCCCGTGAAGGATACTTTGATGCGCAGGCTGGTGTCCTCGTGGAGAGATTGCTTGTAAGAGGCTAAGATGAACAAAATTTGAAGGAAAAATTGAGGGAAGTACGGGAGATTGATCGTAGCCTTTTACTTAAAGAAAAAACGGAGGTTGAGAGGAATAATAATATGAACAACAATTTTCAATGTCCATTCATCACTAGATTCTCCCAACAACATTTTTCAGTTAAAAAGATCATACAAAAACATTGGCACATAATCAAAAACGATCAGGTTTTGGGCTCGTCCCTTCCTGAGAAACCACAAGTGGTATTTAGGGGTGTACCATCAATAAGACACAAAATTGCACCTAATGTGTGCAACCCTCCGACAATTAAACCCATGTTCTTTCAGAATCTAATAGGGTTCTTTAAGTGCAATAAGTGTAGTGTATGTTCCACTAATAGTATAAAGAAAACAACATAATTTTGTTCAGGAAACACAGACTTTCCCCATTAAATCATTTATAACCTGTTCTACAGAGGGAGTAGTATACCTCCTAACCTGTCCCTGCGGGCTCCACTATGTGGACCGTACTGTGCACCCTCTCCAGATGAGACTAGCGGAACATCTGGGAAATATCAGAAGGGGGTTTAAAGGACATCCAGTCTCAAAACATTATCTGGAGGTACATGATCGTAATCCCCAGGGAACTTCCCTTTTAGGAATTGATAAATTACAGTTGCCTTGGAGAGGAGGCCCTAAAAAGTGGGCGATCTCACAACTCGAAATGAGTTGGATATACAAAATTAAAAGCCTTAAACCCTTCGGACTCAACGTAGACATAGAGATTAATGCTTTTATAGACAATGCATGAGAGGGGTATGAAACGCTCAAAGTTCATTTCTTAGTATATTTTGGTTGCATAACTCTTCTTTTGAAAGTAGTTGAATTTTATTGTTATTCTTTTAATTATTATTATTTGTTGGTTCTTTATTTTTACGATTGAATAATAATTGTTTAGGAGTCCCCCCTCTTGATTTGTAGATTTAATTTACATTTGTGATACTAGTACAAATACGTATCCTTTTGGGGGGGTGGCAATTTTTGTTTCCTCTCAATTAATCAAATGAGGATGGACTATTCCCCTCCATTTAAATTTAGTTTTTAAAAAGGTTGGTCTTAGAGTGGGGATTGATTACTGCGTGACATTCGAATGTGTATAGCCGCACAGTTTCCGATGTAAGTTCAGTCTACAAAAAAAATGGAGTTTGATTTGTGTTGAGATTATGTTTTGAACCCAGATCGCGTTCGGTCCCCATGAGAATGGCGGCGGGACGCGACCGGGGTTTGGTCTGACCCATTAGAGATTCGATTCACTTCCTTGGCCTCCGAAAAAATGGTAGCTGAACAGAAGTGAGTCGTGGTTCGGCCGTAATGTCGACCCATTAGAGATTCGATTCACTTCCTTGGTCTTCGGAAAAATGGTAGCTGAACGGAAGTGAGTCGTGGTTCGGCCGTAATGTCGACCTCGACCATTTCCGAATGGAAGTGAGGCTTGGTTAAGCCGTGTTGCTATTTAACGTGATGGATCAGCATATCACCTGTGCCCCAAGAGGATATAAGTTTTTACGAAACATGTCGGGCTGTTTGTGCTGATACCACCATGCTTAGAATATTCCCTAACACGGGTGTATATTTGCTTTTAATTTAACCGT